>NC_054871.1:46869824-47587949 GCF_018320785.1 Cheilinus undulatus | reverse complement strand
GGGCCAAAGAGTGTCAATCACTCTGAAACAGAAGTGCTCGTTCTGATTGTAGTGGTCTTTTGCTCGTAAAAAAAAAAAGAAAAAAAAAAAAAAAAAAAAAAAAAACTGTGGATTGGATTATGGATAACAGTTATGGATGTATAAAAAGGAGGACAATATGGACTGGCTCTCCTTCAGATATAACTTAAGGTATGCATGTGATAACGTAAATAAAATAAAATATACACATTAGTTTCAGGGGATAAAAGTGGTAAATCTTGTAAGTGATGATGCAAAGATAACAAGATTCTCTTGTTGTTAGATGTCAGGATTCACGTCGTTAACGTCAGGTCAGGGTGTCAAATTAGACGACAATGTGGAAAAATTCTGACATGCTGGTTTTTTAACCAGTGAAAGGATCTATCACCCTCTGGCTTTCCTGCTGCGATATTAGACATATTTTTGAAATAAGTAGCTAACTGTACAGCCTCAAAATTTAAATACAGAACCCTGAAACAATTGTATTTTTGTAATACAAAGTATATATCAACAAGATGAAGAAATTCTTACCAGTGTGTTGATCAATTAACGAAATGAAGTCAAAGAGACACGTTTTGTAATGTTGACTTTTACAGTGCTTATTTAAATGAGTGCTGCACTGCTACGCCAGTGTGCTGACAGTGTGCAGGTGATTAAAAAAGTAATGTATTTATTTTAGACCCTAATCTCATCACAAGTTATGCAGTTTTTCTGACACGTTATTACACAGTACTGCTAAGCTTTAAATAGAAAGTGGGGGAAAGGATATTTTAGATCTCATCAGGGACTTGATCAAACCATAATCCAGTAAAATAAGGTTTTCTTTAGGGTTTACCACAGGTACTACCACACCAAACATTGCTTTAATAGCGTCTGTGAAATCCAAGCAAAGGAATTAACATGAAGCCATGGAAACATTAATTAAAAATTGATCATGCTTTTGGGAATCTGGTGTATCGATGTTTTCTCACGACCCTTGTTGTCACAGACAAAATGATGCATGCAGCAATACTGCAGCAAAGCGACAAAACAGCATAACACAAAACTACTGTATAAATGTGTGCCGTTAAAGGATTGACTGCCAAGTTAATCTAATTTAACCTGCACGGATAATGACACCTGCAAACGGTGATCCCAGATCAGTGGAACCGGGAACTTTGCACGATTAGCACGCTATTGAAAAACAGAGAAACTGCAAGTGAAAGTCTGAGATTTACTTTTTAAGAAAGACGAAAACATGCAGAGAACATAATCCCAAGCATCATCGACTCTCTAAAGCTGGTATGCAATAACAAAACGACAAATAAGCCTGCCTAATGTCATGATTCTGGCATTAACGGGTGCATTTCAGGGACAAAATCCCGATTTTTCAGGGATTTTAAGCAGCATAACGTTACTCAGAAAATGTCAATATTACGTAACACTGAACTACATGAAAAACATGCACTGTTACTTAGAAGACTTCAGTGGTAGTTATGCCGAGCTAAAGAGCAATTTCCCTGGTAGTTTAACTGAAAAATAAAGTTAGTTTACAGAAGGTGTTAGTGTTTTAAGGGCTACCGTGTTAATTGGCGGCTTTCGACCGAATGCGTCTGTGGTTGGCTGCATCAGTGTCCAACAGATTCAGCTTTCTTTACCCCTTCAAAAAGTTTATATGAAGAGTATTTTTCACATTATAAAAGCAATCTGAATTAAAAATCGACACTTGAACATTAGTTGTAACTAAGACAACCACAGACGCATTCGGCTGGTAGTCGTCAGTTAACACGGTCACTATTTAAACCGTTGCACTGGCAAAATTCGCTACTTGATGTCGCCACATTTTAAGTGACTTTAAGTTGTTTTAGAGCCCCCCTCTTTACAAAACCGCTTTCAGTAACTTAATGGATGAAGTTTATGTATCGATAACACTTCAGAACTTAACTTCCACAACATACAAGCCAGCTTACCTCTTCCAAAACACGACTCCTCCTCTCGCTGCCTTGTATCTCCCAATTTCTGCTTTCCTGCTAGTTAGCAAGCTACCTGGAATCTACAAGCCACTTCTATGGAGTATCCGCTTCGAAAGAACAAGTTTTATTCTAACAGAGGTTTTGTGAAGATGTGTCTAGGCTTTAATACAAAGACACCTCTAATTTATACTAAAACAAAACATAACATGACAAGGAAACAGGCGAGACAACGGAACTCCAACTGCTCCCACCGCCATGCTAGTACGCTACTTCTGTTCTGCTGCTGGAAACAAGTGAAGAGGGGGAGGGAGTGTGAGGCTTTCCAGGGCTGTCGGGAAACTGGACAGTTCCGCGGGCAAAATTACGTGAACGAGCTCAGCATAAAAATAATTAATATGGTAATCAAAGTGGAGCATCGTTCTTGTTATGGAGCAAATCACATTAAGTGCTCGCACTTTCTTCAAACTGTTAAAAGAAAAATCACACAATCAGAACAGGGCATGTTTAAGTAAAACAGTGCTCTTTTCCACCGTTTAATCAGCACATGCACTCTATTCCAAAACATCATTAATGAGCTATATGAAAGAAACCCTTTCATTTTTATTTTTTGATATATCTTGTTCTATTATTCTATATACGTTAATAGTCTAAAAATATGTATTTTCTACATTAAAGTTACAAGTGTTTCAAAGCCAAACCGTTGGCCGAAAGTATCGAATTCCGAGGCGTACCTGAAGGCGTCGTCCAGCGTTGTCAAACGGGCGTGAACTGAATCGCATAAATGAAATTTAATGATGTGTCAAAGAGCAGCATCTTTCCCCGGCGGACTGGAAAATAGGGTTTTCATTTTGTTACCAGGCCATGAACATTAGTCTTTATCAGAAGCTGAAAGATATTGGCTTTCACAGATCTATCTCCAAAAGAAAATATTGTTTTCTGTCGTATTCAAGCAGCACGAGAAACGTTTTCCGTTTGACTGTAGGCTGCAGCTTTAACATGTGTGTGCGCACCTGGCTGTTATTGGTACCAAAACATGCAATAAGCGGTCTTTATATTTACTTTCCATGGCAGTTTGAGGTTGACGGCATAATTTGCAACATTAAGTAAATGAGTGACATCTGGTGGTCACATTTTCTGGAATTTCTGTTGGAAACTTGCAGAATTTCTTTTCCACGAGAGAACATGTCACCTTTATCCCATTTGCAAGATTTTGCTCTGCAATAGGGAACGTAAACAGAGTTTACATGCACAAAATCGAAGCGTTTTTAAGTTCTGCTTGACAGCCTTTGCCTTTAAAATGTTGTTCCTTAAAATTATTTCTGTGCACATCTTGTCTAAAGCAGTTTTTACATTGCAAACGTGGGCGGTTTTACTACAAGGCAAAGGTAGGCCGCTGCCTGATGGAATGTGCACTAAGGTTTATATGTTAAGGTGTGCATGTGTACATCAGGAATCATATAATCCATTAAGACGAGTATTTAGAATGTAGTAAAGTGCAGAAAATTATATCAAAATAGAGTTGGAATGCCCACAAATCTTTTGGAAAGACACCTGGACCCTAATCAAAGGGTATTATATGCTCTCTCTAATAATATATAATCATAAAATAAAGATATCTATGTATTATATAGCATAATATCTCTCTACCTGTACATGCACTCTAGATATTATAGTGTGTACACAGGAGTGATGATTGCCCCAGAAATCTGATTAACCACCCCAGTACTCTGAATTATGATTGGCTGTGTGGTCTGTAGGAGGCGAGATTTATACTTCAGTCAGTTTAACAGTCTGTGCAGCAGCAGGCTGCTTGAAGCTGTTTTAGCATTGCTCATTTGCTTTTCTTGGTACTTAGTCTTCTCCTTAAGACATTGAAAATGCAGCTAAGAGAAGTTACAGTATATGTCACCCTGTTGTGTTACTTTTAAATATACTGTAAATCAAGGCGCTTGGATAATTAATAAAATCAATGATTTATGGATAAAACAATCTTAAAACTAAAGTTACAAGTTCTTTGAATCTATATGAACATATAGATGTTACATAATTTCTAAACATATGTAAGAGACTGATAATATGGTCATCTCTATACTAGTGCATCTAAAAGATTAGGATATAATGAAAAAGTCAATTTTTCCTGTGATTTACTTAAAAAAGTTAAACTTCCATATATTCCAGATTCATCTCATTTAAAGTGAAATATTTCTGGTCTCTTTCTTGTTTTAATTTTGATGACTACAGCTTACAGCTCACAAAAAAGTATCTAAAAAATTAGAATATTGTGGAAAAGTCTAATTTGCAACAGTTTCCAAAACTCCATTCGCTCACTCTGGTTCAGATCCATCCATTTTCGATACCTTTTATGCCGCTGGGGGTCACGGGGGGGCTGGAGCCTTTCCCAGCTGTCATTGGGTGAGAGGTGGGGTACACCCTGGACTGATCGCCAGTCAATCACAGGGCTAGAATGAAAACTTGTTATAAGTAAAAATACATAACAAAGGAATTCCAGAGTCTGTACCACAAAAGATTCTTATTTAGCCTATACTGTACTTAGCAAGCAGCCATAATGTCAGGGGAAAAATACGGTGTATACATCTAAACATGCATAAAACAGTTATTCAAAATGAGGGGAAAACACAAATAACATAAAAAAGCACTTCAAGTGAACTGAAGTGATGTTTTATTTAAAAAAAATAACCTGGGGGAGAAACCCCCAGACCCCCTATGGAGGTTTGGGCTTATTTGAAAACCCTGTAAGTACCAGTTGAAATCACTCAGACTCCACTGAAAAAACTAACCGGATTAACTATGCAGAATATCAAAATATTTACCCTGTCAGTTTGTACATAGAAGTTTTACAGCAGCACCAATCTGCAGGGGAGCACCGATTCAGAATGCCTAGGGCAGTGGTTCTCAACTGGTCCGGCCTCAGGACCCACCAGTCGGTCGTATGACAGATCGTGACCCAAGTTTCCAAGACATTTTATACAAAGCATGTTTAGTTAGTTGAATATAGTGCAGTTTAGAGCAAGATTGGACCAAAACACCTGATATAAGAAAGAAAATGGACAGAATAGACACATTTTATACCCTCTCTCCCATCATTTTGTGACAGATTTTTGCCAGTTTTCCGGAGAAGTTGTGAAATTACTTCATTATCATGGCCATTTATTGCAAGAAGAGGAGATAAATTAGTTGAAATATTGATCATATATTTAAATTTACCCTAACCTTGCAAAGCAGATGGATATGTCCGTTTCTGTATTTCTCACTGGTGAATCCATCTTGCAAAGCTCCTGGCTGAACCGTTTGGGCCTGGTTAGAAAGTGACAGGACCAATCAGCGACGAGGGGCAGTACTTTCGTGTGTGGCAGAGTCATGACATAAGCAAGCAGCAACGAGAGGCTGGTGCAATTATGGCGGAAGAGCTTAGTGTGAATGCTGCTAAAGCGCCAGTTTTATCAGGACTTGACATTTCTTCATTAGAAGAAGAACAAAGAACAGCAGTGAGTTGTTTTCTTTTCAAAAACTACAAAAGTCGTGTACTGACATGTCTATAGTCACCATGGTACATGTTATTAGTTAGTAGTTGCACACGCGCACCTTGTTCATGGCTATGTCACGTGTTTTGTTGCTCTTATTGGCCCCTAAAGATGTGACAGTCAGAACATTCATCCAATCACACTGAGTTTTTTTCAAATCCTCTGCCCTTTCCCAAACGCTTGGTGTTGAAGGTTGCCAGATGGATGTGTGATACACATCCATCTGGCGTGTCAGGTTAAATTTACCCAAATTTACAGTAAAACAGGGTAAAAAAAAGGTATCCATGCATGTCCAGTCAGGGCTTCAGGGCTTTAGCCACCAATTTTTTTTTTCAGACACCTAGTTGTGACCCTCTGAAAACTGCTCCGCGTCTCACATTTGGGTCCCGGCCCACCAGTTGAGAACCACTGGCCTAAGGGCACCACAATGGCTAGAGGGGGCTCTGGGGAAAAGTGCCATAAGAAAAGGTGTACAAGCATCAGATTCAAGATCTTAGGGGAGCTTCACAAGGAGTGGACTGAGCCTGGAGTCAGTGGATTAAGAACATCACGCAGACGGGTCCAGGAAATGGACTACAAGTGTTGTGTTCTTAGTATCGAGCCAGTCCTGAAGAAACAGTGTTGCACAGTCAGTGATGGTTTGGGGTGCCATGTCATCTGCTGTTGGTCCACTGGTCTTTATCGAGTCTAGAGTCAACGCTGTCAGTCATCTACCAGGAGATTTTGGAGAGCTTCATGCTTCCTTCTGTTCAGAAGATTTAGATATTGATTCCATTTTCCAGCAGGATGTACCCCTGCTGAAAACGGAACCCCACGAAAAACCCTAAACGCCTTCCTATCAAGCAAATTACATAAAAGTAGATCTATATGAGTATCTTATTCCTACAATAGTGGATTTCTATGTGGTAAAACAGCATAAATTACATTTAGGAATCAGGATTTTTGGCAGAAGTGATATTACACCTGTGCATATATTTATTTATTTATTTAAGTTACAGCTTGATTCACATTGAAACACATTGAAACAACACACATTGAAATACATTTGAAACTCATTTGAGTATATCCAGAAGTTATTATGCTTTTGCTTTGAAATTGAAATACATTTTTTTTAAAATAAACTTTTAACTAGATCAAAATTGCAATTTCAGCTGAAATTGTGTGGGGGGGAACCGCTGAAAATAGCCAAAAGCACCAAAGTAGCTGAAAATGGCATTCATTAGCTCAAAAAGTATAAAAATAGCTGAAAGTAGCCTCAAAAAAGCATAAAAATAGCATAACATAGCATAAAATGGCATAAAGGTAGCTGAAATGGCATTCATTAGCTCAAAAAAGGATAAAAATAGCTGAAAGTAACCTCATAATAGTTGAAAATAGCATAAAAATATCTTAAAGTAGCCTTAAAATAGTTGAAAATAGCATAAACATAGCTGATTTTGGCTTAAAAGTAGCTTAAAATTGCATTCAATGGCTGAAAAAGCATAGAAATAGCAGAAAAAAAGTATGAATATAGCTTTATTTTTTAAAATTATAAAAGTTAGAAATGAGAAAAGTCGTAGTAGTTGAATGACGAAGAAACTGAATTTTTTAAAAGTTGAAACGGTGTCGATACGACTAAGTAGGAGATAGCCGGTGAGGAAGAATAATAATAAACAAAATGGCCGACACGAAATTCCTAATTATCTACGATTGCTTTAAGTAAAATGAAGATAGGCTTCATACTGCATGCAAAAAATAAAACTCTGTTTGCAATAATTTTATTATGACAAATGTAAAAAAGTTTCTTCTGTATTTCTTTATGCAAAGATATCTGATTTTAAAAAAATGATGTAAAAGTCATCAGATGGAAGACAGTGCTCTTCAAACACTCCTCTTTCTCTATTTGAAAAAGACCTTTGACTCCTCATAACCTTTACAGCAAAGCACCGCTCCTCTAGTGTGAGGAGGAGGAGGAGAAGGAGGAATGAGACTCGGGCAGACAATAAACATGTGATTTATTTTTATCTCATTCTGAGGACGCTGCATATTGAGCAAGAGGGAGAGATGAAGGGGAGGGAGAAAGAGCAATAAAGACGGAGATTTATATAGAGGTGTCTCTCTGCTGTCACATGTGATCCCACAGGAGCCGGCAGGGGCCCTCAGGTCATATTTCCTCACTGTGAGGAGGCAGCGAGACCGCCCCTCCACCTCCACTCAGACAATAGCCCCTCTGCCCGGCCTTTATGCTTGACCCCAACCCCACACTCATGCTCTGCTCACAGTCACGGCTGTTTTGTGAAAACGCCAGAGAAAACACAGCTTAATGTTGTTCAGGAAGGCAGCAGGGATGATTTGTAGGCAATAATCTTGCATGATGACTGAACCTAAGGGCAAGATCACTGCACACACGGAAACACACTCGTATGATGGAGGTGACAGCTGTGTCAGTGCCTATAAATGTGGATGAGGACAGCCAGAGAGGACATGACAAGACATATGTCCTCATTTCCATGTTGCTGGACACAAATATGCCCCTTATTGTTTGGGTCATTTCTGTAAATAGATGTTTAAGACATAAAAATGTGCTGAAATGTATGATTGTACACTTTTTAAAATAAAGACAGCGTAACTGAAACTGGACCAGAAATCTCCAGGGCTCAATATGCTCTGGAGATCAGGAGACTGGCGTCCACCGATCTGCATTTGTATTACTTTGATAAGACTTTCAAACTTACTAACCCAGCCCGAGGCAACCTGCTTTCAAATTAGATTAGGGAGCAAAGCTGAATGTCAATGAAGGCTGCGTGATAACGCTTCAGTGCATGTATTTCTCTGTGGGGTGATTTTATTTCCCTCCGAGAGCTGAGATGGAGCCAAACACGGGCCGTATGGAAGAAACCCAGAATCAAATCAGCCCGAGTGAAGCAGCGTTAATGATTCCACTTGTCATCATTTGCACTGATTTGCAACATTTGTTGTGTAAATAGTGATCATGATACGATCCCAAGACTGGTACTTTGTGTAACATAAGCACCCTCTGCTGCAGCCCTTGCAGACGTGCAAGTAAACCCCATGTCTTGTAGCCATGGTGAGTTCATTTGTAGTGAACTCAGGTGAAGCTGGCCTGTATGAAACTACCCTAGCAGTAGAAGTGGCATTAGCCTCCTTCCAGGAAGGCCATTGGTTCCCAACCTGGAGTCCGGGCACCCCTGTGGGGGATGCGGAACCTTGTCTGCTCTGATGTTGTCAAAATAAGATGGACATATATATATATATATATATATATATATATATGCTTTCACACTAGCAACATTGAACCGTGCCCGGGCGCACTTACGTATTTACTCAGTCTGAAACAGCAGGTGGCGGTATGCACGTAGCTGGTTTACAACCCCGCAAAGGAGGAGAAAGAAGAAGAAGCTACCATGGCAACCACTGGGGTCATGACCTGAGTGAAGATTATTTTTGTTTTGACCTGGCAAAAAGTCCATCCTGCAGCCATGGATGGTTAAAATCACTTTTAAGATGCCAGCAACTTTGCTCTCTGTATCTGCACATCTACTACAGCTCAGAGGATTAAATGGGCTCACGCTGCGCAGATACAGCCGTTTTTGAGGTGACGGGAGACTTTTATGGCCTTTGCACCTCCTCTTACTGACTCCAACTTGTGTTCATCTGTAAGGTGAGTCACAAAAGACCGTTTATTGGCTGGATGATTTCTGCCCTTTATTGAGGAAAAATGTGAACAAACTGCCGCGCTGTGGAAAGAAGTTTAGTTTTTATGATGACACCATAAAGTTGATATGACGCTCTGTCCTGTATCCGGGCACGGTTGCATTCACATCTCATCCAAACCATGCCAGAGTCCACTTGAATCGCACCCAAGACCACCTCCCCAAGTGGGCCAGGGCCAAGTGCCCAGGCGCAGTTTGTTTGCATTCACACTACCAAAATGAACCGGACTTTGGGCTCAAGTGCACTCAGATCCAGGACCGGCCCCCTAGTGTGAAAGCCACCTAAGGTGATCCACTAGTTTTTGGGAGAAAAAAAGAAATAAAATAAAAATTTTGGGCAAAAAATTAGGAATGTTTGAGATTATAAGTCTATATCTACAGGAAAACAAACCCATGATTTCAGGGTTTGAAAGTTGTAAACTTAAAAGATTTTTAAAAATCTCAGTTATGTATTAGAAATTAGTATCTCTCAAGCGTATATTGAAGTTAAAAAAAAAAAACTCACTAGATATCTGCATTTTGAGTAAATTTGAGCTTATAAACTCAACAGGGGGCCACCATGTTTGGTCCGCGCTGGTAGTGTGACGTCACAGTGCTGCAGCGCTCCTCACCATTTCTAAGCAGTGACTGGTTTTCAGACGGTTTTTCTGCTTGTAGCTGTTGCTGCCATAACAGCTTTCATACCAGACATGAGTTTTCTACGTGTTGGTTTTGTCTCCTTGCTGTCAAAGCTCTGTCATTCCTCTTACTTTGACCTTAATAAAACTCCCTATAAGTGACTGTATTCAGTGTATAGTGGAAGTGTGCCAGGAGTGCAAATCGGAAGTGCTTCCATACTGTTTACCTTTTCCAGACTGTATGGAAACAGAAAGCTATATTTAGAGTAGAAGTTTGGGTAACAACTTTGTTAAACAGATGGATTTTAGCTCAAGGCCTTCATCTGGTTCATCAAGGAACTGATTTCAAACATAGTCTATTGATGTGGATGTAAATATTTGCGACAACAAGGTAAATACAGCTCTGTATTTTGTCATTTTCCTGTCTAGATGGACAGATAAGTGCTCATGGTGCAAAAGAAAATAGAAGAGACTTCAAATTTAAAAATTCTGCATGTGTTAGATGTGCAGCGTTTCAGATGCAGCCCTCATGGGCCGCCAGTCTGAAACAATGTTACTGCAGAGGAACGGCTAGCTGTTTAAACTTTTTTTTTTTTAACCATTTCTGTGGAGCTTTTGCTTCAGGCTACCTTTACAAGCCTTCCAGGACAAGCTGCCAAGAAGCATCCCCAGAGCATGATGCTGCCACCACTGGGCTTCACAGTGGAGATGGTGTGTTTGGTGTCTGCCAAACATAGCGTCTTGTCTGAAGGCCAAAAAGCACAATTTTGGTCTCATTAGACCAAATAATTTTCTTACATTTGACCATGGAGTCTCACAAATGCCTTTCAGCGAACTCCAGTTGAGATTTAACCAGAGTTTTATTCAACAGCGGCTTTCTCTTTGCCACTCTGCCATAAAGTTTTGACTGGTGAAGAACCCTAGAGTCTCTCCCATCTCAGCTGCTGAAGCTTGTAGCTCCTTCAGAGTAGTCATAGGTGTCTTGGTGGCCTCTCTCACTAGTCTCCTTCTTGATTTAGGCAGATTTACACATGTGCCATCTTCCCACCATTTCTTGATGATGGATTTAACTGTAAATGTTCAGTACCTTGTAAATGTTTTGTATCCATTCCCTGACTTACACTTTTCAGTATCTTTTCTCTGAGTTACTTGGAGTGTTCTGTTGACTTCATGGTTTAATGGTAGCCAGGAATACTGATTAACCAGTGACTGGACCTTCCAGACACAGGTGGCTTTATACTACAATCACCTGAGACACATTCACTGCCCTCAGGTGATCCCCATTTCAGTAATTGTGAGACTACTAGCACCAACTGGCTGGTCAGTCATTTTAAAGGGGTAAATATTTATACAATTACTTATTTTAGATTACATTATTTTATTTAATGTAAATTAATTTGTAGAAATCTGTTTTAACTTTGACATAAAAGATGTTTTTCCCCCCAAAAAGCTGAATTATGGTCATGATTGAGTTATAAAATCAGTAAAAGGGTAAAACATCCAAGGGTGAATATTTCCTATACCAGCTGTAAGTCAAAATTAAGGGATAGTAATTCCTAATTTTGAGATAGTATGAGATAGTATTTTATAATTATGAGCTTAAAGATGATAATTAAGAGATGGAAGGCCATATTTATGAAATACTGAGTAACATATTGAATTTAAATTATAAGATTAAAAGGCAAATTTTGACATAAAGAGTGAAAACTTTTATATAAAAAGTCAGAATTGAGATAAAAAGTTGAAAATATGAGATCAAAGTCAGAATTTGACAGAAAAAGTCAAAATTTTCAGAGCAAAATGTCAGAATCACTAGAGAAAAGGTCAAGATAAATGCTTGGCTGGTACCAAAATTAAAACTGTATTAAAGATAAAATTAATTGGAAAACATGTTATCTGTTTGTTCATCCATCCAACCACCATTTCTACACCTACATGGGTATTTAACCATCTGATGGTCATTCTCGTAACATCGTTTTTGGATTAAACTGCTACAAGAAAATAAAGCGATATTTTTGATAAATCAGACACATACTCCTCAGTCAGACAGAATAAATTGAAAAAGTTGATGCTAATGAATAAAGCCATCACTGTTGCTGTAACATGATTCCAGCTAAACTCTATTAAGTCATTTTCTCATGAAATACTTGAAGAAAAGCCATAAGCAATTTGTCAGAAGCCCACATGCTCTTATCCCCCGCCTGCCTTCCTGGACTAGATAAACGCCTCTGAAAAAATGTAAATCACCACTGAGATAAAACGACCACGCATGCATAATACACAACTCACAGCAGGACATAAAACAGAATTACTAAATGGAAAAACATACAAACAAACGTTACCACGCAGCATGAATAATGAATGAAGAGCTCTGGAGTTTGACTTTTAACGTCCTCCTCAAAGACCAGAACTCACCAGAACCGAGATATGGAACATCTACGATTATCTTGATTAGGCAGTTAAAAAGTCATATACTGTAAAATTCAGACAAAATGTTGACTTTTTTAGCCATGATTTGTTTTAGCTAAGGTCCGCATTGAAACGTTCTCCAGTGAATCAATTTGAGTGATGGACTTTTTTTTTTTTTTTTTTTTAGAGAAGTCTAATGATCTATCCACCCCCCAGCCTTTCCTTCTATCTGTCTGTCAAACAATCTATCCTCCCATCTTTGCATACATCCACCTGTGCATCCATCCAGCTGTCCATCTGCCATTCCTTCCATCAATCCATCCATCAGTCCATCATTTTATCCAGCTGTCCATCAACCCATCCTTGCATCCGTCTATCCATCTAAGCAAGACTACACAGACTTTCCTGCTCACCAGCAGCCCTTTCCATCTCTTCCTCTGGGATTCTGAGGTCCCAGGCCAAGTGGGGTATAATAATAATCCTACAAGCAAGTTCTGGTTCTACCCTGAGGTCTCTTCCCATTCAGGATATACCCAGAAGACCTCCACAGGGAGGAAACCATGAGGCATCCTGATTAGATACATGCATCACCTCAACTGACTCTTTTAGATTTGAAGGAGCAGCAGCTCTACTCTGAGCATTCCCTTAAAGGTCCAAGCTCCTCACCCTATCTCTAAAGCTGATTCCCCTCCTGGGGAAACTCATTACTACTGCTTGTATCTGTGATCTCACTCTTTCAATCACTACTCAAAGCTCATGGCCATAGGTGAGGGTTTAAATGAATTTTGGCTGGTAAACTGAAAGGTTTTCTTTCCAGCTTGGACTGGTACAACCTCTGTAACGCTGCATGAATCTGCCTGTCACCAATCCCTGCCCAGGATACTTGAACTCCTTCACTTGAGGCAAAGGCTCTCTCCCTGTCCAGAGAGAGCAATCCATTGTTTTCCAGCAGAGAGCCATGGACTCTGAGTTAGAGGTGCTGACCCCCATCCCAGCCACTTTGCACTCAGCTGCAAACCATCCTAATGCCTGCTGGAGGTCTGCAGCTGCACAAACCAACATAACCACCTCATCTGCAAAAAGCAGAGATGAAATTCAGAGGATGCCAAACCCTAAACCCTCCTCCTCCCAGCTGTGCCTTAAGATCTTTTCCATGAAAACCACAAACAGAATCGAAGACTGTCAAAAAGTAGGTTTAGTTTTCATCAAGAAGACTAAAAGTAGACTAAAATGTAATTTAATTTTCATCTGATATTTGAAATCCATATTTCTGATTTATCAAAAAAAGATTAAAACAAACTGTAAAAATAGGAAATAGGTTAACAGAGGCAAAAGATAGGTAGAAAGTGGTAAATATGGGTTAATAGTGGCATAATCAGGCAGAAAAAGTAGTAGAAACGGTTTAAAAAGTGGCAAAATTGCTTAACTGGGAAAAATTGGTTCAAAGATGCAAAATGGGCAGAAAAGGTGCTGAAATAGGATTTCAAAGTGGGAAATATGGGTTTATAGTGCCAAAATGTGTTTAAAGTGGCAACATGGGTTAAAAGTGAGAAAATAGGTTAACAGAGGCAGAAAAACAGGCAAAAAGTGGTAAAAACTGGTCTTAAGTGGAAAACATGGGCAGAAAATAGATGAAAAGGGGTTAAAAAGTGTCTAAAATGGGCAAAAATGATGAAGTGGCACTAAGACTAGCACTACCAGAAATGCATTGATGCTACCAACAAATCACAATTGGGGAGGATCCATCCTCTGGGTTTATCAGGGGCCCAGCCAACTCCGTGGGCAGACCTGCAGGGACCTGATTGCTAGACTGGGAGCCCCAATTGCCCCAGTACACCCAGTCCACTAAGCACATGTAGACTGGATGAGCAAACTTTCATGCTCTTTCAAGAAAACTCTGCAAGGATACAGAGTTGCTCCACTGTTCCATAGCCAGGACTGAATCTGCATGCTTAAAATAAATATTGCAGTGTGTAGAAACTAATTCTCGTAACAAGCATGCTTAAAATGGCTGTTGTAGACTACTGTGGGGAAAAAATAGTGGCAGCTTTAAAATCACAGGGATATGTTTGCTCCTTTACCAAATTAGTCTCATTAATAACAATAGAAAGGATATCACTGTCAATAATACATTCCAGCTCAAAGAAAACACACCCTCATCTGCTGTCACTTTGAATCACACATGGTGTTAGAAGAACACTGGAGGCTCTGTTATATTACCAGTATTCCTTAGGGGTGGAGCTACAAATAAATCCTTCTGACAGGAGGGTGAGGGGTCTGTGGACGAGCTAAGGATGGAAAAAGTCCTCTGTGCTGACCGCTTCATACAGGCTGACGACCTGTGAAAGGCAGATATATTTTGTTCTTGATTTTATAAACAATATTTCAGTGAAAACAGAAAACTAAGATGTCTTTAAGGTTCTTAAAAAAAGGTTTATTCCATATAAAGATTTACAATATTTAATTTACAATCAAATATGAATCATTGTTAACATCTGAGTCATTGCTTACATCTTCATCGCTCTTATGCTAATCACAGTCATGCTACAGTACCCTGGCAACAAAGTGCTTTCTCACAGATTCTTGTAAATCTGGGAACGGTAAGAAATGTGTAAAATTATTCTACTCCACCTTGTGTTAGGTGTAAAGAGTTGTAAGAAAAGGAGGTTAAACTGGTTCTGAATAAATCATGGTGTGTTTGTTTGGAGTGTGACCTGGTTTTAAAGCTATACGGGCAGGTATGTTATGATTAGAAAGAGAGCACCTGAGAGGACCAGATCTTTACCCGCCAAAATAAAATGTCCACCTTCACCTAACCAGCAACAAACTAATACACAACCAGCTCTATGCTATCAACATGAACACGTGTTTCATTCAGTTACACACAAACTTTGACAGAAGACTGGAGTAAACTTTGGTTATAAGAACACGAGTATGATAATGCACTTCAGAATGAACACTGGTGAGAAAAGGAGCGGCATGTATGATGGTCAAAAGTTAGAAATGCAGCCTTGAGTGAACTACTTATTCATCATGCAAGTGTGCCTGAAACACTGGTAGATGCGAGACTGCCACTCTTCATGCATAGATCCTTCTGCCAATGATGTGCGTCATGGGAAGACATCAGAGAGCCAGCAGATTGTCCAAGCTGCCAGCAGCCACAATACATCACAGGAAACATTATTCATCATTATCTAAAGAGAGGAGGAAGAGAGAGAGGATTATGTCAGGGCTGATAGTTTACTGGAGAGGAAGAGGACAATAGTTAGACCATTTGTGTTACAATAACAGTAAAGGGGCAGCTTTAGAAGACCATATATTTTAATTCTAAGCATCATTAAAGAAAGGATTCCTGAAGAGATACGCCTTTTAAAGGTGCCATGTGTAAAACTGGGAATATCAACATCTAACAGTGAATTCCAGAATGTGATGCTAATTTCTCTGGTGATAACTGTGGCAACCAGTGGAATTTAAAAAAAAATGTATGCCTTGCAGCACTGAGCAATACAGGCAGAGAGGCACACGTGTTTGTCTCTACTGCCTTCTGTCAAAGCATTCCTGCTTCATGTTTAATTCACCAGTCAGCATATACAAGTAGTAAGTCCCTTTATCATCTCATTAAAATGTACATGTCAGCGTTAGTGTCTGTCACAGACAGGCAGAGAGAAGAGGAGAGAAAAGACAATGTCATCTGGTCATGAAGTCCTGGCCAGCCACCTGTCCCAAAAAAGACCCCCATCAGCAGCCTAAATGACTTCCGGCCAATTGCTCTTACTCCAGTCATAATGAAGTGATCAGAAGCCACATCATCCAAGGACTTCCACCCACATTTGACCCTCACCAGTTCGCATACAGGAAAAACAGATCAACAGAGGATGCCATAGCCATAGCCCTCCACACCACCCTGACCCACATAGAACAAAAAACAGTTATGCCAGGCTTCTTTTCATTGACTTCAGCTCGGCATTTAGCAAAATCATCCCTAGCAGACTGGTATCGAAACTAAACAACCTCGGCCTCCCACACTCCACCTGCCTCTGGATTAAGGACTTCCTCAGCGACTTACCACAGAGTCAGAGTAGGACCCCACCTCTCCACAGCACTCAGCCTCAACACTGGCTCCCCACAAGGATGTATACTAAGCCCCCTGCTTTACACTCTATATACACATGACTGCACCCCGCCCCCCAGGCAACTCCATCGGGAAGTATGCAGATGACATGACAGTGGTCGGGCTCATCTCAGGGGGGAGATGAATCTGCGTACAGGGATGAGGTCAAAAAAATGTCATCATGGTGCAGCATCAACAACCTGGTCCTCAACACAACAAGCCCACACACACTAACGGGGAATGTGTCGAGAGGGTGTTGGACTTCAAGTTCCTAGGCCTGCACCTGAATGATGACCTGACCTGAAAAACCAACACCACAGTGCTGATCAAAAAGGCACAGCAGCGACTCCACTTCCTGAAGAGCAACGCCGTGGCCAAGGAGCTGCTGGTGTCTTTTTACAGATGTTACATTGAAAGTGTACTGGCATACTGCATCCCAGTGTGGTTTTCCAGCTGCACTGCTCAGGAGAAGACAGCTCTCCAGAGGGTCATCAACACAGCACAGAAAATCATACGCTGTGCTCTCCTCTTCTTAGAGGAGCTGTTCAGGTCCCACTGTCACAGGAAGGCCCTGGGCATCCTGAAGGACTCATCCCAACCAGCACATCACCTGGTCCACCTGCTACCCTCAAAAAGACGGTTCAGGACAATAAGAACCAAAACTAACAGACTAAAAAACAGCACATGTCCCAGAGCAGTTTCAATATTAAATGAGAAACTGCTCGAGCATTAAATGGAATAGCAAAAACAATTTCATTGTACGTTGCACAATGACAATAAAAATGAATGAATGAATGAATGGATCCTGGTTATAATGTTCTAGACATAAACCTAGCCCAAAAACAAGGAAATTGTGTTTTGTGGTTTGGTTGCTGTAGCAATGCTTCTTGACAATAAATTCTATACAATTGGAAAGCCAGTTTTTAGTGGTGCCACATTTGTAAGGAACATGCATATGTGGGATGAGCAGCAGAGCTGAGTATGTGGGTTGTGCCCATGAAAATTTGCAAAATACAGCATAAAACAGCTAATTCTGCCATTGACTCTTCTGCCAGTGTGGTTGTGTTGGTCACTCTAGCATGAACAGCATGCCCAAGCTGATCCCAAAAGTGTCCAGTGGGGTTGAGGTCAGGATTACTGGCAGGCCATTCCATCCTCTCCACTCCTAATTTCTAGAGGTAGTCTCTGATAAACCCCACTCTGGCGTAGCGAGCGTTGTCATCTTGGAGGATAGAGTTTGGTCTCAGGCTGTGGAGATATGGGATTGCCACTGGTTGCAGAATCTCATTTTAATATCTATCTGCATTGAGATTTCCTCAAATGATGACAAGCCTCATTTTCCAGCGAGGGAGATGCGGCCCAACACCATCACTGCCTCCACCAAAAGATGTTACTCTACTGGTGCAGTAATCAGCATAGCCTTCGGTGCCTTTTCTTCACACTTTGACTCTATGATCAAACTGCTGTAGGCAGAATTTGGACTTATTACTGAACATAACGTTTCTCCACGTTTTCAGGTTCCATAGCATGTGTTGCCGAGACCAGCACAAACGGGCCTGATGTTGGAGGGCAGTCATGGCAGACCTCCTGTCAGCCCTATGAGAACAGAGACTGGCTGTGTGTAGTCTGTAGGATTGTCTGTGCAGAGGACCGTCAGCCATGTTGTCCTGCAAACTTTGACTGCAATCTGCAGAAGACAGACAACAGTTCCTAAATGCTAAGTGGTGAGGAAATGGCCTTCTTGGGGTGTTGTCTTGCTGTCTTGGAGTGGCCTGTCTCTGACATCCCCCTTATATGGAACTTAGCCTTCAGTTTGGAGATGGTACTAGGGCTCACTCCAAATAATGCCACATCTTGGTTTGCAGAAAACCAGCTTGAGGTTGCCCTGATGGCCTAAAGGAGATGGGCTGCATGCAGTCTGTTCTTGATTGTCTGGGCAGACGGCCTCGGCCATATCACCCTGCAAACCTTGACTGCAAATCTGAAGAGGACAGTGTTAAGTTTTAAAGTCCTGACAGGGTAAAGAAAAAGTCTTCTTGGTGTGTTGTGTTCTTGGGACTCCCACCTCATGGCCTGTCTCTGACATCCCCTGTTATAAGGAAATTAGCCCTCAGTTTGGAGATGGTAACAGGGCTCACTCCAAATACTGCAACTGCAACTGGGTTCTGTGGAACACCAGCTTGAATGCACCCTATCAGAAGGTGCACTATCCAGATCAGTCAAACCTGGCACACTGATTCTTAGAGCAGACACCTACTGACTACTGTAGCAGGGCCCATGCTCACAGGTGCTGCCAATCAAGTGCCAGTTAGGAAACTGACTGTCAGCAACTTGGGATACCAGAAGCTCAAAACAAGGGTGAGTAGCAACAGCAGAATAAGCTGTTAGGCATTGGCAGAGATTTGGCAACAATTTCATGGTTGCAACTCATACTCAGGTCTGCTGCTCATCCCACAAATTCATTTTGCTTACAAATGTGGTACCATTTGAAAGGGAAATAAACAGGCATTCCAGATGTATAAAGTCTATTGCTAAGAAGCACTGTTACAACAAAGAAATAACCTACCAAACACTAATTTCCTTCCTTTTTTTTTTGCAAAGTTTGTATGACCCCATTTAGCACCCACCCTTATTTTTTCTATGTAGAGACTGAACTTAATTTGATTCTCTGCCCTGGTGTTTGCCTATAAAATGTAAAAACATTGCTGCAGCTATAAATCAGCTCCTCTCTCCCTGTAATAAACATCCCGAAAATAAAGTTCCCTAATGTTGCATCTCTGGTTGATAAGTTACAGTAAGACTTTCTGGGCTGAAAGACAATTCTACACAAAATAAGAGAAGTCTTTGTAAATGTAATTATAATAAATGTAATAATCTGTGTTAACAAATAACCAAGGCGAACCGCTGTGCATTTAAACAGCATTTGTTTTGATCATACGTTTATCTGCTTTGATTCTACACTAACCCGCACAAGCATTTAACAAACTCCAGATTTGTTGTGCTTCCATTACTAAACCCCTTTATCAAAACTCCATCATTAAAACATTAATACAATCTGACATCAAATGGGACTGAAACGTGATTCAGAGATCAAAAGGGCATCTTATGAAGAATCTGTGGCTGGAGCATCAACAGCATTGAGTGACTGCCGTGTATAAGTTTGTTCTCAGATAGATCCAGTGTTATTGCTGTAAGGATGGGAGCTGTAAACTGCATCTCTCACAGATCTTCAGCTAAATCCCCAAGGGAGAAGTGTGACATTTGCATCCGCTTTTTCTCCAACAGAAGGCAGTAAAAATAGAAAACAAAAGAATTTATCAAAAGAGTTTATCTGAAGACTGCTCCCGTCCTGAGGGAAACATGTCAAACCGAACAGAAACAGCCCCCCTCTGCCTCTTCCTGCATCTGCTGCTGCCTCAGTCTGACAGCCGAGTTAGCACAGAGCATGAAGCAGCATACAGTTTGTTACCAAGAGGTGAAGAGGGGAAGAAATAATGTGGGAAAAGAAGATTTCATTTTACACAGTAACATCCACTGTACTCAGAGTACAGAGACAAGGCAAAATCGACTTGTTACTGGTTGTTACTAAAATTAGAAAGAAAAGCTGAAGGATGTCTGAGACACACTGACAAATAAATAATGATTAAACTATTTCCATTAAAGTTTATAGCAAACTATCATCACTAACCTTCTTGGTAAGCTCCATCTGCCATCACCAGATGAAGGATGTTGGGATAAAGATGCTGATGCTCGGTTCCCAAAATGCTGAAGACCAAACTGGAGCCCAGGTCGATGTTCTCATCTTCATCTTCATGTATGGCCTTTAAAAGACAAACATCAGTTTGATCTGTCTTTGTGTTGCAGCATTTAACAGAGTAAACAGAGAGAAATATATCCAACCTTGATCTTATTGTAGGCTTCAATGAACTTCTCAAAGCCCATCTGCTGCTCCAGGTTGAAGCGAAGCTCTTCCAGACGGCTGAAGATGCTGTCATGATGTGCAGCCTCCATGCCTTGGTCCTCTCCACTGCCATCTGTGGTACAGCATGATTTGTCAGATACTTTGCTACACTTAGAAGAGATATCTGGGATTTTTAAACATAAGCTTGAGCTTTTCAGATTTAGATTATTAGAGGGTTGATTAAAGGGGACATATTATGCAAAAATCACTTTTTCAGGCTTATCTAACAGAAATTAGTGCCCCTGCTCTGTCCACAATCACCAGAACACCCCCCTCTTCAGAAAATGTGTACTAAAACAAGCCTTTCTCAGATTTTCCCCTAAAGATGTCATGTGGGGAGTTAGCACCACCCCCAGGTTTGGTTGGCCCTCCCCACTCGGAAGAAAGTTCTGCCCTCCTCTACCGATCTTCCTCTCAGCTGCCAGCTGAAAGGAAGATCAGTAGAGCCATATCCATTTGTGGAGAAGGGCGGAGTAAGACAGCTCAGTAACATTTAAAGCCACAGACACAGAAACAGCTCGTTCTGAGCGGGGCTGAAACAGGGTTTTTTTTTTGTTTTTTTTTTTTGGACATACAAAAGTCCAATACTGGAGTGTTTTTTTTTCAGTAACAACTTCACAGGCATGCTTTGGGGACCTCTGAGACCAATATAAACTTGTCTTAATGGGGTAAAATATGTCCCCTTTAATATTGTGAATCAGGTTTGGTGTACCACTGTAACTAAATTAAGTATTTATATTGTTACTGAGTACCCAAATGTATGTTTTTGCATTTGCTCAAAAAAGTGGAATCCTCAGCTGCTGGAGTGAACGTGGAGAGACAGAAGTTGACCATGTGTTTTGGACCTGCCCCTTCAATTTAGCCTTTCTGGAAGGAGATGTCAAAAACTATCTCAAAATTCCTGGGTTTCACTATCAATACAACATTAATATCTCTCTATCTTGGATATATCCCTAAAGGTCACAATAGTGATGAGCTTACTACCTAAGAATCTTGCTAGCGGCTAGAAAAAGCCATTAAAAAGTGCTCACTACAGATGAACTGCCCAACTGCTGGCTTCTTTATAAGCATTGTTAAACAGCTGCATCTTTTGGAACAGACCTACCCTATAAAGCTCCAAAAAGATCTAGGAGAGAAACGGTGGAAAAAAGTAGAATATTTATTTAGCCAGTTAGTTTATGGTTATGTTTTAATCATAGATATGTATGCATGTATGTGTTTGTATACTGAGTTGATTCCAACATCGAATAAACTTAAAAACTTGTGTTAAATTTGATTTCACAGATTGATGTTTCCCACCTGAATGCCACTCCTCATTGAGCTGACTGTGCTGGCTTTGGTTCTCCTCTGCCATCCCGTTGGAAAGCAGATCACGTGCCTCTTCATCTCCTGGACTCCCATTGGAGCATTCCTCATCCTCGTCTTCTTCCTCCTCCTCACCTTCGTCCTCCTCATCTTCCTCTTCTTCTTCTTCTTCTTCTTCATCATCATCATCATCATCATCATCATCATCGTCGTCGTCGTCGTCGTCATCTTCCACAGCCATCTGATTGTTGTCCTGATTGATCTCGGCTGCTATCCTGTTGAACAGCTCTTCACTCTCTGGAGGGTTTCCGTTAAAGTCTCCAGCACCGACCTCTGCAGAACTCATCAGGTCTCCTTCCTCTTGCAACAGTCTCTCCATCGAGGCCCGGATGTCCCTTAGGTCTTCATCCTCATAGGCACTGGAGAGCAGGGAATAACGTTATCACACACCGCAATGAACTGGCTGACTTTTATTCAGCAAGTGAAAGCAGCTCCTTAAAATCATTGACAGAGTTGGAGCACAGGCAAAATATCAGTGATGCTTGGAGTTATCAGTCACCCTTAGACAGCAGAGATTAATGATTTACTAAAATCTATCGAGTATCCTTCTACTTTGGGGAATCAATCTGTGTCAGATACATATAATAAGCACAAGTATAGCCGAAATTGGCAGCTATATGGTCTCAGGACCCATCATTTTGTTTGTATAGGGTATCACGATGAACAGCAATCATGGCCACATCTGGTATACCTCACTAGTGATGTTTGGTTGGCTTAGCTTTAGCCACAGCACAAATGTGATCTCTGGGATCTCCTAGTCTGACATAGCAATCATCATATTGAATAAAAACATTGTGTAGTTTGACCTCAGCATTACTCTTACTCTTCAGTCTCAGACTGATCATCATCTTTAGCTGCCTCCTCCAGGTCCTCGATCTCCAGGTTACTCTCGGGGGCAACGTTAGCATCACTCGCCACTGCAGAGTCCTGCTGAGAACTGAAGAGACGGCTGAGGTCTGGTAGGGAGCAGGTGCGCAGCATCTGACAGAAAGATGAGATTTTTAACTGGGATTCAACAGGACAGCAGTCATCAACTGCAAGAAGAAACTAGAATTATCACGTGGGGGTTATGTGCATGAAGAGCATATGTAATGTGATTGGCTGATTTGGTGAGCAGTTGAACAGATACACCCAATAAAGTGGTCAGAGAATGTGGTCAAGTATGAGTAACTAAAACACGTTTTTAGTGGATGTACCATGGTTGGATAAATAAGCCCTGAAAAACATTGTAGGCTTGTTAGACCTTCTACTCCTGAAAATATCTGCAAGAGCAGTTAAACTCTCTGTGTAAAAAGGGCTGAAAACTTCAGAATAAAAAACCCTGGTATTAAAGATCCAGCCTTTTATTCAGCAATAATAAAAAATACAGAAATGAGTATTGGCTTACATCTTCTTTAGGGTGTAGAGACTTAAATCCTAGAAGGATAAAGAGAAGTGTAGGGAGAAAAGGAGACCTGGATTATTCATACTAGTGGTTCCCTGCCGTTTTCCTTTGAGTCCCCCCTACTTCAACCTTGCACTGCGAAAAGATTCAATCCACACTGTTTGTTATGGACTAAACACTCTCTGGATCAGTCAGCGTCACTGGAGGAGAACAAGGGTGTAGCTACAGGCAGGGTTTAGTTGAACTTAAAGACCCTGTCAAGTGAAATCCAAAGAATATGTTTGTTGTAAACATGTGAAAACACTTAGATCTACATGTGACTGAATTCTGGATTTGGACTGTTGGAAAGTTTTTCACCTCTTTCCTGGCTTGGTTTCATGTGGGCGGGGCCAATATGTGCACTCATGATGTCATGAATCCACATATGGGAATGACCCGTCCCTCTAACACTGCAATATAAAACCACAGAGCAGTTCATCTCAGTACAGTTGTTAGCTGATGTCACTGCCTTTATTGGAAGTAAACAATTAGTTAAATGCTGTTTTTCTGTTCATTGTGAGGTAAATTTACCAAATCTATCAGCCACAGTGGTCTATGGAACATCTGAAGAATCATAACAGAGATTCGAGCCAGAAAACGGATTTTGTCTCTTCTTCTAAGGTCAACAAAAAGTCAAGAGGGAGGATAATGGTGTGAGTGCTTTCCTCAATTCAGATTGTAGCATTTTTTAAATCTGATAGGATCGTATTTCTCCTGAGTGGCCGTGGCGTCAGCTTATTCAACAGACATGCCCACACCATCCTGGAGCAGATTTTACTGCCATATTTTTCATGATTTTAAAGCTTAATTTTATAATCTTAAAGATCTTTTAGTATTTGACTGAAATTTGACCTGGGGTTGCATAACACAGTGACCTGTCATACAACAAATCTAAATACAGATTCATTTTCACTTTACAGGTTCTTTAAAACCAGTAGCAATGGCTGCCACTGGTGTATCGCTATTAGCTCAGATGAGCTAATAGCAATTATCACTCATAAACACTGAGTGATAATTGTGAACCTTTGAATGGGAGTTTATAGATTTATTGGAATCTCATTACAGTATTCATCAGCAGCATGCTGTATAGTCATGCTCAAATTAAATCGCTTAACTTTTGAAATGTCTCACATGATATTCTATATTTAAAGTTGCATGTATCAAGGCTTATTGTTAACTGTATCTCAACCACCATCCTTAAGTGCAGGACAGGACGATAATAGCAGCAAGAAGCTACAGAAAAATGTTGAAAATACAGAGGCAGAAGCTCCAACTTTAACAAGAGTTATTGCAGTTTGAACATGCTAGTGGATGTCTTTGGCATGTCCAGATGGTAATTGTATCTGAATTTTAGAAATGAAAACATGCTCTGCAAATATACCTGGGTGGCCAACCAAAGTGTTACCCATGTTTTGGAATCACTGGTAGTGTTTATACTGATTGTAATGTTGAAATATATTGCAGATTGTGTAGGTATTTCATAGTACAGTGGCATTTATAGTCATCATCAAAAGCAAACAGCTGATGTTCATCAGCATGGTAAACAACGGCGGACTCTAAGCCAGAGACGTCCATTGTGGGTACAGTATTTTGTTTTTGCCTCAGATTGAAAATAAACTCCTTTTCTTAAAACAAGGTTGATATCACACTAAATTGTAACTTCTACAGGAGCATTACCCATCTTTTCAAAAATGATTGGTATTTTTATTTCTCTGAGATGTATTACAAAACAGAATGACCGTTCGATCACCAAATTCCTATCATTTAATTCCTGAGACTAAGAGAACATTTTTATTAAAACTGTAGCTATTCCCTTGAGGTGTTGCTGAGCCGCGAGTTTATGACGATGAAAGGAATGTACAGCCCTAAATCATGATGCCTGGTACATTCACAAAAGTATAAAAACACTGACAAATCCTATCCCATTCTTATTCTTTGCAACTCTTCCTATGGAACAATACAGAGCGAGGTTTTGCAGATCTCAGTGTCCCTGATGAAGGTTATGAAAGATATAGGTTGATGGATGCTCCCTCTATCCTATCAGACCCACTGCAGGTACAGAGCATGTGATTAATGGCTCTGGCTCTATTCCAGACCCCCTCATTAATAAAAAAGACTGAAGTACTACTAAAAATACCTCACAAGCCCCGACATCACACCAGGCATAAGAACAGGTTTGAATTTCCTCAACCCCAGCTGCAGCTGCTCTTCCTTCTCCTGATCAATTAAATAAGGTTACAGATCACATGGTGTTGTGATTGGATGTTTGATTTAATCACAATTAATCCTTTCCTTACACAAATGTGCCATTTCCTGTAAACAAAACGACAACGGGTGTTTGTTTAATTGGAGTAATCACCTTGGGGTTGTTGGCGTCGAACATGCCCGTGGAGAGGCCGATGAGAAGGGCGTCGTGGTGTTTGGAGCGCAGAGGTGACACTGAGCGCGAGCGAGAGGCCAGAGAGGAGGATGATTCATCCATGGAGGACTGAGCTGAGAGCATTGCAAGGGCAGCAGTGCGTCGGTGGGCCGGGGAACACAACTTCATAAACAGGGGCTCCTCACACAGAGCTGAGCCTGAGAGAGGAGCTGGGGGGCAGATTTAATTAAGATAGGCTGAAAAAAAACCCACAAGTGCTTATTACTCACTAAACATGAAGCTCACCGGAAGAGTCTGTTGGTTTCTCAGCACTCTTGTCAACATCCTTAGTGCCTGCTGGTCTTACGGCGCCCTCTGGTGGCCTACAAGAAAATTATACTTGTATTTACAAGCATGTATGTTGTCGTCACAGTTACTGAAGGTTTATCATGCTTCTTTGGAGTCATTACATGATGGATTTTTATGCTGTTTCTTAAATACCTTGCACTGACCTTTTCAAGATAAGCTTTCCTCCATATCACAACCTGTTTTTAGTGTCATTCAAGTTTCATTTGGTCCATCAGCATCAGACTTACTTGGCCACTGGAGCCAGAGAAAGTTACTATAATACTGTAATAAATAATGTGACTGACAGGAATCAATGCATGTAAAAAGGCAAATCTGAGAAAGCTTCTGTGCTTTTTGCCTATATACTATTTAAAGCATGGACTCAGTCTGAGGGGTGGTTCAGACTGTGTGTTATCAGGGATTAATGATCTGTTTTGGGCATTCAGATACCAAGTGACCACACTACAACACCAAGGTCCACACACTGCATTAACAATGGGTCCTAATAATGATCTGATATTGAAACTCACTTGACTGCCACTTATGAAAACAACAGCCCATACATCATTTCTGTGGTTCTTTTACCATGGCTTGGTATCCCTACACACCGTCTGTTGGCAGTTAGAAAAAATGGGGTTAAATTAGCCATGAGCTAAGGGGCTAATGGCCCATCTTTAACAATGTTTCTTCCTCATAATATCATAGACATATGTTTAAAGGACATAGTGATTAGTGAAAAGGGAGTCATGATGCATCGTTTGGGGTCAAACCAATTCTAAGAGCTGACACCTTTTGTGAGCAACAGGAGCCAGCTACTGTTTGATAAACGGTTTGCTTTATTATGTTTTTTTGTTGTTATGTGGGACCAAATGAGGGAGATGAATGATCTGCTCTTACTAGGATAAGCCTAACAATCCCGATCTCTAAACAGAGCAACAAAAAACAGTCCAAGCGTGGCTGGATGGACATAATTTATGGCATTCTTTTTGTTTACTTGCAGAAAACTGCCGGGGATGGGGTGAAGGTATCCCAAACCACCTCTATATATGCAGTTTGAGCTACCGGATATGAAACAATGTTTAGTACACACTGAGGTGCATCAACGCAAGGCATAAAGGATTACCACTTGGTATCTGAATGCCCAAAACAGATATAAATCCCTGTTAATGCACTGTATAAACAGATTTCACTCAGGTAATCAAATTACAACTAAAGCAGAATTATAAAGCCTAATTACAGTGGTTGACATGTTGCTATCTCAAACTAACTTTTGTTCAGCCAGTGTTTCTCAAACTTAGACAATACTTAACATAACTTAACTAATACTTGAACTCTTTACAAAAATGCATGCAGAAAGGCCTTTAAGTTTACAACAGTGCCAGTACTGTACTTTGAAGAAGTGCCTGTATTTTCAAAAAGTTAAAAAAAGGTTTTTTTGGAAAATAAAACATTGTCATTTCGATACCAGTACTGTAACAGGGTTCATACACTCTTAAAAAAAGCCAATTATGACTACTTTAAAGACCTATCTAAGACATGAATAGAGAAAATTTGTACCACTTTTGTGTGGCAAATGGTCAAAAATGAAAGCCATGTGATAATTCTCAGGACACAGGACCAGGTTGAATTTTCTGGTTTAATGTTCCATTTATGAAATGTCGAATGGTATAAGGCATAGAAATCTTTTGGCCATAAATACCCAAATTTGATGGTTCCTTGTACGTAAACGTGGCGACAGGGCTTTCTCAGTAGCCGCTCCAACACTGAGGAACAACCTACCATCACATATACGATCAGCTGATTCTGTGGACTGCTTCAAAAAACACTCAAAGACTCACTTTTATTCTCTTGCTTTTACTGATAGCTAATCCCCCCTGGCTCTGTGTCCTTGTTTCCTCCTTGTTTTATGCTTCAACCCATGTTGTGTGAGTGTGTACATGTGTATTTGTGTTTTTTCTGCCTGAGATAGCTATTGTCCCCTTGACCTATTCCTGCTGTAAATTGGTGTGCACGTGGTATGCCCATGTGTACTTGCATACTTAAGGGTATGTCACTATTATGTTGTCTATGTTTATGTCTTAAACGCACTTGCAATGTCATGATGTTCTGCCTGGTGATTTTAAATATACTCTGTTTAAATTTTCCTGTACAGCACTTTGGTACAAACTTCGTTTGTTTTGAAAGTGCTATATAAATAAAGTTAACCTTGACCGTGACCTATTCCTGCTTTAAAAACTGAAATTTTAGTATCGGGTGTATATGTGACTCCTCTGCAGTCAGCCTCAGGTGGAAACTCAAGGAGCTACAATTTTCTGCACTTAAGCCCCAACACTATTTTTCAACACTGGAGGTCTTTACTGGATTTTTCCACAGCCTTTCTTGTTGTTTGGCAAATATATCCATTTGCAAATACAATAAAGCTGTAAGAATTGTCTCCTGTGACAGGCTCTTTATCTCATTTTGCCTTTTTTTTTTTTTAAAGGTTTATTTTTGGGCATTTTGTGCATTTATTTGATAGAGGAGAGGACAGTGGATAGAGTCGGAAACAGGGAAGAGAGCGGGGAGAGACATGCGGTAAAGGGCCTCAGGCCGGATTCGAGCCCGGGCTGCCTGCGTATATGGGGCGCGCACGCCTTATCCATTCTGCCACCTGTGCCCCTCATTTTGCCTTTTAAACACTACCATAACTTCAGTACACGAAGAACATCAATGATGACTCATATAAAGGTAAGTAATCTACTAATCAATGTTGCATGAGTGTGAAAGGAAAAATGACACGACTACAACAGATTAAAGGAAAGATGAAAACTCACATTGGCTGCTGGACATCTTTCTCCCACGCCTGCTGAACACCAGCTGGTAAATGTAAGGCCTGTTTAGGTGTTTCTTCCAAAACTAAAGACTCCAAGTCTGCTGGGTCTAGAAAATTTCAGAACAGATAAGAGTGCACTCTATCAAAAATAAATGTTCTTAAAAATGAGAAGCTGACATATCCGATAAACACAGAATCGAGTGTCATACTGACCCTGAGGCTCAGTACTGTTGGGTGGCAGTGTCACTCTCTCCATTGAACCGTCTGCAGACTTTTCCTGATTTGAGCTCTGGGTGATGATGGTACTTTGCTTTGGAGCCTGAAGACCACTGACTGTAGCAGAGGGCAACGGTTCTTTATGCTTCTCTACAATATCAGCTGCTGCTTTCTGGACAGGCTTATCTGGGAATAAAAATGGCATTTCTCATATTTAGGCATGCTATCTTTGTAATAGCATACAAACAGACTAACTAACATCCAAAATATGTTTTACCCTAAAACTTCAAATTAGAAGGAAAGAACATGAAAACTAAATGAAGACTTACTAGGGCTGGAGACCTCTTCCTCAGAGATGGTGGCACTTTCCAGCTGCTGAGTGAGAGGCTGAAGCTCCGCCTCCTGGAGCACTCGCAGCACCTGAGAGTCTGGACTCGCTCCCCACATCTTCCGAGCAGCTTCTTCTTGTAGCACATCCATCTGTATAACCCCACCCGCTGTTTGCTCTGCAACAAAAACACACACATACAAAGAGAACAACATATTTACTCTGTTTCTATTAAAGAGTGGATATTAGTCAATCTGTATTTGTTTTTCACCCACCGATGGTTGGGATGCATGTCTCCTCCAGAGTTTGTCGAGCTACAGAGAGGACGAGAGGAACTCCTGCCTCCCACTTCTTCCTGTCTCCAGCAGAGGACGGTCTTTCATCAGGAGATGCTGTGATGGCTAGTGAGGGAATTTTTTAAAAAGAAGACATTTCCTTAAAACCTTTTCTAATAGTAAGATCAAATTTTTGTTTATAAAGCACTTTTTAAAACAGACGTTTGACAGAACATCAAACACATATGGCAGATCAGATTAAAATCAACAAATTCCAATGCAACCAATTTTGTTTGTGGACCAGCTTGGTGCAGAAAACCCAATTACATATGAAACAGAAGTAAAAGCAGATACTAAAGACAGATTGTATTCGACCCATACAAAAAGTCAGGAAAAAGCCCTCAGGTAGAAATTAAAACTGACTGAAAGGAAAGCACAGAGTCAGACCCTTGCTTCCCTATTTTCTCTTTGGTGCCTGGACAGAAAATGCTCTGTCCCCTTAGTTTTCAGCCTAGATAAAGATCTTTTCCCAAGGATCTCAATGTGCAACCAGGAGAATAGGGAGTTAAAAGTCTATGATATAACAGGGACAGAGACTGCTCAGCGCTTCAAAAGTGATCAATAAAATTCTTAAAATAGATCCTAAACCGTACTGGTGGCCAATGGAAAAACGTTAAAAAAACAGGCGTAATGTGTTTGTGCTTCTAAGTTCTGGTAAAAACCCTGGCAGCAGAGTTCTGCACCATCTGTAGCGTGTCCAGGGATTTTTGGTTAAGAACAGTAAGAAGACAGTTGCAGTAATCCAGCTGTGATAAAGATAAAGCATGCACAGTTGTCTATGTGTCTTTAAAAGTTGAAAATGATACAATCTTTGAAATTTTCTGAGGTAATAAAAACACAAGTTTTGAGATATGCTGCTCAAAATTCAGACTGCTGTCAAACCAGATGCTAAGGCTCCTTGCAGTTGGCGGCAGAATCTGTTTTGCCATCTGCTGAGACCCGATTACCAGGACCTTGTAATTGAGGCAGGAAATTCTCTGTCATCCAGGCTTTTATATCAGTAATATTCATTTAGAGAAGAATATTCACATAAAACAAATATTTTGAATTATTTTTCTTGCAAAGCAGATATAAACTTCCTCTTATCAATGGGACATGATTTAGTCTCATTAAAAGTACAACTTACTGCTCATTGTGACACACGTTTCTTCGAAGGTTTGTTCAGCCACAGCAAGAACGGGCAGTTCCGCTGCGTCCCACTTCTTCCGGTCTCCGTTTGAGGAGGGCCGTTCTTCTGTGTCGGACTGGTTCAGTTGGGGAGCAGGACTCGGTTCTGCTGTTGGTTGAGGCGACTCATCTACCTCATCCACTTGACTCTGGGCTTTCAGGTTCTGGTTGAGTCTGCGCAGGATCTGCTTTTTCTCGCTCTGTTATGATAAAGTAGGGCTGTTAGCATCAATGCATTAATCGCAGTTCCCTGTTCTCTTATTTTCCTTTCCAATCCATACCAAATTCCCTTTTCTATGTTTAATTTCACAACAATCTACCTGATGTTTTTTATTTTCTTTCAAAATTAAAAGCAGGTACATATCCAAAGAGGAAGTGAATTACCCTTAGTTCTAAGACAGCGCTAACATTCAAATGAAACTAAAATTGTTTTAATGCAAATAACGGTATTTCATGTGACAAAAAAAGAAACTTATCACAATTAACTAATGGAGATTCGGAAATTAATTGCAATTACAAGAATCTTTCCACAGCCCCTAAAAAGCCAATGAGTTGACTGTCAAAAATGGATCAGAAATTCTTTAATTTTAGTAAAACTGAAACATTATTTATGATTCCAATAAAACTCAGGATATACACCCAACATTGTTAGTACAGGTTGGACCCCCTTTTGCCTTCAGAACTGCCTCAGTTCTTCATGGCACAGTTTCTACAAGGTGTTAGAAAAATTTCTCAGATTTTGGTCCATACTGACATGATAGCATCATGCAGTTGCTGCAGATTTGACGGCTGCACATCCATGATGTGAATCTGCTGTTCCACCACATCCCAAAGGAGCTCTGTTGGACTGGGATCTGGTGACTGTGGAGGCCAGTACAGTGCACTCATTGCCATGTACAAGAAACCAGTTTGAGATGATTTGAGCTTTGGTGCATTATCCTTCTGGAAGTAGCCATCAGAGGATGGTTACACTGTGGTCATAGATGGATGGACATGCACAACAATACTCAGGTAGGATGTGGTGTTTGAACAATGCTCAGTTGGAACTAAGGGGCCCAGAGTGTGCCAGGAAAATACCCCAAAGCCATTACACCACCACCAGCCTGAACCATTGATACAAGCCAGGACGGATCCATGCTTTCATGCTGTTATGCCAAATTCTGATCCTGCCATCTGAATGTCACAGCTGAAATAGAAACTCATCAGACCAGGCAGCATTTTCCCAATTTTCTACTGTCCAATTTTGGTGAGCCTGTATGTACTGTAGGCTGTTTCCTGTTCTTAGCTGATAGGAGTGGCACCTGGTGTGGTCGTCTGCTGCTGTAGCTCATCTGCTTCAAGGTTCCACGTGTTGTGCATTCAGAGATGGTATTCTGCATAACTTGGTTGCAACGAGTGGTTATTTGAGTTACTGTTGCCTTTCTATCATCTTGAACTAGTCTGCCCGTTCTCCTCTGACAACAATGAGGCATTTTTGTCCACACAACTGCTGCTCACTGGATACTTTCCCTCTTCCAGGCCTGTAAACCCTAGAGATGGTTGTATATGAAAATACCAGTAGATCAGCAGTTTCTAAAATACTTAGACCACCCCGTCTGGCACCAACAGCCATGCCACATTAAAATGTCACTAAAATCCTCTTTCTGCTTATTCTGATGCTCAGTCAGAACTTCAGCAAGTTGTCTTAACCACGTCTACGTGCCTAAACGCACCAAGTTGCTGCCATGTGACTGGCTGATTAGCTATTTGTGTTAACAAGCTATTGAACAGGTGTACCTAATGAAATGGCAGGTGAGAGTTAATCTCCCTGGTATAGCAGCAGCAGCCTGTTTTATGGAGTCTCCAAATGGGGAAAAAGGCTTAAACTGTCCTCCTGTGTGATGATTTCCATTTCCTTCAGCTAAGTCCATAAGATGCCGTTTCTGGTGCAGCTGTGTTGGTCTTTAAGCACCATCTCTTCCTGCCATATGGGGTTTGCACTTCTATTAGCTCTGATATGGTAGTTGAGCTCTCCGCCTGTGGTGATTGTTGAGACGTGGATCCACATTCTGGGAGTTACCCTTCTCTCCTTCACTTATCACTTCTCTTTATTTGAGGAGTCTTTTCAATCAAACCAGCACTCCACAAGCTTAATCTATCAAACGATATATTCCATTTTTCCCTTTAAATGTAGAATTATGTCCTAATGAGGGAGCAACAACAGTAAAAAGTGGCACCAACTCCTGCTGGTCGGGTCTGCATTACTGTGCATCAGTATGCTGTGAGCTGTAAAATACTCTGGTATTGGAGTAGGTTCTTTATCACATAAGGGTGGCGGCTGCACATGTGTCATGCCTCCGCTTTTTATACAGGCATTTTGGTGGCATGAATCTGTAGAATGTAGCCAACTTTAGAAGTGCATCATACACACTGACTTTGACCGTAATTACATCATATACTAACCTGAATGGTAGATGCAGGTTCTTGCTCTTGCTCAGGTAGGTTTTCTTTCAGAGGAGACATCTACCAAAAAGAAAATGCATAGCTTCAGAAAACATTCATGACAAATATGAAAATGTACAGTGAAGTAAACTTGTGTACCGACCGCTCCGACATTCTTCAGGGCGGCTGTCATGGATATGGCCGGGGTGGAGGGTTTGGGCTCAAGCAGGGCTGAAGCTCTGGCAGGCGTGTCTGGTTCAGAGGGACCGAGCTTGAGGAGAGGACTCTCTGAGGCAGATGATCCTGTTTCTGTTGCTGCTGCCATGCCAACCTTCACCCCCCGAGCTGCAAGCTTGAACAATACACAGGACAACAGATTAGCTGTTACTTAAACGCACTTATCGGTAAGGCGAAGTAGACATAATAGCTCTCACATTAGAGATCCGGGCCCAGATTAGAGTACACTTGACCTCAAAGTCCAGTTTCTACAAGCAGTGTGAACACCAGTCTAACTAATGTATGGGTACTGTGCCTGAGTCTACTTAAGGAGGTGGTTTAGGCATGATTTAAGCGTCCTCAGCACATACATGGAAGAAACGCAACAGTACCAATGTGCAGTTTACTTGTCAGCGAGTAGAGCTGTAAAGGAAATTCTACACATCTCCTGTCTCTTCAAAAATTGTCTTATCTGCCTCTGAGCTTCATGGAAGAGGTGGAAGTAGGGAGAAGGTTGCTATTTGTATAATAGAAATAATAAAAACATTCATAGTAGCCTGAAGAACGAACCCCTGTGTACACACAGAGCATAAAACATGCTTAAAATCATGAAAAATGATTGACGTGGTTGCCTTTTTTGTCTTCATCTTGACGGATCTGCAAACTATATTCACATATTGCCACCTATTTTATTGGACTGTATTTATTTGGAGGCGAACTCAGGCTCAGAACAATAATGTGAAAGCTGACCAACAAAGGAGAGGGGAGGGGGGAGAAATTATGCTAGGGCATTGTACAAAACAATCATGTCTGATCTGAAAATGCCCTGAGAAATGTCTGAATAAAGTAAAGAAAGAGAGAGCTTACATGGTCCTCCCAGGCTCTCTTCTCCCTCTCATATGCTTCTCTCCTCTTCTTCTCTAGTTGTTCTTTCAGCACAGCAGCTCTGGCATTTGCTTGGGCCTGTCAGGGTCATACAAATAGTTTTATATATTTTATTAATCACTGATTTAACAAGGAAAAGTCTTGTTGAGTTTAAAAAAAAAAACTTTTATAAGAGTGTCCAGGGCAAAACATGCAGAAGAATTTAAACATCTACAGATATGAAGTGGGTCATGACAGTAAGTCATTTAAAAAGGCTCTACAACCTGATGCTAATCCTAAAAAAACTTCAGTCTTGCTCAGTGAAAGCAAGTCCAATTCTGTGGTTGATTTCAGCCGCCCAGTCAGTAGATCGATAAATTATGCTGCCAAGGTAGGTGAACTGCTCTACGACTTCCATGCTCGACTTCCACAGATTTGATGGCAGCATCCAAGGCATCCCCAAATACCTGGATTCCCAATGCTTCAGCCTCCTCACTCAGCAAGTTAAGAGCCCCTACAAGGGCTTCTACAGTCCCTGTAACGATCACAGGATCATCAGCAATCGCCCATGATACTCCACAGTTTTCTGCCCTGCTACCACACCAATTTATGCAGACGTCTTAAAAAGATATTATTATGCCCTTTCATTCAAGGTGGGTACCTGCATTTTTAACACCTGGTTCACTCTCTAAATGGTTAATTGGGATAAGATTGTAATTGCTTCTATAGACTGCATGGGACAACAGCTGCCAAACTTTAATAACTGCAAAAAAAATGTCTTTCAAACTAGAAATAATGTTTACTGCTACTTAAAAGGTGCCAGACCCAACTGAAAAGACATGTTTTCTTCAGAATCAGATTGAGGTTAATGCTTGAGTGAGAGTCTGTCTGGCAGCATTACCCAAGAGTTGCCACTATACTAGGGCACTACAGAAACAGAGTAGATGTTCTCTTGGAGTTTTTGGCAATTCAAAACAAGAAACTACCCAATTGATGGTGCCCAGGACCATATTTTTGTTGCCATTGTATTGAAGAATCAAGTTTTACCTGTATTGTATTGACATTTAAAATTCTGACATTGTAACAATCATAGTACTAAACAAAAAGGTGTCTTTGAGGACCTTTTCTGTAATTATTTGTATTCTTTTGAATATAAAACCAGGCTTGACAGAGGCAAAAACAACCGCTCTCAATTCATGTACTTTAAGTTGGTGCCATTGCAGACGGTAATGTCAGTAGGTAGAACAGAATGCAGCTCAGAGGCTTTGATTGGATGTGATAATAATAGCCATGCTTTTTTTTATTACACTTGTTGCCAGGTAATTGCAGGATGGATTATATCACCGGACAGCTCAGCTAGAGGGCCCACGCTTGTTGAGCGTCAAACTACATCTCTGACCTCATTACAACAATCAGGGGAGGCTGAGGGAGTCTGAACTGGGCTGCTTATGACTTCAAAAGCAAGCCAAGACTGACTGGCATCATCATTTTCCTCCGCTGACATTTCATTTTCTGTTTAGTTTTATCACAGACAATATTTCAGGGCATCTAAGTGAATGGAGTTCTTTTTATCATTGCACATGTAAAATGTAATGTTTCATTTTCCCCGACACTCACTTTCAAAGCCTCTATCTTCTTCCTCCTGAGCTCTGCCTCCTCGCTCGACTCCTGGCTGTCAGAGCCGTCACTGTCGTACTGAGATGGCACAAAGAGAAGCCCGGAAACAAATGTCAGAAAAGTGAAGACATTCTTTAAAGCTTTGTTCAGAAAAGGATGGGAAAGCACCAAACCTTCTCTCCTCTGAGTCGAGCTTTGATTTGCTGACGCTCATTGAAGTTCTGCAAACGGATCTGCCTTAACCTCGACAAGTACTCCTGAGAATGAAGACAGAAATGTTACCTACCAGTTCATACAAACAACTGCAGACAGATAGAGCTTTGATGCCTGTGGTTAGAGAGACAAATATACATAGGATGCACTATTAAAAAGGCAAAGTTTTCCTCACAATACAGTGATGTAGGCATGTTACACATCAGCAACTCAGGAGAAACCAAAAAATTGGGGCTGTCAGGTGATACTTTTTAAAAATCATAATAAATAAATGATTTTTGATTATAAATCACAATTAATCACATTTGAAGTCACATTAAACCCAATTTCATCACACTTTTATAAGCATAATAATAATAATTTAATTGTTTTCTATTCAAAACACAAATTTTAAGTCCATAATAACAATATGAAGCCATTTTTATCAGTTTTTTGTCTGTACCCTCAACTTAAAAGCCATGTTTGGTTGCACACCCTTGAGAAAAAATAACTGAAGCCAATGGCTTTCTATAACCACCAACAAGCTTTTTACACCTCTGAGCTGAAATTTGTAACTGCAACAATTTTTGGGAGAAATGGTGTATTTTCTGGAAAAATTCCAAGGGTACTACTACTTTTGTCAATGACTATATGGTGCACACAGAAGAAAAAAACCCACAAGAATACTTCATTTTTTTACATCAGTGTGTTAATTTTGGACCTTGATCGCTATAGTTTTAATGCATTAATACTGACAATCTTATTAAAAAGACAAAGTTTTACTCTTAAGACAGATGTTAAAAAATAACACATCAGCAACTCATCAAAACAACGACAAAAGACACTGCATATATTATTATGTACTCAATCAAAAGCAAAATAAAAGGACAAACATGAAATGGGACATCAAAAACAATAAACAGATTTTGTGAATAACAGCCATTACAGGGAGTCAAATTAAACAAAAGAACTTAGGTTGGGCTGTGAACACCACACATTGTGCAGGGAATGGGCATGAGATGCTGGGTTGAATTATGGGAGTGCCAGAGGGAGATTTATGCAGATGTACAAAGGAAAACCAGCCAAGGCCGACGTGCAGGGAGTGAGGTGGAGAGTGGTGCTGGGCATTCAGGCCTGGGCTCCTACCTCCTCCTCTTTGTTGGCTTTGGGCCTCCTGCGAACCGAACTGGCACGACTTCCAAAGATAGCTGCCAGGTTTTGCCGAGTGCCCTGTTTACCGTTCAATTTAACCACATTTAGAAGGAAAAAGCTCCTTATATCTCACTGCCACAACACCATGAGTACAGGCACAGGCTAGAAAGTGAAGTAGCATGATCAATACTCTTGCATTAAGATTGTTTAAATGACCATGCACTAATCAAAGGGGTTAGCCATATAAATAAACCCATAAGTATTTTGCCCTTGCTTATTAAACTGCTCTGGTTTGGATTAAATCCATCTTTAATTTGTTTTTACAGTGGAAAGACTAACTCTAAAGCCTACTGATGCTAAGCTCAATAGAGCACACAGATAAAGCTATCAGCTAGCTGGTAAACAAATAAAAGTCAACCATGTAGATTCCTGACAACCTAAAATAGTAGTAAGTTGTTGGTTGGTTGTTATTTTAACGATCAGTACTATGGATAAGTGTCAAGGCTCCTAAAAATACATCTGCTTTATAGGAAAGGGGCTTAGGAAAGGAAAAAAGACATCAAAACTGCAAGCAAACCCCTAGACACTACTTACAATGCAAAGATACACAGGTACATTTTGAAACCAAAACATCATCAACATATTTGTGCAACTTAGATTGTGGAAAGTTTGCTTTCAATTTTTGATGATTAAAACAAGAAATTACAATATTTCAGATACCTTGGACTTCTATTTTTTGATGCTGTGGAATCACAACTATCCATTTTGTTGTATTTTTACCATTGTATCATCTTGATGTTGAAAGAAAGTTTCTATACTTTAAAACCAGCTTTTCCACCTCAAGCTGAGAAATATAATCATTGTCAGCTATAGTTTGCTTATGAGTTAATACACACAATCGAGTGCAGTTTTCACTGAAAAGATTCCCCAATTAAAAAAAAAGGAAAGCAAGTAACCAAAGAGAGGGTAGAGCATGATGCTCCATTAAAGTGGTGCTTTGACACTTTCAGCGGGGCTGTACTGTAATCCAGTTTCAAGGGGCAAGGAGGAGCTTTTAAATTGAGGTGTAGGGGTGAAATATAAATAGGACTAAGCCTTGTTCTCATTACTTACCCCCTGAATGTGTTTTTTTTTTTGCACTATGTAATTTACTTAAAAGGGGTATAGTGACCCATGAGAATTGTGTAATGCTTAATGGAAAAGCTTTTGCTGGAGCTCTTAGGACTAACTTTTACTGTTACCAATCTTGGGCCTGAAAGTGGAGCAGAAATCACAACAGAGGCAAAGATATAGTTGATAAAAATGAGGCATAGAGAGAGAGAACAAGCAGAAGGTCTAGCAGTACTTAGTTATGGACAAAAAAGAATGGACTTCACTCCACACCTGAGGTAAGCTTCAAGGCAAAAATCACAACCACTAAATTAAGTTACTTTTGGCCTATTAAACTATTACGCTTATCAACCACTGCAGGGTTGAAGACACTAACAAAAACAGCATCACAGTCACAATATTCTAAATGCATTTAACTCAGTTTCTGTGCTTTTCTGCTTTCTTAATCATCCTGCAGACGACTGCATTTAAGCCACGGGATAAAAAAATCATTATAAAGTAAAAAGTAAAAAAATTGAAAGACACATTACGTACCAGTTGTCCTTCAGCACGAACTTTGTTAAGCATGGCTTCCCTCTTTCGCTGCAAGAACTCCTCGACCTGATAGGCCCGCTCAGGAGCCATCTGCAATCGCTGCCTAAAGAGCAGAAGGTAGAAATTAATAATTCAAAAACGTTTCACTCTGTGTAAAGGGCAAGAATGTAGAGCGTCAGCTGTGCAGCCAACCTGCTGATGTGGGTTTGTTTAGAAATATGCTGTAGCCTCTGTAGTTCCCTCTTGATTATGTCGGGGTTTAGAGGTCGAGATGGGCCGTTGGACACTACGGGACCAGCAGCAGGTGGTACACTTTAAACAGAGAGGGGGAACATCATTAAAGGTCACATATTATGCAAAAATTACTTTTTCAGGCTTTTCTAGCAAAAATATGTGCCTCTGGCCTGTCAACAATCCCCCCCAAGAATCTGAAAATTGCATGATGTCCCAGAGCTGCTGATTTGATGTGAATTGCCTCCCACCCCCATAGAGCTTTCACTTGAAAATGCTCAAAAGGTTCTCAAAAAGGTTGAGGTCAGGGGAGGATGGGAGCCACACCCTGAGTTTCTCTCCTTTTATGCCCATAGCAGCCAATGACACAGAGGGATTCTTTGCAGCATGAGATGGTGCATTGTCATGCATGAAGATAATCTTGCTACGGAAGGCACAGCTCTTCTTTTTGTACCATGGAAGAAAGTTGTCGGTCAGAAACTTTTTATACTTTGCCGAGGTCATTTTCACACCTTCAGGGACCCTAAAGGGGCCTACTAGCTCTCTCCCCCTGATACCAGCCCAAAACATGACTCTGCCACCTCCTTGCTGACGTCACAGCCTTGTTGGGACATGGTGGCCATCCACCCAACACCCACTACTCCATCCATCTGGACCATCCATGGTTGCACGGCACTCATCAGTAAACAAAACGCAGTAAGAGATATTACCACCAGGTGTTTAAAAACCACATTATAAAGAAGCAGGTTGGACCAAGCACTTACTGGCAGGAACTGCAGTACATTCAATTCTTTAACAAAATGCTTTGAGTCTAAAATAAAACAACAGGGGGTTTCCTTACAGGGATGTTGCAAGTTATTTATAGTGTCAGCATTGTTTTCCCACTGTAACTTAACAGGTTAACAAAAATGCCTGAAAAGGGCCTCTAAGTATTAATACAAAAAATATTGCAGTCTTTTATATCATTATGTAACTGCCCAGCCTGACATCATGACTGCGATAAAATTAATTTTCCAGCTTTTATTTATAATAAATATTCACTCATTACACAATACATTTTCTCATGGCAGGAAATGAAACAATACTATGACTATTTTAAATACCCGTGGATTTAATATTGCCATATTACTGCCCATTCCTTAATACAATCTTACCAACTGGGACTGCCTGGTCCAGCTGAAGATCCCTCCCTGCTGACCACCTTAGACTGCGGTTTAGACTGCGGTTCCAAAGCAGCATGGTAGTGTTCATATGGGCTTTTACTCAGGGCAGGAGTTTGAACTGAGCTTGGGACAGGCCTCTTTCCCATACCCACAAAACACTAGGAGAATAAGCCAAAAAGGTGGTAAATAGCTATAATGAAAAAGAAAATACTTTTATTATTCTTTGTGTCAAAACCAGGGTAATGGGTGCCCCTTACCTTCCTCTCTGGACTGCTGCCTCCACTTGAACTCAGGACGTGTTTCCAGCCTTGTTCTCTGGCCTGGTTTATACGATTGATCTGTTAAAGATCAGAAGCCTGTATTTAGTCATAAAGTACAGTGACGTTTTAAAACACTTTCCCCTGTCTTCTACACTGCAATTGAATGAAAATATATCTGTTTGATCAAAACCAGTTTTTCTGCATCTTTTCCACCACTGTTGTTTGACAAATTTGATATCAGAACCTTTGCAGAAAGTGCCCCCTATGTACACAGGTCCAATATTGCTGTGTTCCTTCTTTTAGAGCTGACCTCTTGCTGTGAATGATTATCAAGAAGCAAACTTTACACTCACCTTCTCCTTTTCAAATCTCTTCATTTGCTCTGCTTTCAACAGGAACATCTATGGGCGACACATACCAGTAAATATAAAGTTCAACAACTATCCTAAACTAGGAATTAAACAATGTACACACCTGCTCTCTCTGTTTCCTCTCTTTCTCTATCAGCTCCATCCTCTTCTTTCTGACACCTTCCTGCAGCAGAAGTGAAATACATCTCAAATTTAAAAAGCCTTACAGAAACTAGAGGGACTGCTCTTTCACCAGACAGGCAGGTGAGGAGGTAAAGCTCAGTAAACAGAGAAAAATAAATGAAGCACAACACACTGGGAGCAGAAAATGAATGCAAACGGGGATCAAGTGTTACAGGAGGGAAAAATACTAAAAAATGCTAGAAGAGAGGGACCTACACATTTGCGTAAATGGGGAGAGAAATGCAGGGAAATCTGAGAGTAAATTGAAGTTTTATGGGGCTCTCAGCTGTACCTCGTGTTTTTTCCTCTCCTCCTCCACTTGACTCACTCTTCTCTGGGGGGCTGCTGGGAGAGGGGCCTGAGCAACATACGACACTGGGGTTCAGAGGTTGCCAACACACTATGATATAAGCAGCACAGACTCAAACGGACAGATGGGAGAGGCCTCCAACGTGACAGACTATGAACACAACATCAAATACGACAGAAAAACATGAGTGAGGCTCGAATATCAACAACAGTGAGCTACATACCGCTTTATGCTTCACAGCTGGTTTCCTATCTGCTTGCTTTTTGGCTGCTTCTGGAACCTTCTTCACAGTTAAAGGCACTCCGTATTTGCTTGCTGGTTTGGTGATCTTCATGGCTGGGGTGAGCGGTATGAAGCCAGGGGCAGAACGTTTGGCTGAACACACAAGACAAAAAACATTTATACATGTCAGCATCATGGACAATGTGCATATGCTGTAACTAATGTTAAAAAATACACAAGACAATTAAAGTAGTCATATGTTAAGGGGGTTGAATGGCTGGTCACCATAGTATTATCAATAAACGCTTGTTATTAGACTAATTTAGGCAATGCCACCAAAACATACTTCAGATTTTTGGGCCATAATACACTAAAACATTAAATAAGAAGCACAAAAATCAAACAATTCTGTTTGTGACTGTCATGGACAGGATCTTAAGATGCAGTCAGAGGAGAAGGGTTTCTGGCTCTGGGAGCTCAGAATCTTATCTCTGCTGTTTGCAGATGATGTGGTTCTGTTGGCATCTACATTTGGGGACCTCCAAGTCTGAGGCCATGGTCCTCTGCCAGAAAATGGTCGATTGCTTCATCCGGGTGGGGATTTAGTCTCTGCTTCAAGTGAAGAAGTTTAAGTATCTTGGGGTCTTGTTGATGAGTGAGGGTAGAGTGGGCCGTGAAACTGACAGACAAATTGTTGCAGCATCAGCAGACTTGCAGGTGCTGTATTGTACCGTTGTGGCAAAGACGTAGCTGAGCTGGAATGAAAAACATTTGATTTACTGGTCGATCTAAGTTCCAGCCCTCACCTATGTTCATGAGCTTTTGGTAATGACCAAAGGAATGAGATTCCGGGTTCAAAAGGTTGAAATAAGATTCTTCAGGAGGGGGTCTGGGCTAAGCCTTAGAGATAGGGTGAGGAGCTCACACATCCAGAGGGATCTCAAAGTAGAGCTGCTGTGCCTTTGCATCAATAGGAGCCAGCTGAGCTGGTCAGGCATCTGATCAGGATGTCTCCTGGTCCTGCACTTCACATTAGTCCTTGCAGCTAGCTCCATTCATCATTGATGCAAAAGCCGCAGATATGCTCTTGTTGTGGTTTACAACATTATTGAGGTAAACCAATTTACACTGCATGCATGGACACTGCATCACCACTTCCCCTTCTGGAAAATATGGAAAACACATATTTGCTCACCTGGTGGCCCCTGCACTGCACCCACTTTAGGCTGCTTGTGTAGAAAAGTATGATGGAATTCCTGAGCAATGATCTGGAATCAGGAGAAAATAAATGCTTTTAAACTGAATAAAGTTTGGTTCTGGTTAACTCTGAAAATACTCGGCTCTACCTGTGGCGTGAGGAACTTCTCTATTCGACATGAGAGGAAAGGTTTGTCCAGTATGCTGCTGACAGAGGGCCTCTCTCGAGGGTTGCGTTTAAACAGCTGTGCCAAGAGGGAGCGCAGCTCTTGAGAGTAATGGACGGACACAGGAGGGTATGAGCCACGGATGATCTTCAGGACTAAATTCTTCATGTTGCCAGCCTCAAACTGGAGATAAAGAAATAAGGGAGAAAAATACTGAAGACTATTAAATACAAACATGAAAAAAAGAGTTCATGAGGGAATCTGACAGACATTTGAACCATGACTTGATTTGTAAATGTTTAGTTATGAAATGTCCAGTAGACCAAAGAAATTTGGTTTAAGCCAACAATCATGTGGTTGTACTGGCTGCAAATGAGCTTGTTTTTGTCACCGAACAGCTCAAATACTTTTTAAAACTTTCTGCCAACATCACAAATAGGATCCCAACAGATATAATAGGTATTTTAAGAATAGACTTTTTTTTTTGACTAGAAACAGCTGTGACATAAATGCCACCAGAATCCATATTCAATGTGCACAACATAAAAATGTACTACAGGGGAGCTGCTAGATGATGCAATCGATTTGTTTCATCTATTGGGCAATTATTGGGTGTTTAAATAATGAGTATGGTTTCTTTATTTCTCAAAGGACAGTTTGCAAAGACATTGATGGTTTATATACGGGAAATTTAAAAAATGGGTGCACCAGATTTAGCAGTAGCTAATTTGAATCTGTTGTTCCACAGAAACTTGATACTAGGTATAGAATAAAACACTAACATGGCAAGGACAAAACATTGGACAACACAGTACATAAACTACTTTGTTAAATATTATAAAAAATGAATAAATGCTTGCTTCAGAGCCAACACCATAGAAATCAGTTGCAGAACATCATCTCTTGTGTCGTATAAGGCATACAGTTATTTTGATCAGGTTCTGTCTGGTTTTAGAGGAGCAGCTTACTCTTAACATAAATGTCTTTTTCTGTCAGAGATGTCCTTATGATAATGTCAGACACTAACATTCACAGTCTGAGCCTTTCAGTGGTGAAATAACACACTGTCTAATGTAATTATTTGAAGTGGTCCAATGATTATGATGGATTACATGGCAGCCAACAGAACCAATTTGGCAGCTGGAAGCAAACGCAAACTAATGGAGCATTTCAAAACTATAACTATCAGGACAATTAATCAAGTTTCAATTTTGTATACAGTCCTAGCGTCCCATGTTCACTGGACACAATAATCAAGATTAAGTGATTGCTGTGCTGCATGCCATGTTGTTCATGTTTTGTCCATAGGTTCGTCATATGTGGTAAATGGAGAGCACACTCCCTTCCTTCATAGCACAGTGTCCACTCTGCCCCTCCCACCAAAATAGCTCTCACTTTAATTTAAGTAAGGAGCAAAGTGCTGCAGCACACACTCCGGTTAAAGAGAGAAAGCTAAAGAAGATGACGGAAAGGAAGCTGCTAGTTGACAAAAAAGTAAAATGACTCTAGTGATATAGAACTACACTGGCTCTGAGTAGTGATGGGTCATTCATGAAGGAGCCGGTTCAAAGGGCCGGCTCTTTGATGTAAAAGAGAAGAGCCAGATCCATTTGAGAGCCAATTAATATCATTATAACTATTACTTTTATTATTTTTATGTATGTTGTTTGTGTGTTATGTGATTGATTAGCAGCAATGATCTTTTCTACATTCACAGGGGCACAAGCTTGATGGTATAACATTAATGTTTTATATCAGGTGTGTCATTCAGCCCAGCCAGTGAGCAGATTTCATATGACCTGCAAGGTGTTTTAAGTGGGGTGGGGGGCAGTATTTCTTGGAAAATAATAGCTGTTGTTTTCATCAATACAAATGACTGAGCATAGTTGGACTAAAACACCAAAACAAATATCAGTCATATGTCATGACGTTGCTAAATCTGGCAGGTCAAACGAACATAACTGGTACTCGAATGAAGAGCAGTTTGGGAGCTGAAAGAGCCAGCTCTTTTTGCTGAGCTGAACTGAATGATCCGGATCAGTGAAAAGAGCCGAAATTCCCATCACTAGTTTTTAAGAGTCAGACATGGAACTATCCTAAATAACTTGCAAAATTTGGCTCAATCCTACTACACCACCTGCTCCTACAACTTAGTCCTACACCTGTATTTTGCTTGTTCAATTCTAGGAGTAGGGTGCCCTGAATGTTGTTAAAATCGAGCAGAAGGGTGGAAAGCCATGGCTACATAGCCATTCAAATTGTGATTTTCCAGAAGCACGCTCCCAACAGAGGGTTCTCACAGTAATCTCACTGAGTAATCTCACAGTATGCCTTGCAGATCAGCCGCAAGATTTAAAATGATGCCCAGCAATCGAATGTCATAATTTCTTATTTTTTCAACGTATTATTGTTCTTCTGATGTCATAAGGGAACTCTGAAAAAAATGCTTGAATTCCAATTGTTTGGTGACATAGCATCGTCTTACGTAAATGCTGTCGATGACTGCTGATGACATATCAGAAGCTCAAAGGATTGTCCCATTTCATATGGGAAGATTCTACTATTTCCCTTTGTAACTTGGTTTCAAGAGGCAAGGGGGCACTCGTAAATGAGGTATGGGACTGAGCCTTTTTACATGGTTGTGTAAATCTATTTAATCATTTGAGATCAGTGCAAAAGTTGTCTTCTATAATAACCGCGATCTAAACATCAATCAAAAAAATTAGGGACAATAGCTCCCATAATCAAGCAGCTCTAATTGGCCATTTACAGGACAAAATGTGTAAAACATACGACCCCGGCTACTAGACTACACCTGTTGCTACCAGTCCCTAATTAACCCCTCCTCTACTTATCAGACTGTCAGGAGTTGAAGATTTATTCTGAAACTCACGAGAAAAAATGACGCAGTCTTTGAAACTGAGTTTGTCTACAGTTACAAACAAAGTGAAAATACAAAATCAGTATGTGAGACAGCTCTGCAATGCTGCATAAGAAACATCAAATCTACATTAATTAGTAAACAGTTTACACAAGGAATACTTACTGCATGCTTAAGAGTGCACATTTCATAAAGGACACACCCTAGGGCCCAAATATCACTGCAGAGGGAGGGAAAGTAGGGGAAATGAGAGGAGAGAGGATACAAACAAACAAGCAGGGATAAGTCGTTGGGGTAGATTTACATTCACATAAAAAAATCTATGACAGCCATATTCCTATCTTTATCATTTACAGAAATAAATCATCACCACTGCTGAGAAAAACTTTGTATTGAACCTCTTTAGTTGTCGTTATAGTGGTTTAGATTACATGTGTACTTAACATAGTTAAAGAGGATAATCAATACTTGCTTCCTGCTGTAGCTACAGAGAGGCAGGATCACTCGATAAAGGAGGAGACATGATACTGTTACATCACCCGCACCTCATCCAGCATGTTTCACAACCTGATAGGACAAAGCTTGTCCCTTGACTGCCTAAACTAAAGTCTGGGACACCTCAGATAAGACAAGCATACAGCATATAAATACCTTTTGTTATTGTATGGTTTATTTTCACAGATCTCAGGAGATAGGTAATATGGCGTTCCAATACATGTTCTCGCCAGCTCCACTGTGCTGAAAGTGGGAAGAGAATAGAAATCGTTTGACGAATATTCTGTATATTCACATTGCGACATCGAGACTAATTAAGAAAATACTTTAAATACCTGTTCAGCACCCGAGCAATGCCAAAGTCTCCAAGCTGCACAGTCCCATCTTTTGTCAAAAATATGTTCTGCACAGACATGGTGAAGAGGCACATTAAGACAACACACAGTGAAGAACAAACGTGTAATTATGGAGTTACATGAGGGATTACCTGTGATTTGATGTCCCGGTGAAGGATTTTGCGATCATGGACGTGCTTCAAGGCCAGACAAATCTGCACAAACCAATTCAGGATCTGGGAAGAAAAATATCAGTGAAGCCACATTACATTATGACTAGAGATGCACTGATTGTGAAAATTAGAGCCGATTAGGGAACGATACCAGAAGTGTAGTGGTGTGTGCAGAAGATGGTCAAAGCTTATTTTATACACTTTTTTTGTATACTCTTTATTTAAAAGTGGGTCTACTCTACGCAGAGAAGAGAAGTGCAGATACTCCATATACCCACGTATACCCTGCATTACACCACTGACAATTTAGCAACAATTTAGCAGATTACAGATTCTGTTGTTAATTTTTCATTTGTTGTTCAGTGTCTTCCTCTTCTCAGCAAAAAAATATTTTGGATTCAGCAGTCAAAGGAACCAGAAGCCAGTATTAAATAAATTTTACAGAACAGATGATTATCAGCTTCTGATATCTGTTCATGGCAAATTATTTGCAGATGGCTGATTTTTTCCCACAGAGTTGATATCAGCTGGTACCAATGTTACACTAATGCAGAGATGTCAAACTCATATTGAGTCCAGGGCCAGATTTGCTCCAGTGAGACATACAGAGGGCCGGACTATTTTGGCCAGGAACGTCAAAGTCAATCGCAGATTTAGGCCTAACCTAAAAGCCTAACAGGGTCAACATTTTACCATAAACTGTCAACCTTATTTTCACCATAAGTATAACATGAAAAAAATACGTTAAACTGATATTGAATCATCCTGAGATGAAAAAAGTCAAAATGATAAGTTTAAAGGCTCAAAGTCTGAGATCAAAAGTCAAACTTTTTAGTTCAAAAGGTCAAAACATGAAATTTAAAGGAAAACCCTGTTTTAAAGGCAAATATTTTAGATAGAAAGTCAAAATCCCAAGTTCAAACTGTAAAAATATGACTTAGAATTTTAAATTGTGAATCTTGAAGGTTAAAATAGGATATGAAAAGTCAAAATCATAATTAAGTCAGAATTGTGAAATGAAAAATTGAAAATATGAAATGACATTAATTTCTTCTACCATCTTCCAGGCTTTTAATGTAATTATTTTTACTCTTTACTTTTTCATATTTTTATAATTCAACAAGGATATTCTAAATCATCAAGGTGAAGTTTACACGTTTATACTGGAGACAATCTGCAGACCTCATACCGGTGGGCCAGTTAAAATAGTAAGATCTGATGATCTTATGGGCTGGATACAAATGTATCACAGGCCAGATTTGGCCCCCGGGCCTTGAGTTTGACACCCCCTGCACTAATGCATCCATGCATCCCTAATTATGACACTTATGATACAAATGAATGCTGTCTAGCTTTTCACACTCTCTTAAATAGCTGAACTGATTGACTGCAAGTAGCTGGGAATGGAATTTTGTTACTGGAGGATCTCAATTTGTCAAAGCAGCACAGGAAATTTTAATCAGATCATCACCAAAATAATAGTATTTCTAAAAGGTTGAGTCTTAAATGTAGCCAGGTTGCCAAATTTTCTCAAAAACAAAAGATTTAGTATTTTCATCAAGCACGAGCGCAGTCAAAAATACAAATATTAGGGATGCACAATTTAATCAGCGTGATGTCTGTATGAGCAGACTTGAAATTTTTAGTGGCTGTAGATATCAGCTGTATGTATGAAAAACTTGTGGAGCGTTAGGCAAACCTACATTAGGGCTGGAAAATAAATCACAAATTAGATTAAATCGCAATATGGCCTGCTGCAATTTTCAAATTGCAGAAGGTGCAACATTTCTTTAACAAGAAATTTGTATCAAAATACCAGTTTAAAAGTTTTTTTGCAGCAGAGACTTAATGCATTACATATCATGCAATCATTCTAGAGAGATATTTTTGGAATGGTGTAAAAATTTTCTTCATTTTTGTGTGTTCTTCTTGTTAGAATTATATTAAAATGATCATTCCCTTTAATACAACGTTTCATATCCGAATTTGCAAAATGAGTCAAAATCATCACAATTAGATATTTTTTCAAAATTGTCCAGCCCTCGTTTAATCTAATATTGTGTTGGCTATAGTACAGAATTAATTATTGCTAATTTTTGTTGGAAAATACATGAGATGAGGAACTTAAGAAATAATCGCATATTAAATTGCAATCGCAATATTGGGTTTAAAAAAAAAAAAAAATTGCAATTAGATTATTTTCCCAAATCGTTCAGCCCTAACCTACATCAGCTGAAGTTTAAGTTTTGGTCTGAATAACATTTATAAATGGGTAGTGATATTGAATTTCTAAATATGGACATAGCGGTTAAATGGTGGATTTATCAAATATGCAAGCAAAAATCATACTGTCCATCCCCAAACAATATGAATCATTCTTCATGTCCAAAACTTCAAACATGGAATATGGCCAAAAGGTGCTCAGAAGGAATCGCCATCCTTTTCTACTGTGGCCATAATTACCGCCACTAAATGAACAGCCTAGTCACAGTAGGACTTGCTCTGCGCTTAACTAATTATAAAGGTGCATAACATACAGCCATAGCGCCATCATTCAGACCAACCACATGCAAAACTACGACATGTCAGATCTGACTCTAGAAAAGAAAAATCACCAGCTGACTTTATATCAAAAGTAGCAAACGACATTCATCTGTGGTTGAGTCGAAAGTGCAATTCCTCTCTTTCAAATGTAGTGGAAAAATAACACTTAATTTAAGTACAGATACTCTGCAAATGTACTCAAATTAATCTTGTTGGTGTCAAAGATTAAGGATATCCTTACTGGCCCCAAAGAGCTAAACTGCTTCACAACTACCAGTACCACAAAGACCATTTCACAAAATATAGGGATAGAAGGAATAAAATACAACAATACCTCAGAAAGAAGAGCAGTGACAGTATGACAGTATAAACACCCCAAATAAAATGTCCATCACTGTCACGCATAGTTGTCTCAGAGTTTGACTTACTTGCTCTTCTGAGAAAAGCATTCCTTTCTGAGAGTTGATCTTCTTGAAGAGGTCACCACCCTCACAGTAGTCCATCACAATATATAGGCAACCCCCCTCTAAAGGAGATTTGAAAGGCTTGTTAAGAAATCACAAAATCAAAATCATACCATCCAGGTTTGTGTAAATACCTTCAAATGACTCCTTATACTGGACGATGTTGGGATGACTCATGTTGGCAAGGACTGCAACTTCTTTCCGAGATTCCTGCCTCTCCTTGCATGACATCTGAAAAAGGAAGCAAAAGTGTGGCAGAGAAACGTAGAAAAAGGGGGCTCACAATTGAAAATGCACTGTGATAAATTATGCATGGCAGCTTACTCCAGATATGCCAATCTCCTTGATGACATATTGGTGTCCATCCTCTTTGGATTTGACAAGAATTGCCTTTCCAAATGACCCTTCCCCTATTTTCTTCACCTTTTCGTACTTGTCCATGTTAGTGAAAAGACTCGATCCTCATGCTGGTTCTGCAGAAATATCAAGGAAAACACTGCTCATTTGAGCACGAGCTAGCCTAGTTTTGATACAAAAAGGGATTGCTGGTGGTAATTAAATAATACGCAAGGATTTGGTCCATCTTTAGAGATGTGTAATCAAAATTGTTTGTAAAACTGTTAGTATCCAGTATTGTCAGCTCAGTAAAGGAGTGACAGCAGACTGAAAATGATGTCTTGCCTCAGACGGGCTGTGATGCTGAGACAACACACACAACAGCTTGTAGCAGACAGCTAGCGTAACCGTTACATATTAGCTAAATAAACGAGTGAAACCAAGAACATTTAGCATAAATTACACGTCCTATGAGTGGACTGAGAACCATTACATAAATTATTCACTTTTTAGCTGAAAATAGATAACAATAGTTGGCTATCACCGGGCTTACCATTAGTCTTTTCGGCGCTGTCTCGCAGAGCCTCTGCTACTTGCCACTGCTCTCGCGCTCTCTATCTAACTACAAGCTATCTTTTTGCTGCATTCTGATTGGCCAGCTTCAATTTTCCTGGTCGCGGATTGGTTTCTACAGCTGTTCGTCATCACGGCTACTGACAGCGTAAGTCTCCACCCCGGTAGGGCTGTTGCTGTGGACGTTTTCCATAGCAACCACAAGCCAACCGTTGAGGGTAATCGGCCATGGGGGGATCTAAATACTGTTTCTGGCCGTTAATCTCCCTTTTCTAACAACCAGGATAAGTGTTGAAGACACGAAAAGCTAAATATAAGTGTTTTGAAATCTACGGAAGCCCTTTCAGACATTATTTTTAATTTTATTTTGCTCAATTTCCCCTTGTTAGTATGGTGGCCTGTAAGTTCAATACAAAAACACAAAGTCACTTTTACACGGGGGTGTAATCAGATTACTGTAATATAGTCGTTTTTTGGGGGGGGGTATGTGCTCCTTTTTAAGTAGATTTTTAAATCAGTACTTTAACTTATTTAAGTAAGTTATAATCAGAGTTTTCTGCACGTTTACCTGAGTACTACCTGAACTCTTTTAATTTTTCACCTCTGTTAACTCTACAGTAGCACAGAAAGGAAATAATTCAACATAATGTCAAAAACAGTAAAAACTAGAGTGTTGATATCTCAGGGTTAAACATTTCAGGACTGATTTTGACTCCATTCTGTGTGAAATGGTCTTCAGTGTTGGAGTTATTTGACAATAAAGATGCATCAGTCTTAGTTTAATTCTGTAAATAGTCAATTGAGATAAGCAATGCACACTGCTATTTCAAATCTGGGGGGATGCGTGGGTAGTTTCCCATCATGCCCTTAGGCAGTGTTTAGGTGTGTTCTATATGTAAAGTTGTGTTTGGATGTTGCCTGTTGTACAGGGATCCCTGCTGGGGTTCTTTTGCTCAAGTTTCTGCTGGAGTGTTGAGGGGAGACACATTTTAAGTTACTCACTGAGTTAGAGTTGCAGCCTTTGACTATGGGTGCTAATAACGGATGCATAGCTCACATTTGTCATCAGTATGCATTCCCTTGCTGTGGGGTTTACTCTCTGCTTTATTCTTGCCAGAGGAGACCCTGCATGCCACAGATTTTCCAGAATTACTGCAGCTATGCCATATTGTACAATATTTAAGACTTTAAAAAGTGTAGTTTAACTATATGGACTTCTAAAGTGTAAAATTTAATATGAGTTTAAATAACATGCCAGTTTTTTCTGTGTATTTTACTTTTTCTATAGAAGTGTGACTTTACCTGAAATATCAGGTTGGAGATCTATTCGCTTGTTATTCTTGTCAATAAGGGAAGATCATATTTTACTTAATGTACAACTCTGCAGAAGCTACTAAGTACTAGAAATAAACTTTAAATTTAATACTCATAACTTTTACTTAAGTAGTTTAATAGACCAGTACTTTTATTTTGACTTAAGTAAATTTTAACCAGAGTCATTGTACTCTTACTTGAGTACAATATTCATGTACTTTTCTATTTCTGTTTTTACAAAACTTGAAACAAATGCAAACTTACCAAAGAATTCTTACATTTCATACAAAAATTATATTTTCAAAATACATTTACAAATGAATAAATCAAATTTACATTCAACAAAACAAATTTACAAAAAGTCCAATAGAAAATTGACTGGAAGGCTGGAAAAAAAAAAAAAAAAACACTGCACTGAAGGTTCCCAAGAGCACGGTGGCCTCCATATAAAAGGCACTGAGTGCAGATCAAAAATAAAGTTGTTTTTTTTTTTTCATTTGTCAACTTAACAGATTTTTTCAAAAGTGAAGGGATCTGAATACTTTCCAAATGCACTTGAATAACATTAAGTTTTGAAATTATTAATAAGTTATGTTCAATTCAAATATTTGATTTAAAAGATGATCTCATGTTTCTGTTATAACTGGCCCGATAGTATGAGGTCTGCAGATTTCCTCAAGTATAAAAATGTGAACTTATCCTTGATAATTCAAGATATCCTTGTTAAGTCATAAAATCTGAAAAAGTAAGGAGTAAATATATTTAGATAAGAAGTCAGGAATGTGGAAAAAGAAATTAATTTGTGTTTTAATTTCACATTTTCAATTTTGCATTTCACAATGAGGACTCAAACTTTGGATTTTGACTTTTAATTTCATACTTTGAGCATTTCAACTTATAATTTTGACTTTCTCATATAATATTTTGAGCTTTAAGATTCATAATTCTAATTTCTAAATCATATTTTGACCTTTTTAACCAGTTATTTTGTATTTTACCTCATATTTTCAACTCCAAACTTTGACTTCATAATCCCATAGTTTGACTTTTAGACTCACAGTTTAAAATTCTGATTCATATTTTGACTTTTAATTTCATGATTACAAATTTTACTTCACATTTTGACCATTAAAACTCATGATTTTGACTTTCTTTCTAATATATTTGCCTTTGAAAACATCATGTTTTGATTTCAATTTCATGTTTTCACCTTTTTGAACTAATAAATTTACTTTTCTCAGATTGTGAGCCTTTAAAAATATCTTTTTAACTTTTTAAAAGTCAAAATCATTTATCATCAGTGCTAAGTTGTTTTTTTTTCCATATTTTATTACCAGTGAAACAAGGTTGACAGTTTATGATTAAAAAGGTGACTGTGTTAGGCCCTCAGGTTAGTCCTGAATCCAGAATCCGGCCCCTGCTGTGATTGATTTTGACACCCCTGATCTAGACTGAAAAAACAAATTCTAAAAATATGTATTAGAATTGTACTACTTTAGGCTTGGTGGTCCAGAAAAAAGTGAATTAAAACGTTTTCTAGAAAAGAAATGATAGTGAATGATGGATTAATTGAGCTGAAATTAAAGCAATTAAATCAGTTTAGGAATTCAGAAAACTTCAAGGTAAGGGATTGAGGGATAGCCGTTGATGAAGTTCTGCAAACATAAAATACTCAGATAATTTGAAAACAAGGATAACATTGGCCATACATTTAAATATATAAGTACCTGAAACCTTGATAATATCATGTGTTGGCTTGGCTGCTTCTCTCGTTTCTCATGAATAAGAAAGTACGTTTTCCGTAAAAATGTAAGTTGCAGTTACGTGCATTTCAGTGTAGGTGTGTCCAGAGGTGGGAGAAAGTCATTGTTTTGCAAGTCTCAAGTAAGTCTCAAGTCTTTAATCCCAAGTCCAAGTTGAGTCAAGTCCGAAGTCATAGGCTTGAAATTTTCGAGTCCTTACAAGTCATAAGCACTGTTTACCAAATAAAATGCCATTCTAACAATGTAACAATCTATTCAATTTGGCAAATACAATGAATGCATTTTGAATTGTTTTATTTTTTTTTAAATAAGTAAGACCAGTGTGACAGAACTTAATCACACAGAAAAAGAGTGCTGACATAGCATTCAGGATATAATCAGTGCTAAGTGGTGCAACAACAAATGAACTTTAGAAGACATTGTACAGTCATTTTCACTCATCTAATGTAAGTGTGTGTGGGGGTGTGTGTGTCTGTGTGATGAGTGTGTGTATATGTATAGGCATGTGAGTGGATATATAGGGTTTGTGTGTGTTTGTAAGTGAACATGTTTGACTGGTCAACATTAGGTTTAAGGTGTTATAACCAGTTCTTAACCTCAAGTTATGTGTTATGTGTTAAGTTATAAGACCTCCAGTTATGTGAACACAATGACTGCCTCTTAGTGAATAAAGAAAAAAGAGCTGGTGAATCATAGGTGTCTGTTTGGGTATTTATATTTCATATTTTGACACTTACTGTAGTTCTGTGACTCTGTTAACTTAAAGTTATGCTTCCTATTTTTTTTTCCTCTCATTATTATTGCTTTTAGCTAAAGGGGGAGGGTCCCCATATTGGTCTTTGCCCAGGGCCTCCAAATGGCTTAAAGGGGCCCTGCCTCACACCTACAGCTCCCCCTCACAAATCGTTCTGTCCTGCCACTTTGTTGCTTTCATTTTTCTGTGTCTGTCCTTTGGACAGTATTTACCAGTAGTGTGTTTAAGATCAAATAAAACACCCACATTTAGACAAGTTTTACTCAATTTTACATGATTTCAAAATGTGATCCGTGTGTGTTTGGCTCGTTGATGATGATGCGCATCATAAAGTCATCATCAAATACGAGTATGGGAGAGCATCAGCAGGACGTGACTGAAGAAATGTGTTAAAACGACGGCAATAGAAGCTTCAATTTGAACACAAGACAGCACACCTCTATGAATGAACTTAATGAAGACATGCGCCATCAGCGGACTTCCTCTGCGCCCTTTTACACACGTTCCTCCGTCCAGCACGCATCCAACGTTAATAACCCACAAGTTTTCATTTGAATTTGGAAGTTAAAGTCTGTCTTCTTTGTGTGGACTTAAATTTATAGAGGATTTCAGGCAGATTTTTTAAAAGTACCACTTAAAAGTGTTGCAACTGGTCACATAAGACCCACATGTGGCTCGAGAGGGTTGAGTATCACTGCGTTAGTTGAACACTTTGAAAGGGGGCCAAGGTTATAATAGTTCTGGATTTTTCATAAGTTTTTATGTTTATTTCATTTTTACTTTCTGTGTTTGATTTCAGTTTAGTTTTTATTAGTTTTGACTGCTGGTTTGTTAGTTTAGTTTAGTTTTAACTTTTACAAAAATGTTTCGTTTCAGTTTAGTTTTCATTAGTTTTAGTGTTAGTTTTAGTTTTTTAAAGATAGATTTTAGGGGTTTAGTACGGTGGCCCTGAAGGCCAACAGGAAATAAATATTTCAAAAGCGCAAAATATATTTTTAAGAAAACAGAAAAACATTTCACAATACACAAAAACATTTCACAGTACACAAAAACATTTCACAATACACAAAAACATTTCACAAAACACAAAAACATTTCACAAAACAAATACATTTCACAAAACACAAAAACATTTCACAATACACAAAAACATTTCACAAAACACAAAAACATTTCACAAAACACAAAAACATTTCACAAAACACAAAAACATTTCACAATACACAAAAACATTTCACAAAACACAAATACATTTCACAAAACACAAAAACATTTCACAAAACACAAAAACATTTCACAATACACAAAAACATTTCACAAAACACAAAAACATTTCACAAAACACAAAAACATTTCACAAAACACAAATACATTTCACAATACACAAAAACATTTCACAGTACACAAAAACATTTCACAAAACAAAAACATTTCACAAAACACAAAAACATTTCACAAAACACAAAAACATTTCACAAAACACAAAAACATTTCACAAAACACAAAAACATTTCACAAAACACAAAAACATTTCACAAAACACAAAAACATTTCACAAAACACAAAAACATTTCACAATACACAAAAACATTTCACAAAACACAAAAACATTTCACAAAACACAAAAACATTTCACAAAACACAAAAACATTTCACAATACACAAAAACATTTCACAAAACACAAAAACATTTCACAATACACAAAAACATTTCACAATACACAAAAACATTTCACAAAACACAAAAACATTTCACAAAACACAAAAACATTTTACAATACACAAAAACATTTCACAAAACACAAAAACATTTCACCGATCGCAAAATACATTTCACAAAACACAAAAACATTTCACAAAACACAAAAACATTTCACAAAACACAAAAACATTTCACAAAACACAAAAACATTTCACAAAACACAAAAACATTTCACAATACACAAAAACATTTCACAATACACAAAAACATTTCACAAAACACAAAAACATTTCACAAAACAAATACATTTCACAAAACACAAAAACATTTCACAATACACAAAAACATTTCACAAAACACAAAAACATTTCACAAAACACAAAAACATTTCACAAAACACAAAAACATTTCACAATACACAAAAACATTTCACAAAACACAAATACATTTCACAAAACACAAAAACATTTCACAAAACACAAAAACATTTCACAATACACAAAAACATTTCACAAAACACAAAAACATTTCACAAAACACAAAAACATTTCACAATACACAAAAACATTTCACAAAACACAAAAACATTTCACAAAACACAAAAACATTTCACAAAACACAAAAACATTTCACAATACACAAAAACATTTCACAATACACAAAAACATTTCACAAAACACAAAAACATTTCACAAAACACAAAAACATTTTACAATACACAAAAACATTTCACAAAACACAAAAACATTTCACAATACACAAAAACATTTCACAAAACACAAAAACATTTCACAATACACAAAAACATTTCACAAAACACAAAAACATTTCACAAAACACAAAAACATTTCACAAAACACAAAAACATTTTACAATACACAAAAACATTTCACAAAACACAAAAACATTTCACCGATCGCAAAATACATTTCACAAAACACAAAAACATTTCACAAAACACAAAAACATTTCACAAAACACAAAAACATTTCACAAAACACAAAAACATTTCACAAAACACAAAAACATTTCACAAAACACAAAAACATTTCACAATACACAAAAACATTTCACAAAACACAAAAACATTTCACAAAACAAATACATTTCACAAAACACAAAAACATTTCACAATACACAAAAACATTTCACAAAACACAAAAACATTTCACAAAACACAAAAACATTTCACAAAACACAAAAACATTTCACAATACACAAAAACATTTCACAAAACACAAAAACATTTCACAAAACACAAAAACATTTCACAATACACAAAAACATTTCACAAAACACAAAAACATTTCACAATACACAAAAACATTTCACAAAACACAAAAACATTTCACAATACACAAAAACATTTCACAATACACAAAAACATTTCACAAAACACAAAAACATTTCACAAAACACAAAAACATTTCACAAAACACAAAAACATTTTACAATACACAAAAACATTTCACAAAACACAAAAACATTTCACCGATCGCAAAATACATTTCACAATACACAAAAACATTTCACAAAACACAAAAACATTTCAACACAAATCACATGTTCCTTTGTTTTTTACAGTTCTTTACACTGTGAAACACTTGTTTAGAGTGGGATGCAGTCGAAGTGGACGATGTGTTGAAATAAATGGTCTGAAATTGATCTCTCTGTACATAAATCTTGTTCAGACTGGTCAATAGACAAGTTAATATTCAGTGAAATGGCTATGCAGGACCTTTATTTTGAAATACCTCGAGGCGGAAGTGGGAAGTGGTGAGTGCATGTCAGCGGCTTGACGCTAAACAGCGCTAATAGAAGATGCTAAAAGTTATGAAGAAAATATGTCTGTTACTCATGTACAGCAGCGTGGACCCAGATTTGATGACCAACACGCCGCCAAAATACAATGACAGGACGCAGGAGGAAAAAGATGCGTTCTCAGTTCGGCGTAATGAGTGTGCACCAAGCTGCAGTATTAAAACGTTTACTTAAAAGATCTTATTTTAAAAGATATTACTGACAAAAACACGATAATGATGAATAAAACAGATGATCAAAACTAATCTTCTGCTTTATACATTCTTTTATTGTCATTTTTATTCACTGAGGCGAAATCTACGCCTGATAGTCGATAGTCAGCTCCTTCGGCTAAGGCGGCAGGGGGATACAAATCCTACCGGGGGTACTTCTTTTGGCACGACACTTTCAGCGCGATTTTAGGCTTCCAACTGAAATGTGTATGTCATGATACGAGGAGAGCATATCAAGAATCACACTATATGTATTTCCCTTGTTGAAGTATTCCGCTATCAACTCAAGTTCCTCTTCCATGCCGGTAGACACTTCAAATTTCGCGTTGGCTCAGCCATTGCAGTAAGAAGTGTAAACAGGAAATGATAAATGACTGATGCCGGACAGACTTGGGTTTAGCCAATCACAAACAAGCACCATGGTCCTACCCTTTCCGGTTTCGTGAACTGTATTTTGCGATCGGTGAAATGTTACTGTGTATTGTGAAATGTTTTTGTGTATTGTGAAATGTTTTTGTGTTTTGTGAAATGTATTTTGCGATCGGTGAAATGTTTTTGTGTATTGTAAAATGTTTTTGTGTTTTGTGAAATGTATTTGTGTATTGTGAAATGTTTTTGTGTTTTGTGAAATGTATTTTGCGATCGGTGAAATGTTTTTGTGTATTGTAAAATGTTTTTGTGTTTTGTGAAATGTTTTTGTGTTTTGTGAAATGTTTTTGTGTTTTGTGAAATGTTTTTGTGTATTGTGAAATGTTTTTGTGTTTTGTGAAATGTTTTTGTGTATTGTGAAATGTATTTTGCGATCGGTGAAATGTTTTTGTGTATTGTGAAATGTTTTTCTGTTTTCTGAAATATATTTTGCGCTTTTGAAATATTTATTTCCTGTTGGCCTTCAGGGCCACCGTAGTTTAGTGAGCGTCATACATTTAAAAAAAAATACATATACAAACAGGCCACTCTTCACTTATCATTTTATCTACTTAATGATGATGTTTGATTACAACTACAGACATAAAACTACCACTAAGTGAAGTCTTAACCAATCAGATCAGGCAATTTTACACTCCCCAGACTTGAGTGTTGGTGCCAGTCAGTCTGGCTGAGTCAAAGACTAAAACTAAGGATAATTTGGCTCCATTTTGATTTTATTTTAGTTAGTTTTGTAAGCACGCTGTACAGTTTTAGTGAGTTTTGTTTTTTTTGGTAAAGCTTAGTTTTAATTCAGTTTCAGTTAACTGAAAGATTTTTGAATTTTAGTTTTAGTTATTTAAGTTAATTTTAGTTAATGATGGGGCACATTTTACTCAACACACTCACTGAAACTCTCAAGTATTTTCAAGTCATCTGACTTAATTCCGAGTCATTGACGTCAAAGTCCAAGTCGAGTTGCAAGTCTTTGATGATATTGTCAAGTCGAGTCCAAAGTCATCAAAATTGTGACTCGAGTCCAAGTCGTGTGACTCGAGTCCACACCTCTGGTGAACAACAACTCAGGACAAACACTTAGAAATTTACTCAGCTAAACCCTTTCAATTCTGCTACCATCAGGTGTGGATATGTGTTTAAACTCTACAATCAGAATGCCCAAAAAAGTTGGGGCGCTGTGTAAAATGTAAAGAAATACAAACATTTGCAAATCTCATCGACCCATATGGTTTTCATAAGGGAACATAAACAACAGTGGCAAATGGTCAGTAACATGACTGGGTATAAAAGGAGAATTTTAGAGAGGCAGAGTCTGTCATAGGTAAAGATGGCAAAGGTTCACTAATCAGCAGAATACTGTGTCTAAATCAGTGGTTCTCAACTGATTGTGTCACAGGACCCACCATCAACACATCAAGGGGAAATGCGACTCACATTTTTGAGATTTTTTTGGTCAGTTAGATGTATTTAATAAAAAATAGTAGAGATTGGGCTAAAGACAGTACAAAAGGTGTAACAAGACAATGAAACAGGACATAGCATGCATGTTTTATAGAATCTCATAGACAATTTGGTGTAATTTTTTTCGCAGGCATTCATTCGTGGCCCAAGGAAAAGAGCTTCACAACCCACTTTTGGGTCCCGATCCACCAGTTGAGAACCACTGGTCTAAATAATGTAGGACAATTAGAAAAATCTTCCTCAGTGGGAAATTGTGAAGACTTTGTATATCCCACCATGTAGTGCAGTGGTTCTCAAATAGTGTTGCCAGGCAGACTAGAGTGCTTTGAGACAAGTTTAGGTTTGCCATAGGAATACCATACATTTCTAGTATAATAGCACAACAACTGTAGGATGTTTTAAAGAGTCTATTTTTTATGGATATGGATATAGTGCATCTTGAGAGTTTGGCTTGATCTTAGGTGTGTTTTAGACAAAAAGGATTGAAAACCAATGATGTAAAGTACATAATATCAAATATTTTGAAGAATCATGGGCTCAGGGACATGAATCAGTGTCTGTCATCACACTTCACTGCAGCATCCACAAAGGCAAGTTACAGCACTATCATACAAAGAAGAATCCACATGTGAATAAAATCCAGAAACGCCACCAGCTTGTCTGGGCCAAAGCTCATTTTAAAGCTGGACTGAGGCATCATGGAAAACTGTTCTGTGGTCAGATGAATCAAAATTTGAAATTCTTTTGGAAACCACAGCAACTCTGTCCTGCAAACTAAGGGCCAATCCTATTTCTACCCCTTAACCTTTCCCCTTAGCCGTTCCCCTTCTTCTACCCCTTCCCCTTGCCCCTTGAGTGGTAAGGGGTAGGGGTGAAGACCTTCCCTTCCCGAGACACCACTTGATTGCTGTTCATCATCACACATTCCTGATAAACAGTGTGTCATCAGAGGTGACAATAAAGCTTTGACCATCTTGTTCATACTATGGATCTCCATGTTGATCTTCTCCACATATTTATAGAGTTAATAGCTCTGGTTTACATGTGTACATATGGAAAATACAAAAACTTCCCATCCCCAGTGGCTAAAAATGGAATATATGAGAAAACAGAACTGTTGTGTTTTCTATAATCATTATGCCGAAAATATCTGTACATTTTTGCGCCTCCTTTGTGGTCTGTTGTGCCATTTGACAATTGATAGATAGATAGTCATTTATTGTCATTGCATTGTAAAAACACAACAAAATTACATTCGGCAGTCTCTGCTGTAACACCCGGCTGTAGGTGTCATGCTGCTTCGCGTCCTCCTCCTTTCAGTCTCCAAGCGCCCCGTTCTGCAGATAATCTCCGTCAGGAAAGATGTGAACTCCGTGGGCACGTTTCCTTTGCGGTAGTGGATGAAGCAATCTTGTATACTCAGAATGTCAGTTCTTGTGTAGGGCTTTGTTTTGCTGCTAGTGATGGAGTGCTGGGCCGCTGCGTTTGTACGCACCGCCCCATGCTACCTGAATAGGTAGTATTCAGTAGTCTCCTGTTGATCAGGCAGTGTGTGTGTGTTCCATGGCAGTTACTGGCAGTTGTTGTTAGCATTTAAGCTCGTCTCCTCGACCGGGGGTGCGTCTGTCAAAACTCTCTCTCTCCAAAACTTTGAATAGAAGCACGCCCACAAATGCTGCTGGGATTGAAGTTACTCATGTCCGCCATCTCCTGGTGTAAAGTGGAAACAACATTAGGAACCACATTTGCAGCTATAGCCTGTTTAATTCAGCAATGTTGCTTGTCGCAATTTTGCGACTTTGGAGCTTAAAGAGTTAACATGTAATTTGGCCTGTTAAGATGTTTTTGATTGAAATAGCTTTTGATTTCAGTAAATATGACCTAATGCTGCAAATTCAACAAACGACCATTTTCAGTTCTTTACAACCTCTAAAATATTTTTAAACTCTGCTGTGTCTAATAATTTGGAACATTTCATTCTGAGTTGTTTTTTTTTTTTTTTAATCATTATCATTGGGAGATTTGCTCAGTAAAATTTCATTTATGCACTAATGGTTGATGACTTGAAAATTATACTGACTGTCATTTGCATCGACTCTTTAGGAAAATATCATGCTGCAGCGGCCCAGGGTTAGCGCTGTTGCCTCACAGCAAGAAGGTCCCTGGTTCACATTCAGTGTCTTTCGGTGCAACATTTGCATGTTCTCTCGTACTCGGCTCTGGCTCTGGCTTCCTCCCACCGCCAAAAGCATGCTTGTTAGGTTAATTATTGACTCTAAATTTGCTGTAGGTGTGGGTGTGAGCGTGCCTGGTTGTCTGTCTCTATATGTCAGCCCTGTGATTGACTGGCAGCCAGTCCAGGGTGTAATGAATTTGTGTCCGTTGTTGAATTTTACGCAGACTGCCACTTCTGACACGTTTCCTTTGCTTCTGCAGGACTAGCCTTCAGTTGAGTGTCATGCTTTATCTATTCTGACTGGTTCTGACTCTATTGCTCATTGGTTTCAAGATACATGGCTATGATGCACTGGGATGCATCTTCAGTGATGTTCCTGGGGTCATTGGGGGTTTTGGGTCTTTCAACATCATACCCCCTCGCCCAGGTGACCCAGCTGGGGTGATCAAGTCCCAGCTTGCATCCCAGCAGCAAAAAGCCCTCTGAAGACCAGGCTAATCCATACTGAGGATTGTCTGACCATTTGCATGGGTTGTAAAGCAAGGGTCCATCTGCTTGGAGATCTCATTGCCCCCCTCTCCCCCCGGGATCCCCTGGGGGTTTATTTCAGAGGAGTCACTTTTAGCCTGTTATGGTTTCTCCCTTGCAGGAGATACAAACTTGGGTGCCAACCCAACTTGAACCGGGTGCCATCTTTCCGTGCTGTCAACTGACTCTCCAGTAGTCACCAAACTATTCTTGGTTGTCATCTGGCCTTTCCTAGATGTCACTGGTTGCTCCAGAAAAAAAGGTTTTAAGATACAGCGCTGTGGTGCACTGAGATGTATCTTCAGTGATGTTCCTGGGGTCATTGGAGGTTTCGGGTCTTTAAACTTCATACCCCCTCGCCCAGGTGACCCAGCTGGGGGGATCAGGTCCCAGCTTGTTTTGTTGTTGTGGGCAAGATGGAACGTAGCGGCTCATAAAGATCTGGGCTGGTGAATTGAGTCTGTTGACAGGAATGGCCTTGAAGTGATGTAGCATGTCTCGTTGTCACTTATGACCTTCTTTATAATACCATGCCGGGCTTAACACTGCTTTCATTTTATGGACAACAGTAGCTGCAGTGATGTTGTCCAGAAGTTCAATTTCAAAGTACCTGCTGAGTTAGTTGCAGATAACAATGTATTTCTCTGAGTTCCAGAAGATTAAGTATGTCGCTACAGTTTCCCATGGGTTCCTGGAACTGCCTGCAAGAGCATGGGCTCCTTTTATTTAGAGCTGGGGTGTGTTTGGCATATGTCACACTTTGCAAATGTCTTTTCTATCTGTTGGCTCATACCTGACCAAAACATTATGTCTCTTGCCCTGTGTTTGCTCTTCTCCACCCCAAAGTGTCCTGTGTCTATACGCTGTAGCATATCTTTTCTGAACTTGTGTGTCGCCTTTTAGAGGATGGCCCAATAACCAGGTCTTGCATCCAATATGCTGAAGTATTTGGCTCCTGCCAGTTTGTGTGTTCCATCATCAAGTGTGGGAGAGGGGTAATATGGCCTCATTATTGCTTTCTTCAGTGGCTACAGGTCCAAGCATACACAGAGGTTGTTTGTCTTTGACTTTTCACATATTACGAGTGCACTGGTTTTGCTTTGTGGCTCTGCGCATTATACTGTCCTTTTCTATGTTGTCTAATTCTGCCTTCAGATGATCCCTGAGAGCAAATGGCACTGTCCTTGGTGGGCTGACTAATGGTTAAGCTAGGTTCTATTCTGAAGCTGCATGGCCCTGGAATTCACCAGTGCCTTTGAAAACATCAGCATATTCACCCAGTATGTCCGTTGGCTGGGTGAGGTGTACGAACTTCCTTCCTGGAGGCTGTGACTGCATACACCGCTCTGATAAGTCCCAGGGTTTTTCATGCCTTATTGCCTAGGATGGTTGGGCCATTGCAGTCCACAACGTAAAATTTCTGCATGGTTGATCTGTCTGTGTATTTGCTCTCCAAGTTGCAGAAACCCTTCAGTTTCAGTGGGTGTCCCCCATAACCACATTGCTTGTGTTTGTCCTTTATCAGTGGTGTGGTTGAGCTTTTATAAGTAGATAAAACACTTGTTTGTGCTCTGGTATCCAACTTGAATGTCACAGTTACATTACTTGGTCCCAGTCCTACATCTGTATATGCACTGTCCTCATCCTCTTCTTCTGCTGCTGTGACGGTATCTATGAACAGCTGTGAGTCAAAATCTTCATTTGCTTCCTTGAACCAGGAACCTTCTTGTGTGGAAACAGCGCTAACCCCTGTGCCACCATGCAGCTGGTTGACTGTGGGCCAGCATCCTCAGTGTAGTATTTCTTGATGGACATGGTATTCCTGGAGTATCTGGCTCACTTGATGATTCCACAATCACATTGTTACCGCCCTTGCTGATCACTCTGAGAGGAGTTGTTGAATGTATGTCTTGTCCTGATTCAGTAGAACCTGGTCTCCAACAGCCACGTGATTGTTTTGCTTTGTCCTTGCTGTCTGTGTATAATTTTGATTTGCCTTTTCGTTCTGCAGCAGAGTCTCTGATCTCCAGATCTCTCTGTGGTGTAGCTATATCTGGAAGTTTTCCTCTGACTTTCCTTTGAAAGAGCTGGACTCTTCCTGTGGTGGCATGGTCAAAAGACCTGTAGACTGTGACATATACTTGTGAAGCTCCTTCTTCCAGTCCATTCCTTCAGATTGTGATCCAGTGATTGCTTCATCAGAGAAGCATTTTGTCTCTCCACCTCTCTGTTCACTTGTGCCCACTTTGGGTGTTGTTTTGACACAGTTTGATCTGCTGGTGACTGGGAGGCTATGATGACTGAAAAATGTCTCCATATTATCAGTGACCCTGTCTGTGGTAGTTGACTTTAGGCCTAGTAGATCAGTGGCAACATCTTGCCACAGCCCTTGTCCACGGCCCTTGTCATAGCAGCCGCTTCATATTGCATTCCTTAGTTGTCTGAGTTTGTCATCAACAGTAAATGCTTCCTCCATGTCTCCAGTGGTCAGTGCTCTTGGGTTTGTGTTTGTAGCTATGAACCTCACATATTCCTCTGCTCCATGTTCATGAGTCTCTTTGTTGTGTGCTCTTTCTCAGTAAGTGTGTCAGGAGCTCTGCAGTGTTACGTTAAGTGTCATGTACATCTGACGCTTGTCTGTGTTCAGGTTCAACCAACAACTCTCCAGTCTTCTCAAACGGCATGGTCGCTGATTGTGGGTTTCTTGGTCAGGTTCGTGAACGATGATGTCATCTGAAATATTCTCTACCCCTCTGATGGTGCCGTTGCAGTTTTGTGTTGGAATGCAACACCAAAGATAAGTCTCTGCAGAAGTTGTGATGTCTCTGGACTCCGGTGTAATTTCTAACTGGTGATAGCCCCACTTTAAGTCCCGCGTTTGCTGAGGAAGACTGATCCATTCATTCTTTGTAAGAGCTCATTCACTTTGGAGATCGGATATCTCCCCCTAGTGATAGCTGCTGTTCTCCTCATGTCGAGGCACATTTTCATGTTGTCCTCTGCTGCTTTTGGGGTGACTACAGGAGGGTTCACCCATGATCCTAGCAGTTACTTTCTTTTTCTCACCATCTTTGATGTGTGTGTGACCTTGTGACATTATGAGCAAAGGCCTTCAAGTGCAACTGTTTTTCACTCATTCTGTTTCATGTGGTTGTAGTGCAGAAGTTCAAAATTCAAAGTTCAATTTCAAATTCAACATCAAAGTTATAAACGTGCACACCCACACCCACACCCACACACCACACACACACATCCATCCATACATGCCCCCCACACACACCTTAAGGGTGAGGGAGGGGGTCAGATGGGATAGTGCCATCTAGTAGAAATAACATGTTTTTTCTCCCTATGTCAAACATGGTCAAAATGATGTCATTGAGTGGAGAGTACCAAAAATGATCAATTTAAAGGTTAAAAGGTCAGACCGACACCCAGATATAATAAAATGCATGTATTATGCTTTCATGGCAGTGAGATCAAAATTACAGTTTGAATGGGTTTCAATGGCACGTATGCGCTAAAGGTCCCAAGTGTTAGTATTTGTCACTGCACAACAAATAATAATGCATGAAAATCAACTTTGCTGCAAATCAAAGACATAACCCCTAATAATCCAAAACAAAAAATCTACTTTGCACATAGTATATTGAAAATAATTCATTTTTTCTGTTTTTTTCCACCTGAAAACATGTTGCCATCATGTCAAAAACCTGGCATTTAAGGGTTAAAATCTTTAAAAATTCAAGAATCTTTCATATCAATATTTAGGTCTGATGTAGCTGAAAAAATGAGCTCCATAAAAGCAGAATAAAATATAAATGTACAATAATTTTTAATAGCTACCATATGTGGAACGTGTTTTACGAGCTAAAGGTCCCAAGTGTGAGTATTTGGCACTGCACAAAAAATAATGATGCATTAAAATCAATGTTGCTGTTAATCATAGCTATATCCTAGACTCTAATAATCCAAAACAAAAAAAAATTTCCTCTTTGCATGTAGCATATGGAAAATAATTCATATTTCCTGTTTTTTTCCACCTGAAGACATGGTGCCATCATGACAAAAACCTGGCATTTAGAAGGGTTAAAATCTTTAAAAATTCAAGAATCTTTCATATCAATATTTAGGTCTGATGTAGCTGAAAAAAAATGAGCTTAAAAAAAGTAGAATAAAATATAGATGTATAATAATTTTTAATAGCTACCATATGAGGAGTGCATTTTATGTGCTAAAGGTCCCAAATGTGAGTATTTGTCGCTGCATAAAAAAATAATAATGCATGAAAACCAACTTTGCTGCTAATAATAGACATATCCCAGGCTCTAATAATCCAAAACAAAAAAATCTACTTTGCATGTAGTATTTTGAAAATAATTCATTTTTTCTGTTTTTCCATCTGAAAACATGGTACCATCATGACAAAAACCTGGCATTAAAAGGGTTAACATCTTTCAAAATTCAATAATCTTTAATGTCAATATTTAGGTCTGATGTAGCTGAAAAAAATGAGCTCCATGAAAGAAGAATCAAATATAAATGTATAATTTTTTTTTAATAGCGACAATATGAAGAGCGCATTTTATGTGCCAAAGGTCCCAAGTGTAACAAATATTTGAACGGTCCCGGAGGGTTAATGGTGCCACCTAGTGGACTCAAATGAACTACTCTAACAAGTGGACCTGGTCCTTGCAAGCCAAGAAGAAGCAGCGCAAAGTGCCGTGCATCGACCTATACAGGCCATCGGCCGGTACCCTCGCTCTCTACCTCTCCCCCATCACAAAGAAAACAACAACTATCTGGCACATCCATACCTGCATGGTGAAAAAGTAACGCCTGGTGTCTTTGCTTCACCAAGGCTTCCATGTCGACAGACAGAATCAAGCTCTTTCCGTGTGCTGCAGCTCTAACGCTGTTGACCAGTCCACCTTGGTCCCAGTGTGGCGGGCTCGTTGTAGCATTCCGACTTCAGCTGGGACTCTTCCCTGGTGCCCGTGGACCCAATGTAGCTATGGCCCACACTTTTTACCTAATTTCCACTGTTTGATACATAATAAGTGATATGAATTTACATCCCCAAGTCGGCTGGCATAACTTCAACAGTGTTGGATTAATTTGTGTTGGGACTTTTGCAGCAAGTTTTTTTAGCCTCTTCCACTTTTGATGACTTAATTTTATACGTTTTTTTATTTTTCAGTTCTGAGTCTCAGGACAGTCTGGCTGCAGGCTGCAGATCTTAGACACCCCCAATACTCCTTGTATTTGCCACAACTTGGGCTCAGTAGGTACAATCGGTCATCCCAAAATCAGATGGTTGCTTCATGCATTCACGTGTCGACCCCTCTTTGTTCCCTTCTTCAGTGGCGTGGTATGGATGTGTAAGAAGAGGAATACCTAATACTGATGGCTAATTCTCCATGCAGTGTGAAAAAAAGCTTTTTCAGATGACTAGGAAAGCACCATACATGCTCAAGTCTATTTAACCATTTACCAGGCAGACTGCTACGGTGAGACGCTGCATCTGTCAGAGCAGAAATACATGCTAAAACTTTATGATGCTAAATCCCTGTGATTGCCTTCCAGGTTGTCTAGATTCTGTCTTAACAGAATGAAAATCTCTGGTTAAGTCTTCATGAGACATAATACGATCAGGTAAACTGCCAGCCAGGGTTAAGGTAAGGTAAGTCTTTTATGTCCATCAAGATTTTGGATCCGTACTTGTACTTTTTTGAATTGATTTTAACAAAGTAAAACAGAAATGAAATAAGTGTCTTCTGTAATTTATTATTCTCCCCAGAGAAAACCCAACACATGGGATGATAGAAACCTCAAACAATCTGTTTGGGAAGGGGGTCCAAAAGAGACCAATGGTTTTAGTCCTCTGTTGGACTGCCCTTGCAGCAAAAACCACAGCCTCTTCGAAGCCTTGCAAAGAACCTGGATACTGGGTTCCCGGAAGGATTCTTGAGCGCATCCAAATGAATTTTAAGATGCTTGATGACGGCATCATCCAAAGTTGTTGTGTCGGCTGATAATGCTGCCTTGAAAGTGTTTTCTTTGGACCCAAGCTCCTTTATGATGTCCTTCAGCAAGGGTCTATTGAATTCCCCCAAGTCTTTTATGTCGCAGACATGTGAAAGGTCACACTCTGCCAACGCTCTTGGATAGACGCCTGATGATGGCAGGCCACTGAAGGCGCCGCCTGGTTTTCTGTGGGGCTTTAAGATAGAGTCTCGTGGTCAGGGAATTCATGAGGTTCTCTGTCTTTGTGATGCACTCCGGGACAGGGTGTCAGCCCACACTGGCCTGGTCTGAGTGTCAGGGGCTGGTGGCTGAACAGGGACATAGGCCGACGCAGGCTCATCCATATCATCTTCAGGTTCTGACGTAGGCTCCTCTCTCACCCATCCAAGTCTTGTAAAGAGCCTGGTAAGAGCACTGGGCTGTGGGGGAATCTTCAGGGCCTCCAAATGTACTTTTAAATGCTTCAGGGCAGCATCATAAAAAGCTGGATCGTCTGCTAAAGCAGCCCTGACTGTGGTTGTCTTGGAACCAAGCTCCTTCTTGATGTCTGACCACCAGACCTTGGTAAAATCTCCAATGTCTTTGACTTTGTGGACATCAGAAAAATCACACTCATCCCGGGCTGTGTTGTTCAGACGGGTCAAGATGCGGCGCATGTTAAGGCCCCTTCTTTGGTCACGTGGAGTCTGAAAGAAGAGCCTTGTGGCGAGGGAAGTAAGGAGCTTATCAATCCTTTTGACGGTATCCGGAGATAGAGTCTTGGCTGGTACCGTGTTGACCCCATTTGTCACAGTTTCAGAGCCTCTTGCCTGCAGACATGACGGGCAGGAGCACTTACGCTTTGTCTTGACTGGACTAGACTCAGATGGAACTGGTGTAGCTTCCGTCTTGACTGGACTGGCCTGGACCATATCTGGTGTAGGCTCTGCCTTGGCTGGTCTGGACTCATCTACAACCAGTGTCGACTCATCCTTGACTGGACTGGCCTGGACCATTTCTGGTGTAGGTACTGTGTTGACTCCATTTGTCACAGTTTCAAAGCCTCTTGCCTGCAGACATGAAGGGCAGGAGCACTTACGCTTTGTCTTGACCGGACTAGACCCAGATGGAACTGGTGTAGCTTCCGTCTTGACTGGACTGGCCTGGACCATATCTGGTGTAGGTACTGTGTTGACTCCATTTGTCACAGTTTCAGAGCTTCTTGCCTGCAGACATGATGGGCAGGAGCACTTGCGCTTTGTCTTGACCGGACTAGACTCAGATGGGACTGGTGTAGCCTCCGTCTTGACTGGACTGGCCTGGACCATATCTGGTGTAGGCTCTGCCTTGGCTGGTCTGGACTCATCTACAACCAGTGTCGACTCATCCTTGACTGGACTGGCCTGGACCATTTCTGGTGTAGGTACTGTGTTGACTCCATTTGTCACAGTTTCAAAGCCTCTTGCCTGCAGACATGAAGGGCAGGAGCACTTACGCTTTGTCTTGACCGGACTAGACACAGATTGAACCGGTGTAGCCTCCGCCTTGACTGGACTGGCCTGGACCATATCTGGTGTAGGTACTGTGTTGACTCCATTTGTCACAGTTTCAGAGCCTCTTGCCTGCAGACATGACGGGCAGGAGCACTTACGCTTTGTCTTGACTGGACTAGACTCAGATGGAACTGGTGTAGCCTCCGTCTTGACTGGACTGGCCTGGACCATATCTGGTGTAGGCTCTGCCTTGGCTGGTCTGGACTCATCTACAACCAGTGTCGACTCATCCTTGACTGGACTGGCCTGGACCATTTCTGGTGTAGGTACTGTGTTGACTCCATTTGTCACAGTTTCAAAGCCTCTTGCCTGCAGACATGAAGGGCAGGAGCACTTACGCTTTGTCTTGACCGGACTAGACCCAGATGGAACTGGTGTAGCTTCCGTCTTGACTGGACTGGCCTGGACCATATCTGGTGTAGGCTCTGTCTCACCTGGTCCTGACACGTCAACAACTGGTCTAGACTTGACCGGTTTGGACTTGTCTCCAAGCAGCATAAGCTCTGCCTTGACTGGTCTGGACTCGTCTACAATTGGTGTAGGCTCATCTTTGACCAGTGCAGGCTCTTCTGTTACCAGCATGGACTCCCCATTGACTGATGGACGCTTCCTCTGTGACTGGTGACGGCTCATTTGTGACCTTGTTAGGGTCCTCTTTGTCAGTTGCTGTTAGCTTCCCTGAATCAGAGGGCCCGTAGCTGTTGTCTTCTGCTGGGGTCAGCACTTCACCAGATCTATCGTCCTTCTCAAGTTTGGAGGGCTGAGAGTCCTCTGTGAGTCCCTCCACAGGGTTGCTGTCCTGTTCTAGGTCTTGTGCCAGTTTTTCCAAAAGATTTCTGACAGCAATGCAGAATTTGTCTTCTTTTCTGGCATCTTCTTCAGCTGAAGTTTCCCTCTCGGTCTGCTTTTCAGCGTGAGGGGAACCAGCAACGTCTTTTGGGAGGGAGTCTCCCATTTTTAATGTGGCTGGTTCAGCCTTAGTCGCACCAATGATCAAATACTCTTGAAACATTGGCACGACAGATTTCCTAAGGTCTGAAGACAGAGCTGGCATGATATTAATAAAAATATCAGCCAGAGTGTCTTCGATGGATGAATCCCAGGCCCCTGTAGCGATCTTGCTCCACTGTGTCGCAGAGAGTTTTCCAAACTGTTGATCAATCAGAGGCCGAAGAGATTCAAAGTGTTTGAGAACGGCGTTCTCCATGTTGAGATCAGAGTGTCACAAAAACACCTGTCAAAAAGCTTTCCAAAAATGTAATGTTCGCTACAATGCTCAGTGCTGAGTAGATCGTACAACTGTACTCGTGTACTCCTGAACTGAAATGTGGATATTTAGGGCACAAACTGACTACTGGGTTTTTTAGGGGCTTTCCGTGTTTTTATTTGAAATTTAACTTCAGCAGCATTCCGTGCTGCCAACATTCCATTCCAACCCCATTTAAAGTAATCAGTGTTTTCAACCAATCACAGCAAACTCATTACAGACTTTGATTAATCAAAATCAATCCCATATATCAATAATGTTAGAATTGTCCTGTTACAGGTAGACTTACTGGATGGCCCAGTAACTAGATGAATAAACTCAACGTGTCAATGAGATTTTCAAATATGGTGCTTAAATGTAAACAACTCATCAGGACAAACACTTAGATATTTATTCAGCAATACCCTTTCAATTCTGCTACCATCGGGTGTGGATATGTGTTTAAACTCTACAATCAGAATGCTCAAAAGTTTGGGCGTTTTATAAGATGTATAGAAATACAAACATTTACAAATCTCATCAACTCATATTATATTCATAAGAGAACATAAACATATCAAGCAAAACAAGTGAGCCATTTTACCATTTCATGAAAAATATTAGCTCATGTTGAATTTGATGGCAGTGACACATCTCAAAGTAGGGACGGGCCAACAACAGGCTGGGAAAGTAAGAGGAAAACACCTCGAGGAATGTTTTGCAACTAATTAGGTTAATTGGCAAATGGTCAGTAACATGACTGGGTATAAAAGGAGAATTTTAGAGAGGCAGAGTCTGTCATAGGTAAAGATGGGCAAAGGTTTACAAATCAGCAGAATATTGTGTCTAAATCAGTGGTTCTCAACTGGTTTTGTTACAGGACCCACCATCAACACATCAAGGAGAATCGTGACCCAAATTCTGGAGATTTTTCTGGTCAGTTAGATGTATTTTTTAAAAAACAGTATAGATTGGGCTTAAGACAGTACAAAAGGTGTAACAAGACAACGAAACAGGACATAGCATGCATGTTTTTCAGAGTCTCATAGACAATTTGGCGCAATTTTTTTTCGCAGGCATTCATTCGTGGCCCAATGAAAAGGGCTTTGCGACCCACTTTTGGGTCCCGACCCACCAGTTGAGAACCACTGGTCTAAATAATGTAGGACAATTAGAAAAGTCTTCCTCAGTGTGAAATTGTGAAGACTTTGTATATCCCACCATGTAGAGCAGTGGTTCTCAAATGATGTTGCCAGGCAGACTAGAGTGCTTTGAGACAAGTTTAGGTTTGCCATAGGAATACCATACATTTCTAGTATAATAGCACAACAACTGTAGGATGTTTTAAAGAGTCTATTTTTTATGGATATGGATATAGTGCATCTTGAGAGTTTGGCTTGATCTTAGGTGTGTTTTAGACAAAAAGGATTGAAAACCAATGATGTAAAGTACATAATATCAAATATTTTGAAGAATCATGGGCTCAGGGACATGAATCAGTGTCTGTCATCACACTTCACTGCAGCATCCACAAAGGCAAGTTACAGCACTATCATACAAAGAAGAATCCACATGTGAATAAAATCCAGAAACGCCACCAGCTTGTCTGGGCCAAAGCTCATTTTAAAGCTGGACTGAGGCATCATGGAAAACTGTTCTGTGGTCAGATGAATCAAAATTTGAAATTCTTTTGGAAACCACAGCAACTCTGTCCTGCAAACTAAGGGCCAATCCTATTTCTACCCCTTAACCTTTCCCCTTAGCCGTTCCCCTTCTTCTACCCCTTCCCCTTGCCCCTTGAGTGGTAAGGGGTAGGGGTGAAGACCTTCCTTCCCGAGACACCACTTGATTGCTGTTCATCATCACACATTCCTGATAAACAGTGTGTCATCAGAGGTGACAATAAAGCTTTGACCATCTTGTTCATACTATGGATCTCCATGTTGATCTTCTCCACATATTTATAGAGTTAATAGCTCTGGTTTACATGTGTACATATGGAAAATACAAAAACTTCCCATCCCCAGTGGCTAAAAATGGAATATATGAGAAAACAGAACTGTTGTGTTTTCTATAATCATTATGCCGAAAATATCTGTACATTATTGCGCCTTTGTGGTCTGTTGTGCCATTTGACAATTGATAGATAGATAGTCATTTATTGTCATTGCATTGTAAAACACAACAAAATTACATTCGGCAGTCTCTGCTGTAACACCCGGCTGTAGGTGTCATGCTGCTTCGTCCTCCTCCTTTCAGTCTCCAAGCGCCCCGTTCTGCAGATAATCTCCGTCAGGAAAGATGTGAACTCCGTGGGCACGTTTCCTTTGCGGTAGTGGATGAAGCAATCTTGTATACTCAGAATGTCAGTTCTTGTGTAGGGCTTTGTTTTGCTGCTAGTGATGGAGTGCTGGGCCGCTGCGTTTGTACGCACCGCCCCATGCTACCTGAATAGGTAGTATTCAGTAGTCTCCTGTTGATCAGGCAGTGTGTGTGTGTTCCATGGCAGTTACTGGCAGTTGTTGTTAGCATTTAAGCTCGTCTCTCGACCGAGGCGTCTGTCAAAACTCTCTCTCCAAAACTTTGAATAGAAGCACGCCCACAAATGCTGCTGGGATTGAAGTTACTCATGTCCGCCATCTCCTGGTGTAAAGTGGAAACAACATTAGGAACCACATTTGCAGCTATAGCCTGTTTAATTCAGCAATGTTGCTTGTCGCAATTTTGCGACTTTGGAGCTTAAAGAGTTAACATGTAATTTGGCCTGTTAAGATGTTTTTGATTGAAATAGCTTTTGATTTCAGTAAATATGACCTAATGCTGCAAATTCAACAAACGACCATTTTCAGTTCTTTACAACCTCTAAAATATTTTTAAACTCTGCTGTGTCTAATAATTTGGAACATTTCATTCTGAGTTGTTTTTTTTTTTTTTTAATCATTATCATTGGGAGATTTGCTCAGTAAAATTTCATTTATGCACTAATGGTTGATGACTTGAAAATTATACTGACTGTCATTTGCATCGACTCTTTAGGGAAAATATCATGCTGCAGCGGCCCAGGGGTTAGCGCTGTTGCCTCACAGCAAGAAGGTCCCTGGTTCACATTCAGTGTCTTTCGGTGCAACATTTGCATGTTCTCTCGTACTCGGCTCTGGCTCTGGCTTCCTCCCACCGCCAAAAGCATGCTTGTTAGGTTAATTATTGACTCTAAATTTGCTGTAGGTGTGGGTGTGAGCGTGCCTGGTTGTCTGTCTCTATATGTCAGCCCTGTGATTGACTGGCAGCCAGTCCAGGGTGTAATGAATTTGTGTCCGTTGTTGAATTTTACGCAGACTGCCACTTCTGACACGTTTCATTTGCTTCTGCAGGACTAGCCTTCAGCTGAGTGTCATGCTTTATCTATTCTGACTGGTTCTGACTCTATTGCTCATTGGTTTCAAGATACATGGCTATGATGCACTGGGATGCATCTTCAGTGATGTTCCTGGGGTCATTGGGGGTTTTGGGTCTTTCAACATCATACCCCCTCGCCCAGGTGACCCAGCTGGGGTGATCAAGTCCCAGCTTGCATCCCAGCAGCAAAAAGCCTCTGAAGACCAGGCTAATCCATACTGAGGATTGTCTGACCATTTGCATGGGTTGTAAAGCAAGGGTCCATCTGCTTGGAGATCTCATTGCCCCCCTCTCCCCCCGGGATCCCCTGGGGGTTTATTTCAGAGGAGTCACTTTTAGCCTGTTATGGTTTCTCCCTTGCAGGAGATACAAACTTGGGTGCCAACCCAACTTGAACCGGGTGCCATCTTTCCGTGCTGTCAACTGACTCTCCAGTAGTCACCAAACTATTCTTGGTTGTCATCTGGCCTTTCCTAGATGTCACTGGTTGCTCCAGAAAAAAAGGTTTTAAGATACAGCGCTGTGGTGCACTGAGATGTATCTTCAGTGATGTTCCTGGGGTCATTGGAGGTTTCGGGTCTTTAAACTTCATACCCCCTCGCCCAGGTGACCCAGCTGGGGGGATCAGGTCCCAGCTTGTTTTGTTGTTGTGGGCAAGATGGAACGTAGCCTGCGGCTCATAAAGATCTGGGCTGGTGAATTGAGTCTGTTGACAGGAATGGCCTTGAAGTGATGTAGCATGTCTCGTTGTCACTTATGACCTTCTTTATAATACCATGCCGGGCGAACACTGCTTTCATTTTATGGACAACAGTAGCTGCAGTGATGTTGTCCAGAAGTTCAATTTCAAAGTACCTGCTGAGTTAGTTGCAGATAACAATGTATTTCTCTGAGTTCCAGAAGATTAAGTATGTCGCTACAGTTTCCCATGGGTTCCCTGGAACTGCCTGCAAGAGCATGGGCTCCTTTTATTTAGAGCTGGGGTGTGTTTGGCATATGTCACACTTTGCAAATGTCTTTTCTATCTGTTGGCTCATACCTGACCAAAACATTATGTCTCTTGCCCTGTGTTTGCTCTTCTCCACCCCAAAGTGTCCTGTGTCTATACGCTGTAGCATATCTTTTCTGAACTTGTGTGTCGCCTTTTAGAGGATGGCCCAATAACCAGGTCTTGCATCCAATATGCTGAAGTATTTGGCTCCTGCCAGTTTGTGTGTTCCATCATCAAGTGTGGGAGAGGGGTAATATGGCCTCATTATTGCTTTCTTCAGTGGCTACAGGTCCAAGCATACACAGAGGTTGTTTGTCTTTGACTTTTCACATATTCTGAGTGCACTGGTTTTGCTTTGTGGCTCTGCATTATACTGTCCTTTTCTATGTTGTCTAATTCTGCCTTCAGATGATCCCTGAGAGCAAATGGCACTGTCCTTGGTGGGCTGACTAATGGTTAAGCTAGGTTCTATTCTGAAGCTGCATGGCCCTGGAATTCACCAGTGCCTTTGAAAACATCAGCATATTCACCCAGTATGTCCGTTGGCTGGGTGAGGTGTCTGAACTTCCTTCCTGGAGGCTGTGACTGCATACACCGCTCTGATAAGTCCCAGGGTTTTTCATGCCTTATTGCCTAGGATGGTTGGGCCATTGCAGTCCACAACGTAAAATTTCTGCATGGTTGATCTGTCTGTGTATTTGCTCTCCAAGTTGCAGAAACCCTTCAGTTTCAGTGGGTGTCCCCCATAACCACATTGCTTGTGTTTGTCCTTTATCAGTGGTGTGGTTGAGCTTTTATAAGTAGATAAAACACTTGTTTGTGCTCTGGTATCCAACTTGAATGTCACAGTTACATTACTTGGTCCCAGTCCTACATCTGTATATGCACTGTCCTCATCCTCTTCTTCTGCTGCTGTGACGGTATCTATGAACAGCTGTGAGTCAAAATCTTCATTTGCTTCCTTGAACCAGGAACCTTCTTGTGTGGAAACAGCGCTAACCCCTGTGCCACCATGCAGCTGGTTGACTGTGGGCCAGCATCCTCAGTGTAGTATTTCTTGATGGACATGGTATTCCTGGAGTATCTGGCTCACTTGATGATTCCACAATCACATTGTTACCGCCCTTGCTGATCACTCTGAGAGGAGTTGTTGAATTCGTATGTCTTGTCCTGATTCAGTAGAACCTGGTCTCCAACAGCCACGTGATTGTTTTGCTTTGTCCTTGCTGTCTGTGTATAATTTTGATTTGCCTTTTCGTTCTGCAGCAGAGTCTCTGATCTCCAGATCTCTCTGTGGTGTAGCTATATCTGGAAGTTTTCCTCTGACTTTCCTTTGAAAGAGCTGGACTCTTCCTGTGGTGGCATGGTCAAAAGACCTGTAGACTGTGACATATACTTGTGAAGCTCCTTCTTCCAGTCCATTCCTTCAGATTGTGATCCAGTGATTGCTTCATCAGAGAAGCATTTTGTCTCTCCACCTCTCTGTTCACTTGTGCCCACTTTGGGTGTTGTTTTGACACAGTTTGATCTGCTGGTGACTGGGAGGCTATGATGACTGAAAAATGTCTCCATATTATCAGTGACCCTGTCTGTGGTAGTTGACTTTAGGCCTAGTAGATCAGTGGCAACATCTTGCCACAGCCCTTGTCCACGGCCCTTGTCATAGCAGCCGCTTCATATTGCATTCCTTAGTTGTCTGAGTTTGTCATCAACAGTAAATGCTTCCTCCATGTCTCCAGTGGTCAGTGCTCTTGGGTTTGTGTTTGTAGCTATGAACCTCACATATTCCTCTGCTCCATGTTCATGAGTCTCTTTTGTTGTGCTCTTTCTCAGTAAGTGTGTCAGGAGCTCTGCAGTGTTACGTTAAGTGTCATGTACATCTGACGCTTGTCTGTGTTCAGGTTCAACCAACAACTCTCCAGTCTTCTCAAAACGGCATGGTCGCTGATTGTGGGTTTCTTGGTCAGGTTCGTGAACGATGATGTCATCTGAAATATTCTCTACCCCCTCTGATGGTGCCGTTGCAGTTTTGTGTTGGAATGCAACACCAAAGATAAGTCTCTGCAGAAGTTGTGATGTCTCTGGACTCCGGTGTAATTTCTAACTGGTGATAGCCCCACTTTAAGTCCCGTTTGCTGAGGAAGACTGATCCATTCATTCTTTGTAAGAGCTCATTCACTTTGGAGATCGGATATCTCCCCCTAGTGATAGCTGCTGTTCTCCTCATGTCGAGGCACATTTTCATGTTGTCCTCTGCTGCTTTTGGGGTGACTACAGGAGGGTTCACCCATGATCCTAGCAGTTACTTTCTTTTTCTCACCATCTTTGATGTGTGTGTGACCTTGTGACATTATGAGCAAAGGCCTTCAAGTGCAACTGTTTTTCACTCATTCTGTTTCATGTGGTTGTAGTGCAGAAGTTCAAAATTCAAAGTTCAATTTCAAATTCAACATCAAAGTTATAAACGTGCACACCCACACCCACACACCACACACACACATCCATCCATACATGCCCCCCACACACACCTTAAGGGTGAGGGAGGGGGTCAGATGGGATAGTGCCATCTAGTAGAAATAACATGTTTTTTCTCCCTATGTCAAACATGGTCAAAATGATGTCATTGAGTGGAGAGTACCAAAAATGATCAATTTAAAGGTTAAAAGGTCAGACCGACACCCAGATATAATAAAATGCATGTATTATGCTTTCATGGCAGTGAGATCAAAAATTACAGTTTGAATGGGTTTCAATGGCACGTTTTATGCGCTAAAGGTCCCAAGTGTTAGTATTTGTCACTGCACAACAAATAATAATGCATGAAAATCAACTTTGCTGCAAATCAAAGACATAACCCGGGCCCTAATAATCCAAAACAAAAAAATCTACTTTGCACATAGTATATTGAAAATAATTCATTTTTTCTGTTTTTTTCCACCTGAAAACATGTTGCCATCATGTCAAAAACCTGGCATTTAAGGGTTAAAATCTTTAAAAATTCAAGAATCTTTCATATCAATATTTAGGTCTGATGTAGCTGAAAAAATGAGCTCCATAAAAGCAGAATAAAATATAAATGTACAATAATTTTTAATAGCTACCATATGTGGAACGTGTTTTACGAGCTAAAGGTCCCAAGTGTGAGTATTTGGCACTGCACAAAAAATAATGATGCATTAAAATCAATGTTGCTGTTAATCATAGCTATATCCTAGACTCTAATAATCCAAAACAAAAAAAAATTTCCTCTTTGCATGTAGCATATGGAAAATAATTCATATTTCCTGTTTTTTTCCACCTGAAGACATGGTGCCATCATGACAAAAACCTGGCATTTAGAAGGGTTAAAATCTTTAAAAATTCAAGAATCTTTCATATCAATATTTAGGTCTGATGTAGCTGAAAAAAAATGAGCTTAAAAAAAGTAGAATAAAATATAGATGTATAATAATTTTTAATAGCTACCATATGAGGAGCGAGTTTTATGCGCTAAAGGTCCCAAGTGTGAGTATTTGTCACTGCACAAAAAATAATAATGCATTAAAATCAATGTTGCTGCTAATCACAGACATATCCCAGGCTCTAATGATCCAAAACAAAAAAATCTACCTTGCACATAGTATATTGAAAATAATTCATATTTCCTGTTTTTTCCACCTGAAAACATGGTGCCATCATGACAAAAACCTGGCACTGAGAAGGGTTAAAATCTTTAAAAATTCAAGAATCTTTTATATCAATATTTAGGTCTGATGTAGCTGAAAAACATGAGCTCCATGAAAGTAGAATAAAATATAAATGTATAATAAATTTTAATAGCTACCATATGAGGAGCGCGTTTTATGCACTTAGGGTCCCAAGTGTAACAAATATTTGTACGGTCCCGGAGGGTTAATGGTGCCACCTAGTGGACTCAAATGAACTACTCTAACAAGTGGACCTGGTCCTTGCGTCAAGAAGAAGAAGCAGCGCAAAAGTGCCGTCGATCGACCTACAGGCCATCGGCCGGTACCCTCGCTCTCTACCTCTCCCCCATCACAAAGAAAACAACAACTATCTGGCACATCCATACCTGCATGGTGAAAAAGTAACGCCTGGTGTCTTTGCTTCACCAAGGCTTCCATGTCGACAGACAGAATCAAGCTCTTTCCGTGTGCTGCAGCTCTAACGCTGTTGACCAGTCCACCTTGGTCCCAGTGTGGCGGGCTCGTTGTAGCATTCAGACTTCAGCTGGGAATATTCCATCTTTCCCGATGACCCAATGTAGCTATGGCCCACACTTTTTTACCTCATTGCCACTGTTTGATACTTAATATGTGATATGAATTTCCTTCCCAAGTCGGCTGGCATAACTTCAACAGTGTTGGATTAATTTGTGTTGGGACTTTTGCAGCAAGTTTTTTTAGCCTCTTCCACTTTTGATGACTTAATTTTATACGTTTTTTTATTTTTCAGTTCTGAGTCTCAGGACAGTCTGGCTGCAGGCTGCAGATATTAGACACCCCATATACTCCTTGTATTTGCCACAACTTGGGCTCAGTAGGTACAATCGGTCATCCCAAAATCAGATGGTTGCTTCATGCATTCACGTGTCGACCCCTCTTTGTTCCCTTCTTCAGTGGCGTGGTATGGATGTGTAAGAAGAGGAATACCTAATACTGATGGCTAATTCTCCATGCAGTGTGAAAAAGCTTTTCAGATGACTAGGAAAGCACCATACATGCTCAAGTCTATTTAACCATTTACCAGGCAGACTGCTACGGTGAGACGCTGCATCTGTCAGAGCAGAAATACATGCTAAAACTTTATGATGCTAAATCCCTGTGATTGCCTTCCAGGTTGTCTAGATTCTGTCTTAACAGAATGAAAAATCTCTGGTTAAGTCTTCATGAGACATAATACGATCAGGTAAACTGCCAGCCAGGGTTAAGGTAAGGTAAGTCTTTTATGTCCATCAAGATTTTGGATCCGTACTTGTACTTTTTTGAATTGATTTTAACAAAGTAAAACAGAAATGAAATAAGTGTCTTCTGTAATTTATTATTCTCCCAGAGAAAACCCAACACATGGGATGATAGAAACCTCAAACAATCTGTTTGGGAAGGGGGTCCAAAAGAGACCAATGGTTTTAGTCCTCTGTTGGACTGCCCTTGCAGCAAAAACCACAGCCTCTTCGAAGCCTTGCAAAGAACCTGGATACTGGGTTCCCGGAAGGATTCTTGAGCGCATCCAAATGAATTTTAAGATGCTTGATGACGGCATCATCCAAAGTTGTTGTGTCGGCTGATAATGCTGCCTTGAAAGTGTTTTCTTTGGACCCAAGCTCCTTTATGATGTCCTTCAGCAAGGGTCTATTGAATTCCCCCAAGTCTTTTATGTCGCAGACATGTGAAAGGTCACACTCTGCCAACGCTCTTTTGGATAGACGCCTGATGATGGCAGGCCACTGAAGGCGTCGCCTGGTTTTCTGTGGGGCTTTAAGATAGAGTCTCGTGGTCAGGGAATTCATGAGGTTCTCTGTCTTTGTGATGCACTCCGGGACAGGGTGTCAGCCCACACTGGCCTGGTCTGAGTGTCAGGGGCTGGTGGCTGAACAGGGACATAGGCCGACGCAGGCTCATCCATATCATCTTCAGGTTCTGACGTAGGCTCCTCTCTCACCCATCCAAGTCTTGTAAAGAGCCTGGTAAGAGCACTGGGCTGTGGGGGAATCTTCAGGGCCTCCAAATGTACTTTTAAATGCTTCAGGGCAGCATCATAAAAAGCTGGATCGTCTGCTAAAGCAGCCCTGACTGTGGTTGTCTTGGAACCAAGCTCCTTCTTGATGTCTGACCACCAGACCTTGGTAAAATCTCCAATGTCTTTGACTTTGTGGACATCAGAAAATCACACTCATCCCGGGCTGTGTTGTTCAGACGGGTCAAGATGCGGCGCATGTTAAGGCCCCTTCTTTGGTCACGTGGAGTCTGAAAGAAGAGCCTTGTGGCGAGGAAGTAAGGAGCTTATCAATCCTTTGACGGTATCCGGAGATAGAGTCTTGGCTGGTACCGTGTTGACCCCATTTGTCACAGTTTCAGAGCCTCTTGCCTGCAGACATGAAGGGCAGGAGCACTTTCGCTTTGTCTTGACTGGACTAGACTCAGATGGAACTGGTGTCGCTTCCGGCTTGACTGGACTGGCCTGGACCATATCTGGTGTAGGCTCTGCCTTGGCTGGTCTGGACTCATCTACAACCAGTGTCGACTCATCCTTGACTGGACTGGCCTGGACCATTTCTGGTGTAGGTACTGTGTTGACTCCATTTGTCACAGTTTCAAAGCCTCTTGCCTGCAGACATGAAGGGCAGGAGCACTTACGCTTTGTCTTGACCGGACTAGACCCAGATGGAACTGGTGTAGCTTCCGTCTTGACTGGACTGGCCTGGACCATATCTGGTGTAGGTACTGTGTTGACTCCATTTGTCACAGTTTCAGAGCTTCTTGCCTGCAGACATGATGGGCAGGAGCACTTGCGCTTTGTCTTGACCGGACTAGACTCAGATGGGACTGGTGTAGCCTCCGTCTTGACTGGACTGGCCTGGACCATATCTGGTGTAGGCTCTGCCTTGGCTGGTCTGGACTCATCTACAACCAGTGTCGACTCATCCTTGACTGGACTGGCCTGGACCATTTCTGGTGTAGGTACTGTGTTGACTCCATTTGTCACAGTTTCAAAGCCTCTTGCCTGCAGACATGAAGGGCAGGAGCACTTACGCTTTGTCTTGACCGGACTAGACCCAGATGGAACTGGTGTAGCTTCCGTCTTGACTGGACTGGCCTGGACCATATCTGGTGTAGGTACTGTGTTGACTCCATTTGTCACAGTTTCAGAGCCTCTTGCCTGCAGACATGACGGGCAGGAGCACTTACGCTTTGTCTTGACTGGACTAGACTCAGATGGAACTGGTGTAGCCTCCGTCTTGACTGGACTGGCCTGGACCATATCTGGTGTAGGCTCTGCCTTGGCTGGTCTGGACTCATCTACAACCAGTGTCGACTCATCCTTGACTGGACTGGCCTGGACCATTTCTGGTGTAGGTACTGTGTTGACTCCATTTGTCACAGTTTCAAAGCCTCTTGCCTGCAGACATGAAGGGCAGGAGCACTTACGCTTTGTCTTGACCGGACTAGACCACGATGGAACTTGAGTAGCCTCCTACGTTACTGGACTGGCCTGGACCATATCTGGTGTAGGCTCTGTCTCACCTGGTCCTGACACGTCAACAACTGGTCTAGACTTGACCGGTTTGGACTTGTCTCCAAGCAGCATAAGCTCTGCCTTGACTGGTCTGGACTCGTCTACAATTGGTGTAGGCTCATCTTTGACCAGTGCAGGCTCTTCTGTTACCAGCATGGACTCCCCATTGACTGATGGACGTTCCTCTGTGACTGGTGACGGCTCATTTGTGACCTTGTTAGGGTCCTCTTTGTCAGTTGCTGTTAGCTTCCCTGAATCAGAGGGCCCGTAGCTGTTGTCTTCTGCTGGGGTCAGCACTTCACCAGATCTATCGTCCTTCTCAAGTTTGGAGGGCTGAGAGTCCTCTGTGAGTCCCTCCACAGGGTTGCTGTCCTGTTCTAGGTCTTGTGCCAGTTTTTCCAAAAGATTTCTGACAGCAATGCAGAATTTGTCTTCTTTTCTGGCATCTTCTTCAGCTGAAGTTTCCCTCTCGGTCTGCTTTTCAGCGTGAGGGGAACCAGCAACGTCTTTTGGGAGGGAGTCTCCCATTTTTAATGTGGCTGGTTCAGCCTTAGTCGCACCAATGATCAAATACTCTTGAAACATTGGCACGACAGATTTCCTAAGGTCTGAAGACAGAGCTGGCATGATATTAATAAAAATATCAGCCAGAGTGTCTTCGATGGATGAATCCCAGGCCCCTGTAGCGATCTTGCTCCACTGTGTCGCAGAGAGTTTTCCAAACTGTTGATCAATCAGAGGCCGAAGAGATTCAAAGTGTTTGAGAACGGCGTTCTCCATGTTGAGATCAGAGTGTCACAAAAACACCTGTCAAAAAGCTTTCCAAAAATGTAATGTTCGCTACAATGCTCAGTGCTGAGTAGATCGTACAACTGTACTCGTGTACTCCTGAACTGAAATGTGGATATTTAGGGCACAAACTGACTACTGGGTTTTTTAGGGGCTTTCCGTGTTTTTATTTGAAATTTAACTTCAGCAGCATTCCGTGCCAACATTCCATTCCAACCCCATTTAAAGTAATCAGTGTTTTCAACCAATCACAGCAAACTCATTACAGACTTTGATTAATCAAAATCAATCCCATATATCAATAATGTTAGAATTGTCCTGTTACAGGTAGACTTACTGGATGGCCCAGTAACTAGATGAATAAACTCAACGTGTCAATGAGATTTTCAAATATGGTGCTTAAATGTAAACAACTCATCAGGACAAACACTTAGATATTTATTCAGCAATACCCTTTCAATTCTGCTACCATCGGGTGTGGATATGTGTTTAAACTCTACAATCAGAATGCTCAAAAAGTTTGGGCGTTTTATAAGATGTATAGAAATACAAACATTTACAAATCTCATCAACTCATATTATATTCATAAGAGAACATAAACATATCAAGCAAAACAAGTGAGCCATTTTACCATTTCATGAAAAATATTAGCTCATGTTGAATTTGATGGCAGTGACACATCTCAAAGTAGGGACGGGCCAACAACAGGCTGGGAAAGTAAGAGGAAAACACCTCGAGGAATGTTTTGCAACTAATTAGGTTAATTGGCAAATGGTCAGTAACATGACTGGGTATAAAAGGAGAATTTTAGAGAGGCAGAGTCTGTCATAGGTAAAGATGGGCAAAGGTTTACAAATCAGCAGAATATTGTGTCTAAATCAGTGGTTCTCAACTGGTTTTGTTACAGGACCCACCATCAACACATCAAGGAGAATCGTGACCCAAATTCTGGAGATTTTTCTGGTCAGTTAGATGTATTTTTTAAAAAACAGTATAGATTGGGCTTAAGACAGTACAAAAGGTGTAACAAGACAACGAAACAGGACATAGCATGCATGTTTTTCAGAGTCTCATAGACAATTTGGCGCAATTTTTTTTCGCAGGCATTCATTCGTGGCCCAATGAAAAGGGCTTTGCGACCCACTTTTGGGTCCCGACCCACCAGTTGAGAACCACTGGTCTAAATAATGTAGGACAATTAGAAAAGTCTTCCTCAGTGTGAAATTGTGAAGACTTTGTATATCCCACCATGTAGAGCAGTGGTTCTCAAATGATGTTGCCAGGCAGACTAGAGTGCTTTGAGACAAGTTTAGGTTTGCCATAGGAATACCATACATTTCTAGTATAATAGCACAACAACTGTAGGATGTTTTAAAGAGTCTATTTTTTATGGATATGGATATAGTGCATCTTGAGAGTTTGGCTTGATCTTAGGTGTGTTTTAGACAAAAAGGATTGAAAACCAATGATGTAAAGTACATAATATCAAATATTTTGAAGAATCATGGGCTCAGGGACATGAATCAGTGTCTGTCATCACACTTCACTGCAGCATCCACAAAGGCAAGTTACAGCACTATCATACAAAGAAGAATCCACATGTGAATAAAATCCAGAAACGCCACCAGCTTGTCTGGGCCAAAGCTCATTTTAAAGCTGGACTGAGGCATCATGGAAAACTGTTCTGTGGTCAGATGAATCAAAATTTGAAATTCTTTTGGAAACCACAGCAACTCTGTCCTGCAAACTAAGGGCCAATCCTATTTCTACCCCTTAACCTTTCCCCTTAGCCGTTCCCCTTCTTCTACCCCTTCCCCTTGCCCCTTGAGTGGTAAGGGGTAGGGGTGAAGACCTTCCCTTCCCGAGACACCACTTGATTGCTGTTCATCATCACACATTCCTGATAAACAGTGTGTCATCAGAGGTGACAATAAAGCTTTGACCATCTTGTTCATACTATGGATCTCCATGTTGATCTTCTCCACATATTTATAGAGTTAATAGCTCTGGTTTACATGTGTACATATGGAAAATACAAAAACTTCCCATCCCCAGTGGCTAAAAATGGAATATATGAGAAAACAGAACTGTTGTGTTTTCTATAATCATTATGCCGAAAATATCTGTACATTTTTGCGCCTCCTTTGTGGTCTGTTGTGCCATTTGACAATTGATAGATAGATAGTCATTTATTGTCATTGCATGGTAAAACACAACAAAATTACATTCGGCAGTCTCTGCTGTAACACCCGGCTGTAGGTGTCATGCTGCTAGCCCTCCTCCTTTCAGTCTCCAAGCGCCCCGTTCTGCAGATAATCTCCGTCAGGAAAGATGTGAACTCCGTGGGCACGTTTCCTTTGCGGTAGTGGATGAAGCAATCTTGTATACTCAGAATGTCAGTTCTTGTGTAGGGCTTTGTTTTGCTGCTAGTGATGGAGTGCTGGGCCGCTGCGTTTGTACGCACCGCCCCATGCTACCTGAATAGGTAGTATTCAGTAGTCTCCTGTTGATCAGGCAGTGTGTGTGTGTTCCATGGCAGTTACTGGCAGTTGTTGTTAGCATTTAAGCTCGTCTCCTCGACTGGGGGTGCGTCTGTCAAAACTCTCTCTCTCCAAAACTTTGAATAGAAGCACGCCCACAAATGCTGCTGGGATTGAAGTTACTCATGTCCGCCATCTCCTGGTGTAAAGTGGAAACAACATTAGGAACCACATTTGCAGCTATAGCCTGTTTAATTCAGCAATGTTGCTTGTCGCAATTTTGCGACTTTGGAGCTTAAAGAGTTAACATGTAATTTGGCCTGTTAAGATGTTTTTGATTGAAATAGCTTTTGATTTCAGTAAATATGACCTAATGCTGCAAATTCAACAAACGACCATTTTCAGTTCTTTACAACCTCTAAAATATTTTTAAACTCTGCTGTGTCTAATAATTTGGAACATTTCATTCTGAGTTGTTTTTTTTTTAATCATTATCATTGGGAGATTTGCTCAGTAAAATTTCATTTATGCACTAATGGTTGATGACTTGAAAATTATACTGACTGTCATTTGCATCGACTCTTTAGGAAAATATCATGCTGCAGCGCCCAGGGTTAGCGCTGTTGCCTCACAGCAAGAAGGTCCCTGGTTCACATTCAGTGTCTTTCGGTGCAACATTTGCATGTTCTCTCGACGGCTCTGGCTCTGGCTTCCTCCCACCGCCAAAAGCATGCTTGTTAGGTTAATTATTGACTCTAAATTTGCTGTAGGTGTGGGTGTGAGCGTGCCTGGTTGTCTGTCTCTATATGTCAGCCCTGTGATTGACTGGCAGCCAGTCCAGGGTGTAATGAATGTGTGTCCGATGTTGAATTTACGCAGACTGCCACTTCTGACACGTTTCCTTTGCTTCTGCAGGACTAGCCTTCAGTTGAGTGTCATGCTTTATCTATTCTGACTGGTTCTGACTCTATTGCTCATTGGTTTCAAGATACATGGCTATGATGCACTGGGATGCATCTTCAGTGATGTTCCTGGGGTCATTGGGGGATTTGGGTCTTTCAACATCATACCCCCTCGCCCAGGTGACCCAGCTGGGGTGATCAAGTCCCAGCTTGCATCCCAGCAGCAAAAAGCCTCTGAAGACCAGGCTAATCCATACTGAGGATTGTCTGACCATTTGCATGGGTTGTAAAGCAAGGGTCCATCTGCTTGGAGATCTCATTGCCCCCCTCTCCCCCCGGGATCCCCTGGGGGTTTATTTCAGAGGAGTCACTTTTAGCCTGTTATGGTTTCTCCCTTGCAGGAGATACAAACTTGGGTGCCAACCCAACTTGAACCGGGTGCCATCTTTCCGTGCTGTCAACTGACTCTCCAGTAGTCACCAAACTATTCTTGGTTGTCATCTGGCCTTTCCTAGATGTCACTGGTTGCTCCAGAAAAAAAGGTTTTAAGATACAGCGCTGTGGTGCACTGAGATGTATCTTCAGTGATGTTCCTGGGGTCATTGGAGGTTTCGGGTCTTTAAACTTCATACCCCCTCGCCCAGGTGACCCAGCTGGGGGGATCAGGTCCCAGCTTGTTTTGTTGTTGTGGGCAAGATGGAACGTAGCCTGCGGCTCATAAAGATCTGGGCTGGTGAATTGAGTCTGTTGACAGGAATGGCCTTGAAGTGATGTAGCATGTCTCGTCACTTATGACCTTCTTTATAATACCATGCCGGGCGAACACTGCTTTCATTTTATGGACAACAGTAGCTGCAGTGATGTTGTCCAGAAGTTCAATTTCAAAGTACCTGCTGAGTTAGTTGCAGATAACAATGTATTTCTCTGAGTTCCAGAAGATTAAGTATGTCGCTACAGTTTCCCATGGGTTCCCTGGAACTGCCTGCAAGAGCATGGGCTCCTTTTATTTAGAGCTGGGGTGTGTTTGGCATATGTCACACTTTGCAAATGTCTTTTCTATCTGTTGGCTCATACCTGACCAAAACATTATGTCTCTTGCCCTGTGTTTGCTCTTCTCCACCCCAAAGTGTCCTGTGTCTATACGCTGTAGCATATCTTTTCTGAACTTGTGTGTCGCCCTTTAGAGGATGGCCCAATAACCAGGTCTTGCATCCAATATGCTGAAGTATTTGGCTCCTGCCAGTTTGTGTTCCATCATCAAGTGTGGGAGAGGGGTAATATGGCCTCATTATTGCTTTCTTCAGTGGCTACAGGTCCAAGCATACACAGAGGTTGTTTGTCTTTGACTTTTCACATATTACGAGTGCACTGGTTTTGCTTTGTGCCTCTGATCATTATACTGTCCTTTTCTATGTTGTCTAATTCTGCCTTCAGATGATCCCTGAGAGCAAATGGCACTGTCCTTGGTGGGCTGACTAATGGTTAAGCTAGGTTCTATTCTGAAGCTGCATGGCCCCTGGAATTCACCAGTGCCTTTGAAAACATCAGCATATTCACCCAGTATGTCCGTTGGCTGGGTGAGGTGTACGAACTTCCTTCCTGGAGGCTGTGACTGCATACACCGCTCTGATAAGTCCCAGGGTTTTTCATGCCTTATTGCCTAGGATGGTTGGGCCATTGCAGTCCACAACGTAAAATTTCTGCATGGTTGATCTGTCTGTGTATTTGCTCTCCAAGTTGCAGAAACCCTTCAGTTTCAGTGGGTGTCCCCCATAACCACATTGCTTGTGTTTGTCCTTTATCAGTGGTGTGGTTGAGCTTTTATAAGTAGATAAAACACTTGTTTGTGCTCTGGTATCCAACTTGAATGTCACAGTTACATTACTTGGTCCCAGTCCTACATCTGTATATGCACTGTCCTCATCCTCTTCTTCTGCTGCTGTGACGGTATCTATGAACAGCTGTGAGTCAAAATCTTCATTTGCTTCCTTGAACCAGGAACCTTCTTGTGTGGAAACAGCGCTAACCCCTGTGCCACCATGCAGCTGGTTGACTGTGGGCCAGCATCCTCAGTGTAGTATTTCTTGATGGACATGGTATTCCTGGAGTATCTGGCTCACTTGATGATTCCACAATCACATTGTTACCGCCCTTGCTGATCACTCTGAGAGGAGTTGTTGAATTGGTATGTCTTGTCCTGATTCAGTAGAACCTGGTCTCCAACAGCCACGTGATTGTTTTGCTTTGTCCTTGCTGTCTGTGTATAATTTTGATTTGCCTTTTAGTTCTGCAGCAGAGTCTCTGATCTCCAGATCTCTCTGTGGTGTAGCTATATCTGGAAGTTTTCCTCTGACTTTCCTTTGAAAGAGCTGGACTCTTCCTGTGGTGGCATGGTCAAAAGACCTGTAGACTGTGACATATACTTGTGAAGCTCCTTCTTCCAGTCCATTCCTTCAGATTGTGATCCAGTGATTGCTTCATCAGAGAAGCATTTTGTCTCTCCACCTCTCTGTTCACTTGTGCCCACTTTGGGTGTTGTTTTGACACAGTTTGATCTGCTGGTGACTGGGAGGCTATGATGACTGAAAAATGTCTCCATATTATCAGTGACCCTGTCTGTGGTAGTTGACTTTAGGCCTAGTAGATCAGTGGCAACATCTTGCCACAGCCCTTGTCCACGGCCCTTGTCATAGCAGCCGCTTCATATTGCATTCCTTAGTTGTCTGAGTTTGTCATCAACAGTAAATGCTTCCTCCATGTCTCCAGTGGTCAGTGCTCTTGGGTTTGTGTTTGTAGCTATGAACCTCACATATTCCTCTGCTCCATGTTCATGAGTCTCTTTTGTTGTGCTCTTTCTCAGTAAGTGTGTCAGGAGCTCTGCAGTGTTACGTTAAGTGTCATGTACATCTGACGCTTGTCTGTGTTCAGGTTCAACCAACAACTCTCCAGTCTTCTCAAACGGCATGGTCGCTGATTGTGGGTTTCTTGGTCAGGTTCGTGACGATGATGTCATCTGAAATATTCTCTACCCCCTCTGATGGTGCCGTTGCAGTTTTGTGTTGGAATGCAACACCAAAGATAAGTCTCTGCAGAAGTTGTGATGTCTCTGGACTCCGGTGTAATTTCTAACTGGTGATAGCCCCACTTTAAGTCCCGTTTGCTGAGGAAGACTGATCCATTCATTCTTTGTAAGAGCTCATTCACTTTGGAGATCGGATATCTCCCCCTAGTGATAGCTGCTGTTCTCCTCATGTCGAGGCACATTTTCATGTTGTCCTCTGCTGCTTTTGGGGTGACTACAGGAGGGTTCACCCATGATCCTAGCAGTTACTTTCTTTTTCTCACCATCTTTGATGTGTGTGTGACCTTGTGACATTATGAGCAAAGGCCTTCAAGTGCAACTGTTTTTCACTCATTCTGTTTCATGTGGTTGTAGTGCAGAAGTTCAAAATTCAAAGTTCAATTTCAAATTCAACATCAAAGTTATAAACGTGCACACCCACACCCACACACCACACACACACATCCATCCATACATGCCCCCCACACACACCTTAAGGGTGAGGGAGGGGGTCAGATGGGATAGTGCCATCTAGTAGAAATAACATGTTTTTCTCCTATGTCAAACATGGTCAAAATGATGTCATTGAGTGGAGAGTACCAAAATGATCAATTTAAAGGTTAAAACGTCAGACCGACACCCAGATATAATAAAATGCATGTATTATGCTTTCATGGCAGTGAGATCAAAAATTACAGTTTGAATGGGTTTCAATGGCACGTTTTATGCGCTAAAGGTCCCAAGTGTTAGTATTTGTCACTGCACAACAAATAATAATGCATGAAAATCAACTTTGCTGCAAATCAAAGACATAACCGGGCCCTAATAATCCAAAACAAAAAATCTACTTTGCACATAGTATATTGAAAATAATTCATTTTTTCTGTTTTTTTCCACCTGAAAACATGTTGCCATCATGTCAAAAACCTGGCATTTAAGGGTTAAAATCTTTAAAAATTCAAGAATCTTTCATATCAATATTTAGGTCTGATGTAGCTGAAAAAATGAGCTCCATAAAAGCAGAATAAAATATAAATGTACAATAATTTTTAATATCTAACATATGTGGAACGTGTTTTACGAGCTAAAGGTCCCAAGTGTGAGTATTTGGCACTGCACAAAAAATAATGATGCATTAAAATCAATGTTGCTGTTAATCATAGCTATATCCTAGACTCTAATAATCCAAAACAAAAAAAAATTTCCTCTTTGCATGTAGCATATGGAAAATAATTCATATTTCCTGTTTTTTTCCACCTGAAGACATGGTGCCATCATGACAAAAACCTGGCATTTAGAAGGGTTAAAATCTTTAAAAATTCAAGAATCTTTCATATCAATATTTAGGTCTGATGTAGCTGAAAAAAAATGAGCTTAAAAAAAGTAGAATAAAATATAGATGTATAATAATTTTTAATAGCTACCATATGAGGAGCGAGTTTTATGCGCTAAAGGTCCCAAGTGTGAGTATTTGTCACTGCACAAAAAATAATAATGCATTAAAATCAATGTTGCTGCTAATCACAGACATATCCCAGGCTCTAATGATCCAAAACAAAAAAATCTACCTTGCACATAGTATATTGAAAATAATTCATATTTCCTGTTTTTTCCACCTGAAAACATGGTGACATCATGACAAAACCTGGCACTGAGAAGGGTTAAAATCTTTAAAATTCAAGAATCTTTTATATCAATATTTATGTCTTATGTAGCTGAAAAAAAATGAGCTTAAAAAAAGTAGAATAAAATATAAATGTATAATAAATTTTAATAGCTACCATATGAGGAGCGCGTTTTATGCACTTAGGGTCCCAAGTGTAACAAATATTTGTACGGTCCCGGAGGGTTAATGGTGCCACCTAGTGGACTCAAATGAACTACTCTAACAAGTGGACCTGGTCCTTGCGTCAAGAAGAAGAAGCAGCGCAAAAGTGCCGTCGTACCGGACCTATACAGGCCATCGGCCGGTACCCTCGCTCTCTACCTCTCCCCCATCACAAAGAAAACAACAACTATCTGGCACATCCATACCTGCATGGTGAAAAAGTAACGCCTGGTGTCTTTGCTTCACCAAGGCTTCCATGTCGACAGACAGAATCAAGCTCTTTCCGTGTGCTGCAGCTCTAACGCTGTTGACCAGTCCACCTTGGTCCCAGTGTGGCGGGCTCGTTGTAGCATTCAGACTTCAGCTGGGAATATTCCATCTTTCCGATGACCCAATGTAGCTATGGCCCACACTTTTTTACCTCATTGCCACTGTTTGATACTTAATATGTGATATGAATTTCCTTCCCCAAGTCGGCTGGCATAACTTCAACAGTGTTGGATTAATTTGTGTTGGGACTTTTGCAGCAAGTTTTTTTAGCCTCTTCCACTTTTGATGACTTAATTTTATACGTTTTTTTATTTTTCAGTTCTGAGTCTCAGGACAGTCTGGCTGCAGGCTGCAGATCTTAGACACCCCCAATACTCCTTGTATTTGCCACAACTTGGGCTCAGTAGGTACAATCGGTCATCCCAAAATCAGATGGTTGCTTCATGCATTCACGTGTCGACCCCTCTTTGTTCCCTTCTTCAGTGGCGTGGTATGGATGTGTAAGAAGAGGAATACCTAATACTGATGGCTAATTCTCCATGCAGTGTGAAAAAAAGCTTTTTCAGATGACTAGGAAAGCACCATACATGCTCAAGTCTATTTAACCATTTACCAGGCAGACTGCTACGGTGAGACGCTGCATCTGTCAGAGCAGAAATACATGCTAAAACTTTATGATGCTAAATCCCTGTGATTGCCTTCCAGGTTGTCTAGATTCTGTCTTAACAGAATGAAAAATCTCTGGTTAAGTCTTCATGAGACATAATACGATCAGGTAAACTGCCAGCCAGGGTTAAGGTAAGGTAAGTCTTTTATGTCCATCAAGATTTTGGATCCGTACTTGTACTTTTTTGAATTGATTTTAACAAAGTAAAACAGAAATGAAATAAGTGTCTTCTGTAATTTATTATTCTCCCCAGAGAAAACCCAACACATGGGATGATAGAAACCTCAAACAATCTGTTTGGGAAGGGGGTCCAAAAGAGACCAATGGTTTTAGTCCTCTGTTGGACTGCCCTTGCAGCAAAAACCACAGCCTCTTCGAAGCCTTGCAAAGAACCTGGATACTGGGTTCCCGGAAGGATTCTTGAGCGCATCCAAATGAATTTTAAGATGCTTGATGACGGCATCATCCAAAGTTGTTGTGTCGGCTGATAATGCTGCCTTGAAAGTGTTTTCTTTGGACCCAAGCTCCTTTATGATGTCCTTCAGCAAGGGTCTATTGAATTCCCCCAAGTCTTTTATGTCGCAGACATGTGAAAGGTCACACTCTGCCAACGCTCTTTTGGATAGACGCCTGATGATGGCAGGCCACTGAAGGCGTCGCCTGGTTTTCTGTGGGGCTTTAAGATAGAGTCTCGTGGTCAGGGAATTCATGAGGTTCTCTGTCTTTGTGATGCACTCCGGGGACAGGGTGTCAGCCCACACTGGCCTGGTCTGAGTGTCAGGGGCTGGTGGCTGAACAGGGACATAGGCCGACGCAGGCTCATCCATATCATCTTCAGGTTCTGACGTAGGCTCCTCTCTCACCCATCCAAGTCTTGTAAAGAGCCTGGTAAGAGCACTGGGCTGTGGGGGAATCTTCAGGGCCTCCAAATGTACTTTTAAATGCTTCAGGGCAGCATCATAAAAAGCTGGATCGTCTGCTAAAGCAGCCCTGACTGTGGTTGTCTTGGAACCAAGCTCCTTCTTGATGTCTGACCACCAGACCTTGGTAAAATCTCCAATGTCTTTGACTTTGTGGACATCAGAAAATCACACTCATCCCGGGCTGTGTTGTTCAGACGGGTCAAGATGCGGCGCATGTTAAGGCCCCTTCTTTGGTCACGTGGAGTCTGAAAGAAGAGCCTTGTGGCGAGGGAAGTAAGGAGCTTATCAATCCTTTTGACGGTATCCGGAGATAGAGTCTTGGCTGGTACCGTGTTGACCCCATTTGTCACAGTTTCAGAGCCTCTTGCCTGCAGACATGACGGGCAGGAGCACTTACGCTTTGTCTTGACTGGACTAGACTCAGATGGAACTGGTGTAGCTTCCGTCTTGACTGGACTGGCCTGGACCATATCTGGTGTAGGCTCTGCCTTGGCTGGTCTGGACTCATCTACAACCAGTGTCGACTCATCCTTGACTGGACTGGCCTGGACCATTTCTGGTGTAGGTACTGTGTTGACTCCATTTGTCACAGTTTCAAAGCCTCTTGCCTGCAGACATGAAGGGCAGGAGCACTTACGCTTTGTCTTGACCGGACTAGACCCAGATGGAACTGGTGTAGCTTCCGTCTTGACTGGACTGGCCTGGACCATATCTGGTGTAGGTACTGTGTTGACTCCATTTGTCACAGTTTCAGAGCTTCTTGCCTGCAGACATGATGGGCAGGAGCACTTGCGCTTTGTCTTGACCGGACTAGACTCAGATGGGACTGGTGTAGCCTCCGTCTTGACTGGACTGGCCTGGACCATATCTGGTGTAGGCTCTGCCTTGGCTGGTCTGGACTCATCTACAACCAGTGTCGACTCATCCTTGACTGGACTGGCCTGGACCATTTCTGGTGTAGGTACTGTGTTGACTCCATTTGTCACAGTTTCAAAGCCTCTTGCCTGCAGACATGAAGGGCAGGAGCACTTACGCTTTGTCTTGACCGGACTAGACCCAGATGGAACTGGTGTAGCACTGGACTGGCCTGGACCATATCTGGTGTAGGTACTGTGTTGACTCCATTTGTCACAGTTTCAGAGCCTCTTGCCTGCAGACATGACGGGCAGGAGCACTTACGCTTTGTCTTGACTGGACTAGACTCAGATGGAACTGGTGTAGCCTCCGTCTTGACTGGACTGGCCTGGACCATATCTGGTGTAGGCTCTGCCTTGGCTGGTCTGGACTCATCTACAACCAGTGTCGACTCATCCTTGACTGGACTGGCCTGGACCATTTCTGGTGTAGGTACTGTGTTGACTCCATTTGTCACAGTTTCAAAGCCTCTTGCCTGCAGACATGAAGGGCAGGAGCACTTACGCTTTGTCTTGACCGGACTAGACCCAGATGGAACTGGTGTAGCTTCCGTCTTGACTGGACTGGCCTGGACCATATCTGGTGTAGGCTCTGTCTCACCTGGTCCTGACACGTCAACAACTGGTCTAGACTTGACCGGTTTGGACTTGTCTCCAAGCAGCATAAGCTCTGCCTTGACTGGTCTGGACTCGTCTACAATTGGTGTAGGCTCATCTTTGACCAGTGCAGGCTCTTCTGTTACCAGCATGGACTCCCCATTGACTGATGGACGTTCCTCTGTGACTGGTGACGGCTCATTTGTGACCTTGTTAGGGTCCTCTTTGTCAGTTGCTGTTAGCTTCCCTGAATCAGAGGGCCCGTAGCTGTTGTCTTCTGCTGGGGTCAGCACTTCACCAGATCTATCGTCCTTCTCAAGTTTGGAGGGCTGAGAGTCCTCTGTGAGTCCCTCCACAGGGTTGCTGTCCTGTTCTAGGTCTTGTGCCAGTTTTTCCAAAAGATTTCTGACAGCAATGCAGAATTTGTCTTCTTTTCTGGCATCTTCTTCAGCTGAAGTTTCCCTCTCGGTCTGCTTTTCAGCGTGAGGGGAACCAGCAACGTCTTTTGGGAGGGAGTCTCCCATTTTTAATGTGGCTGGTTCAGCCTTAGTCGCACCAATGATCAAATACTCTTGAAACATTGGCACGACAGATTTCCTAAGGTCTGAAGACAGAGCTGGCATGATATTAATAAAAATATCAGCCAGAGTGTCTTCGATGGATGAATCCCAGGCCCCTGTAGCGATCTTGCTCCACTGTGTCGCAGAGAGTTTTCCAAACTGTTGATCAATCAGAGGCCGAAGAGATTCAAAGTGTTTGAGAACGGCGTTCTCCATGTTGAGATCAGAGTGTCACAAAAACACCTGTCAAAAAGCTTTCCAAAAATGTAATGTTCGCTACAATGCTCAGTGCTGAGTAGATCGTACAACTGTACTCGTGTACTCCTGAACTGAAATGTGGATATTTAGGGCACAAACTGACTACTGGGTTTTTTAGGGGCTTTCCGTGTTTTTATTTGAAATTTAACTTCAGCAGCATTCCGTGCTGCCAACATTCCATTCCAACCCCATTTAAAGTAATCAGTGTTTTCAACCAATCACAGCAAACTCATTACAGACTTTGATTAATCAAAATCAATCCCATATATCAATAATGTTAGAATTGTCCTGTTACAGGTAGACTTACTGGATGGCCCAGTAACTAGATGAATAAACTCAACGTGTCAATGAGATTTTCAAATATGGTGCTTAAATGTAAACAACTCATCAGGACAAACACTTAGATATTTATTCAGCAATACCCTTTCAATTCTGCTACCATCGGATTGTGGATATGTGTTTAAACTCTACAATCAGAATGCTCAAAAAGTTTGGGCGTTTTATAAGATGTATAGAAATACAAACATTTACAAATCTCATCAACTCATATTATATTCATAAGAGAACATAAACATATCAAGCAAAACAAGTGAGCCATTTTACCATTTCATGAAAAATATTAGCTCATGTTGAATTTGATGGCAGTGACACATCTCAAAGTAGGGACGGGCCAACAACAGGCTGGGAAAGTAAGAGGAAAACACCTCGAGGAATGTTTTGCAACTAATTAGGTTAATTGGCAAATGGTCAGTAACATGACTGGGTATAAAAGGAGAATTTTAGAGAGGCAGAGTCTGTCATAGGTAAAGATGGGCAAAGGTTTACAAATCAGCAGAATATTGTGTCTAAATCAGTGGTTCTCAACTGGTTTTGTTACAGGACCCACCATCAACACATCAAGGAGAATCGTGACCCAAATTCTGGAGATTTTTCTGGTCAGTTAGATGTATTTTTTAAAAAACAGTATAGATTGGGCTTAAGACAGTACAAAAGGTGTAACAAGACAACGAAACAGGACATAGCATGCATGTTTTTCAGAGTCTCATAGACAATTTGGCGCAATTTTTTTTCGCAGGCATTCATTCGTGGCCCAATGAAAAGGGCTTTGCGACCCACTTTTGGGTCCCGACCCACCAGTTGAGAACCACTGGTCTAAATAATGTAGGACAATTAGAAAAGTCTTCCTCAGTGTGAAATTGTGAAGACTTTGTATATCCCACCATGTAGAGCAGTGGTTCTCAAATGATGTTGCCAGGCAGACTAGAGTGCTTTGAGACAAGTTTAGGTTTGCCATAGGAATACCATACATTTCTAGTATAATAGCACAACAACTGTAGGATGTTTTAAAGAGTCTATTTTTTATGGATATGGATATAGTGCATCTTGAGAGTTTGGCTTGATCTTAGGTGTGTTTTAGACAAAAAGGATTGAAAACCAATGATGTAAAGTACATAATATCAAATATTTTGAAGAATCATGGGCTCAGGGACATGAATCAGTGTCTGTCATCACACTTCACTGCAGCATCCACAAAGGCAAGTTACAGCACTATCATACAAAGAAGAATCCACATGTGAATAAAATCCAGAAACGCCACCAGCTTGTCTGGGCCAAAGCTCATTTTAAAGCTGGACTGAGGCATCATGGAAAACTGTTCTGTGGTCAGATGAATCAAAATTTGAAATTCTTTTGGAAACCACAGCAACTCTGTCCTGCAAACTAAGGGCCAATCCTATTTCTACCCCTTAACCTTTCCCCTTAGCCGTTCCCCTTCTTCTACCCCTTCCCCTTGCCCCTTGAGTGGTAAGGGGTAGGGGTGAAGACCTTCCCTTCCCGAGACACCACTTGATTGCTGTTCATCATCACACATTCCTGATAAACAGTGTGTCATCAGAGGTGACAATAAAGCTTTGACCATCTTGTTCATACTATGGATCTCCATGTTGATCTTCTCCACATATTTATAGAGTTAATAGCTCTGGTTTACATGTGTACATATGGAAAATACAAAAACTTCCCATCCCCAGTGGCTAAAAATGGAATATATGAGAAAACAGAACTGTTGTGTTTTCTATAATCATTATGCCGAAAATATCTGTACATTTTTGCGCCTCCTTTGTGGTCTGTTGTGCCATTTGACAATTGATAGATAGATAGTCATTTATTGTCATTGCATTGTAAAAACACAACAAAATTACATTCGGCAGTCTCTGCTGTAACACCCGGCTGTAGGTGTCATGCTGCTTCGCGTCCTCCTCCTTTCAGTCTCCAAGCGCCCCGTTCTGCAGATAATCTCCGTCAGGAAAGATGTGAACTCCGTGGGCACGTTTCCTTTGCGGTAGTGGATGAAGCAATCTTGTATACTCAGAATGTCAGTTCTTGTGTAGGGCTTTGTTTTGCTGCTAGTGATGGAGTGCTGGGCCGCTGCGTTTGTACGCACCGCCCCATGCTACCTGAATAGGTAGTATTCAGTAGTCTCCTGTTGATCAGGCAGTGTGTGTGTGTTCCATGGCAGTTACTGGCAGTTGTTGTTAGCATTTAAGCTCGTCTCCTCGACCAAAAGGCGTCTGTCAAAACTCTCTCTCTCCAAAACTTTGAATAGAAGCACGCCCACAAATGCTGCTGGGATTGAAGTTACTCATGTCCGCCATCTCCTGGTGTAAAGTGGAAACAACATTAGGAACCACATTTGCAGCTATAGCCTGTTTAATTCAGCAATGTTGCTTGTCGCAATTTTGCGACTTTGGAGCTTAAAGAGTTAACATGTAATTTGGCCTGTTAAGATGTTTTTGATTGAAATAGCTTTTGATTTCAGTAAATATGACCTAATGCTGCAAATTCAACAAACGACCATTTTCAGTTCTTTACAACCTCTAAAATATTTTTAAACTCTGCTGTGTCTAATAATTTGGAACATTTCATTCTGAGTTGTTTTTTTTTTTTTTTAATCATTATCATTGGGAGATTTGCTCAGTAAAATTTCATTTATGCACTAATGGTTGATGACTTGAAAATTATACTGACTGTCATTTGCAACGACTCTTTAGGAAAATATCATGCTGCAGCGCCCAGGGGTTAGCGCTGTTGCCTCACAGCAAGAAGGTCCCTGGTTCACATTCAGTGTCTTTCGGTGCAACATTTGCATGTTCTCTCGTACTCGGCTCTGGCTCTGGCTTCCTCCCACCGCCAAAAGCATGCTTGTTAGGTTAATTATTGACTCTAAATTTGCTGTAGGTGTGGGTGTGAGCGTGCCTGGTTGTCTGTCTCTATATGTCAGCCCTGTGATTGACTGGCAGCCAGTCCAGGGTGTAATGAATTTGTGTCCGTTGTTGAATTTTACGCAGACTGCCACTTCTGACACGTTTCCTTTGCTTCTGCAGGACTAGCCTTCAGTTGAGTGTCATGCTTTATCTATTCTGACTGGTTCTGACTCTATTGCTCATTGGTTTCAAGATACATGGCTATGATGCACTGGGATGCATCTTCAGTGATGTTCCTGGGGTCATTGGGGGATTTGGGTCTTTCAACATCATACCCCCTCGCCCAGGTGACCCAGCTGGGGTGATCAAGTCCCAGCTTGCATCCCAGCAGCAAAAAGCCTCTGAAGACCAGGCTAATCCATACTGAGGATTGTCTGACCATTTGCATGGGTTGTAAAGCAAGGGTCCATCTGCTTGGAGATCTCATTGCCCCCCTCTCCCCCCGGGATCCCCTGGGGGTTTATTTCAGAGGAGTCACTTTTAGCCTGTTATGGTTTCTCCCTTGCAGGAGATACAAACTTGGGTGCCAACCCAACTTGAACCGGGTGCCATCTTTCCGTGCTGTCAACTGACTCTCCAGTAGTCACCAAACTATTCTTGGTTGTCATCTGGCCTTTCCTAGATGTCACTGGTTGCTCCAGAAAAAAAGGTTTTAAGATACAGCGCTGTGGTGCACTGAGATGTATCTTCAGTGATGTTCCTGGGGTCATTGGAGGTTTCGGGTCTTTAAACTTCATACCCCCTCGCCCAGGTGACCCAGCTGGGGGGATCAGGTCCCAGCTTGTTTTGTTGTTGTGGGCAAGATGGAACGTAGCCTGCGGCTCATAAAGATCTGGGCTGGTGAATTGAGTCTGTTGACAGGAATGGCCTTGAAGTGATGTAGCATGTCTCGTTGTCACTTATGACCTTCTTTATAATACCATGCCGGGCGACTGCTTTCATTTTATGGACAACAGTAGCTGCAGTGATGTTGTCCAGAAGTTCAATTTCAAAGTACCTGCTGAGTTAGTTGCAGATAACAATGTATTTCTCTGAGTTCCAGAAGATTAAGTATGTCGCTACAGTTTCCCATGGGTTCCCTGGAACTGCCTGCAAGAGCATGGGCTCCTTTTATTTAGAGCTGGGGTGTGTTTGGCATATGTCACACTTTGCAAATGTCTTTTCTATCTGTTGGCTCATACCTGACCAAAACATTATGTCTCTTGCCCTGTGTTTGCTCTTCTCCACCCCAAAGTGTCCTGTGTCTATACGCTGTAGCATATCTTTTCTGAACTTGTGTGTCGCCCTTTTAGAGGATGGCCCAATAACCAGGTCTTGCATCCAATATGCTGAAGTATTTGGCTCCTGCCAGTTTGTGTGTTCCATCATCAAGTGTGGGAGAGGGGTAATATGGCCTCATTATTGCTTTCTTCAGTGGCTACAGGTCCAAGCATACACAGAGGTTGTTTGTCTTTGACTTTTCACATATTACGAGTGCACTGGTTTTGCTTTGTGGCTCTGCGCATTATACTGTCCTTTTCTATGTTGTCTAATTCTGCCTTCAGATGATCCTGAGAGCAAATGGCACTGTCCTTGGTGGGCTGACTAATGGTTAAGCTAGGTTCTATTCTGAAGCTGCATGGCCCTGGAATTCACCAGTGCCTTTGAAAACATCAGCATATTCACCCAGTATGTCCGTTGGCTGGGTGAGGTGTCGAACTTCCTTCCTGGAGGCTGTGACTGCATACACCGCTCTGATAAGTCCCAGGGTTTTTCATGCCTTATTGCCTAGGATGGTTGGGCCATTGCAGTCCACAACGTAAAATTTCTGCATGGTTGATCTGTCTGTGTATTTGCTCTCCAAGTTGCAGAAACCCTTCAGTTTCAGTGGGTGTCCCCCATAACCACATTGCTTGTGTTTGTCCTTTATCAGTGGTGTGGTTGAGCTTTTATAAGTAGATAAAACACTTGTTTGTGCTCTGGTATCCAACTTGAATGTCACAGTTACATTACTTGGTCCCAGTCCTACATCTGTATATGCACTGTCCTCATCCTCTTCTTCTGCTGCTGTGACGGTATCTATGAACAGCTGTGAGTCAAAATCTTCATTTGCTTCCTTGAACCAGGAACCTTCTTGTGTGGAAACAGCGCTAACCCCTGTGCCACCATGCAGCTGGTTGACTGTGGGCCAGCATCCTCAGTGTAGTATTTCTTGATGGACATGGTATTCCTGGAGTATCTGGCTCACTTGATGATTCCACAATCACATTGTTACCGCCCTTGCTGATCACTCTGAGAGGAGTTGTTGAATTCGTATGTCTTGTCCTGATTCAGTAGAACCTGGTCTCCAACAGCCACGTGATTGTTTTGCTTTGTCCTTGCTGTCTGTGTATAATTTTGATTTGCCTTTTCGTTCTGCAGCAGAGTCTCTGATCTCCAGATCTCTCTGTGGTGTAGCTATATCTGGAAGTTTTCCTCTGACTTTCCTTTGAAAGAGCTGGACTCTTCCTGTGGTGGCATGGTCAAAAGACCTGTAGACTGTGACATATACTTGTGAAGCTCCTTCTTCCAGTCCATTCCTTCAGATTGTGATCCAGTGATTGCTTCATCAGAGAAGCATTTTGTCTCTCCACCTCTCTGTTCACTTGTGCCCACTTTGGGTGTTGTTTTGACACAGTTTGATCTGCTGGTGACTGGGAGGCTATGATGACTGAAAAATGTCTCCATATTATCAGTGACCCTGTCTGTGGTAGTTGACTTTAGGCCTAGTAGATCAGTGGCAACATCTTGCCACAGCCCTTGTCCACGGCCCTTGTCATAGCAGCCGCTTCATATTGCATTCCTTAGTTGTCTGAGTTTGTCATCAACAGTAAATGCTTCCTCCATGTCTCCAGTGGTCAGTGCTCTTGGGTTTGTGTTTGTAGCTATGAACCTCACATATTCCTCTGCTCCATGTTCATGAGTCTCTTTTGTTGTGCTCTTTCTCAGTAAGTGTGTCAGGAGCTCTGCAGTGTTACGTTAAGTGTCATGTACATCTGACGCTTGTCTGTGTTCAGGTTCAACCAACAACTCTCCAGTCTTCTCAAAACGGCATGGTCGCTGATTGTGGGTTTCTTGGTCAGGTTCGTGAACGATGATGTCATCTGAAATATTCTCTACCCCCTCTGATGGTGCCGTTGCAGTTTTGTGTTGGAATGCAACACCAAAGATAAGTCTCTGCAGAAGTTGTGATGTCTCTGGACTCCGGTGTAATTTCTAACTGGTGATAGCCCCACTTTAAGTCCCGTTTGCTGAGGAAGACTGATCCATTCATTCTTTGTAAGAGCTCATTCACTTTGGAGATCGGATATCTCCCCCTAGTGATAGCTGCTGTTCTCCTCATGTCGAGGCACATTTTCATGTTGTCCTCTGCTGCTTTTGGGGTGACTACAGGAGGGTTCACCCATGATCCTAGCAGTTACTTTCTTTTTCTCACCATCTTTGATGTGTGTGTGACCTTGTGACATTATGAGCAAAGGCCTTCAAGTGCAACTGTTTTTCACTCATTCTGTTTCATGTGGTTGTAGTGCAGAAGTTCAAAATTCAAAGTTCAATTTCAAATTCAACATCAAAGTTATAAACGTGCACACCCACACCCACACCCACACACCACACACACACATCCATCCATACATGCCCCCCACACACACCTTAAGGGTGAGGGAGGGGGTCAGATGGGATAGTGCCATCTAGTAGAAATAACATGTTTTTTCTCCCTATGTCAAACATGGTCAAAATGATGTCATTGAGTGGAGAGTACCAAAAATGATCAATTTAAAGGTTAAAAGGTCAGACCGACACCCAGATATAATAAAATGCATGTATTATGCTTTCATGGCAGTGAGATCAAAAATTACAGTTTGAATGGGTTTCAATGGCACGTTTTATGCGCTAAAGGTCCCAAGTGTTAGTATTTGTCACTGCACAACAAATAATAATGCATGAAAATCAACTTTGCTGCAAATCAAAGACATAACCCGGGCCCTAATAATCCAAAACAAAAAAATCTACTTTGCACATAGTATATTGAAAATAATTCATTTTTTCTGTTTTTTTCCACCTGAAAACATGTTGCCATCATGTCAAAAACCTGGCATTTAAGGGTTAAAATCTTTAAAAATTCAAGAATCTTTCATATCAATATTTAGGTCTGATGTAGCTGAAAAAATGAGCTCCATAAAAGCAGAATAAAATATAAATGTACAATAATTTTTAATAGCTACCATATGTGGAACGTGTTTTACGAGCTAAAGGTCCCAAGTGTGAGTATTTGGCACTGCACAAAAAATAATGATGCATTAAAATCAATGTTGCTGTTAATCATAGCTATATCCTAGACTCTAATAATCCAAAACAAAAAAAAATTTCCTCTTTGCATGTAGCATATGGAAAATAATTCATATTTCCTGTTTTTTTCCACCTGAAGACATGGTGCCATCATGACAAAAACCTGGCATTTAGAAGGGTTAAAATCTTTAAAAATTCAAGAATCTTTCATATCAATATTTAGGTCTGATGTAGCTGAAAAAAAATGAGCTTAAAAAAAGTAGAATAAAATATAGATGTATAATAATTTTTAATAGCTACCATATGAGGAGCGAGTTTTATGCGCTAAAGGTCCCAAGTGTGAGTATTTGTCACTGCACAAAAAATAATAATGCATTAAAATCAATGTTGCTGCTAATCACAGACATATCCCAGGCTCTAATGATCCAAAACAAAAAAATCTACCTTGCACATAGTATATTGAAAATAATTCATATTTCCTGTTTTTTCCACCTGAAAACATGGTGCCATCATGACAAAAACCTGGCACTGAGAAGGGTTAAAATCTTTAAAAATTCAAGAATCTTTTATATCAATATTTAGGTCTGATGTAGCTGAAAAACATGAGCTCCATGAAAGTAGAATAAAATATAAATGTATAATAAATTTTAATAGCTACCATATGAGGAGCGCGTTTTATGCACTTAGGGTCCCAAGTGTAACAAATATTTGTACGGTCCCGGAGGGTTAATGGTGCCACCTAGTGGACTCAAATGAACTACTCTAACAAGTGGACCTGGTCCTTGCGTCAAGAAGAAGAAGCAGCGCAAAAGTGCCGTCGTACCGGACCTATACAGGCCATCGGCCGGTACCCTCGCTCTCTACCTCTCCCCCATCACAAAGAAAACAACAACTATCTGGCACATCCATACCTGCATGGTGAAAAAGTAACGCCTGGTGTCTTTGCTTCACCAAGGCTTCCATGTCGACAGACAGAATCAAGCTCTTTCCGTGTGCTGCAGCTCTAACGCTGTTGACCAGTCCACCTTGGTCCCAGTGTGGCGGGCTCGTTGTAGCATTCAGACTTCAGCTGGGAATATTCCATCTTTCCCGATGACCCAATGTAGCTATGGCCCACACTTTTTTACCTCATTGCCACTGTTTGATACTTAATATGTGATATGAATTTCCTTCCCCAAGTCGGCTGGCATAACTTCAACAGTGTTGGATTAATTTGTGTTGGGACTTTTGCAGCAAGTTTTTTTAGCCTCTTCCACTTTTGATGACTTAATTTTATACGTTTTTTTATTTTTCAGTTCTGAGTCTCAGGACAGTCTGGCTGCAGGCTGCAGATCTTAGACACCCCCAATACTCCTTGTATTTGCCACAACTTGGGCTCAGTAGGTACAATCGGTCATCCCAAAATCAGATGGTTGCTTCATGCATTCACGTGTCGACCCCTCTTTGTTCCCTTCTTCAGTGGCGTGGTATGGATGTGTAAGAAGAGGAATACCTAATACTGATGGCTAATTCTCCATGCAGTGTGAAAAAAAGCTTTTCAGATGACTAGGAAAGCACCATACATGCTCAAGTCTATTTAACCATTTACCAGGCAGACTGCTACGGTGAGACGCTGCATCTGTCAGAGCAGAAATACATGCTAAAACTTTATGATGCTAAATCCCTGTGATTGCCTTCCAGGTTGTCTAGATTCTGTCTTAACAGAATGAAAAATCTCTGTTAAGTCTTCATGAGACATAATACGATCAGGTAAACTGCCAGCCAGGGTTAAGGTAAGGTAAGTCTTTTATGTCCATCAAGATTTTGGATCCGATTTGTACTTTTTTGAATTGATTTTAACAAAGTAAAACAGAAATGAAATAAGTGTCTTCTGTAATTTATTATTCTCCCCAGAGAAAACCCAACACATGGGATGATAGAAACCTCAAACAATCTGTTTGGGAAGGGGGTCCAAAAGAGACCAATGGTTTTAGTCCTCTGTTGGACTGCCCTTGCAGCAAAAACCACAGCCTCTTCGAAGCCTTGCAAAGAACCTGGATACTGGGTTCCCGGAAGGATTCTTGAGCGCATCCAAATGAATTTTAAGATGCTTGATGACGGCATCATCCAAAGTTGTTGTGTCGGCTGATAATGCTGCCTTGAAAGTGTTTTCTTTGGACCCAAGCTCCTTTATGATGTCCTTCAGCAAGGGTCTATTGAATTCCCCCAAGTCTTTTATGTCGCAGACATGTGAAAGGTCACACTCTGCCAACGCTCTTTTGGATAGACGCCTGATGATGGCAGGCCACTGAAGGCGTCGCCTGGTTTTCTGTGGGGCTTTAAGATAGAGTCTCGTGGTCAGGGAATTCATGAGGTTCTCTGTCTTTGTGATGCACTCCGGGGACAGGGTGTCAGCCCACACTGGCCTGGTCTGAGTGTCAGGGGCTGGTGGCTGAACAGGGACATAGGCCGACGCAGGCTCATCCATATCATCTTCAGGTTCTGACGTAGGCTCCTCTCTCACCCATCCAAGTCTTGTAAAGAGCCTGGTAAGAGCACTGGGCTGTGGGGGAATCTTCAGGGCCTCCAAATGTACTTTTAAATGCTTCAGGGCAGCATCATAAAAAGCTGGATCGTCTGCTAAAGCAGCCCTGACTGTGGTTGTCTTGGAACCAAGCTCCTTCTTGATGTCTGACCACCAGACCTTGGTAAAATCTCCAATGTCTTTGACTTTGTGGACATCAGAAAAATCACACTCATCCCGGGCTGTGTTGTTCAGACGGGTCAAGATGCGGCGCATGTTAAGGCCCCTTCTTTGGTCACGTGGAGTCTGAAAGAAGAGCCTTGTGGCGAGGGAAGTAAGGAGCTTATCAATCCTTTTGACGGTATCCGGAGATAGAGTCTTGGCTGGTACCGTGTTGACCCCATTTGTCACAGTTTCAGAGCCTCTTGCCTGCAGACATGACGGGCAGGAGCACTTACGCTTTGTCTTGACTGGACTAGACTCAGATGGAACTGGTGTAGCTTCCGTCTTGACTGGACTGGCCTGGACCATATCTGGTGTAGGCTCTGCCTTGGCTGGTCTGGACTCATCTACAACCAGTGTCGACTCATCCTTGACTGGACTGGCCTGGACCATTTCTGGTGTAGGTACTGTGTTGACTCCATTTGTCACAGTTTCAAAGCCTCTTGCCTGCAGACATGAAGGGCAGGAGCACTTACGCTTTGTCTTGACCGGACTAGACCCAGATGGAACTGGTGTAGCTTCCGTCTTGACTGGACTGGCCTGGACCATATCTGGTGTAGGTACTGTGTTGACTCCATTTGTCACAGTTTCAGAGCTTCTTGCCTGCAGACATGATGGGCAGGAGCACTTGCGCTTTGTCTTGACCGGACTAGACTCAGATGGGACTGGTGTAGCCTCCGTCTTGACTGGACTGGCCTGGACCATATCTGGTGTAGGCTCTGCCTTGGCTGGTCTGGACTCATCTACAACCAGTGTCGACTCATCCTTGACTGGACTGGCCTGGACCATTTCTGGTGTAGGTACTGTGTTGACTCCATTTGTCACAGTTTCAAAGCCTCTTGCCTGCAGACATGAAGGGCAGGAGCACTTACGCTTTGTCTTGACCGGACTAGACCCAGATGGAACTGGTGTAGCTTCCGTCTTGACTGGACTGGCCTGGACCATATCTGGTGTAGGTACTGTGTTGACTCCATTTGTCACAGTTTCAGAGCCTCTTGCCTGCAGACATGACGGGCAGGAGCACTTACGCTTTGTCTTGACTGGACTAGACTCAGATGGAACTGGTGTAGCCTCCGTCTTGACTGGACTGGCCTGGACCATATCTGGTGTAGGCTCTGCCTTGGCTGGTCTGGACTCATCTACAACCAGTGTCGACTCATCCTTGACTGGACTGGCCTGGACCATTTCTGGTGTAGGTACTGTGTTGACTCCATTTGTCACAGTTTCAAAGCCTCTTGCCTGCAGACATGAAGGGCAGGAGCACTTACGCTTTGTCTTGACCGGACTAGACCCAGATGGAACTGGTGTAGCTTCCGTCTTGACTGGACTGGCCTGGACCATATCTGGTGTAGGCTCTGTCTCACCTGGTCCTGACACGTCAACAACTGGTCTAGACTTGACCGGTTTGGACTTGTCTCCAAGCAGCATAAGCTCTGCCTTGACTGGTCTGGACTCGTCTACAATTGGTGTAGGCTCATCTTTGACCAGTGCAGGCTCTTCTGTTACCAGCATGGACTCCCCATTGACTGATGGACGTTCCTCTGTGACTGGTGACGGCTCATTTGTGACCTTGTTAGGGTCCTCTTTGTCAGTTGCTGTTAGCTTCCCTGAATCAGAGGGCCCGTAGCTGTTGTCTTCTGCTGGGGTCAGCACTTCACCAGATCTATCGTCCTTCTCAAGTTTGGAGGGCTGAGAGTCCTCTGTGAGTCCCTCCACAGGGTTGCTGTCCTGTTCTAGGTCTTGTGCCAGTTTTTCCAAAAGATTTCTGACAGCAATGCAGAATTTGTCTTCTTTTCTGGCATCTTCTTCAGCTGAAGTTTCCCTCTCGGTCTGCTTTTCAGCGTGAGGGGAACCAGCAACGTCTTTTGGGAGGGAGTCTCCCATTTTTAATGTGGCTGGTTCAGCCTTAGTCGCACCAATGATCAAATACTCTTGAAACATTGGCACGACAGATTTCCTAAGGTCTGAAGACAGAGCTGGCATGATATTAATAAAAATATCAGCCAGAGTGTCTTCGATGGATGAATCCCAGGCCCCTGTAGCGATCTTGCTCCACTGTGTCACAGAGAGTTTTCCAAACTGTTGATCAATCAGAGGCCGAAGAGATTCAAAGTGTTTGAGAACGGCGTTCTCCATGTTGAGATCAGAGTGTCACAAAAACACCTGTCAAAAAGCTTTCCAAAAATGTAATGTTCGCTACAATGCTCAGTGCTGAGTAGATCGTACAACTGTACTCGTGTACTCCTGAACTGAAATGTGGATATTTAGGGCACAAACTGACTACTGGGTTTTTTAGGGGCTTTCCGTGTTTTTATTTGAAATTTAACTTCAGCAGCATTCCGTGCTGCCAACATTCCATTCCAACCCCATTTAAAGTAATCAGTGTTTTCAACCAATCACAGCAAACTCATTACAGACTTTGATTAATCAAAATCAATCCCATATATCAATAATGTTAGAATTGTCCTGTTACAGGTAGACTTACTGGATGGCCCAGTAACTAGATGAATAAACTCAACGTGTCAATGAGATTTTCAAATATGGTGCTTAAATGTAAACAACTCATCAGGACAAACACTTAGATATTTATTCAGCAATACCCTTTCAATTCTGCTACCATCGGGTGTGGATATGTGTTTAAACTCTACAATCAGAATGCTCAAAAAGTTTGGGCGTTTTATAAGATGTATAGAAATACAAACATTTACAAATCTCATCAACTCATATTATATTCATAAGAGAACATAAACATATCAAGCAAAACAAGTGAGCCATTTTACCATTTCATGAAAAATATTAGCTCATGTTGAATTTGATGGCAGTGACACATCTCAAAGTAGGGACGGGCCAACAACAGGCTGGGAAAGTAAGAGGAAAACACCTCGAGGAATGTTTGCAACTAATTAGGTTAATTGGCAAATGGTCAGTAACATGACTGGGTATAAAAGGAGAATTTTAGAGAGGCAGAGTCTGTCATAGGTAAAGATGGGCAAAGGTTTACAAATCAGCAGAATATTGTGTCTAAATCAGTGGTTCTCAACTGGTTTTGTTACAGGACCCACCATCAACACATCAAGGAGAATCGTGACCCAAATTCTGGAGATTTTTCTGGTCAGTTAGATGTATTTTTTAAAAAACAGTATAGATTGGGCTTAAGACAGTACAAAAGGTGTAACAAGACAACGAAACAGGACATAGCATGCATGTTTTTCAGAGTCTCATAGACAATTTGGCGCAATTTTTTTTCGCAGGCATTCATTCGTGGCCCAATGAAAAGGGCTTTGCGACCCACTTTTGGGTCCCGACCCACCAGTTGAGAACCACTGGTCTAAATAATGTAGGACAATTAGAAAAGTCTTCCTCAGTGTGAAATTGTGAAGACTTTGTATATCCCACCATGTAGAGCAGTGGTTCTCAAATGATGTTGCCAGGCAGACTAGAGTGCTTTGAGACAAGTTTAGGTTTGCCATAGGAATACCATACATTTCTAGTATAATAGCACAACAACTGTAGGATGTTTTAAAGAGTCTATTTTTTATGGATATGGATATAGTGCATCTTGGAGAGTTTGGCTTGATCTTAGGTGTGTTTTAGACAAAAGGATTGAAAACCAATGATGTAAAGTACATAATATCAAATATTTTGAAGAATCATGGGCTCAGGGACATGAATCAGTGTCTGTCATCACACTTCACTGCAGCATCCACAAAGGCAAGTTACAGCACTATCATACAAAGAAGAATCCACATGTGAATAAAATCCAGAAACGCCACCAGCTTGTCTGGGCCAAAGCTCATTTTAAAGCTGGACTGAGGCATCATGGAAAACTGTTCTGTGGTCAGATGAATCAAAATTTGAAATTCTTTTGGAAACCACAGCAACTCTGTCCTGCAAACTAAGGGCCAATCCTATTTCTACCCCTTAACCTTTCCTTAGCCGTTCCTTCTTCTACCCCTTCCCCTTGCCCCTTGAGTGGTAAGGGGTAGGGGTGAAGACCTTCCCTTCCCGAGACACCACTTGATTGCTGTTCATCATCACACATTCCTGATAAACAGTGTGTCATCAGAGGTGACAATAAAGCTTTGACCATCTTGTTCATACTATGGATCTCCATGTTGATCTTCTCCACATATTTATAGAGTTAATAGCTCTGGTTTACATGTGTACATATGGAAAATACAAAAACTTCCCATCCCCAGTGGCTAAAAATGGAATATATGAGAAAACAGAACTGTTGTGTTTTCTATAATCATTATGCAAAAATATCTGTACATTTTTGCGCCTCCTTTGTGGTCTGTTGTGCCATTTGACAATTGATAGATAGATAGTCATTTATTGTCATTGCATTGTAAAAACACAACAAAATTACATTCGGCAGTCTCTGCTGTAACACCCGGCTGTAGGTGTCATGCTGCTTCGCGTCCTCCTCCTTTCAGTCTCCAAGCGCCCCGTTCTGCAGATAATCTCCGTCAGGAAAGATGTGAACTCCGTGGGCACGTTTCCTTTGCGGTAGTGGATGAAGCAATCTTGTATACTCAGAATGTCAGTTCTTGTGTAGGGCTTTGTTTTGCTGCTAGTGATGGAGTGCTGGGCCGCTGCGTTTGTACGCACCGCCCCATGCTACCTGAATAGGTAGTATTCAGTAGTCTCCTGTTGATCAGGCAGTGTGTGTGTGTTCCATGGCAGTTACTGGCAGTTGTTGTTAGCATTTAAGCTCGTCTCCTCGACCGGGGGTGCGTCTGTCAAAACTCTCTCTCTCCAAAACTTTGAATAGAAGCACGCCCACAAATGCTGCTGGGATTGAAGTTACTCATGTCCGCCATCTCCTGGTGTAAAGTGGAAACAACATTAGGAACCACATTTGCAGCTATAGCCTGTTTAATTCAGCAATGTTGCTTGTCGCAATTTTGCGACTTTGGAGCTTAAAGAGTTAACATGTAATTTGGCCTGTTAAGATGTTTTTGATTGAAATAGCTTTTGATTTCAGTAAATATGACCTAATGCTGCAAATTCAACAAACGACCATTTTCAGTTCTTTACAACCTCTAAAATATTTTTAAACTCTGCTGTGTCTAATAATTTGGAACATTTCATTCTGAGTTGTTTTTTTTTTTTTTTAATCATTATCATTGGGAGATTTGCTCAGTAAAATTTCATTTATGCACTAATGGTTGATGACTTGAAAATTATACTGACTGTCATTTGCATCGACTCTTTAGGGAAAATATCATGCTGCAGCGGCCCAGGGGTTAGCGCTGTTGCCTCACAGCAAGAAGGTCCCTGGTTCACATTCAGTGTCTTTCGGTGCAACATTTGCATGTTCTCTCGTACTCGGCTCTGGCTCTGGCTTCCTCCCACCGCCAAAAGCATGCTTGTTAGGTTAATTATTGACTCTAAATTTGCTGTAGGTGTGGGTGTGAGCGTGCCTGGTTGTCTGTCTCTATATGTCAGCCCTGTGATTGACTGGCAGCCAGTCCAGGGTGTAATGAATTTGTGTCCGTTGTTGAATTTTACGCAGACTGCCACTTCTGACACGTTTCCTTTGCTTCTGCAGGACTAGCCTTCAGTTGAGTGTCATGCTTTATCTATTCTGACTGGTTCTGACTCTATTGCTCATTGGTTTCAAGATACATGGCTATGATGCACTGGGATGCATCTTCAGTGATGTTCCTGGGGTCATTGGGGGATTTGGGTCTTTCAACATCATACCCCCTCGCCCAGGTGACCCAGCTGGGGTGATCAAGTCCCAGCTTGCATCCCAGCAGCAAAAGCCTCTGAAGACCAGGCTAATCCATACTGAGGATTGTCTGACCATTTGCATGGGTTGTAAAGCAAGGGTCCATCTGCTTGGAGATCTCATTGCCCCCCTCTCCCCCCGGGATCCCCTGGGGGTTTATTTCAGAGGAGTCACTTTTAGCCTGTTATGGTTTCTCCCTTGCAGGAGATACAAACTTGGGTGCCAACCCAACTTGAACCGGGTGCCATCTTTCCGTGCTGTCAACTGACTCTCCAGTAGTCACCAAACTATTCTTGGTTGTCATCTGGCCTTTCCTAGATGTCACTGGTTGCTCCAGAAAAAAAGGTTTTAAGATACAGCGCTGTGGTGCACTGAGATGTATCTTCAGTGATGTTCCTGGGGTCATTGGAGGTTTCGGTCTTTAAACTTCATACCCTCGCCCAGGTGACCCAGCTGGGGGGATCAGGTCCCAGCTTGTTTTGTTGTTGTGGGCAAGATGGAACGTAGCCTGCGGCTCATAAAGATCTGGGCTGGTGAATTGAGTCTGTTGACAGGAATGGCCTTGAAGTGATGTAGCATGTCTCGTTGTCACTTATGACCTTCTTTATAATACCATGCCGGGCGAACACTGCTTTCATTTTATGGACAACAGTAGCTGCAGTGATGTTGTCCAGAAGTTCAATTTCAAAGTACCTGCTGAGTTAGTTGCAGATAACAATGTATTTCTCTGAGTTCCAGAAGATTAAGTATGTCGCTACAGTTTCCCATGGGTTCCCTGGAACTGCCTGCAAGAGCATGGGCTCCTTTTATTTAGAGCTGGGGTGTGTTTGGCATATGTCACACTTTGCAAATGTCTTTTCTATCTGTTGGCTCATACCTGACCAAAACATTATGTCTCTTGCCCTGTGTTTGCTCTTCTCCACCCCAAAGTGTCCTGTGTCTATACGCTGTAGCATATCTTTTCTGAACTTGTGTGTCGCCCTTTTAGAGGATGGCCCAATAACCAGGTCTTGCATCCAATATGCTGAAGTATTTGGCTCCTGCCAGTTTGTGTGTTCCATCATCAAGTGTGGGAGAGGGGTAATATGGCCTCATTATTGCTTTCTTCAGTGGCTACAGGTCCAAGCATACACAGAGGTTGTTTGTCTTTGACTTTTCACATATTACGAGTGCACTGGTTTTGCTTTGTGGCTCTGCGCATTATACTGTCCTTTTCTATGTTGTCTAATTCTGCCTTCAGATGATCCCTGAGAGCAAATGGCACTGTCCTTGGTGGGCTGACTAATGGTTAAGCTAGGTTCTATTCTGAAGCTGCATGCCCCTTGAATTAACCAGTGCCTTTGAAAACATCAGCATATTCACCCAGTATGTCCGTTGGCTGGGTGAGGTGTACGAACTTCCTTCCTGGAGGCTGTGACTGCATACACCGCTCTGATAAGTCCCAGGGTTTTTCATGCCTTATTGCCTAGGATGGTTGGGCCATTGCAGTCCACAACGTAAAATTTCTGCATGGTTGATCTGTCTGTGTATTTGCTCTCCAAGTTGCAGAAACCCTTCAGTTTCAGTGGGTGTCCCCCATAACCACATTGCTTGTGTTTGTCCTTTATCAGTGGTGTGGTTGAGCTTTTATAAGTAGATAAAACACTTGTTTGTGCTCTGGTATCCAACTTGAATGTCACAGTTACATTACTTGGTCCCAGTCCTACATCTGTATATGCACTGTCCTCATCCTCTTCTTCTGCTGCTGTGACGGTATCTATGAACAGCTGTGAGTCAAAATCTTCATTTGCTTCCTTGAACCAGGAACCTTCTTGTGTGGAAACAGCGCTAACCCCTGTGCCACCATGCAGCTGGTTGACTGTGGGCCAGCATCCTCAGTGTAGTATTTCTTGATGGACATGGTATTCCTGGAGTATCTGGCTCACTTGATGATTCCACAATCACATTGTTACCGCCCTTGCTGATCACTCTGAGAGGAGTTGTTGAATTGTATGTCTTGTCCTGATTCAGTAGAACCTGGTCTCCAACAGCCACGTGATTGTTTTGCTTTGTCCTTGCTGTCTGTGTATAATTTTGATTTGCCTTTTCGTTCTGCAGCAGAGTCTCTGATCTCCAGATCTCTCTGTGGTGTAGCTATATCTGGAAGTTTTCTCTGACTTTCCTTTGAAAGAGCTGGACTCTTCCTGTGGTGGCATGGTCAAAAGACCTGTAGACTGTGACATATACTTGTGAAGCTCCTTCTTCCAGTCCATTCCTTCAGATTGTGATCCAGTGATTGCTTCATCAGAGAAGCATTTTGTCTCTCCACCTCTCTGTTCACTTGTGCCCACTTTGGGTGTTGTTTTGACACAGTCTGATCTGCTGGTGACTGGGAGGCTATGATGACTGAAAAATGTCTCCATATTATCAGTGACCCTGTCTGTGGTAGTTGACTTTAGGCCTAGTAGATCAGTGGCAACATCTTGCCACAGCCCTTGTCCACGGCCCTTGTCATAGCAGCCGCTTCATATTGCATTCCTTAGTTGTCTGAGTTTGTCATCAACAGTAAATGCTTCCTCCATGTCTCCAGTGGTCAGTGCTCTTGGGTTTGTGTTTGTAGCTATGAACCTCACATATTCCTCTGCTCCATGTTCATGAGTCTCTTTTGTTGTGCTCTTTCTCAGTAAGTGTGTCAGGAGCTCTGCAGTGTTACGTTATGTCATGTACATCTGACGCTTGTCTGTGTTCAGGTTCAACCAACAACTCTCCAGTCTTCTCAAAACGGCATGGTCGCTGATTGTGGGTTTCTTGGTCAGGTTCGTGAACGATGATGTCATCTGAAATATTCTCTACCCCCTCTGATGGTGCCGTTGCAGTTTTGTGTTGGAATGCAACACCAAAGATAAGTCTCTGCAGAAGTTGTGATGTCTCTGGACTCCGTGTAATTTCTAACTGGTGATAGCCCCACTTTAAGTCCCGTTTGCTGAGGAAGACTGATCCATTCATTCTTTGTAAGAGCTCATTCACTTTGGAGATCGGATATCTCCCCCTAGTGATAGCTGCTGTTCTCCTCATGTCGAGGCACATTTTCATGTTGTCCTCTGCTGCTTTTGGGGTGACTACAGGAGGGTTCACCCATGATCCTAGCAGTTACTTTCTTTTCTCACCATCTTTGATGTGTGTGTGACCTTGTGACATTATGAGCAAAGGCCTTCAAGTGCAACTGTTTTTCACTCATTCTGTTTCATGTGGTTGTAGTGCAGAAGTTCAAAATTCAAAGTTCAATTTCAAATTCAACATCAAAGTTATAAACGCACACCCACACCCACACCCACACACCACACACACACATCCATCCATACATGCCCCCACACACACCTTAAGGGTGAGGAGGGGGTCAGATGGGATAGTGCCATCTAGTAGAAATAACATGTTTTTTCTCCCTATGTCAAACATGGTCAAAATGATGTCATTGAGTGGAGAGTACCAAAATGATCAATTTAAAGGTTAAAAGGTCAGACCGACACCCAGATATAATAAAATGCATGTATTATGCTTTCATGGCAGTGAGATCAAAAATTACAGTTTGAATGGGTTTCAATGGCACGTTTATGCGCTAAAGGTCCCAAGTGTTAGTATTTGTCACTGCACAACAAATAATAATGCATGAAAATCAACTTTGCTGCAAATCAAAGACATAACCGGGCCCTAATAATCCAAAACAAAAAAATCTACTTTGCACATAGTATATTGAAAATAATTCATTTTTTCTGTTTTTCCACCTGAAAACATGTTGCCATCATGTCAAAAACCTGGCATTTAAGGGTTAAAATCTTTAAAAATTCAAGAATCTTTCATATCAATATTTAGGTCTGATGTAGCTGAAAAAATGAGCTCCATAAAAGCAGAATAAAATATAAATGTACAATAATTTTTAATAGCTACCATATGTGGAACGAGTTTTACTGAGCTAAAGGTCCCAAGTGTGAGTATTTGGCACTGCACAAAAAATAATGATGCATTAAAATCAATGTTGCTGTTAATCATAGCTATATCCTAGACTCTAATAATCCAAAACAAAAAAAAATTTCCTCTTTGCATGTAGCATATGGAAAATAATTCATATTTCCTGTTTTTTTCCACCTGAAGACATGGTGCCATCATGACAAAAACCTGGCATTTAGAAGGGTTAAAATCTTTAAAAATTCAAGAATCTTTCATATCAATATTTAGGTCTGATGTAGCTGAAAAAAAATGAGCTTAAAAAAAGTAGAATAAAATATAGATGTATAATAATTTTTAATAGCTACCATATGAGGAGCGAGTTTTATGCGCTAAAGGTCCCAAGTGTGAGTATTTGTCACTGAACAAAAATAATAATGCATTAAAATCAATGTTGCTGCTAATCACAGACATATCCCAGGCTCTAATGATCCAAAACAAAAAAATCTACCTTGCACATAGTATATTGAAAATAATTCATATTTCCTGTTTTTTCCACCTGAAAACATGGTGCCATCATGACAAAAACCTGGCACTGAGAAGGGTTAAAATCTTTAAAAATTCAAGAATCTTTTATATCAATATTTAGGTCTGATGTAGCTGAAAAACATGAGCTCCATGAAAGTAGAATAAAATATAAATGTATAATAAATTTTAATAGCTACCATATGAGGAGCGCGCACTTAGGGTCCCAAGTGTAACAAATATTTGTACGGTCCCGGAGGGTTAATGGTGCCACCTAGTGGACTCAAATGAACTACTCTAACAAGTGGACCTGGTCCTTGCCAAGAAGAAGAAGCAGCGCAAAGTGCCGTGCATCGACCTATACAGGCCATCGGCCGGTACCCTCGCTCTCTACCTCTCCCCCATCACAAAGAAAACACCAACGATCTGGCACATCCATACCTGCATGGTGAACAAGTAACGCCTGGTGTCTTTGCTTCACCAAGGCTTCCGTGTCGACAGACCGAATCAAGCTCTTTCCGTGTGCTGCAGCTCTAACGCTGTTGACCAGTCCACCTTGGTCCCAGTGTGGCGGGCTCTTTTGATGACTTAATTTTATACGTTTTTATTTTTCAGTTCTGAGTCTCAGGACAGTCTGGCTGCAGGCTGCAGATCTTAGACACCCCAATACTCCTTGTATTTGCCACAACTTGGGCTCAGTAGGTACAATCGGTCATCCCAAAATCAGATGGTTGCTTCATGCATTCACGTGTCGACCCCTCTTTGTTCCCTTCTTCAGTGGCGTGGTATGGATGTGTAAGAAGAGGAATACCTAATACTGATGGCTAATTCTCCATGCAGTGTGAAAAAAAGCTTTTTCAGATGACTAGGAAAGCACCATACATGCTCAAGTCTATTTAACCATTTACCAGGCAGACTGCTACGGTGAGACGCTGCATCTGTCAGAGCAGAAATACATGCTAAAACTTTATGATGCTAAATCCCTGTGATTGCCTTCCAGGTTGTCTAGATTCTGTCTTAACAGAATGAAAAATCTCTGGTTAAGTCTTCATGAGACATAATACGATCAGGTAAACTGCCAGCCAGGGTTAAGGTAAGGTAAGTCTTTTATGTCCATCAAGATTTTGGATCCGTACTTGTACTTTTTTGAATTGATTTTAACAAAGTAAAACAGAAATGAAATAAGTGTCTTCTGTAATTTATTATTCTCCCCAGAGAAAACCCAACACATGGGATGATAGAAACCTCAAACAATCTGTTTGGGAAGGGGGTCCAAAAGAGACCAATGGTTTTAGTCCTCTGTTGGACTGCCCTTGCAGCAAAAACCACAGCCTCTTCGAAGCCTTGCAAAGAACCTGGATACTGGGTTCCCGGAAGGATTCTTGAGCGCATCCAAATGAATTTTAAGATGCTTGATGACGGCATCATCCAAAGTTGTTGTGTCGGCTGATAATGCTGCCTTGAAAGTGTTTTCTTTGGACCCAAGCTCCTTTATGATGTCCTTCAGCAAGGGTCTATTGAATTCCCCCAAGTCTTTTATGTCGCAGACATGTGAAAGGTCACACTCTGCCAACGCTCTTTTGGATAGACGCCTGATGATGGCAGGCCACTGAAGGCGTCGCCTGGTTTTCTGTGGGGCTTTAAGATAGAGTCTCGTGGTCAGGGAATTCATGAGGTTCTCTGTCTTTGTGATGCACTGGGACAGGGTGTCAGCCCACACTGGCCTGGTCTGAGTGTCAGGGGCTGGTGGCTGAACAGGGACATAGGCCGACGCAGGCTCATCCATATCATCTTCAGGTTCTGACGTAGGCTCTCTCTCTCACCCATCCAAGTCTTGTAAAGAGCCTGGTAAGAGCACTGGGCTGTGGGGGAATCTTCAGGGCCTCCAAATGTACTTTTAAATGCTTCAGGGCAGCATCATAAAAAGCTGGATCGTCTGCTAAAGCAGCCCTGACTGTGGTTGTCTTGGAACCAAGCTCCTTCTTGATGTCTGACCACCAGACCTTGGTAAAATCTCCAATGTCTTTGACTTTGTGGACATCAGAAATATCACACTCATCCCGGGCTGTGTTGTTCAGACGGGTCAAGATGCGGCGCATGTTAAGGCCCCTTCTTTGGTCACGTGGAGTCTGAAAGAAGAGCCTTGTGGCGAGGGAAGTAAGGAGCTTATCAATCCTTTTGACGGTATCCGGAGATAGAGTCTTGGCTGGTACCGTGTTGACCCCATTTGTCACAGTTTCAGAGCCTCTTGCCTGCAGACATGACGGGCAGGAGCACTTACGCTTTGTCTTGACTGGACTAGACTCAGATGGAACTGGTGTAGCTTCCGTCTTGACTGGACTGGCCTGGACCATATCTGGTGTAGGCTCTGCCTTGGCTGGTCTGGACTCATCTACAACCAGTGTCGACTCATCCTTGACTGGACTGGCCTGGACCATTTCTGGTGTAGGTACTGTGTTGACTCCATTTGTCACAGTTTCAAAGCCTCTTGCCTGCAGACATGAAGGGCAGGAGCACTTACGCTTTGTCTTGACCGGACTAGACCCAGATGGAACTGGTGTAGCTTCCGTCTTGACTGGACTGGCCTGGACCATATCTGGTGTAGGTACTGTGTTGACTCCATTTGTCACAGTTTCAGAGCTTCTTGCCTGCAGACATGATGGGCAGGAGCACTTGCGCTTTGTCTTGACCGGACTAGACTCAGATGGGACTGGTGTAGCCTCCGTCTTGACTGGACTGGCCTGGACCATATCTGGTGTAGGCTCTGCCTTGGCTGGTCTGGACTCATCTACAACCAGTGTCGACTCATCCTTGACTGGACTGGCCTGGACCATTTCTGGTGTAGGTACTGTGTTGACTCCATTTGTCACAGTTTCAAAGCCTCTTGCCTGCAGACATGAAGGGCAGGAGCACTTACGCTTTGTCTTGACCGGACTAGACCCAGATGGAACTGGTGTAGCTTCCGTCTTGACTGGACTGGCCTGGACCATATCTGGTGTAGGTACTGTGTTGACTCCATTTGTCACAGTTTCAGAGCCTCTTGCCTGCAGACATGACGGGCAGGAGCACTTACGCTTTGTCTTGACTGGACTAGACTCAGATGGAACTGGTGTAGCCTCCGTCTTGACTGGACTGGCCTGGACCATATCTGGTGTAGGCTCTGCCTTGGCTGGTCTGGACTCATCTACAACCAGTGTCGACTCATCCTTGACTGGACTGGCCTGGACCATTTCTGGTGTAGGTACTGTGTTGACTCCATTTGTCACAGTTTCAAAGCCTCTTGCCTGCAGACATGAAGGGCAGGAGCACTTACGCTTTGTCTTGACCGGACTAGACCCAGATGGAACTGGTGTAGCTTCCGTCTTGACTGGACTGGCCTGGACCATATCTGGTGTAGGCTCTGTCTCACCTGGTCCTGACACGTCAACAACTGGTCTAGACTTGACCGGTTTGGACTTGTCTCCAAGCAGCATAAGCTCTGCCTTGACTGGTCTGGACTCGTCTACAATTGGTGTAGGCTCATCTTTGACCAGTGCAGGCTCTTCTGTTACCAGCATGGACTCCCCATTGACTGATGGACGTTCCTCTGTGACTGGTGACGGCTCATTTGTGACCTTGTTAGGGTCCTCTTTGTCAGTTGCTGTTAGCTTACCTGAATCAGAGGGCCCGTAGCTGTTGTCTTCTGCTGGGGTCAGCACTTCACCAGATCTATCGTCCTTCTCAAGTTTGGAGGGCTGAGAGTCCTCTGTGAGTCCCTCCACAGGGTTGCTGTCCTGTTCTAGGTCTTGTGCCAGTTTTTCCAAAAGATTTCTGACAGCAATGCAGAATTTGTCTTCTTTTCTGGCATCTTCTTCAGCTGAAGTTTCCTCTCGGTCTGCTTTTCAGCGTGAGGGGAACCAGCAACGTCTTTTGGGAGGGAGTCTCCCATTTTTAATGTGGCTCAAATACTCTTGAAACATTGGCACGACAGATTTCACTGTTGATCAATCAGAGGCCGAAGAGATTCAAAGTGTTTGAGAACGGCGTTCTCCATGTTGAGATCAGAGTGTCACAAAAACACCTGTCAAAAAGCTTTCCAAAAATGTAATGTTCGCTACAATGCTCAGTGCTGAGTAGATCGTACAACTGTACTCGTGTACTCCTGAACTGAAATGTGGATATTTAGGGCACAAACTGACTACTGGGTTTTTTAGGGGCTTTCCGTGTTTTTATTTGAAATTTAACTTCAGCAGCATTCCGTGCTGCCAACATTCCATTCCAACCCCATTTAAAGTAATCAGTGTTTTCAACCAATCACAGCAAACTCATTACAGACTTTGATTAATCAAAATCAATCCCATATATCAATAATGTTAGAATTGTCCTGTTACAGGTAGACTTACTGGATGGCCCAGTAACTAGATGAATAAACTCAACGTGTCAATGAGATTTTCAAATATGGTGCTTAAATGTAAACAACTCATCAGGACAAACACTTAGATATTTATTCAGCAATACCCTTTCAATTCTGCTACCATCGGGTGTGGATATGTGTTTAAACTCTACAATCAGAATGCTCAAAAAGTTTGGGCGTTTTATAAGATGTATAGAAATACAAACATTTACAAATCTCATCAACTCATATTATATTCATAAGAGAACATAAACATATCAAGCAAAACAAGTGAGCCATTTTACCATTTCATGAAAAATATTAGCTCATGTTGAATTTGATGGCAGTGACACATCTCAAAGTAGGGACGGGCCAACAACAGGCTGGGAAAGTAAGAGGAAAACACCTCGAGGAATGTTTTGCAACTAATTAGGTTAATTGGCAAATGGTCAGTAACATGACTGGGTATAAAAGGAGAATTTTAGAGAGGCAGAGTCTGTCATAGGTAAAGATGGGCAAAGGTTTACAAATCAGCAGAATATTGTGTCTAAATCAGTGGTTCTCAACTGGTTTTGTTACAGGACCCACCATCAACACATCAAGGAGAATCGTGACCCAAATTCTGGAGATTTTTCTGGTCAGTTAGATGTATTTTTTCAAAAACAGTATAGATTGGGCTTAAGTCAGTACAAAAGGTGTAACAAGACAACGAAACAGGACATAGCATGCATGTTTTTCAGAGTCTCATAGACAATTTGGCGCAATTTTTTTTCGCAGGCATTCATTCGTGGCCCAATGAAAAGGGCTTTGCGACCCACTTTTGGGTCCCGACCCACCAGTTGAGAACCACTGGTCTAAATAATGTAGGACAATTAGAAAAGTCTTCCTCAGTGTGAAATTGTGAAGACTTTGTATATCCCACCATGTAGAGCAGTGGTTCTCAAATGATGTTGCCAGGCAGACTAGAGTGCTTTGAGACAAGTTTAGGTTTGCCATAGGAATACCATACATTTCTAGTATAATAGCACAACAACTGTAGGATGTTTTAAAGAGTCTATTTTTTATGGATATGGATATAGTGCGTCTTGAGAGTTTGGCTTGATCTTAGGTGTGTTTTAGACAAAAAGGATTGAAAACCAATGATGTAAAGTACATAATATCAAATATTTTGAAGAATCATGGGCTCAGGGACATGAATCAGTGTCTGTCATCACACTTCACTGCAGCATCCACAAAGGCAAGTTACAGCACTATCATACAAAGAAGAATCCACATGTGAATAAAATCCAGAAACGCCACCAGCTTGTCTGGGCCAAAGCTCATTTTAAAGCTGGACTGAGGCATCATGGAAAACTGTTCTGTGGTCAGATGAATCAAAATTTGAAATTCTTTTGGAAACCACAGCAACTCTGTCCTGCAAACTAAGGGCCAATCCTATTTCTACCCCTTAACCTTTCCCCTTAGCCGTTCCCCTTCTTCTACCCCTTCCCCTTGCCCCTTGAGTGGTAAGGGGTAGGGGTGAAGACCTTCCCTTCCCGAGACACCACTTGATTGCTGTTCATCATCACACATTCCTGATAAACAGTGTGTCATCAGAGGTGACAATAAAGCTTTGACCATCTTGTTCATACTATGGATCTCCATGTTGATCTTCTCCACATATTTATAGAGTTAATAGCTCTGGTTTACATGTGTACATATGGAAAATACAAAACTTCCCATCCCCAGTGGCTAAAAATGGAATATATGAGAAAACAGAACTGTTGTGTTTTCTATAATCATTATGCCGAAAATATCTGTACATTTTTGCGCCTCCTTTGTGGTCTGTTGTGCCATTTGACAATTGATAGATAGATAGTCATTTATTGTCATTGCATTGTAAAAACACAACAAAATTACATTCGGAAGTCTCTGATGTAACACCAGGCTGTAGGTGTCATTCTGATTCGCGTCCTCCTCCTTTAAGTCTCCAAGCGCCCCGTTCTGCAGATAATCTCCGTCAGGAAAGATGTGAACTCCGTGGGCACGTTTCCTTTGCGGTAGTGGATGAAGCAATCTTGTATACTCAGAATGTCAGTTCTTGTGTAGGGCTTTGTTTTGCTGCTAGTGATGGAGTGCTGGGCCGCTGCGTTTGTACGCACCGCCCCATGCTACCTGAATAGGTAGTATTCAGTAGTCTCCTGTTGATCAGGCAGTGTGTGTGTGTTCCATGGCAGTTACTGGCAGTTGTTGTTAGCATTTAAGCTCGTCTCCTCGACCGGGGGTGCGTCTGTCAAAACTCTCTCTCTCCAAAACTTTGAATAGAAGCACGCCCACAAATGCTGCTGGGATTGAAGTTACTCATGTCCGCCATCTCCTGGTGTAAAGTGGAAACAACATTAGGAACCACATTTGCAGCTATAGCCTGTTTAATTCAGCAATGTTGCTTGTCGCAATTTTGCGACTTTGGAGCTTAAAGAGTTAACATGTAATTTGGCCTGTTAAGATGTTTTTGATTGAAATAGCTTTTGATTTCAGTAAATATGACCTAATGCTGCAAATTCAACAAACGACCATTTTCAGTTCTTTACAACCTCTAAAATATTTTTAAACTCTGCTGTGTCTAATAATTTGGAACATTTCATTCTGAGTTGTTTTTTTTTTTTTTTAATAATTATCATTGGGAGATTTGCTCAGTAAAATTTCATTTATGCACTAATGGTTGATGACTTGAAAATTATACTGACTGTCATTTGCATCGACTCTTTAGGGAAAATATCATGCTGCAGCGGCCCAGGGGTTAGCGCTGTTGCCTCACAGCAAGAAGGTCCCTGGTTCACATTCAGTGTCTTTCGGTGCAACATTTGCATGTTCTCTCGTACTCGGCTCTGGCTCTGGCTTCCTCCCACCGCCAAAAGCATGCTTGTTAGGTTAATTATTGACTCTAAATTTGCTGTAGGTGTGGGTGTGAGCGTGCCTGGTTGTCTGTCTCTATATGTCAGCCCTGTGATTGACTGGCAGCCAGTCCAGGGTGTAATGAATTTGTGTCCGTTGTTGAATTTTACGCAGACTGCCACTTCTGACACGTTTCCTTTGCTTCTGCAGGACTAGCCTTCAGTTGAGTGTCATGCTTTATCTATTCTGACTGGTTCTGACTCTATTGCTCATTGGTTTCAAGATACATGGCTATGATGCACTGGGATGCATCTTCAGTGATGTTCCTGGGGTCATTGGGGGATTTGGGTCTTTCAACATCATACCCCCTCGCCCAGGTGACCCAGCTGGGGTGATCAAGTCCCAGCTTGCATCCCAGCAGCAAAAAGCCTCTGAAGACCAGGCTAATCCATACTGAGGATTGTCTGACCATTTGCATGGGTTGTAAAGCAAGGGTCCATCTGCTTGGAGATCTCATTGCCCCCCCTCTCCCCCCGGGATCCCCTGGGGGTTTATTTCCGAGGAGTCACTTTTAGCCTGTTATGGTTTCTCCCTTGCAGGAGATACAAACTTGGGTGCCAACCCAACTTGAACCGGGTGCCATCTTTCCGTGCTGTCAACTGACTCTCCAGTCACCAAACTATTCTTGGTTGTCATCTGGCCTTTCCTAGATGTCACTGGTTGCTCCAGAAAAAGGTTTCAAGATACATGGCTATGATGCACTGGGATGCATCTTCAGTGATGTTCCTGGGGTCATTGGCGGATTCGGGTCTTTAAACTTCATACCCCCTCGCCCAGGTGACCCAGCTGGGGGGATCAGGTCCCAGCTTGTTTTGTTGTTGTGGGCAAGATGGAGCTGCGGCTCATAAAGATCTGGGCTGGTGAATTGAGTCTGTTGACAGGAATGGCCTTGAAGTGATGTAGCATGTCTCGTTGTCACTTATGACCTTCTTTATAATACCATGCCGGGCGAACACTGCTTTCATTTTATGGACAACAGTAGCTGCAGTGATGTTGTCCAGAAGTTCAATTTCAAAGTACCTGCTGAGTTAGTTGCAGATAACAATGTATTTCTCTGAGTTCCAGAAGATTAAGTATGTCGCTACAGTTTCCCATGGGTTCACTGTAACTGCCTGCAAGAGCATGGGCTCCTTTTATTTAGAGCTGGGGTGTGTTTGGCATATGTCACACTTTGCAAATGTCTTTTCTATCTGTTGGCTCATACCTGACCAAAACATTATGTCTCTTGCCCTGTGTTTGCTCTTCTCCACCCCAAAGTGTCCTGTGTGTATACGCTGTAGCATATCTTTTCTGAACTTGTGTGTCGCCCTTTTAGAGGATGGCCCAATAACCAGGTCTTGCATCCAATATGCTGAAGTATTTGGCTCCTGCCAGTTTGTGTGTTCCATCATCAAGTGTGGGAGAGGGGTAATATGGCCTCATTATTGCTTTCTTCAGTGGCTACAGGTCCAAGCATACACAGAGGTTGTTTGTCTTTGACTTTTCACATATTACGAGTGCACTGGTTTTGCTTTGTGGCTCTGCGCATTATACTGTCCTTTTCTATGTTGTCTAATTCTGCCTTCAGATGATCCCTGAGAGCAAATGGCACTGTCCTTGGTGGGCTGACTAATGGTTAAGCTAGGTTCTATTCTGAAGCTGCATGGCCCCTGGAATTCACCAGTGCCTTTGAAAACATCAGCATATTCACCCAGTATGTCCGTTGGCTGGGTGAGGTGTACGAACTTCCTTCCTGGAGGCTGTGACTGCATACACCGCTCTGATAAGTCCCAGGGTTTTTCATGCCTTATTGCCTAGGATGGTTGGGCCATTGCAGTCCACAACGTAAAATTTCTGCATGGTTGATCTGTCTGTGTATTTGCTCTCCAAGTTGCAGAAACCCTTCAGTTTCAGTGGGTGTCCCCCATAACCACATTGCTTGTGTTTGTCCTTTATCAGTGGTGTGGTTGAGCTTTTATAAGTAGATAAAACACTTGTTTGTGCTCTGGTATCCAACTTGAATGTCACAGTTACATTACTTGGTCCCAGTCCTACATCTGTATATGCACTGTCCTCATCCTCTTCTTCTGCTGCTGTGACGGTATCTATGAACAGCTGTGAGTCAAAATCTTCATTTGCTTCCTTGAACCAGGAACCTTCTTGTGTGGAAACAGCGCTAACCCCTGTGCCACCATGCAGCTGGTTGACTGTGGGCCAGCATCCTCAGTGTAGTATTTCTTGATGGACATGGTATTCCTGGAGTATCTGGCTCACTTGATGATTCCACAATCACATTGTTACCGCCCTTGCTGATCACTCTGAGAGGAGTTGTTGAATTCGTATGTCTTGTCCTGATTCAGTAGAACCTGGTCTCCAACAGCCACGTGATTGTTTTGCTTTGTCCTTGCTGTCTGTGTATAATTTTGATTTGCCTTTTCGTTCTGCAGCAGAGTCTCTGATCTCCAGATCTCTCTGTGGTGTAGCTATATCTGGAAGTTTTCCTCTGACTTTCCTTTGAAAGAGCTGGACTCTTCCTGTGGTGGCATGGTCAAAAGACCTGTAGACTGTGACATATACTTGTGAAGCTCCTTCTTCCAGTCCATTCCTTCAGATTGTGATCCAGTGATTGCTTCATCAGAGAAGCATTTTGTCTCTCCACCTCTCTGTTCACTTGTGCCCACTTTGGGTGTTGTTTTGACACAGTCTGATCTGCTGGTGACTGGGAGGCTATGATGACTGAAAAATGTCTCCATATTATCAGTGACCCTGTCTGTGGTAGTTGACTTTAGGCCTAGTAGATCAGTGGCAACATCTTGCCACAGCCCTTGTCCACGGCCCTTGTCATAGCAGCCGCTTCATATTGCATTCCTTAGTTGTCTGAGTTTGTCATCAACAGTAAATGCTTCCTCCATGTCTCCAGTGGTCAGTGCTCTTGGGGTTGTGTTTTTAGCTATGAACCTCACATATTCCTCTGCTCCATGTTCATGAGTCTCTTTTGTTGTGCTCTTTCTCAGTAAGTGTGTCAGGAGCTCTGCAGTGTTACGTTAAGTGTCATGTACATCTGACGCTTGTCTGTGTTCAGGTTCAACCAACAACTCTCCAGTCTTCTCAAAACGGCATGGTCGCTGATTGTTGGTTTCTTGGTCAGGTTCGTGAACGATGATGTCATCTGAAATATTCTCTACCACCTCTGATGGTGCCGTTGCAGTTTTGTGTTGGAATGCAGAGGAAACACCAAAGATAATCTCTGCAGAAGTTGTGATGTCTCTGGACTCCGGTGTAATTTCTAACTGGTGATAGCCCCACTTTAAGTCCCGTTTGCTGAGAAGACTGATCCATTCATTCTTTGTAAGAGCTCATTCACTTTGGAGATCGGATATCTCCCCCTAGTGATAGCTGCTGTTCTCCTCATGTCGAGGCACATTTTCATGTTGTCCTCTGCTGCTTCTGGGGTGACTACAGGAGGGTTCACCCATGATCCTAGCAGTTACTTTCTTTTTCTCACCATCTTTGATGTGTGTGTGACCTTGTGACATTATGAGCAAAGGCCTTCAAGTGCAACTGTTTTTCACTCATTCTGTTTCATGTGGTTGTAGTGCAGAAGTTCAAAATTCAAAGTTCAATTTCAAATTCAACATCAAAGTTATAAACGTGCACACCCACACCCACACACCACACACACACATCCATCCATACATGCCCCCCACACACACCTTAGGGGTGAGGGAGGGGGTCAGATGGGATAGTGCCATCTAGTAGAAATAACATGTTTTTTCTCCCTATGTCAAACATGGTCAAAATGATGTCATTGAGTGGAGAGTACCAAAAATGATCAATTTAAAGGTTAAAAGGTCAGACCGACACCCAGATATAATAAAATGCATGTATTATGCTTTCATGGCAGTGAGATCAAAATTACAGTTTGAATGGGTTTCAATGGCACGTTTATGCGCTAAAGGTCCCAAGTGTTAGTATTTGTCACTGCACAACAAATAATAATGCATGAAAATCAACTTTGCTGCAAATCAAAGACATAACCGGGCCCTAATAATCCAAAACAAAAAAATCTACTTTGCACATAGTATATTGAAAATAATTCATTTTTTCTGTTTTTTTCCACCTGAAAACATGTTGCCATCATGTCAAAAACCTGGCATTTAAGGGTTAAAATCTTTAAAAATTCAAGAATCTTTCATATCAATATTTAGGTCTGATGTAGCTGAAAAAATGAGCTCCATAAAAGCAGAATAAAATATAAATGTACAATAATTTTTAATAGCTACCATATGTGGAACGTGTTTTACGAGCTAAAGGTCCCAAGTGTGAGTATTTGGCACTGCACAAAAAATAATGATGCATTAAAATCAATGTTGCTGTTAATCATAGCTATATCCTAGACTCTAATAATCCAAAACAAAAAAAAATTTCCTCTTTGCATGTAGCATATGGAAAATAATTCATATTTCCTGTTTTTTTCCACCTGAAGACATGGTGCCATCATGACAAAAACCTGGCATTTAGAAGGGTTAAAATCTTTAAAAATTCAAGAATCTTTCATATCAATATTTAGGTCTGATGTAGCTGAAAAAAAATGAGCTTAAAAAAAGTAGAATAAAATATAGATGTATAATAATTTTTAATAGCTACCATATGAGGAGCGAGTTTTATGCGCTAAAGGTCCCAAGTGTGAGTATTTGTCACTGCACAAAAAATAATAATGCATTAAAATCAATGTTGCTGCTAATCACAGACATATCCCAGGCTCTAATGATCCAAAACAAAAAAATCTACCTTGCACATAGTATATTGAAAATAATTCATATTTCCTGTTTTTTCCACCTGAAAACATGGTGCCATCATGACAAAAACCTGGCACTGAGAAGGGTTAAAATCTTTAAAAATTCAAGAATCTTTTATATCAATATTTAGGTCTGATGTAGCTGAAAACATGAGCTCCATGAAAGTAGAATAAAATATAAATGTATAATAAATTTTAATAGCTACCATATGAGGAGCGCGTTTTATGCACTTAGGGTCCCAAGTGTAACAAATATTTGTACGGTCCCGGAGGGTTAATGGTGCCACCTAGTGGACTCAAATGAACTACTCTAACAAGTGGACCTGGTCCTTGCGTCAAGAAGAAGAAGCAGCGCAAAAGTGCCGTCGTACCGGACCTATACAGGCCATCGGCCGGTACCCTCGCTCTCTACCTCTCCCCCATCACAAAGAAAACAACAACTATCTGGCACATCCATACCTGCATGGTGAAAAAGTAACGCCTGGTGTCTTTGCTTCACCAAGGCTTCCATGTCGACAGACAGAATCAAGCTCTTTCCGTGTGCTGCAGCTCTAACGCTGTTGACCAGTCCACCTTGGTCCCAGTGTGGCGGGCTCGTTGTAGCATTCAGACTTCAGCTGGGAATATTCCATCTTTCCCGATGACCCAATGTAGCTATGGCCCACACTTTTTTACCTCATTGCCACTGTTTGATACTTAATATGTGATATGAATTTCCTTCCCCAAGTCGGCTGGCATAACTTCAACAGTGTTGGATTAATTTGTGTTGGGACTTTTGCAGCAAGTTTTTTTAGCCTCTTCCACTTTTGATGACTTAATTTTATACGTTTTTTTATTTTTCAGTTCTGAGTCTCAGGACAGTCTGGCTGCAGGCTGCAGATCTTAGACACCCCCAATACTCCTTGTATTTGCCACAACTTGGGCTCAGTAGGTACAATCGGTCATCCCAAAATCAGATGGTTGCTTCATGCATTCACGTGTCGACCCCTCTTTGTTCCCTTCTTCAGTGGCGTGGTATGGATGTGTAAGAAGAGGAATACCTAATACTGATGGCTAATTCTCCATGCAGTGTGAAAAAAAGCTTTTTCAGATGACTAGGAAAGCACCATACATGCTCAAGTCTATTTAACCATTTACCAGGCAGACTGCTACGGTGAGACGCTGCATCTGTCAGAGCAGAAATACATGCTAAAACTTTATGATGCTAAATCCCTGTGATTGCCTTCCAGGTTGTCTAGATTCTGTCTTAACAGAATGAAAAATCTCTGGTTAAGTCTTCATGAGACATAATACGATCAGGTAAACTGCCAGCCAGGGTCAGGGTTAAGGTAAGGTAAATCTTTTATTTCCATGAAGATTTTGGATCAGTACTTCTGAATTGATTTTAACAAAGTAAAACAGAAATGAAATAAATGTATTCTCCAGTTTATTATTCTCCCCAGAGAAAACCCAACACATGGGATGATAGAAACCTCAAACAATCTGTTTGGGAAGGGGGTCCAAAAGAGACCAATGGGTTTAGTCCTCTGTTGGACTGCCCTTGCAGCAACAACCACAACCTCTTCGAAGCCTTGCAAAGAACCTGGATACTGGGTTCCCGGAAGGATTCTTGAGCGCATCCAAATGAATTTTAAGATGCTTGATGACGACTTCATCCAAAGTTGTTGTGTCGGCTGATAGTGCTGCCTTGAAAGTGTTTTCTTTAGACCCAAGCTCCTTTATGATGTCCTTCAGCAAGGGTCTATTGAATTCCCCCAAGTCTTTTATGTCGCAGACATGTGAAAGGTCGCACTCGGCCAGCGCTCTGTTGGATAGACGCCTGGTGATGGCGGGCCACTGAAGATGTCGCCTGGTTTTCTGTGGGGCTTTAAGATAGAGCCTCATGGTCAGGGAATTCATGAGGTTCTCTGTCTTTGTGATGCACTCCCGGGACAGGGTATCAGCCCACACTGGCCTGGTCTGAGTGTCAGGAGCTGGTGGCTGAACAGGGACATAGGCCGATGCAGGCTCATCCACATCATCTTCAGGTTCTGACGTAGGCTCCTCTCTCACCCATCCCAGTCTTGTAAAGAGCCTGGTAAGAGCACTGGGCTGTGGGGGAATCTTCAGGGCCTCCAAATGTACTTTTAGATGCTTCAGAGCAGCATCATAAAAAGCTGGATCGTCTGCTAAAACAGCCCTGACTGTGTTTGTCTTGGAACCGAGCTCCTTCTTGATGTCTGACCACCAGACCTTGGTAAAATCTCCAACGTCTTTGACTTTGTGGACATCAGAAAAATCACACTTGTCCCGGGCTGTGTTGTTCAGACGCGTCATGATGCGAGCCATATTAAGGCCCCTTCGTTGGTCACGTGGGGTCTGAAAGAAGAGCCTTGTGGCGAGGGAAGTAAGGAGCTTATCGATCCTTTTGACGGTATCCGGAGATAGAGTCTTGGCCGGTACTGTGTTGACTCCATTTGTAACAGTTTTAGAGCCTCTTGCCTGCAAACATGAAGGGCAGGAGCACTTACGCTTTGTTTTGACAGGACTAGACTCAGATGGAACTGGTGTAGCCTCCGTCTTGACTGGACTGGCCTCAACCTTATCTGGTGCAGGTTCTGTCTTGACTGGTCCTGACTCGTCAACAACTGGTCTAGACTCATCCTTGACCGGTTTGGACTTGTCTCCAAGCAGCATAAGCTCTGCCTTGACTGGTCTGGACTCGTCTACAATTGGTGTAGGCTCATCCTTGACCAGTGCAGGCTCTTCTGTTACCAGCATGGACTCCCCATTGACTGATGGACGTTCCTCTGTGACTGGTGACGGCTCATTTGTGACCTTTTTAGGGTCCTCTTTGTCAGTTGCTGTTAGCTTACCTGAATCAGAGGGCCCGTAGCTGTTGTCTTCTGCTGGGGTCAGCACTTCACCAGATCTATCGTCCTTCTCGAGTTTGGAGGGCTGAGAGTCCTCTGTGAGTCCCTCCACAGGGTTGCTGTCCTGTTCTAGGTCTTGTGCCAGTTTTTCCAAAAGATTTCTGACAGCAATGCAGAATCTTTCTTCTTTTCTGGCATCTTCTTCAGCTGAAGTTTCCCTCTCAGTCTGCTTTTCAGCGTGAGGGGAACCAGCAGCGTCTTTTGGGAGGGAGTCTCCCATTTTTAATGTGGCTGGTTCAGCCTTAGTCGCACCAATGATCAAATACTCTTGAAACATTGGCACGACAGATTTCCTAAGGTCTGAAGACAGAGCTGGCATGATATTAATAAAAATATCAGCCAGGATTTCTTCGATGGATGAATCCCAGGCCCCTGTGGCGATCTTGCTCCACTGTGTCGCAGAGAGTTTTCCAAACTGTTGATCAATCAGAGGCCGGAGAGATTCAAAGTGTTTGAGAACGGCGTTCTCCATGTTGAGATCAGAATGTCACAAAAACACCTGTCAAAAAGCTTTCCAAAAATGTAATGTTCGCTAAAATGCTCAGTGCTGAGTAGATCGTACAACTGTACTCGTGTACTCCTGAACTGAAATGTGGAAATTTAGGGCACAAACAGAGATGTGGAAATTTAGGGGATTTCCATGTTTTTATTTGAACTTTGACTTCAGCAGCATTCCGTGCTGCCAACATTCCATTCCAACCCCATTTAAAGTAATCAGTGTTTTCAACCAATCACAGCGAACTCATTACAGACTTTGATTAATCAAAATCAATCCCATATATCAATAATGTTAGAATTGTCCTGTTACAGGTAGACTTACTGGGTGGCCCAGTAACTAGATTAAAAAAACTCATCTTGTCAATGAGATTTTCAAATATGGTGCTTAAATGTAATTACATCTTAACAGAAAGTTTAATCCTCCCACTGCATCAAAAATATGCGATGAAATAAAGGAATTTGGATGTATTAGGTACCCATTTATCCACTTAATTTTTCAAAGTGGATTTTAACGTTTCAAAGTCTATAACATTGAATCTACCAGCGCTTAGCTTTTTAATCAGTACATTTTTTTCTGATGAGATGGGATTTCTTTACACAAATAAAATCAAAAAGCATCTCTGATTTTTTTTTACAAATGTCATTGGAAACATCTAAAGCTGAACTAGCATAAACAAGCCTTGAGAGACCCCTGCTTTGGAGAGTACAGTGTTCTTGACTGCTGAGACATTTATAACTTCTGGTGACGTCACACGCACGGTTACGCCTCCTTGTTTGATTGTATCGCCGACTGTGCAGATGACGCACTGAGCTTCAGTGTGTGAAGATGGCTCCCTTTCCGGACGAGGTGGATGTTTTTACTGGCCCACACTGGCGAATGAAGCAGCTAGTGGGCCTGTATTGCGAGAAGGTGTGTATAAATATATTTCGGTCGCCAGTTTGGACTTTCAGAGAGGAATATTTGACAGTGAATGACGTACAGACGAATGAACGACGGCTAGCATGTCAGCTAGCCTGTAGTTGTAGCATTGAGTCAGACGTAGAACTGTGCTGTAATTGTCACGTCCACATTGCGACCATTTGGGGACTCAGGGGTTTGACTTGTGAGCATTTTAGCATTAATAAAAAGTGTTTACTCAGTCAGAATTTGGAATGTGAGAGTCATGGGTTTCCGCTTATAAAGTTTTAACGATCTATTTTGGCAGTTAAGGGTTGCTAACTGCAATAGCTAGCTTATGAACTGTGAAGATCGTTATGCAACATGTTCTAATTATTACTCCACTTTATCCAAGGCTCTCACAGATCATTTATAGCATTAGAATTTCCAGAGTTTCTTTGCAGATTGCAACATATTGTCAGATCAGCTCAGATGTGACTCTAGATTATGTAAGAAGGGTGTGCTTCAGAGATATGCCGCTATACAGTGACGCTAGCTGTTGTTATGTTAGCAGTCTGAGTTTGCTTTGCTGTCGTGCCACTGCTTTTGTTTGGTGTTATGATTGAAAATTGCACCGAGGAAGTGATTTTGCTGACATTTTTCTTCTGACTTGTAAAAAGACGCAAATGACGTATCAGTCGATGATTAACCATGCTTCCCACTCATCCTCTTTCACTTTACCAATTTTCCATTCATGAATACACATGGATTATGTTTTTCCCAGAGTGGAAATGAAAAGCATCTTGTTCTGCATAGAAAATAATCAAACATTTTCCTAATTTCACACCAGAGTTCTCAAAAGAGAACGATATTGTCATCTGAAAGGGCTAAAACCATGTTAAAAATTGTGCTGCACAGTTTATGTAATTGCAATTGCGATGACAGGCTGTGCAATTGTATAATCACATGAAAGGTTTGCAAAAATGCCTACAGAAAAGGCCTTCAAGTTCACAATAGTTCCACCACTGCAATTTGTAGAAGTACCATGATTTTAAAAAATGATACTTAATATTTGTATGTTTTGATTTGAGAAATACACTCTTCAAATCTATCATTATCTTTTGCATTTTCTTTGACACCCAAGCAAGTAAACTCACATTTATTCATAATTCTTTAATTGCAAATGCAGTATTGTCAAGTATATTTGCAGGCACACATTATTACCAAGTCCTGCAGCAATATACAGCAGTATAGAAAGCAGTATATAGTATAAAAAGGGGGCTTCACTAGGGCTGAATGATTTTGAAAAAGAAACCTAATTATTAGTCTCATTATTTTTGAGTCATATTGCAAATTTGATTTGAATAGTAATGAAAGAAATGATCATTTTAATGTCATTCTCATTTTGATTTCGACAAATGTAGTCAAAAACCAGAGAAGTAGGATTTTATGTAAGCTTCTCAACAAAATCTACACTTGATTGTTTGCTTGATGTGTAGATTATGACATCTGCTGCTAAGAATATTAAAGTGGTATTCTGACACATATTTCAGGATTAGAAAATATTCCACCTACTGTGATTTTAAAAATTCCACTAGGACATATTGTGATTTGATCTAAATTAAAGTCTACATGCTATACATATCCCTGAGTCACATGGTTTGTTTACGTAGGGGTTTTAAGAATAAACATGAAATATGAAATATACATAGAATTAAACACTGTGTGGAATACTGAGTATTGTAACAAGACAAGGCATTAAAGAACAATCGTAAGAGACAATGTTTGAAAAAATAAGAGCAGAATTGATATAAATACTCAAACCATTGTTGTCATGTACTTATGTTATTTAAATTATGTGCTATAAATACAAGGGTATAAGAATAAATAGTTCTAGCAATAGACTTCACATCATTGTAATATTTTAGGTTCACTGGAAGCAGTGTTCATTTTGTTGACTAAAACTATTCGTTGACAGCCATTTTTCCATGACAAAAACTAGACTAAAATAGATCTATGATGACTAAAACTGACAAAAACTAAGTTTAGTTTTCGTCAAGATGTCTAAAACTAGACTAAAATGTAATGTAGTTTTTGTCTGACTAGTCCATGATATTTTTCCACTGTTAGTAATCTGTCTAAATTCTATGCATCTTTAGTTATTCTGTCTCTCTGCTGTAGAAAGCAGGGACCCCAGGTTTAGCAAAATGCAGAGAAAATGCTACCATGATTTGGTACCAGATTTAGGCAAGAGCAAAAATGCTTGGACTAAAAGTAAAGACTAAAATGTGAAGACTTTTTATAGACTAAAACTAGACTAAAATGTTTTGAATTTTCGTCAACTAAAACTAGACTGAAACTAAAAGGATATAAATGACTAAAATATGACTATAATTGAAATGCATTTCATTTAAAGAATAAAACTAAGACTAAAATTAAAAGTAGCTGCCAAAATTAACACTGACTGGAGGGAACCTTTTGATGTATGGGCTGTCATACCAGCTAAATTGTTGCTGAAATTGTCCAGGAAAATGACTTCTAGAAAAGTGTCTGATCCCAGTAATAATGAGGTTCTTTTTCTTTTTTTTTTATTCTCCCACAGCTGTCAAAAACCAACTTCTCCAACAACAATGATTTCCGCTCCTTTCTCCAGTCCTTGTGTGCCACCTTTAAAGAGTTCAAGATGCATGAACAGATCGAGAATGAGTACATCATTGGCCTGTTGGAGCAGCGCTGCTGCACTGTGTACAATGTGCACTCTGACAACAAACTCTCAGAGATGTTGTCCCTCTTTGAGAAAGGCTTGCACAGTGTTAAGGTAAATATTCACACAATAACAGTAGTTTGTCATGCCTCTAGCTAGGCTTAAATTCAAGGGAAAAACATGCGTGGGTCTTGCAGAGCTCAGCTGATGCTCCATGCCAATTGTTGGGTAACAGTCTGTCATTAAAATAACCATTATCTTAGCCATACAAAGATACAGTTTGGAGAGCAATAGCATTGTAATAGTAATAGTTCAAGCAGGATAATTATTTTGCATCTCTTTTTAATGCACATCATGTAAATCACATCCTAATTTCACTGTTGTATGGAGTTACAGCTTGAGATTTTATTCAGCAAGTAAAGGCCCTTATGTGGCAAGAAGTGGGCTGAATTGTTTAATAAGGGCAGGGTTGTTTTTGTGACCTGCTTAACAACAAAGAAAGGTTATTGTTCTCTCTCAGCCCAAAAATGGCCTTTCCAGAATGATGCAGTTGTGTAAATCTTAACTTCCGCTTTGCCCTGTCAGTTTGTCAAACAAAGAAGAACATTTTGTAGCATTGGAATTTCATGCTGCTCACCGAGCCATGAGGAAGATGTTTCTCTAGAATGAAAGCGATGTGAAAGAAGGAAGAATAGTTATTATATGAAGGCTATCAGAGCAGTCATTTCTAATAAACTAGCTGCTGAAAGAAGTGAGTTTCAGCTGTGATTCACTTTCAGTGACTGAACTACTGGACAATTTTATGTTTGATTTTTTTGTGAGGTTGAAGGAATTAACGATTGTCTTGTGTTTTAGAGTGAATATGAGCAGCTTAACTATGCCCAGCAGCTGAAGGAGAGACTGGAAGCTTTCACACAAGACTTTCTGCCGCACATGAAGGAAGAGGAAGAGGTATAAGATGTTCACAGCTGTTTTTGTAGATATAATAATACTTTTGAATTATAATTGCCTTAAAATGGGTAAGACTAAACCCCTTCTATTAACATGGGCATAAAAACAAAGAATATATCGTAGAATACATTAAAACTTGGTGTGTTTCCTTTGAGTTAACTGCATTGGATATAGCTGTGTATAACCAAAGGAGATTCGTTACAGGTGTTTCAGCCTATGCTTATGCAGTACTTCACCTATGAGGAGCTCAAGGACATCAAGAAGCAGGTGATAGCACAGCACTGCAACCAGCAACAATGGGACTGTGCTGCTGAGGTGCTGAAAGGCTTCAGCTTGTGGAGCCAGGCGGAGGAGCTGCAAAAGGCCTTTAAATACTCTGATCACGAGAAGACGGATTATGGTTAGTGAATTTATTTTGAAATATTAAATTCCTCTGAAAAGTAAGCTCAAAATCATATGGGAAGCCTTTTAAATTTATCATATGGGAAGCAAAGCTTGTGCGCATACCAGCCTATAGTGAAGCAATACCTCCTTGTTTACTACTTCTTATTAATGATCTCATGTAGAATAAAGCACTTAAATTAATTTCTTACAAATAGAAGTTCAATAATTTTGGCTTGACCTTGACAAAGAAAATCTACAGGATTCTGATATAAAAAGGAAAAGACAAAGTGTTTTATCCTATAGTTCTTTAGTAACTTCTTAAAAGAGTTTTCAAAGTTATGTTCTTCTAATTATTATTAAATTTGTTTTGATAAGCAAGCTAAGACAATATTTAAGGATATCAGTCTTCTTGTTTGTGATCAGTTTTTATCACTTTTTTGGTCATTATACAAGCATAAGAAGCAATGTTAAAGGAAGCAGATCAAAAACTTACAACATAAATCTTACCAGAAATGTTTAGAACACTCATTGCATAAGACACCTGTACCACTCCTTTCCTCATCGAAAAAAAAAAAAACCCACTATTTGTTCATTGTTGACACTTTTGGTCTTCCTGCTGTGACATGTCAATTATGTAAAAAGACCTGTGTTAAGACAATGAAAGCAGATGGCAGTAGTGAAAGATTGATGTCTTGTTTTCATTTTCAAATTGTTTTTGATGTTTTGTCATCTTCCTCAGAACTTGAGAAGAACCGGAGCTCCTCCACCCACATCTCACAGCTCCCCACAGAGATCATGCTCCGGCTGTTCCACTATCTTGGCCCTGAAGACCTGTGTCACTGTAGTCAGGTGTGCAGCTCGTGGTCTGAGCTGGCCAAGACTGGATCCCTGTGGAGGCACCTGTATCCTGTGCGGTGGGCCCGAGGTAGGCCGTTGATAGCTATTTCATCAATTAAAAAATCATTTAAGTGGATTATTTTATGTAGTGCTGATGAATGTTTCTACCTTAATGCAGGTGATTATTATAGTGGCCCCCCTGGGGATTTGGATCAGGAGCCTGATGAGGAATGGGTGAAGAGTCGTCAGAATGAAGGTCGAGCCTACCAGGAATGGGATGAAGATGCTGATGTTGATGAATCTGGTGAGATATCATCACAATGTTTTGATTTCCTGCAACAACTGTGGCATTTCTGTACTTACCTGGAAGAGGGATAACAGGATTCAGACGGTGGTAAATCCGCTGCCAGACTTGGCCATTATAGCCTGGCCTGGGCTGACCTATGCAGATTCCCCAATTGAAAGAGTATTGACTGTAAGGTATGTCACAGGGTTTTAGGGATGATACCCATACTGATTATTAGTAAACCAATTATGATATTTGGAACAGGTGCACATTAACAATGAGAATGAACCATTTGTAACTTTCAGTAATTTGAATTTCAAATTTCCAACATGCGACAGACAGGATTCAGGAAAATAATCTAACTGCAGTATTTTCCTCCAATATTGTGATTAAGATTTACTACAGTTTTTTTAAGTTCCTCATCTTTTATATTTTTCAGCAAACACAAGCAATAAATCAGATTAACAACGCATTATTGGATAGATTAAGCTTCTTCTTTTTCAGTACATTCAATAATTTATAAAAGATATTTGAATGAAAAAAGTGCAATTTATGGGGGGGGGGGGGGGGTTGATTTGGTGCTTATAACTTAGATTTTGTTGAGTTTAAGAGTTCAGCTAGCTCCATATCATCCTGAGTAAAAAAATGCTTCTTCTGCTTTTTTTGTTTACTGCCTATTCAGATGTGTCGGGCCAAAAGCAGGGCTCTCTGGCAATCAGCACAGCTCAGCGTGAGAAGAGGCTCCTAAATGGGATTATTCAGAACCTGCTGCCGACTGTGGGTGCATCTGTCAAGTCCATTGTTCTGGCTTACAGCTCGACTGTCTCTAGTAAAATGGTAAGCAGAAAAAAATAACATGTTTTTCTTGTGATTGATCATCTGATAACAAACACGGTGTCAAGTCTCAGCTGCCAAACTTTTATACTTTCTAGGTGCGGCAGATCCTCAGTCTCTGCCCAAACATCACTCACCTGGATCTGACCCAGACTGATGTCACAGACTCTGCATTTGACAGGTTAATATTAAAAGTAAATGCTAAATAATAGTAAATTATTGTTGACCCAAACTCCTTGTATAAATTCAAAACTCACCTCCCTTTTTTCTGTCCTCCTTAAAGCTGGTCATCTCTGGGTGCGTGTCTCCCTCTGGAACATCTGGACTTGTCTGGGTGTGAGAAGATTACTGATCACACTCTGAAGAAACTTTCTTTTGGACTGGGGGACTTCACAACTTCCCCCTGTTCTGGCAGACAGTCAGATCGTCGAGCTAAGCTTCTGAAGAGCTCTCCTATGCCCATCACATTCATGGAGGAGAAAGGCCTCCGTCCAGTCGTGCGGAAGCGTCAGGCCCTCATCTTTAAACAGGGAACTGGCCGTTGGGGTGCTGCCTGCACCCCCACACAGGTGTGGGTCCTTGACTCCTCAGACCTGGCTGATATTGAAGATGCCGCAGAGTGGAGCCGTCGTGGTGGAATGCCTCTCCGTGCAGCAGAAAGCTTTGTAGAGACACAGCTCGTGGGAGGCTCATGTTGCTGCAGGAGGAGCAGGAGGCGCGGGCACAGGACTGGCTCAAACACCTCCTATTTGCAACAACAGTTTTCTGTGTCTGGGGAAATATTTTGTGGCCACTCCACCTGCTGCACTAGCGACTTGGCCCTCAGGACATTTACTGGGCCTCAGAGAGAGTCGGGCATGCTCACAAGCAGCACTGCAGAGTTTCGGACTAAATGCCCCTCAGTGGAGGGCCTGCAGTGTGAGAAAAGGACTGACCAGTCAGAGACAAAACGCTCACTGAGGTTTCTCAGCCTCTCTGGATGCTATCAAGTCACAGATTTGGGCTTAAGGTAAACATTATACCTGTTCTCTTTTCTAATTAACCTAAAAAACACCCCCTTAATTGTAGGCATAGTTGCTTATGATGCAATGAGTGTGGTCAAATGTTGCTTTTATGCCCCCATCTGGCTGAAAATACAATATACTTATATCAACCAGTAAATTGGCCATAAATATCAGCCATACATACATGTTTGTGGAGTTTTAGAAGTCTTTGTCCTTGTTTATCCTCTTTCCTTAGACTGTAAAGTGTGCTCTTAGGGCTAATGTTTTAAGGTTTAACTGCATTTATTTCTGTATTAATACTGCAATGGGATGGAATGAATTTGGAAATATCAGATATTGTCAAAAATCCACCATAGTGCATCCTTATGCTATTACACTTCAATCAGTTTTCAACAAAAATGATTGATTATTCACAACTTATGATTATGTTTTTATCCTAAAAGAAAAAGTGAAGTTAAAAGAAGACTTTGGTTGCTTTGGGCTGACACTAGAGAGGAGTGAAGAACCAAAATGTGGGACTGGTGTTGTGTTCCCTCCTTCTGGCTGTAAGCCAGTGATCGCTCTGTGACAGCAGGAGCTGCAGGCAGCTGCCTAGTCAGACTGTCATTTATGTTTTAACAACATTTTAATCGTCACATCTCGAATAATCCTGGGAAAATGTCCATAAATGTCCTTAATCATTATTAAGAAAATTAATAGATGTAAAAGCAAAAGCTTGCTGGGGCAGCTAAACACCTAATCATCCTCATCTCAGAGCCCTCAATTATCATCACCTCCACATATGATAAAAATTAAAAGGTTAAACATCATCCAGGTTGAATAACATATTCTAATCTTTCCAAAACAACAGATAACCCTGGGTTTATTTTGTGAAGAAATACTCACTAGCCAACACTATGATGGTGTTTCACTACTGCATTACAGCAATAAAAAAAACTCTGCAAACTGTTACCAAGAAATTAAATCTGAAGACAAAGATCAAACTCGTAAAATGCGCTAAAACAGTCATGTGAAGCTGTTTTTTTATGACTTTTCTGATCACTGGACAGGATCATTTTTTCCTGTTTGACAAGGAAAAACTACAGATCCTTGAAGCTCCAGTTTTGTTAAATGTTACAGTGTTCTGATGCTGATCCCTGTTCAGAAAAATACCATTTTTTATTTTTACCCTGTTTGATTTGGGCTCCTAAAAACTGTGAAACTGTGCCATTTTCTTATGTTAACCTTTTAAATCTCTAGAGACCCTGTCTTTTTCATTTACCACCATTTATTTTAGAAGGAATGTTTTCACCAAGTGGGGGCAGGACAGGCATCACGAGGGCAGAGTACCCAGAGTGATTGCTTTCATTAGTTGCTTAATACATACAGTCTTCTCTAAAACAGAGAATTCCAAAGAGCAAAAAAAGAGAGGGCTGTAAAATCATGAGCTGTAACAGACAATTAATCAACAACCAATCAGAGATCTCGGGGGAGGGGCTTTAAACTCTGATTGGCTGCTTTGGGTCCGATTAGATGCAACATCCCAGAGGAATGTCTAACCAATGAAAACGAACAAGAAAGGGAATCATATCTTTCACAGTATCGTAAATATTACAATCCTGGCTGTGAACTACAGTGTGTCTTCCTAGCAAGACCAAAACAAAAACTACTTCCATGAGGCTGTGGTGAAACATTTTGGTCTTTTTTTTTAGAAGACATGCTGTAGTTGGCAGCCAGGACATAATTCAGGACACAATATATCTTTCTGTGCTCAAAGTTTCCCATTGCTGACTCAGATTTGAGGCACAAATATTACTCCATATTTTTTAGCTGAGCATAGCTTTATATTAAGCCAGTCACAACTTGTTGTTTTCAAGGCATGAACATATTTCAGCCAGAGGTTGAATGCCTTTTGCTACACCCAACCCAACAACAGGTTATTGTTATTGCTCAGTCATGAGCAGCCCAACCCATACACATTATCTTCTATTAAATGAATACCATACTGTAATGATGGGAACAGTTTACAAACATCAGATCACCTCTACTCAAACTTGTTTTTGTAAACATAGAGCTGCTGGCAGTTAGAGAGGGTGTAGGTCTGTTGTACTCCCTTATTGGCTTTTATCTTTAAAAAACCAAGAGGCTAGCTCATCTCTTTGTTTAGAGCCCTTCTCAAACTGCTCTTTTTGAGAAGGGCTCTAAATTTTGCGTACCTTTTGTTAGAAAGGAGCATTTAGATCTGAGCAGCAGGCTTTGGGACAAACTCATCCCACTCCCAGAGAGACAGGAACTTTCTCTAACCCTGATTATATGTCACTAACACAATAAGTTATCCACATAAATATCATTGGGTATTTTAATTGATATCACTCCACGGCATCAGAAGAAATCAGCAATTTTATGGCATCTCTTTTTTAAACATCATATTGTTTCGATCTGTAGAGGATTTATAAGACATTTCAGTGCTATCTAAACATGGGCAGTTTACAAAGCTGCAAAATTAATCAGAATATAAATGTAAACTTTTTTAAATTATACATCCGTATACTGTTTTAAACTTAGATGTGTTTATGTTTGTATGGGTGACTGCTATGCTGAACAAGTGTTACACATGTTCATTTAGTCAGCATTAGTGCAAACTCACTGTTGGAGGATGTAATAACACACTCACGCTGCACCCAGAGGATCTGGACAGCTTTTAATGTGGCGGACCCTCAACAAGGGCACAGTAACACATGTGAGAACTTTCACTTCCACTCTGTTTGTGCACTTTTGTGGGGGGTTGGCCACTTTTAGTGCTATTGAAAAACCTAGGACTGTTTCATTGGGCTGCAAGTTGATGTCTGAAAAAAGAGGTGGCTAAGGTCCTGAAGTCCTTATTGGACACGGATTGATACCTTTTATTTTAGTCTGTTTTACTTTGAAACTGGGTAGATCTAAATGTTTGATCAATGTTTCAACTAATTTGCCTCCTCTTCTTGTTATCTTTCCCATGATAATACAGTAATTTCACAAGTTCTCTGGAAAATTGGAAAAAAATTGAAAACATAATGATGGGGAAAGAAAGTATGAAATGTGCCAGTTTTGTCCCCTTTCTTTTTTATATCAGATGTTTTGGTCCAATCATGCTTCAAACTGCAACAATTAAATTAACTAAACATGCATTGTTTATATATTTTTTAAAATTTGGGTTGCAATCTGTTTTAAGACAGACTGGTGGACCAGTTGAGAACCTTTGCTTTAGATGGTCAGCAGGGTGCAGATCCCAGAATGGATGCACCTCTGGATAGATGTACACTCTTTGCAAAACATATTCAGAAACTTATTTTTTACAACTTGGAAATTAACTGATAAAACACAAAAATAACAGATATGACATGCACATTTATGTAACCTACCACATCGCTGGATGTATAGTTTGTAAATTATGGTCCAGTTTTAGGTAAAGGTGACCACATAAATGCATAAACATAATGCATTAACTTCATGCTGGGCTAATGAAATTACAAGGATGTGACTTAGCAGTCAGGAAAGAGATGTAGCTGTCTATTGATGGTCTCTTCTGGTTCCAAAAACCTGAGATAGACAACCGTGAAAGTGAACATGTCAAGTGCTGTCATTAACGCTATCATCTTGTGACTTTTGTCTGTATTAAAAGCGTGTTTGTGGAGGATCTCTCTGCTGGTTTCAGCCCGTGTAACAAGCTTGGACTCTGTGTGTTTCAGAGCTCTGTCACAGCGTGGAGGACTTCCTGTCCTGGAGCATCTCAACCTGTCAGGCTGCCTCTTCATCACTGAGGTGGGGCTGCGGGAGCTGGTGTCAGCCTGCCCTTCTCTCAATGATGAGCACTTCTATTACTGCGACAACATCAATGGTAACAATCACAAATCAGAGTGTTCGGGGTCTTTTTTCCCTTTATGCACTAAGTTTCACATGCTAATGATGGAAAGTGCTTTGTTGACAGGCTGTGCTTTTTTATACTGTGTGAAAATACCATTTAAAGAGTTAAGATTTACTGCTATGTGTGTCAGATTTGAAAATACTAACCTCACCAGCAAAGCATGTGTTCCACTGTAAGTAATGGATCCCACTGAGGTGGAAGGTAAGTAGGCATTACTTTAGACTGTAAGATGCCTTCATTTTTCATGTTATTAATCAGATTTTCATAATGTATTTAGGACTGGGAGGGACTGGTAAAGATGGTGTATGCTGAAGATGTCTCTATAGAGAGTGAATAATGGAGAAGTGGACAGAAAGAACCTAGCATAACCTATAGTGCATTCAGAAAGTATTCAGACCCCCTTCCTTTTTTTCAGTTCTGTAATGTTGCAGCCTGATGCTACAGTTTAAAATTTTCACATTTTTATTGTTAATCTACACTCAGTACCCCATCAAGACACAGTGAAGACTGAATTTTAGAAATTGTTACAGATATTTAAAAAGTGAAAAAACCCCCCCAAAACTATAAAACTATAAAACAACTGAGAAATCACTTGACATAAATGTTCAGACCCTTTGCAAAAACACTGTAACTTTAGCTCAGGTTCCTCCCGTTTATCTTTGCTGAGATGTTTCTACACCTTGACTGGAGTCCACCTGTGGTAAATTAAATTGATCAGACATGATTTGGAAAGGCAAAACCCTCTCCATTGAAGGTCTCATAGCTGACAATGCATATCAGAGCAAAAACCAAGCTATGAGGTCAAAGGAACTGCCTGCAGAGCTCAGAGACAGAATTCTTGACCAGCACAGATCTGGGGGGGGCGCTGCAAAAAAAAAAAAAAAAATCTATTGCTCTGACGATTCCCAAGAGCACAGTGGCCTCCGTAATTTTCAAATGTAAGACGTTTGGCACAACCAGGAGTCTTCCAAGATCTGGTTGTTTGGCCAAACTGAGCTATCAGGGGAGAAGGGTCTTAGTAGGAGAGTTAACCAAGAACCTGATGGTCACTCTGACTGAGCTCCAGAGATCATGTGTGGAGATGGGACAGAGCTCCAGAAGGACAACCATCACTGCAGTCCTCCAGTGATCTGGGTTTATGGCAGAGTGGCCAGACGGAGGACACCCCAGGGAGTTGGTTTTTTTTTTGCCAACATCAATGGGCTGTCATGTTTTACACTCTGTCAAGCCAAACTTCTTCCATTTGAGAATAATGGAGGCCACTGTCCTCTTGGGGGAACTTTGGCGTGGCAGTTTTTTTGTAGCCTTCCCCAGATCTGTGCCCTGCAGAATTCCTGTCTCTGAGCTCTGCAGGAAGTTCCTTTGACCTCATGGCTTGTTTTTTGCTCTGATATGCATTGTCAGCTGTGAGGCCTTCTATAGAGATGTGTGCACCTTTCCAAATCATGTCCAGTGAATTCAATTTAAAAATAATTCAAAAGCATGCATATCCCAAAGAGTAAAGTACTGGGTGCTGAACCAAGAGAGGTTACATACACAACAGAAAAATCAAGAAGCAGCTGCAAAGCTTATCTAATAAAGAGCTAAATAGCTAAATAAAGAGCCAAATTTGTGTTGTTTCAAAGTTTTTTAAAGGGTCTGGATACTCATGTCAGTGTGATATCTCAGTTTTTTGTTTTTTTTAATGAAAATATATATACATTTCTTTTTTTTTTCACTCTGTCATTACGGGATACTGAGTGTAGATTAATTAGGGGAAAAAATGAAAAGATTGTAGCATCAGACTGCAAAATAACAAAACTGAAAAAAGTGAATGGAGTCTGAAAACCTTGTGAATGCACAGTATGGGTTTTTTTGGAGTAAAGTTTATGCACCTTTAAAAAAAATGCCCACATTGTTTTGGGAAAAATGGAAGCCAGGAGACAAGCTATGCCAATGTTAACAGCCTGCTTGGTTTGCAAAGCTGTCCCTCACAATAACTTTGTTTATCATGGTAATGCTGATTTTAGTTAGCCTACATCATACAGACTTTTTACAGTCTGTTGTGGTTGTCACTCGTCATCACTGAAGATGAAAAACTTGAGAGGAAATTCATCATTTTTTTGCTCTGTTTTCCTGTGCTAAGATGTACATTCTGGTTGTCTTCTTGCAGTCTTCAATTATGTCATTATCTAGAGATAACAGTGATGGTTTTTCATTGATAAGATAATGTCAAATTTTATTTTCAGAAATGATTTATCTTGGGGAAACCAGTAGGGATGCACGATAATATCAGTCTGATATCGGTATCGGCAGATATTAGCTTAAAAAGGCAAATATCAGTATCGACAGATATTCAAATTTCTCCCGATATTTACATCTGATATTTTGCCCGTGTATTTCAGCATATATCGACTGTAAATTTTGTCCATATATACTAATAAATTAGTGGAGTTTTAGGCTGAACCAGCAGACCTATGTCAGGTGAGGTCTTTTTCTTTATTTATCCTCATTCTTTAAACTTTAATGTGTTTTTAAGGACTAAAAAATGTTTTCTTGGTCATCCTTAAACCTTAAAGTGTCCAAAAGACTAAAATTTCTTGTCTGAAGAACATATTTAAATATCGGTATAGATATCGGTATCAGCTAAAATTAATCTTTAAATATCGGCATATCGGATATCGGCAAAAATCTAATATCGTGCATCCCTAGAAACCAGTGTAGTTATTCCTAGATCACAGTATAATTTTGTTGCATCTTATTCACTGCTGCAGCAGTGGGAACAATTTGGGGGTTCAGTGTGTCGCCTGAGGACTCAAACATGTAACTGCAAGATCTGGAGATTGAACCCGACCCTCAACTGAGAGATAACTGCTGGTCCACAGTTGATGCTGTCCTGTTTTCTAGCTCTTTAGTTGTATTACCAAGCTATGTATGCCTTCTGACACAAATGTTTATCTCCTGCTGTTATTAGAGATTGGGGATGAACAGCAGAAGCTGTGCAGATGCAGATGCTCTCTCTTTGTCTTTTTTAAAACAAAAGGTAAAAGGGGAATATTGGCAAGTTTTCTCCACCAACAAAATACTTGTACAAAACAGTAACAAAATAACGTATTTCTTTAACTCAGATTGAATTATTGAACTAATGTGTTATGCCACAGAGAACGACAGAAAAGTTTAGTTGTCCTCAACTCTTCCTGGTATCACTGAAAGAGAAAATGAACTCTATTTTCAGAAAAAGGAATTAGCTCTCAAATTAAGGGTATCATTATTTTGGTTAAAATGTAAAAATCTATTTTCTGACTATCACAGGTTCCCAGTTGTGTGACCAGTGCCCTAATGCAGTGCTATTGAAACTTATTTTTCCCCAATGCACCTAAAATAATTCATTCTAAATAACCTCTTGGTCAGTTGCTACAGCATTTTTTGTTGTTAATACTGAATTGTGGAAACATACAGGTGCATCTAAAAAAATTGAGATAGTTCTTTTTTCCTTTGATTTACTTAAGAATTTACATAAATTGTAGATTGATCTCATAGAATGTGAAAGATTTCAAGACTTGGTTTTTGCTTTACTGTTTTAATGCTGATGTTTATGGCTTATATCTCAATAAATTTAAGAAATCCACTATCTGAAAAAATAGAATATTGTAAAAAAAAAGAAAAAGAAAAAAGAGGTCCAATTTGCAAATGTTTCCTGAGCCTCCTTCTCTCTTTTTGGTTCAGTGCATTTCTCAAGTGGGCCAAGGAGAAAAACAACTGGACCAACGTCCTTTTTTCATAAACTATATTTAGCATTTAATTTGGAAATCAAGGTCTCAGAGTCTGAAGGAAGATCTGAGAGGCAGAGAAGTCAAGGTGCCTGAGGTCCAGTGTTTTCAGTCTCCACAGTCAGTGATGGTTTAAGGCGCCTTGTCAACTGCTGCTGTTGGTCCACTGGTCTTTATCAAGTCCAGAGTCAACGCTGTCAGATGTCTACCAGGAGATTTTAGAGAACTTCATGCTTCCATCTGCTGAGAAGCTTTATGGAGGTACTGATTTCCTTTTTGCCCACATTGAAGCCAAAACGACAAGAAACTGGGTTTTGGACCGTGGTGTTACTGTGCTTGATTGGCCAGCAAACTGGTCTGACCTGAACGCTGTAGACAGTCTCTGGAAGATGAGAGACACCAGACTCAACAATCCAGAAAAGCTGAAGGCTGCTATCAGAGCAACCCGGGCTTCATAACACCTCAGCAGAGCCACGGATTGATTGGCTCCATGCCACATTGCGTAGATGCAGTAATTTGTATTAAAGAAACCAGTTACTGAGTGGATAAATGAGCATAATTTTCCAGCACGCCATAATTTCTGTGTTCTGGATCCTTTTTTGGACTGATGTTTATTGAAATGCTAAAATTTGGAGATTTAATCATCGAGATTAAAATAAAGTCTTGAAATAATTTACTTTATAGGCGATGAATCTAGAATTTATGGGAATTTAACTGAAGTAAATCACAGGAAAAAATGAACTTTTACTTGACATTCTGTTTATTTGAGATGAAACTTTATGTTGTATGAATTTCCACAGCACACCTAGACTTTCTTCAAGGCGAGTTTTTTGGGAACCAGTGCCCTTATGCATTCAGTTTATCATCTTATTTACTCTGAACTGGACCAGTTAAAAAAAGATAATAATAATGTGATAATAAACTTGGTAGGACAATGTTTGGTGAGTTAAAAGCTGTGCTGAATAGTAGGATACATTCAGTCTTCTTTTAATGGGTACTGCCATGGCCTCTAATAGCTTTAGAAGAATCCAGACTTTGGGTACTTTGGTATTTCCTTCACTTCCACAGCATGTTTTAAAGAAGTCCTGTCTCTTTGAGTTCAGAATCTGACCCCTGTGTGCTGTTTCTCTGCAGGTCCTCATGCGGACACGGCCAGCGGCTGCCAGAACCTGCAGTGTGGTTTCAGGGCCTGCTGTCGCTCCGGAGAGTGATCCTGCCGAGCAGCGCTCTCCTAAAACGTCTCGTCTCCTTTTTATTGCACTTTATCCTGGGAATACCGGTTGCTGTATTTTGTGTCACTTCGAAATGTTTCTAGAAGAAACAATAAATTTTGCTCCTTTATTTCCATTTCACATCAGTTTTAAAGAGGAAATAATCTTTAGAAGAGGCAAAGGGGTGGTGTTGGATTTGAAGTGTCTAAAATAAAAATTCTGGTTGTTTTGGATTTTGAACAATTTAGAATTGACAAAGACCAAGTACTTTGAGTTTGACTAGCATCTTCACAAAAGCTCGCTGAGTTACTCAAGTCTTCTCCCCTGCTTTTTAGTTCATCCATTTATTCTGAGCATAATGTAGGCTGTGATAGTTGCACCAAAATGTTTAAATGACCTGCACATAGACTCACTAAAGATTTCTGTGCTACCCTCCCTTCATGTTCAGTTCACTGCTGACACCCACAGCCACGATTGATCAACTACGACACGAGTCCAGGAGGAGCAGACATAGGAATCCATACATGACGTTTCAGTGTAGTCTTAACCTTTTTGTCAGACTTTGTGATAGCACATGTTCATAACCACCATACAAGCTTTTTCTTCTTTAATTCTTCTTTATGCACTCCATTGTTGTGGGCAGAGAAGCGGACCAATGATCATCTAAGAAGGATTTAGGGATTCAGATTAATAACACTCAGACTGGGAGAAGCCTACTGTGTAGATTTTACGTCATCTTGGCTCATTCTGCTGCAGGGTTTAATTGCGTGTTGAAAATCTTGCATGAGGAGCTCTAATGGAAATGTTCAATTCATAAATGGATCAATAAAAGTATCTTGGAGTTAAAGGCTGTGTTGTGGATCATTCAATGTGGAGAACACTGTAAAGCACTGATCATCAACTGGTGGCTCGAGGGCCATATCAGGCCCCCCAAAGCTTCCTGTCTGGCCCTGAAAAGATAATTAAATTCAGAAAAGGAGAAAAAGATGTTGTCATTTTCAGGGTATCTTGGCTGCTGCTGTTAAATCCACCCCAAAAATGACAAATTGAAATTGTTTTAACCTTTAGGCATCCCTTTAAATGACTACACACATACGTCCCCAGGGGAAATTTTCTGCACCAACTTTAAATGCTAAAACTCACGATTAAGATTATTTTTAAAAACATTTTTATTTTTTGTTTTTAACTTCCAACTCTGATAATAACAGCAAATCTTGAGTCATTGTCATGATTTTTATGTTTTTAACCCTTTAAATGAATTCAATTTTCAATTCAGCAGAATGGAATATTTTCCATATAAAAAAATGTTAAATGGATTTTTTAAATTATTATCAAAGATGGTCATAAGTCATCATTTACCACCAACATCAACTTTTATGCATTTTTACTTTTTGTGCAGTGTCCAGAAATTGTTGGAAATTATGCAAAAAATGTTTTGACCCCTCCTTTATATGGTAATATTCATAATTTATTTATTTTTTAAATTTATTTATTTTTTTTGTAATCACCTCCAGTTGTAATCATGTCATATCAAATCTTTGGTCAGGATTTTTAATAAATAATAATTTAATCAATATAATTAAATTAATTAAATACATTCAGAATGCCTCATTGACAGTAAGTCACTGCTTCATTTTCATACGTGTGAAGAGACAGCCCTCATATCTAACATGCAAAACACAAGTTTATATTCATATCAACACCCACAGACATTTATTATTTCATTTCTTTGTGCCTTTACTTCACAGAGCTATAAAAAAAAATCCCACTGTAAGTGTGTTAAAGTGCCCTACGGATACACGCTTGGCCCAAAAAGGGTAATGGCACCATCTAGCGGTTAGTAGTTAAAATTGCAAGTCTAAGGTTCCCATTCAAAATTGCATCACAGATAACGGCAGTAACAGCGACACATGGTATTGCAAATTTTCAATTATTCACAGGAATTATAATGGGTTTAAATTAGCAAGTTTTGTCCCCAAGATATACGTGAGTATTATTCCTATGCACAATAGCAATGAGGTCAATGTAATGATTTGGCTTGAAAATTAAATAAGCAAAAAATGCACATCTTTATGTTCTGTTGATGCGATTGGCATGAAACTGCACCAATCAGTTATACAATTTCAAAACAGAATGCAAACAATGTGCCTAGGTATACCTAAGGGTTAAAACGAATACACATTTTATTTGTTTACAAAAATTCAGACTGGCAGAAATGTTGCAAAAATGGCCAGATAAAGTGGTGAAGATGAGTTAAAAAGTGGCAAAAATGGGTGACAACTGTCAAAATGGGTTATGGAGTGGCACAGGGGGACAAAAACTGGAAGAAAAATTGTTGAAAAGAGGTTAAATGTTGCAAAATAGGTAAAAGAGCAAGAAATAGGCAGAAGTATCAAAAAATGGGTTGAAAAGGGCAAAATAGATGGAAAGTGGAAATAAAGTTGAAAAGTGGAAGCAATGGCTAACAGTGGCATAAAGGGGATAAAACAGAGGAAAAGTTGTTAAAAATGGCAAAAATTCAATTAGAGATGCAAAAATTGGGTGAAAAAGTACAAAAATGAGTTGAAAGTGGCAAAATTATAGCAAATATAGCCTGGCAAAGCAGTGAAAAGTGGTTTAAAAGTTGCACACAGGGGTAAAAATTGGCAGTAAAGGGGTTAAAGAGTGGCAAAATGGGTGAAAAGTGTCGAATATCGTTTCAGAAGTGTCAGAAATGATCAAGATGGGTTAAGAGTGGCAAAAAATGTTGCAGAAATGACCAAATGAAGTAGTGAAAAGGGGTTAAAAAGTGTCAAAAATTAGTTAATTTTGGTGCTAAATCACCATTAGGGAGGGCCCACTCTCTAGAATTTGAAAGAAAATACAAATACTAATACAATATATGTTACTTTTTTGAGACGTCTTGCTGCCATTAAATTCAAAATGAGCCAGTATTTTTCATGAAATGGTAAAATGTCTGTCTCAACATCTGATATGCTGTTTATGTTCTATTGTGGGTAAAATATGGGTTTATGAGATTTGAAAATCACTGCATTCTCTTTTTATTTACATTCTAACAGCGCCCCAGCTTTTTTGGAGTTTGGGTTATAACCAAATGAGGCAGCTTTCCAGTGATGAACTAAAGAGGGCAGAAAAGTGGCATTTGTTAAAAGCAGCATTTCACATGAATTGCAAAAATTCATGAATGTGTAAAAATTCTGTCTCTAATATGAAAAATAGAGAATAAAAATATGAGTTTGTCAAGTAAGCTTTTAGTCAGAATTCTTGATGTTTTTACCAATAACCCCACTCATTATGAAGGAGCAGACTGATGCTTTACTGGCTGCAGACTCTGGCGATCTATAAGATAAATAAAAGTTACTGTGCTTTGTATTCATTTAGAGCCTGAAACATGTAAGGCATGGTTTAGCATCAGGACACACCACTGAATAAGAAATCACAAATATCTTAAAGTTTTCAGTCACAGTGAAACAGTTTTTATTAAAATGGGACAGTTGGACTTTAAATGCAACAGAAGAAACAAATTAGTGCAGGAAATAAACAACAAAGTCTTCAGAAGATAAAAATAAAGCTCATTTTTATAAAACAGAATAATATACAGTGAGATATATTCCTCATGTGCACACCAGTGACGCGAGGTACACCCATACCGAGAGGACATTGTTTGGGTAGGGGTGAACGTAAACAGCCAGCGCAAACTCCACATTTGATGCTAGAATGCTGTGAACCCCGGTGCTGTAGACGGCCTCCACGATGGGCCGCATCTCAGAGAACGGCAGATTTAGGGGGAATCCTGTCATCTAAAAAGAAATAAAAGCATATCATTGGTCTGAACAATCAATATGTGACTCTGCTGAAACCCATCAGGCATTTTTTAATAGTAGAGCATAGACCATTTTAGTGTTCGTACTCAGTGATGACGTGTTTGTGGGCAGAGCCTGACCGTTATCTTATGGTCAGATAACCTCGGACAGTTTACAGTCATTCATTCAATCTTCATTTGTATAATGACAATTAATCAAGTTGTCTTTACAAAGTGGGACAGTCTTGACTGCACTCTGTTTTATTAATTATAAAGACCCAACATTAATCCACCATGAGCTCAGCACTAACAACATTTAGTAAAGAAAAAACTTCCTTTTACTGGGCAGAAACAGACTCGTATACTGAAGCTGAAGCTAAAAGGACAGAGGAAGATAAGAAAAAAGAGAGAGGAACATGCAGGAAAAGAAGAAGGTACAGAAAGGGAGAAGAATGAGATTCAGGAGAAGAGACTGTGGGCGCCTACTCCAACTGTTTAAATAGTTTTTCAGCCAAAGACCTTCAGCAATGGAGTGTTTCCTGAGCCACACTTGTAAGCCCAGAGGGTCAAAGATTAAACAAAGTTCCAGCAGACGGTTGTCTGGAGAAACCAAATAAAACAAAAGGCATCCAAATCTTTTGTCACGTACAGGGTGGTGCTTTGTGATCATATCCAGGATGTTGAATTTTGAGATTTTTTTCTGTGTATTGTGTAGGACATTTTAGAGCCTCTAAAACAGTGGTTCTCAAACTTTCTGGCTGCTTCTTCTCTTGTTTCCAGTATTTTTCTGCCACATGCACAACTGCTGTGGAATAATTGTCTAAATAGGTCTATACAAATAAAAATGATAGATGGAGGACTGATGACATAACTCGATGACTCAGGTTTGCCTTTCTTAAAAGCCTTCCCCTTTCAGACTCACCCTGTTGTCTCCCAGCAGGCTTTGCAGCTCATGGCGGTGCCCCTCTGCCATGTCCCGCCCCCTGCTGAGCTCCAGTTTGGGTAGGAACCGTTTCAGGGTGGTGGTGCAATAGCGGTTCCAGCGGGTTGGGTGACGAGGACGCCACTCCATGATCTTCTCCTTCAGGATCTTCTCGATTCTGCAGAGAAAACGGCGGATGCTGTTAGGTTTCTGATGTGGAAGAGAAATAAATCATCATGACTCGGAGTTGTCTTGCCTGTCCTGAAGCTCCGCTGCAGCTGCTCTGTCGGTGCGTCGATACACCAGCTCTTCAGGCTGGAGGAACCAAGATTAGGAGGAAAATATGAAATTAAACAGCAAGAACTTTTACCTAAGCAAGTGTAGTGGTCTTATTTTAAATATCTGAAGTGCATCTCTGAACTTGCTGTAAGATTATAAAAATATCCACTCACTTGCACACTGGACAGCCCGGGATGAGAGAATGATCTGGAGAAAAATGGCTTCCACAGGTGAGTTTTGTCTGTGTCAAAACTCATCGTCATGGGCGATGTATACTCTTGAATGTTGAACCAAACCTAGAAAAGAAAAAAAAAAGTTCACTCAACCTCTGCAATCTGAAGTAAACGGTTTAAAAATGCCACTTTAGAATTACTGGCATATATCACATGGCCTCTCTCTTACATTATCAGCATTCACCAGGCAGCCGATGGTTTGCAGCGGGCAGAAAGTGTCGTACTGTCCGTAGGACTGACCGTTGCTGGGGTTCCAGATCAGGTAGCGGTTCTGGTCACAAGTCAGGACATACGCTGTGGGTCCCTGCAAAAAAATAGACCCTTAAAATCACAGTGCTGCAAGACGCAGAATAAAGAACTTACAAACAAGAAAATTAATACGCTACTCTGTTCATAATAAAAATTTGCCATAAAACTATGATTTTCTAAGATTTTCTCTGGTGTAAAATATTAAAAAGCCAACTTTCTCTTAAATTTGACCATGAAACCAATTCATTCAGAACGTCTAAAAGGTGATTTCCTCTGCTTTCTTTGTATTTGTACTGTGCTGCTTTCTATGCTTTATAGCCATAGCACAGAAATAAGCGGCAGTTAATAACTAATTATTTTGGATAAAAGTTTAAGTGTGCTCAAGAGTGGGCAAAGCGTTATGAATATTGTATTAGCCCTGATTTTCAAAACAGGTGCATCTCTAATCTAACCTGACATGCCATATGGATTTGTTTCACGCGTCCATCTGGTAAACCTTCCACAGACAATGTTTGGGAAAGAGCAGAGCCTTTGAAAAAACTCAAAGGGTGATTGGATGAACGTTCTGTCTGTCACATCTTTACAGGCCAATCAGAACAACAAAACACATGACATCGTCGCCGAAACTGACGAGTAAACCTCATAGAGAACTGCATAACGTGAACCCCGGTGACTGTAAACATGTCAGTACACAACTTTTGTTGTTTTAGAAAACAACTCACTGCTGTTCTTTGTTCTTTTAACGGAGAAATTTCGTCAAGTTCTGATAAAACTGGCGCTTTAGCAGCATCCACGCTTATCTCTTTCGCCATAATTTCACTGGCCACTGGCCTGTTTATTTCCTTTTAAATAATGCCACATTTGTAAGGAACATGCATTTGTGGGACGGGCAGCAGAGCTGAGTATGTGGGTTGTGCCCATGAAAAACTAGCCAGATCTTCTCTACCAATGCCAAACAGCTTATTGAGCCATTGCTCTTGTTTGGTGGACTGGATGATTGAAGTCTGAAGAAAGACGTACTGGAAATTTAACTATTTAACAAACAGGAGCTTCAGTAGCATGTGGAGGAACCACACACAGCCACAACAGCCTGGCTCCTCCTCCTCATGCTGGTCACACACTGGTGTGGGACGGCATCCCATTTGTTGCAAGTGAGCCAATGTGGTTGTGTTTGTCACTTTGGCACCAACAGTATGCCCAAGCTGATCCCACATGTGTTCAATGGGGTTGAGATCAGGATTGCTGGGAGGTCATTCCATCCTCTCCACTCCCAAAATTCTGGAGTTAGACTCTGGAGGTAGTCCCCCGCTCTATGGGGGCGAGTGTTGTCATCTTGGAGGATAGAGTTGGGTCCCAGACTGTGGAGATGTGGGCTTGCCAATGGCTGCAGAATGTTACCTCAATATTTCTCTGCACTGTGATTGCCAATCAGGCAACTGGGGGTACCAGAAGCTCAAAACAATAGAGACCGTAAAATAAGCTGTTTGTCATTGGCAGAGAAGATCTAGCAAATATACTCAACTCTGCTGCTCATCCTAAAAATGCATATTCATTACAACTGTGGCACCATTTAAAAGAGAATTGAACAGGATTTCTAATGGTATAAGATTTATTACCAAGAAGCACTGTTACAAAAAAGAAATAATCTACCAAATACAAATTTCCTTACTTTTTGTGCTAAGTTTATCTTTCCCATGTTTGGGGACTGTTGCTCTATTAGCTTTATAGTTCCAGCTCTTCATTACTGATCATTATACTTTTACTTCTCAGTGCAATTCATACATCCACACTGTCTTTCCTGAAGGGTATTTTGCTTGGCATTAGCCACCACTACTAATGGACACCTGGGAAATTCCAACAATTCTGTGGTTTCAAAATACATTACAGACTAGCATAAGCCAGTCCTTGGACTTTTTAGCTTGAACAAAATGATTTAGATACCAATTCAGAAATCATCCCATTCCAGAAATCCTCTCTGGTTTATGATCAATTTGAGACAGACCTCTGGTATTGCAGTGCCAATAATAAGCCAGGCCTTCTTGTCCATGGACAGGAAGTAGTTGCACAACAGCACGGCGTGCTCTTCGTCTCCGGCAAGTAGGGTGAGGAATTGCTAAAATGAGGAGGTCATACAAGGCTCTGTTAGAAGGGTGTTTCCATCATCCTGTAATCGCTGTAAATCAGAGAGAGTTTACTCACATCACATGTGCTCCACAGATCGCACACACCAGAGAATGAAACTCCGTCTGGCAAAGAGGGAATGAGCGAGACGAATCGAGCGACCAGGGCCTGTGGGATCGAAGGGTCAGGACATTTGATTCAAGCAAGTTTAAACGGTACCTATTTCTACTAAAGAAGATGGCTGACCATGGCCTCCTGGGGGTTGTTGGAGAATTCCTCCAGCAGCTCCTGAGGAGGATTAAGAGCTCTTATGTATCGTGTGATAAAGACCGTCTTCCCGTTGAGGTCGATGATGGTGGTGATGCAGGGTCGGTCTGGGTAACACTGTGCTGCCTCCCTCTCAAACTTCTCTGATGCCTGCAGCAAACTCTCGGTCTCCTGACTGTCAAACTGCAGGAACTAGAAGAACCCAGGTTATTGTGTTTATTATTATGCTACTGTATGTGAATAAATCAAAGTAAGCTTCAAAGATGCTTTAATGAATGAGCAGTTACCTTCATTTCCTTTATCTAGCACATGCAGCAGAGCAAAAGGAAGCAAGCGACAAAAGAATGACAAACATAAGAAAGAAAGAAAGAATTAAACTGATGCATAAAAACCTTCTTTTAAAGCATGCATGACAAATTATTAAAAACAAGGAACTAAGAATCAGCGAACCCTAATAATTCAACCTCAAACCATAATGCAACCATGGATTAAATCTGTTTATACACTAATGTCGAAGGGGAGCTGAAAGTGTTTTTTTATATGTCAGTGTATGCTCAACAGGGACCCAAATTTTTAGAATCAGGACTTTAAAAAATCAATGCAAGGGCAGTGAGAGAGTGAGAGAGTTAAGAGCACATGTATGTCCCTCCAATAATTTAACTGCAGGGTACATACAGGAAATCTGACATCTAACTCAATACTTTTTAAGACCCTCTTAACATATTCTAAAATCTCATAGCATCTTCAATTTCACAGCAGTTACACTGGTGACAGTTCTATGCATGTTTTGCATTGTCAGATAAAATGTGACAGCACAGTCAAGAAAATGCAGATGTTACTGAGGTATGAAAATAAAGCTTTTTTTTTAAATGCCAGAAGTGCTAAGAGAGCAGATGATTACACCAGGCAAAAGCTTATTTTCTTTTCCAACATCCTGTTAAATGCTAACAAGTGTTAACTCCAACACCTTCTTCTCTAACACTTCTCCAAAACCCTGCATTTACCTATCATTTATATGCACACATAACATAGTTAACTTACAAGCTAGAGACACTGTGAAGCTTTAAGGATGCACTGATAGCTCAATGAACCAGAACATAAAAAAGCGTGTAGACTCATGTCAGATCTGGTGGAGCACCATCAGAATCTCACTTCTGCTTAAAACTAAAAACAAAAGCAGAATGACTGGCCTACAGCCTCTTTTAAAAAATACAAAAATTAAAAACAGCTTGAAATGTAAGAACTTAAGGTCCTTCATTTAAAACTTCATAATATTTTTTGCTAAATTGACTGATCAACTTTTTATACTTTTTAAGACCCTGCAGACACCCTGAATTGATTTATTGAGAAGCCTTATATCAAAACTGAAGTTTCTCCTGCCTTTGTTTCATACATTTGTTGCTTGATGCCAAAGTTGTCCTGTGTTTGTAGGGGTCCACGATCACACTTGCATGATTTTATCATGAGCTACTTTTTTAACATGACAGCTTGAAAACAAAGTCACATTTTGCATTGCAATCACTTTGTGTGGAAAACATGATCTTTAAGCTTTCTTTCAGTTTTTGTTTTATGTTGATAGGCCAAGTAAAACAGGAAATATGATCATTTTAATTTGATATAAAAATTAATGTTACACATAGGGGGCAGTGGACCATGCTGTACAGGACTGGCACTGTTTTTTTATTCATAATTTCAGCATAGTGTAATTTCTTTTCAAAAATGACAAGATATTGTTTTAAATAACACATTTTAAAAATCCATATTTGTGGGGTCTAGTGTTTTTGGAGGTCCTATATCCAATACAGTAAATTAAACTTACAAAATATAGTTTAATTTTTTAAAGTTGAGATAGTGCCAGAAAAGATTATACCAAACATGAGCATGGTGAACATTTTCTGAGTGGTTTATTTTGTCAAAAGAAAATTAACAAAATGGTAAAATAGCCAGTGGACCTCTAAGGGTTAAGGAGGTTCATTGTGATACATATCATCAACGGTCTTCTCTCCACACATGCTGATCACCTGATCGGAAGGTGGACTATGCATGACTCCAAGTCATGTGACCATGCTGAGGCCAACAAAGAGCTCAAGACAGTTTTACTCAGGAGCTGCATTTTATTCTTCATCTTTTCAAAATAAAACATTTTTTTATAAAGTGACATCTGCAAAAAACTGACACATGAATTGAAACTTCAATTTTTTGTCAATTTTTTTAGACCCTCGAACATGAGCAGGGAGACAATCCGAATCGGAAAAGTCTGAGTGATGTTTACATAGCGGCATATCAACAGTAGAGGAGACTCATCTTTCTTATACTTCTACCAGGATGAAAGCTATGAAAGTTTGAGAGTTTTATGTATTTATGATGTGTGTGGGTCAATTATGCTGCTACTCTGTATGCTTCAAAATATAAATTAGCAAACATTAACTAGTTTATGTTACTTAACGATATCATGATGATGAGTGTTAGCTCTTAGTCCGTGATCTGGCGCTGTAATATTAGCTAAAGATGGCCATATTTTAATCAAGTTCACACATCTAATTTAAGGATTAGAGAAAAAAGGCCCGAACCATCCTCTCGTGAGATTATTTAAATTTCATTCAGCATTCTGTGCCGTTTAGTTGCTCTTTTAGTACCATCTTTTTTGCTGTAATAAGTGTCCCCATCGATGGGGTATGATACAGTAGTTGAGTTCTCAGGCTGCAGTGATGAGACAGACTCACAGCCTGTGAGTCGCTCTGCCCTCCTCCGCCGTCACCTGTCATCCTTACTAAGGAGTGTTCTCAAACCAGCACTCCACATGAGTTAATTACCTAATGGCATACTTGGATGGACTGGATAATGGGGCGGGAACTGTGGAGTGCTATTAGGCGATGTCCAGATCACTGATCTGCACTTTGTTGCTGATGCTGTGATCCTTACAGAAACTGTAGATGTCCTTGTGGGGGCTCTTAACTTGCTGAGCGAGGAGGCTAAAACATAGTGAATGCACGTCACCTGGTACAAAACTCTTGTAAGGCCTGGGCACTGACTTTCGGCCAGAGGCTCTGGCTGGACTCCTCTGCGACAACTTCTCTTCGGTGCATCTTTGGAAACCATTGGCAAGACCGTGTGTCTAAAGCCGTGCTTCCATCAGGGGGTCCAGTTTGATTCAGTCAATTCAGTCAATCTACAGTCAGTCTGCATTGTTTTAGCGCCAATTTACAACAAATTTGTTCTCAAGCCACTTTACAAAGAGGGCAGGTTTAAGCCGTGTTTCCATCAGGGGGTCCGGTTTGATTCAGTTCGGTTTGGTATGGTTTGGTACGCTAAACCCCCAAATAGACACCCGTGCTCTCACTTGGGTGGGCGGGGCTGTGAAAGCATGCATGTTAAGTCACAGACAATGCGAGTCAGCTGTTCCAGCTGCAGAGTTAAAGAAAGGATGAGTCAGAAATCAGAAATCAGTCGGGAATAAGCAGTAAACAGCTTTATTTCAGCTGAAAGTGCTTTTTAAAAAAATAACTACATCTTAATGATGTTAACCGCTGTCAGTACAGATCCTCAGCTGATGGTATACGTGTACAGAGACAGTTTGAGTCGTAATGCTATGTTAATACGTGAATATATCTAGTCTAGAACAGTTTATACGACAAAATATGAACGTTTTGGAGCTGTACTGTGAGAATTCGCCGAATTCAAAATAAAGTAAAAGTTCAGCTGGTGTTAAAATCAAGCTAGATTAAGTCAGAAATCCGGGGTGCGCTGATCTCGTTTAAAAGTAGTCTGCAGCCTGAAGTTTTACGAGCCCGCTCAACAACCACAGAGCGATGTTTTCACAGGTTATCTAACATAAGACGTAGATTAATAACTAGTTACAGATGAGAATGAACTGTTCAAAGGCTTCGTATTCACAAAACTTATGCATTAATTTAGTTTCTCATCCATCACGGATGGATCAGGCTGATGTGAGCCATCAGGTTCTGCTTTGTGTATTTAAAATCATCCAGGTAAACGTCAGGAAACTTGATTTGTGGCCAGATACCAATATCCATAGACTAGGAAACAGTCTGGATCTCTGTCGAGTCCAAATATTTCCCATTTAGGTAGATATTGGTCCATTTTTCTCCCGTTTTCGCCTGCTTCTCACAGCAGACTTCCACCTTTGAAGCCCAGAGGTGAGCAGCTGAGTCATGCGCTGACGTAACGTCAGTGCAGCCCCTATTGTTGTGTGTGTAGCTCCACCTTTTTGGGATGGTTAGATAAGATTGGCACCCCTACGGAAGGGTGCCGAAAAGTGGGACGGTACCGGTCGATTTTTTGGGACCCTTTCTCAGTGGAAACGACAAAAAAAGCATGCCGTACCACACCAAACTGAGCCGGACCGCTTGGTGAAAACGGCCTATAATACTGACATGCTCAGGAGAGCAGGAATATGAACGTTCAGCTGCGCCTTTACAGGCACCTGGCATGCTTCCCTGTGGTTTGATCCAGCTCACTACATACTGGGTACCCAGGACCCAATGGGCTGGCCTGGATGCTGGAGGAAGCAGCTGGGAGGATACCTGATACCTGGATGCCAGAGCAGTACAGGACCAAGCTAGCAAAAAACACATTTAGAAGAACTAGCAGGGCTTGCTTATTCCTTAATAGCCAGAAGTGTTCATTTGTTTACATTTGCTGGTGAAGGAGAGCATTTTTGAAAATATTACACATGCATTAATGTGAGAAAATCTGACTTAAGAAGGGGCTGTTTGCTGGCTCTTTCAGAAGCCTGGGAAGGTACTGTTAGGTTCATTGATTGATAGATGTAATAGATGTGATAGATGTAAGTGATATGAACACAAATATGAATGGATAAGACATAAACATGATCCACCGTCTCGTCTGACTTTAAACATGACTAACCTTCTCCCTGATGGACTCTGCAGGCACCAGCTGAGGTTCGATGGTGATGAACAGGGTGATGAACGTTCCCTCGCTCGTGCTCCGTAACAAATCATAACCACTAGTGGTGCCATGACTGCGCTCCTTATTGTACCCCAGCAGCACTGCTGGAGTGTTCACCTTGAATGTGCCATCAATCTGTCCAGTGGAAACACAAATAAAATCAGTCTTCAGCTCAGGCAGTCAGCTGATAAATAATAATCTTTAAAGACTCACCCTGGACTGAGAGTAAATGGTGCTGAAAGGGATCTTAACTGAGCCAAGCCAGTGCTTTTCTACCCGGGTGTGTATGGACTCCCCTCTGTCTTTGTCATTCTGAGGAGGAAAAAAAAAAGTTTAAATGTGAGGCAGAGGACAAAGAACATGCTATGATCTGATTTCTGTGAGAGAAAAGGAGCAGTGTGTTACTCACCACTCCAGTTTCAAAAATGATTTCGTCAAATATGTTGATGAAGACTTCATCTCTGACTGACTGCAGGCTGGCAGCGCTGTAGTCACCATTTGGAGCGCTGTGCAGAAAAAAGGTTTGTGTTTTAGCTCAGATGTAAAGTTAGTGTATATAGTGTAATCTAATTAGTTTCAGAGCCTGATGATGAAACTTCAAAGTTAAACTTTAAAACATGTCTTTATTCATGTTCTTATCTTACATCAAACTATCCATCATTCATCCTCTACACTCAAATCCTGTTTTCTGTCTAAATATTTTAGGATATTTTCTTTTCTTTTGTTAAAGCAAGGATTATTAAAACTATAAATGCATTAGTAGCTTTGGGAACTGCAAGACAACAATAATTAGAATCAGCTTTATTGGCTAAGTATACCTATGCAACAAGACATTTGATTTTGATCAGCTTTGATCTCAGTGTTCAGGAATTAAACATTAAATATGAAAACTATTTCAATTATGATTCAAATACATATAAGTTCCTGCAGGTATTTTAACTCAGCTTAGTACAAAAAGTCAGGATCTTTGTGTTTGGTAGGTCATATCTTTGTTGTATCAATGCTCCTTGGCAACAATCTTTTATCGTTGGAAAGCCTGTTTATTTCCTTTTAAATGATGCCACATTTGTAAGGAACATGCATTTGTGGGATGAGCAGCAGAGCTGAGTACGTAGGTTACGCCCATTAAAAAATTTGCCCAACTTTTACCTGAATGGTAGCTGCAGCTCCTCGTTCCAGCAGGGGTTCGGTCCCTCAGCTGTGGTGGTTTGAAGAACTGTGCGCTGGAAGGAAACCTCCACAAATGGCCTCACCTGTACATTCATTACAACAATAAAACACTCTAAAAACAACAGTAAATACAGAAAATCTGACATTGGATTTAATACTTTTAAGACCGTTTTAAAGACCCTCTTCATACATTTTAAGACCTATCACATCTTTTTGACCAGTTACATTAACAACAAAGATGCCTATTTTTGTGCTGATAATAAGATAAGAATGTGACAAAAGAAAAGAAAAGTCATTTTTTTTAAGTATGGTAATTAAGCTTTTTTTTGGAGTATTTTGAAATTAGACTGTGACAAAAAAGAAGCAAATAACAAAAGGTAGCGGGATGGAAGGTTTTATTTTGTAATTAAAAGGCCTAAAAGTAGCTATGCTGAAATCTCTAGTACTTATTTACCAAAACAAACAAAAAATAAAAGAAAATAAACCGACTACGATAAGATTTTAAGAAAAAGTGTATTATTGCCAATTTCAGGACCCATAAAATCATTAATACCGGTTTTAAAGCACTGATTTGTCAGTGATCACTTTTACCGTTGCAGATGATCAGCCATAGCTCACAATACCAGAGTTGTGTTCATTTCAATAATTTATCTCCATAAATCTGGGAAGAATTCAGGTCAAATCTGACAGAGTTTCATAAGAATCTAAATAAATAAAGTAATAAAATAAGTAAATCAATTTAAATATAAAAACAAAAGCAGAAAAACTAGCCTACAACCTCTTTAGATTAATATGCTATTAAAAAACCCTACAAAATCATAAATTCATGCATTTAAGACTTTTCAAAAGCCTTAATTTTGGCTGAATTGATTTACCAACTTTTAATACTTTTTAAGACTCTGCGGGCATCCTGAAATAAAACAAATTATAAACCACTTTCAAACAACACATTATCTCATATCATGTTTTAAATTCATCAAGATGGCTGAGATTAAACATCACTCTTAGCTCACAGATTTTTGCATGTTTTCTTATTTCATTCCCCTTTTTAATTTAGACTTTGTTGAAAAACATAAATTGCATTTTATCTTTTCAACAAAAAATTAAGCAGACCTAGAACTAATGCTTGGTGGTTACTGTGTATATAATCTCAGGGCCCATCAACAACCATCATCACCTATACAGATGGATATCTGATATCTGTCTGATAGATGCTTTTTTACTTCTGGAAACGGATGATGACTTTTTTTCTCATACTGTGTTTGTAAGAATGGCCAGGACAATGTAGAGAAGAAAAACCCAATAATTTAATGCACAGCCCAGTCTATCGCATAGTCCTAAAAAATTTCTCTCCTGATATAACTCCTAAAAATTCAATAAAAGTTGTGGCGTGGCATTGCACTACCTATCAGCCTGTCTCATACAAAGCCTCAGTGATTCAAAGGGAAATGTCTCTTCCTTCAAGCATTCATGTTTTGCACATCTTCATATTTCACATCTTTTCTAGTAATTTGTCCAACGTAAATTCCTAACTCTGTCTCAAACACAAATAAAGATCTTGCTAAGGTTTGGAGGTACCTGGTTAGTGAACCAATCACTGCCCTGGATGATAGTCTGAGACGACTGCCCTGGTTTACTGAAACAAAAACATGAATTTATGTCACATTAAGTCACAAAAGGAAGATTTTACTTTAATTTAGACTGTTTGTGACTAACACTGACTTGTTCTGTGGCCTGCGGATAGGGACGTCGTAGGCCCGAAGGATGTTGATCAGCAGCTTAATGTCTCCGTCAGACAGATTCTGAGCCGTCACCTTCTTCCTTTCTTTCCTCTGAGGTTTCAGCGGTCGTTTGGGTTCAGCCAGCTTGAAGAGGTTAAATCCCAGAATCCTGATTGTTGACACACAGTGGTTATTATACAGAAAGAGGGACCACAGACTGTAAACTAACAAACTCATGATTATAATTTAGGTAGGGATAAAAAAATCTGTTTTGATTCAAAGTTTGGGAAAGGATTATTTCCAACAACAGTACCCAGTCCTTCCAGGTATTTGCATTTAATAACCAAAATAACTCTTTCAAAGCAGGGTTTACTAAAATATTATACCTTTTTATTGCATATAATCAGCTTATGTGCATGTTTTACAAAAAAAAATCTGAACTTCATGACTTATTAACTATGGGCAGTGCTAAGTGCTAAGCCGGAGCTATGACTGGATTAGTCAGATGACAATAAGCATATTTAAGACTGTTTGATGAGGAAAAGGTCTACATTCCCTTCACAGCTGCAGTGAGCGGGTAGGTTAATGTGTCTTTCAGTTTAAAAGCAATCAAGCTAAAATACTGACCTTCATTAATTCCTTTAAGTTGTAAAAATATGTTCATTTTATAACTGCAGCAAAAACTAAATACGGAAATACAGAGTTTTGACACAGGCAAAAGCTAATTCTGTTGGCTCTATGACCTACAACAGTGAATGAGACCATCAGGGACAAAACTGATCATGTCTATATATCATAATGCTATCTAATGCCTGAAACTACATCATGGGATATGTGCCAAACAAAGCTATGGCACCACTGTCGCTTGTTGCAATCGATTATTTGTCTAAACAATCCTCAAGTGTGTGGCATTAATAATATGATTGTTTTAAAAGTGAGAACTTCCTGGGTCTTGAATCATCCCGCCGGTGGGGTCACCAACTTGATATTGTGTACTTTTACAGCAGGAATAACAACAGGAATATGAAATACAAAAGGAGGCCAGCTTGTGAGGATCAATTGTGCTCCTTTGTTTTTCTTTTCACGTCCTGTTTGATCAGGTGAGTTTCTGTGAGATCACTGAATCTCCACTGCATCACCTAGTGCGTGCTTTTGGAGGATTATAATAATAGTATAATCCATATAATAATAAATAGTTAAAACAATAATTATGTCAGTCATTTTCAAAAACAGTTAAACATTTTAACTCTCAACTGTGTAGTCAGCCTAACAAAGTTTCCTCTAAGACCTGAGATTTCCTCTATTTAAGTGTCTATAATGTATTTGAAAATGGGGAAATATTTCTTTGTTTGGTCAGACCTTCCCCTTGAACACATCTTTCCATCTCAGGGCAGAGAGAGAGAGTTGATATAAGATAAGATTTCAAGGATGTCCAAGATGATGAATGTTTTGAGTGCCCATGCACATCAAAAACATAAAGCAAATTTAACATATTGTTGGAAATGTTGACAACTCAGTAGAAGAATGACAGCAGAAATGGTTTCTACTCAGACTATTGATAAATAACAAGAGACAGGTTGGCATGAAAATTTGAACATGACAAAAGTGTGTGCCAAAGTTGTCCCAAAACTTTCGACCCTTAATCAAAAGGAAAAACTTAAGCTAATTTGTGGAGATATTTTGGAAAAATCTGAAGGAAACCAATTTTTTTTTAGAAGTAGTGGTTACATGCGATGAAACTTAGATCTTCCAGTATGATCCTGAACGGCAGTTGGAAAACACCGTCGTCAACAAGGATTAAGAAAGCATCACAAAGCAAGTTCAAGTTCAAGGCTGTGAAGATAGTAGGGTATTATTTTGGAGGAGTGGGTTAGAGAAGAGTCAATGCTGAACCTACTTGACCACCCTCCCTATTCACCGGATCTAGCACTGTGGGACTTTCTCCTTTTTCCTCAGATTAAATCTGAGCTCAGAGGAACACGTTTAGAGTCTGTGTCAGAAGTTAAGAAAAGAACGACAGAGGTTCTGAGACAGAAGAAGACCTACTGCACTGCTTTGATCAGTGGAAGACCTGAATGCAGTGGTGTGTTGATGCAGAAGAGGAGGAGATTGGAGGAGGAAGACATTGAAAAATATTTATGTTCAGCCTCATTTTTTAAGAGCCATACCTCGTGCAATGACCAAAGATGAGGCTATTTTGTATGTATATGAATATGGCGTGCCTTTAGACTTTGACTAGATCTAAAACAAAAGCTGGGCAACAAGGGTTTGAAAACCTCTGATTTACACTGTATATAGTTGAGGATGTAACAGTTCACAGAGGCAAATGTTCTTTCTTGTTTCAGTTTTGGGATCCTGGTTTGGGAAGGGTTCACCCAAAAGAAGTACTAAATTAATTTTTCAAGTTTTCCCATCTTGATCTGGGAGTAGCTAGATTCCTGTTTGTTCAACCTTGTGCTGTTTGAAACTTCCTGTAACAGTTGGCACCTTTAAAACGATATGCAATACAAAAAGCAGCACAGGCATAAATAACACCCTCTGATTTGAAATGATGAAATATATACAATGGAAAAAACCTCAATAAAATATGGCATCTTGGAGTAATGTCCCATAGATGTAATTTATTTACAAGTGAGGGGTAATTCGCGCTGAATCACCACTCATGTGAGCCAGTAACAGAGTGTGGACTGGTTTATGTAAAAGGGGAAAGCTGTGCATTTGAAGCAACAATACCAACTAGATTCAGGATCAACAACCTTTGACAAACTTCTGATTACTTATTCCTTAAAACATTTTACTGCAGGTACCAAATACCCGGAAGATGATTATTTTAAGTAGTAAATCATAAACAGTTTAGAGAATTTAGTTCAACATGATCAAAGACAAATAATAGCAGCAAATCCTGGATGGACTTAATACTGAACAGGGTCTATGTGCACTACAGTGGTGGGGTCAGGGTGCAAACTAAAAGGAGAATCAGAGACACAGGGGGAGGAGGACAAAAAGAGAAACTGTCAGCACATACCCAGGACCTGCACCTCTGTTAAAAATGAACAGCAGAAGAATCAAAGAAATGTACAACAGAAAGAACACATTCACATTAAATACCAAAGAAATTGTGCAACACCAGCTGGGCTGTCATTAAATTATTGACATAAATCTGCACAAAAGCAAACAAGGACTTATTTTCTGTTATGGTGTCCACATGTTGTGAAAGCTGCTCTTTAACAGTGATTTGATGACTTCCAGAGGAGAGCATTTATCACCTCAGGGAATGCTGAGTTCAAGATCAAATAGACCGAAGACGCATCGAGCCAGGAAACAAAACTTACATCAGCCTGAGATTTATCAACCTGTCACTCTTTTAGATGGGTTGATTTGACTCCTGATCCCATAGTTCACAACAATCCAAGTTATCTAACCTTTCCTTTACAATGCCAGTTGGGAAGTTTATGAAATTTCTCTTTTGGACCAGAGAAAAAAGGGTTGGATCATTTTTATAATGTGATAACATGTTACTGGACTGGAAGAAGCTCTTTTTTTTTTTATAAATGGTTGATATTAATGAAGAAATATTTGACATGCACACACACAAAAAAAGAAAGAATGTGAAAGATGGGAGAGAGACGGATTATTAAATCAGCTAATTATGCCTTTGGGAGTATTTACCCGATGCTCGGTATCTCCTCTTCTATCACCAGATCAGACAGGGTGTAATGATGGTTGGCAAGGAGAAACCTGTTGATGACTGATTCTCTGAGCTGCAAGAAGATAAGCAGAGTGGGTTTTAACTTTACAGCCAAATATCACAAACCAAAATGTGCCTGAAGGGTCAGTCTGTAGGTTCTCTACTGCACACAACACCCTGGCCTTAACATTAAGACTAAACTTACAGGAAACCTCCCCATTAAATTTGGCTTTAAACAGTGATGTTTTTGTGTTTTCTTTGGATTCCTGAGTCCATCTTTATCAATGATGCATAAAAAAGCACAACAAAAAAATCCCAAGCAAAGTCTGGTATTTACCAAACTATCATTTATTAATGTGTGTTAATTTGAGCACAATTCAGCCATTGATTTTTCTCAGGCCCAGCAGAATGTAAAGTATTTGCCACCTTCTCCCAAACAGCATGTTTTCTTTAGTTAATACTGTTCTCACAAAATGAACAATTCATTTGATTCACTTGGAGTTACTATACTTTTATCATTATTTTATGGTACTTCATCAGTTTTGTTCTGTGTCCATTTCAGTGTCTATGATGCTCCTTTTTTAATCTTCCTTTGTCATATAAGTGTGAACCCATGTGTTTTTTTTTTGAGATGCATCTGAATGCAACTTTAATCCAAATGATTGTGCATGAGCCTGCTGGTTATGAACATGTGGGATTTACCAACCCTGATTACCTACAAATTTGCATACGATTGGCATGGGAATGATAAATGAATATGGAGCATTTGTAACTTAGCACATTCTACATATCTTGTAAGACCAAATCTATTTTTTGTGTATGGTTGATAAACCAGGGCCCTGCTTGTATTTCACTAAAAATGGAAAACAGGCAAATAATGATTCTAAAAATTCCAAGTAATTCATAAAAATACTGACATTTAATTTAAGTGAGAAGGAAAAAGAATTTAAGAAAAAGCTGTTTGCACTGGGACAGGCCTGCCCACAGAGTTGGCTGGGCCCCTGACATACCCAGTGAATGGCCCCAGCCTAGCTGAGATTTATTGGTGGTATCATGTGTGTTAGATCAATTTGCCACTTTTCATTAGTTCCTAACAATTTTCAAATATTTTTCCCATTTTTTTTTACCCACCTATACCACTTTAACCCATTTTTGACACATTTTAATAATCACTTCTATTCAACCATTTTTATCATTTAAAACACATTATTGCCACTTTTAACAAATTTAGCCACTTTTAGAATACCATTTTACCACCTTTTCCACCCATTTTTTACCACTTTGAACCAAATTTTGCCATTTTCCAACACCTTTTCTGCAATTTCTGCAACTTTAAAACCCTCTATACAATTTTTACCTCCGCCAAGGAGGTTATGTGATCGGCAGGGTTAGTTACTTTGTTAGTTTGTTAGCAACATAACTCAAAAAGTTATGGACGGATTTTGATGAAATTTTGAGGAAATGTCACAAATGGCATAAGGAAGAACTGATTAGATTTTGGGAGTGATCCAGATCACCATCTGGATCCAGGAATTTTTTAAAGGATTCTGTACTACTGGGAGATAGGGCTAATGGCGGAGGTCTGCGCTCTCCGAGTACTTTTCTAGTTCTATCTATCTTTTGCCACTCTCTGTCTATTGTGGCCTGTGTTGACCAATTTTGCGCCACTAATAACCCTTTAACAACACCTTTCCCCTATTTTCTTGCTAATTTTTACCGCATTTCAAAACTTGACACGCCCATTTTTGTCACCTTAAAGACTTTTCACCACTTTTCTACTTGTTTTTGATACTTTTAGCCCATTTTCCCACTTTTAAGCCATTTCTGCTATTTTTAAAACCCCATTCTACCACCTTTTCCTCCCATTTATGCCACTTTTAACACATATTCTGTTTTTATTTTAAGAAACTACTCGTTGCGTTGATAAGAATGATTATTAGTCAGGTAAAAAAGTATGGTTATCACAGATTAACTACAGTGAACCATGATTCCCCAAAATGTGGCTGGGCCCCAGAAAGCTGCCCCCCCCGGTGGCCTTCCATTGGGAGTATTTGTCCATATTTTACTGTAACTTGTGTTTATAATGAAGACAAAATTATGATAATTTTTCAAAGCTGCCAGTGCTTTGCTTTGTTGGGTTAGGGGTTTAAACTTCTTGGTAAGTTTGGGAAATGATCTAGGCTCTGACTAATATTGATGCTTACATTGTATTTAGGTGCATATGCAGGGTTCACACACCTTTTCCAAGCTTAAATCTACAACCTTTTAAAGCACTTTTAAGGTACATTATCATGCTTTCCATTACTTTACCGCTGTGGTAAACTCTGTATCTACCTGTACTGTGTATTCTTATTTTACTCATGATACTTTATGTTTTTAAAGCAATATAAGTAGGACAAATTAAGGGAAAACAGCTAAGTCAATAAAAAAAGTCCCCAAATTAAAACGATTTTCAATGAATTCATTATTTGATTGTTATGACTCATGAAAATGATGACTGATGTTTTGAGTTAAGCTGGTTACTGTTTGATATCCTTTGTTTATTTTTCAAATCTTGAAAACACAGCATTGAAATTCAAGCATTTTCAAGGGTTTAAGCACCCGTAGGATCCCTACATATGGGTCACAGTGATCTCAAGGGTGGAAGATGACAGACAATAAAGACAATAGAATGTGCAAAGAATAAATTGACAAAAAATGATCAATTTTCAAGAAAAGCCCAGAGAAATTTCCAAACTTAAACAACTCACCTTCTGAAGGTATTTGGCAGCCAAAGCTCTGTGGGAATCTAGATGTTCTTTGGTGTCAATTATCTCTCCTTCTTTAAGTCTCTTCTCATAGTCCTGAAATCAGATTCAACAAAAAGAATTAGTATTAGTTTCATAAAAAGTGAATAAATCCACCTTCTGCCATATTTATTGAATCCTAAAATATAGAAAATATCTGGGGGATGACCTGGAACACATTGTCACTGATTTCACTCTCCAGAGCAGGAACAAACTTGTAATTTCTAAACTCTGCCACTCCCTGATTTCTGAGCTGAAGCAGACGAAATCTTTTGGATCTGTCCAACTCTTCATCGGTGACAAAGTTAAACTCCTCCTGCATCTGCTCTAGACGGAAGTATTCAGGAGCTGTCACTTCTCCACTACTGGTCACCTGGTAGAGAAAGAAAGAAAGAAGTTCATTAAGAAAACCTACAAACAGAAAGTCTACTGGATTGTTTAGACATGTTGATCTTCCAGAGTTCTATTCCTCGACACTGACCTTTAGCAGCTGCATGATGGAAGCATTACTTGGGTCGTTGGGGTCCAGTCTTGACTGTGTGGCCCACTCTCCAATCTTTTTCATGTCATACAGTCCAGATGCTCCGATATGCGTAACAGCATCAAAACGACCCAGGCCACTGAAAACACAGAAAGAGATAAACTTCACTCAAGAAAACAAAGGTATCTGGTTGTTGTCCACACGGATGAACTACAGAGTTTCAGCTTGAACTACAAAACCAGAAAGGTATGTTGCCATATTTTACTCCAGTAGTATTAAAGCACAATAAGGACTATTTTTCTTAGCATTCTGCTTTCTTCTTATTCAGTCTAGTTGATTTTTAAGTCAATCTACAGTCAGTCTGCATTGTTTTAGCGCCAATTTACAACAAATTTGATCTCAAGCCACTTTACAAAGAGGGCAGGTTGAGACTGTACTCTCTGTTATATTATTTGTTAAGACCCAATATCAATCCACCATGAGCTCAGCACTTAGTTACATTTAGCAAAGTTTCAGTGGCAGTAAAAAACTTCCCTTTACCAGGCAGAAACCTCGAGCAGAACCAGACTCATGTTGAACAGCATCTGCTGAAGATGCTGGAAACAGTCATGGACGAAAGTACTGGCACCCCTGGAATTTTTCCAGAAGTACACCAGTTCTCCCAGCACTTGTTGCAATTACAAATATTTTTGGTATACACATGTATATTTCCTTTATGTGCATTGGAAAAACACAAAAAAGCCAAAATTGACAGAATTTTACACAAAACTAAAAAATGGGCTGGTAAAATTCTGTCAGTTTTGGCTTTTTTCTTCTGCTTTTTTGTGTTGTTCCAATGCACATAAAGAAAATACATGTGTATACCAAAAATATTTGTAATTGCAACAATTTCTGGGAGAAATGGTGTATTTTCAGGAAAAATTCCAGGGGTGCCAATACTTTCGTCCATGACTGTAACTGGGCTAGGGTAAGGGTTAGCTCTTAGGACCTGTTATCCTGCTACATATCTTCTGACCCATGCATGACATGATTGACTGCCTTTATTAAACAAATGTCATGTCTAAGCAAGGTTTCATAAAGACAGAAACTTGGTGTACTTTTAAACAGCAGGATACCTGTAGGGTGGGAAGATGCATTCATGAGTACATGATGTATCAACACCTGTAGTGTGCTTTGGAAGTGATGAGCAGGGACGTAAACCACACACTTTGAGTAATTCATGAGACAAAACTGCCGGTATTATCCTTTGAGACACATTACCTGTGTTTGCCTTGTTTTAAGAGAGGGGGTGCTAGTAGGACGCCATCCTCCCCGACCCCCCAGGAAACACAGCAGGCCAACTTCCCAGAGGTCAGCAGGGTCTTCTTGCCATCAGCGTCAAAGGTCACATCTGAAGAGGCATATAAAAACAGAGTAGCCTCACAATTCTTATGGTTAAGACTACTCATCACTGAAGAAGAACTCATACAGATGGAGAGTCAGCGGGCTGAAAGAGAGAACAGAGAAACTTCTTTTGATAGTTTTGAGCAGGAGAGACCCCGAGCATGGGTTTGCATTTTCCCCACCTATGGGATTTTTCCATTACATGATGCGGCTTGGCTTCGGCACGGCAGCCCAGCTCAGCAGGGGGGGCTTGCTTTTCCACCACAACCGAGCTACCAGTTTGAGGGCGCGTCTAGAGCTGATGACGCAGTGTTTTGAGCCCTCCTCAATCTCTACACTGTCTGATCTGAATGACTTGACATCATGTTAAAGCAAAATATTAAACTATGACAGCGCTGCAAGCTGCTCTTTTTACATTCTCTCTCCCCGTCTCTCTTTTCCCCTCTCTCGCTGTCCCCAATCAGTAAACAAACAATAATTCATGCTTGTCATCAGAGAGGCTTTTCCTGCATTTAAGTTTAAGAACAGTCTCCTTATTATTGATTTTTGGGTTTCTAAAGAGCAGAAAATGAACACAATCATATTTTTGGATTGGGCAGTGAGAACGACATGATTTACTAGCGCCAGTTAATAAATTAAAGGCAGACTCCAACATGGGCGAAATGTTACGAACAGTTCCAGCATTTCATTTTGTAAAGGTCTAAAATTGATTTGTATATAAGAGGGAGAAAGGCTCAAACTTTTGTTATTAGTAGGTGCGGAAAAAGGTGTATTCCTGGATCTGCACCTGGTCCTTCCCGATGTCACACGTCAGAGTGAGAAGCCATGTGCATATCGGACCATAGTATGCAAAAAAATCTCAAGTTTTGGTCTTGTGTTATAAATATTTAAGTCATACAGTGAATGCTGACAACGCTGTCACAGAGATATGGACAGCTGGAGCAGAGACAGGGATGAAAAGTATCTCCCCATGGGGTGGAAATTTGTCATGGAGGGGTTATCAGTAGCAGAGGGGGAAATCCCCCCAGCAAATCGGACCCCGCGAAGCGCTTCGATGTCAGCGCAGCACGCTTGGGTTTGAGTGTGGCTCGGCGCGGCCAAACTGGTAATGGAGATGCAAATCAGCACAGCTTGGTTTGACTTGGAGCCGCCAAAAGCCATAGTGGAAAAGCCCCACTACACCACCAAGTAAGTTGAAATCGCTCATATTATCTTTGTTTCAGCTTTTTATGGTGTTATTATTCCTGTAGATGCCCGCAGACCCACACAGCTGATCAGAGGACCAGTGCACAGAGGCGGAAGGAGACAAAGTGCCGAAAGCTGGATTGTAAATTAGTGCCTGACACAAAGGGTGTTTTGGGGAGAAATGAATTGCTTTGTAAGTTTTTCGACAGCGCACAGGTGAGCAGACTTATTTTCTCTGTCCATTTTTATGTAAAACTGGTTAAATTATGCATATAAAACGTTCCCATCTACAGCCATTATGCTGCAGATCTCTCCAAGCTTGTAATGACCACAGGATCGACTTTCACAGAAATCATTGGAGGCTAATGCCACTGCTATAGCCAAGTGCCTTATACAGCATAACTTCAAAAATCCTGAAATATCCCTTTAATTAGTGACTAGGTCCGCATGGCTCTGATCATGACGTCGGTAAAAAAAAAATAATAATACAGGAAACTGGGGCTCAATTTATGCTGTTTACACTTGCAAAATCTTTCTGTTATGTTACTTTTATTTACCTGCTACAGTGGGCAGTAAGTTGAGAAAAATGTGCAGACACTTTTCAAAAATACCTGCATTTAGCTGGTGGCAGGGGCTTACTTTGCACCCTGGTGTGCCCTCAGTTTATCAAACACTACAAAAGAATTGCATCACAGCATATGGCACAGCAGTCCTTTACTTTTGATGATCTTGTTTTTCTGATTGTGGGACACTAAAATCATAAGCATAACTGAAACTAATTTAATCACCCAGCACTACATTGGTGCATGCATTCTTAAAGTTGCTAATAGTGTTTAGTGTGTTTAAACTATGAGCTAAAGTAAAATCAAAGTATTTTACCATTTCCTACTCCAGCAGATGATGTCACTCTCTGGTTGCTGCTGAACTCAAACTCCTCAACAGAAGCACTGCCTGTCACTACTGTGGGATCAGGCACTGGAATAAACACTTGAGCCAGGAGGGAGGATGATGAGCCGATCTCCTCATAGATCTACGTGTACAGAAGGAAGAGAGTGGAAGAGAATCTAGCAGTTTTCACAGCAGAGGTGCAGATTAGACAGTGTCAGCGAGCTAAAACGTCTCTGGACCGTACCTGCAAATTGATGCTCTTGGGACAGTTTACGATCTTGAGATTGAAAATCTGGCCAAAGTGGACTCTGAAGTCATTGTTTAGCGAGCGGCTGTCTGTTCTGGAAACTTCTTTGTCATTGTAGAGGATCTTGATGAACAGAGAGTGCCTTGCGACATCCTGTCTACGAGCCTTTTCTTCCCTGAAATGAGCAGTAAACAAACATGATAAAACATCTGCAGTAGCAAGGTATCAGTGTAACTTTCTCAAGAAGAATTTAGATCCAAACAACTGCCTCAATTTTACAGCTTATCATTGTTTTCAACCCTTGCATTGTTATTTCTTAATTAAGAGAGCAGCAGGCTGTTTGTGTGTTCCCATTCATACTTGGAGCATTGTTCGGTGGCAGTGATATTTCCAGAAGCAGTGAGCACGGGGATCAGGATGGGCTCCCCTGGTTTCCTGCGTATCCTGGAGGCTTTCTCTCGGACCCACTCCTCTATGGAGTCCAACCCTTGCTTATGTGGAGGCTCTGGCTTTGAAGGCCCATCATCAGCGATTCCCTCTGATTTACTCATCTCCTCATCCTCATCTTCTTCCTCTGTGTCATCCTGGGATTGTCCTTTCTTCTTCTTTCTCTTCTTCTTTTTGGCTTTCTGGAGGGTATAAACATAGGTTTATTCAGGGAGATGTATATATTCATGGTATAGTTTGATTTTATGCAGGAGGAATGTTATTTACAGATTTGCATGCAGCAGTGAGTTTACATTTAAGAACAGAAGTTGCTCATATTGAGCAAAAAAAATGTTTAAAGTCATGACTGGGTTTTTAACACAGGAACAAGTCTTTTTTCTCTTTTGCTGGCAACACATTACTGATATTCTTACAGTTAGATATGATGGCAGATTTATTACGCCAGCTGTAGCGGGTACCTGTTTTCTTCTCCAGAGTTTCCACTCCTCCAGCTGTTTCTTGTACTCCGCCAGCTTTCTCTGGTAGTCGTCCTCAGTCTCCGCGTCTAATTCAAAAATCTCCGCCCGGATTTCCTTCTCATACTCCTGCTCATCTTTAGCCTGGTCCACTGTTTCTCTGGAGCACAGTTGAAAAAAAGAGTCAAAAAAACAAGAATCTTTCCAACATGTTAAAGTGAGATACGTATATTTTCAAGAAAACATAATCTAGGGAAACTAAAGAATGTGTACTCTGAATTTTATTAGAAAGATTAAACTTGGAGCTTAAACACATTTACATGCAGGAAGAGTTGAGTCCATCTCTAGATCTTTTTGACAGCCCTTCTTCAGTCCATTTACTTTAAGAACAAATTATATATATATATATATATATATATATATTTATTTATTTATTGATCAACAAACAAAAAACCCTAGCTCATATTTATAAAGGAATTTCCTTTAAAGGCTTAAAGAAGCAACAGCTGTTCATGTATTGCCGCATCAGCTGAACATGACGTACACCTAGAGATTTACCTTCTGAGGTAGAGCTTGTATGGAGTGTTTTTTTTGCCCTCCTGTGAATCTCTCAGAGCCTTTATCTCTTTCCACACTTTAACGATATTCTTCAGCAGAGTCCCGTCTTTCTCCTGCTCACTGTCCCGCAACTGCCGAGTGTTCCTATCATATTCAGGGAGAAAAAGCAGAGCAGGAATATTCTGTGTCATGTTGCCAAAGGTCTCTGATTATAATCTAAACAGAATCACCAGAGAACACATCTGGGGAACTTACTTGACCTCCTGAATGTAATCTGTTATACTCTGCTGCAACGCCTGACTGGCTCTCTGCTCGCCATAGAACGTCAGCATACTTGCTAGTGCACTCCTCAGTCCATTCAGCTGCAGCACACAGGAAATGCACAGAAAACCATATATTTTATGCATACCAAAGAATTCATATGTATTGGTATAGTTTTAGGGTTGAAAATACATCTAGATTTGTATATACATTTTCCATACAGTATTAGGATATAGGATAAGACCATGAACAAGGCCTAACACTCTTGTTTGCAATAATAACCACCAACAGTAATATGCTTATTTACCGAATGACAAACTATATGAAATGTTTGGTCTTAATAGGGGATTATCATTTCATTCATTTCTATTTCATTTAGGAGCATTTATTTCATCAGTAAAACACAAATGGAATTGATGCCTATTTGATACCCAATTAAAGTCCTGAACACGCTATACTCTGTAATTTATCACCTTAAAAGGTTTAGAAATTGCAGGAAAACTACTGCAAACCTTCAATGTTGCACAAACAAGTTGGCAACATGTGGAAAAGTGGGTGAAACTCGCTAGTGGTTAGGACCCCCCCCCTCACTCCTTTACAGTTCCATCCACATTTGCAACTGTTGCCAACATATTTTTGCAATTTAGACAACACTTTCTTTCTTTTGGTTAAATATCTGACAAAAGACAGTGACCTCAGAGCTATTTTAAACTACTGATGTAAAAATAATGGAGATTTTAAATATTAAAACACATTTCAAGCCACAGTATGCAAAATTTTTGCACTGAAATGATGCTATTAATTTAACAATACTAGTCCTCTGTTATATGTTTTATTTAGCTGAATTCTTTCATATTATTGCCATTGGAACACTGAATGTTACACGAAAGACTGCTTTATAATGCAGAGATAACTGCTGCAGAAAACTGCCATTCTGTTGCTGCATCTCATTCATGTTTAGTGCTGCTTATTTGTGATGAAGTAAGATTAATCTCTGCAATCCAGGCCTTCACAGTAATACCTGCTAACCTGCAAAAAGTGGGTAGCTTTCAGCCATGGCAGGTACCCCAGTGACCCCACCTAGCTGACACAACCTATACTTCACTCTAACTGTACATGGCTGTTGGTGCCTGCGTTTGTAAATTAGATGCCTCCTGCAACGTTGTCGATTTGGGGCAATTTTTCCACAAATGCCTGCAATGTAGCTTAGCCTCTGTGTGGGTGCATGTAAACACTGACTCAATGTCTCTCATGCCTTATGCACAGCAACACACACAAACTGACATGTCAGTAGTGCAAGATCAGAAATCAACCTGCAAAGGAAAAAAGGGGACAAAAAAAGCTTTGATGTACTGGAGAAAGCTCCTTTCTTTCCTTGCATGGTGGCGTATCAGCACATCAGCGCTGTGTGTAGGAGTTTGTCAGCAATTTTGAGGATTAAAACAAAAAACTGGTATGATATTTGGTGTTTGGGACCTTTTTTGCAGTGGTGTCAATATCATTGGATTTTTGTAAGAATCATACCAAAGTTTAATGCTTTGGTATAGACGGTATGCATGTGACATCACAGACAGCATGAGCCTCTGTGGTTCCACCACAGAGCGGCAGAAAGCAAGAAATTGTGACAGAAATCCGTAGACAGAAAGCAGTAATCGCTATTATTTCAGCTGAAACTGCCATCTTCATCGGCGCTACGGCAGTAGGTAAAGGGTTAAATAACTATATCTTGATAGTATTCACTGTGGTCAGTATACAGTAGATCTCTGGCTGATGAAATATGTTTGCAGAAATGTTTGGATACCATGGATAACCATGACCTGGATGAATAAGGAACCTCTTTGCTGACAAAGATGAAGCTGAGCTATTACAGCAGCTACAACAAGCATTCAGTTAATGATGAATATAATCTAAACCTCTCTACATTCTCCTTCCTCTTACCTCAAAGAACGACCTTAAATTTCAGCAGATCAACATTAGAGTGAAGAAATATCTGAGGTGACAGGCTGTTTAAGTTTTATAGCTGTACGAATAGTCCTGTAATGTCTGATTAACATGGCTGGTTTTATAGGAAAAGACAATAAATAAATTAATTCAACTGTCAAGTCCATTGATATTTATTACACATTAAATAAAGTAGCCTTTGTATGAGGTGATTGTATCTGATGCTATAACAGTTTATACAACATAATATAAAAGTTGATACCTGTACTGTGTGAATTTATCACATTAAAAACAAAATAAATATGTAAATGGGGTTTAAACTGAACTAGATTAGCTAAGACAGGCGAGGTACTGTGACCTTATTTTGAAATGCATTCTGAATTTTTGCAAACAGATTAAGCAACCACAGTGCGATCTTTTTACAGATTAGCTAATGTGTGCAATCAGGCTCTGCTTCCTGTAATTGAAATCAGGTCCATATATGGGCTGAGCAATTAATTGCAAACCGGATTATACCGTAATATGGCTGCTGCAATTTTCAAATCGCAAAAGTTGCAAATTTCTTAAAATGTGTCAGAATACCACTTTCATACTTTTTTGCAGCAGAGATGTCATGCACATTATGCAAACATTCAAGATCTTGCTTTTTAGAATAAAAATCCCTGTTTTACTAATGAATTTGTTTTTCTTATTTAAAACAAGATTGACATAAAAATGATCATCCTCTTCAATATAGCAACTGATATCAAATTTGCAATATGAGCCACAATAATTGCAATTAGATATTTGTTTTAAATTGTTTTTTTTAGGTAACATATGGATCCCTGCCCAGTCCAAATATCCTTTATATATTCATTGGTTTTACACTTAGGAGACAGCAGTGTTTCAGACCATTTTTCCACTGAGCCTGGCTGAGTGGGTGCTGAGATTGAAGTCATACCCTCATACCCTCTACTGTGATAATCATTTGTTATCTATTATGTATTATAGAAAATAAAGCTGAGATATATATTGTATATTGTCATTCAGCTTGTTAAAAATCAAGTATTGCCCATCCCTGTTCAGCCCACAGGTGGTTTTTACCTTGTCTGTAAGGTGTCTTGTGGGGTTATTGTGCTGCCTGGTGAGGTACTGATCATACAGCTGAGCAAGACGAACTCCAAGGACGTGCTCATGACTGAAGAGTGGGTGATGAGAGAAGATGAGCCCAGAGACATCCACATCGAGCTGGTAGTCCCCTTCAGGGTCCGCTGCACCCGCAATGTACTGATTTGCATACTTGAACATTATAGGCTGGAGGAAAGAGCAACATCATCCATCATGCAATGTTCTGGAAAATGATAATCACTGTGAAATATGCTAAAGCCTTCCTAAGTGTGTGTGCAAGTTTAAAGGAAGCATGAGATATTTAGGGAGATTGATAGCACCATCAGGGAGTGCTGTAAAGAAAAGTCATGCATGAAAACAGAGTACCATAAACAACAGATTAAGATGAAATGAATGATCTGTTTTAGGGGCGATTACATGTGGCACGTGTATCTAAAAAATAAAAAAAATATGAAAAGAGAAGTCCACAATTACACTGATTACACACATGCTTGTTTCAAAACATTTCGATACTTCCAGCCAGCAAACCACATTTATTTTACACTCTTTAGTACCTACACTGTCAGTCCTTCTAGTTTTATATTAGGAGTGACCCCAAGTGGGTAAATATCCAATAAATTTATCAAGAGCTGACAATCTCATTGTTGGACATCAGTCTGTGAAACAAGGATCATTCTTTCCTGCTATAGTTCCATTAAATATGTAATCATAAACAGATTTTCCTGTTTTTTCCAAATGAATCATGACTCATAGCCTGCCTTGGTTTAGACATCAGCTTGTTAATGCTTTTAATGCAATTCTGAAAATAACTCCTAATCAATAACAACTCGCAATCAATCTTAATGTGTGCATGTATAAACTTAAGGAGGCCATTAGACCAACGGTATCTCAGCTAGCCTTTAAAGTTTCCCTGTCATTAAGGGTTTGCTAATGGACTAACTTGAGTAAAAAAAGTAGCCAGGAGGCTCATGAAGAAGACCATTACGCTATGGGCCTTTCTATACTGTAAATGGGCACTTGTAATGTGGTTATTAGGTCACCACCATTCAGACTTAATGAGTGAGAAATCAAACAAATCAAGTCCTATCAGAGAATAAACTGTTGTTCCAAGTCTATGAGGCAAATATTTTGATGTAGTAGTATAACCCTCATGTATCAAATGAGAACACAAAAACAGACGTTCGTCAGTCAGATCTGACTCTGTAAATTCTTTGGGACACTCATAGTTTGCATAGTTTGGTTTTCCTCTGTGATCAGTCACACCTTTGCAGTCGGGGTCTATGAACTCGAGCTGCTTCAAAACAACACACAGATGGACCATTCAATCATACAACTGTTAGATGATCACTTGTCAGCACTGGATTCTTCAATCTGAGATCATAATCATTGCATTAAAAAAAAATTGTCCAGTTAAAAATAAAGCAGAAAGACTCTGAACAGGTACTGAGAACAGAGACAATATGCCATGTACTGGCGTCTCTTATTGGTTACCAGTGAAGTAAAGAATTGATTTTCATTTTACAAAGAGTTTTTAAGCAGTGCATGAATTATAAAGCTGTCAAAAGAAATACATTTGTAACTGTGATTGAACTCAGAATTTTTGTAGTTAAATGCGATTAATCGCATCCTTTTTGTCATGTTCCACTACACATTTTGCATTTTTTGTGTCCCTTTGGATTTTTCTACTGTCTCACACTATGGGTAATTTATTTCCTGATTGGATACAGACCTGCTTATGCATTAAGACTGAAAGATTTTAACATGAAAATAACCATGAAAAAAGGAACTTGTTACGGTTTGCAAAGGTAATTAAGGGGACAGTAAAAAAGTTCAATCGTTGATGACACAAGGTGCACATCACTGTGGCTCCTGGAAGACATGATTGTAGGTTAAACAAAGTGTCCTAAAAGTGACAATAAAGTATGCAATTAAAAAAATGCTGCACTAAATGTGGACCTTAATTAATCATGATTAATGCGATTAATCTTGAAAGCCCCAATTAGGAATCATAGGGCTGCTTGATTATGGCAAAAATTATAATGATGATTACTTTGACTGATATTGAGATCAACATTAATAACTCATTCATCTTACATCTGCTCCACATCCATTATTTACTTAATCACTCTAAACCCTTTTCACTTTTTTCAGAAAGCATTCAGAATGATGAAAAACAAGCAATAGATGAAAAGAAATATGAAAAAATAAAAAAATAAAATAAAATAAAAATGATAAGACAATAATTATCAAAAGTGAATAAAACCAAATGAACAGATTATGGGGTCATACAAAGTCATCGTTTCTGGATTAAAATAAAGTTACAATTAAACACATGCAGGAAACCCACTTTAGGATGCATTTCTAATTTTGCTCAAACATATATGTTAAACATGTAAATACAAGGACCCCACTGAACAATGTGATTGTGCATGTGCAACCAAACATTTACAATCCTGATAATTTAAGCACCCACTTCTGTGAAGTATTATGGGTAATTGGGACATTGCCACTGAGATCTTTAAAGCCTCAAATGTGAAAAGTCTGTCAGAGCTTACTGGGAAACATTTATTTAATGAGGATATCCTTTAGCTCCCACGAATAGAAGCTGAGAAGAGTAATACAATTACTGAGTGATTACATGCAGTTATCTATAATCACGCAACTCTACTCTAAAAGATACAGCATGTAGAATTTCTGCACTGAAATATCAATGTTTGACATAGATATATTAGGTGGGGTGTGTAAAGGGCTATATAAATAAAGTACATTTACATTTATTAATTTTCAACAGTGACCATTCCGATGTTACATGTCATTTTTAAATTGAGGTCTTACAGTATCTCGGGAATTTTCTTTCCTAAAATTATCAAAGACAGAGAAATTCTTAAGGTTTATAATCGTGACAGGATGTTGCTTTTTTATTGGGGCTGCAATAGGCTGCGAGTTCAATCCCTCAAACTCACCTTTGTAACATAGAAACCCCCAACACTCTGAATTTCCAGTGAGTAAAGACCAGCACTGCTCAGCACTGCCAACCTCTGTGGCCTCCTTCTTTATACTACTTCTTGTTTTGAAATGATGACACTGTTCAATAGAAACAACACCTCATAAACCGCATTTATGAAATAGAAAACCAGCATTTCATTTTCATTCATAAATTTCTCACAATGAGGGAGAAATCATTTAACATTATTTAACGGAGTCCCCAATTCAAAACAAGAAGCAAACTGCAGAGATAGGTGAACCTGTGCAGCGCTGGCATGTACTCATCATACTGTATAATGTTTTTGGTTGAAGCCCTCAGTGGCAGAATTTTATATACAGTATGTTTAAAGGAACAATTAGAATATTTATTAAGCCATGTGAGAAATATATGTGATACAGTATAATCTACAGTATATCTCAGTTTCTATCTCTTCCTTCTGTTTGTAGAAACATTTACAACATGTTTCTTCTGAATTTGAAATATAAATCAGTTAGCCAATAGCTAAATTGAGCTGCAGCTGACTACATCAAAATGTTGTGAAAGCATGGCCTTTTTACTCAGCCCTCCCACCTATAACAAACTTGCAGCTTTCCGTCCATGCATGTAAAATAATTTCTGTTCTTATGTCTGAGTAAGCCTAGATTATTTTCAGGTAATTTGGATGCACAGTGTTTTAGAGATAAAAGTGATGGAAGTGAGAGTATCAACTGACCTTCCTGAACACAGTCTGCAGAGAGGGGTGCAGGTCCCCCTCCATTTGGAAGAGTGGGGGTCGAGTGGACGACTCCTTTATGGGGTCTGGAAGAGCCAATATCCTGCCATCATCTCCAAACCACTCCTTTCCCTTCATTAATAGATTAAAAAACTGATATTAGATCCTTGTTCCTGTGGTCAAAAACACCTACAGATGGCCAAATCAAGCTTTAACTGTAGGCCAACTTAGCTGTGCATGTAAATGTACTGAATAACTTTTGTGTCAAGTTGGTTGAGATTACCTCCTCCATTTTTAAGATGCGATTCTCCATAATGTTCTCATTGATGCGTGAGACAGGAGGCCTCTTCCCCACGTACAGACCCTCATCCTCCAGGTAACGAGGCTTTATGTTTTCAGGCAGTTTATTTTTGGTGTCAACTATAACAGCAACAGATAAATGTCGTTAAATGCAGAAGTGTTAAACAGACCAATGACTCTCAAAATATCACAGCTGTCACTATCAATCAACTGTAAAAACATACCATTTCTATGACCTGGAATAAAGAGAAGTTCACTCGCTCTCTGAAGAAGCCCTTTAAAGCCAATATACTCTGCTTTTTTCACCTCCAGGAAGTCATGAGACGACTGTCCAATCATGAACAAATCCTCCCCAGCATCTTGCACGAGAGGAGCTTCTTCATCCTACAAAACATGACATATTTAGGATGGACTCTGTCCTATCCAGTTTCACCAAAATAAAGAAGTGATTAAACAATGCAGACTGCTCTACACTATAATCAATATTATCCTACCTGGTTTTCAATTTCATCCTGATTATCTTCACCTTCAGGATCCCCATCCTCTTCAGCATCTTCTTCCTCTTCATCTCTGTCAGCTGTTTTCTTCTTTTTTTGTCTTTTCCTGCTTTTCTCCTCAGTTCTCTCTTGTAGCTCTGGCTCAAAGTTGAATGTAAAGAAGTTGTATGCTTCCTCAGCAATAGGTACGCCTTTTTCTGTCTGCATTTTAAAGAGGAAAATAATTAAAACAAAAAATGTTGTTTGAATGTGATTTAATTCCTCAATTCTAGCCTTACTCGTCTTGCTGCTTCTTTGAATTTGACCCTGGTGCCCAGTGAGACAGGATCATCATGTCTTCCTGCTCTGTCTGGATCAACCTGTAAAACATGACCAGTTAAACGTCCACTGCTGAACTGGGTTTAGAAGTACCACTGTGGTGAGAAGTACTGTGTCTGGAAGAGGCTCACCTCTCGGTCGAACCTGGTCACAGTGTCTCTGTCTCTGAGTCCTTGCAGACGACTTGGAGGCTCCTGGGCGGCTTCCTGCTCCTGGAGACTCTCACCTTTGGACTAAAGCATGGAATAACATACTCATATTTCCAACATTTCTCTCTCACAAAAAATACTCGATCAAATTATTTGCAAAACAGGGAGTTTACTCTGGCGGCTTTCAGTCTCTCTTTCAAACGTCGCGCCACAATGTCATCCAAAAGCTTATAGCCAGCGTGGTGAGCCTTTGAGGAGTGGCCTAGAAAACACAATCCCATCACAAATGCATGAGTAACAAAGATTTCTACTTGTTGCTTTGTTTTAAAAAGTTTTAGTGATTTCAGAAAAGAAAAGCGGTACACGGTAAAAATTAACCAGTTGTTCAAGCTGAACAACTTTGGAAAGTTGTCAAAAATCTAAGCTGACTAAACTTGAGATAAGAGGTTGAGATAAGTCAGTATTTTTAGTACATCAGAGTACTGACAACACTGAGGACAAATCTAAATACTTAATAATATCATCATAGTTCTTAAAAATACAAGGAAATATTGGTTTAGTTCTATTGGAAGTTCCTCACCCCTCTTCTTTGAAATTTAACAGTGCATGGTTTGCAATCTTTCCTGTGACAACACAAGGAAGAAGGGGATTTGTATGCATGATTTTAAGCAAGTTTATTTTATTTTTTTTTTATGTAAAAAGCTGTAGGTTAGAGAATTACAATGTGTACCCAATGCTAATTATATCGGCAGATCTTTATGGCTGTTCTGGGTTGTTATGGACTCTGTCATCTTTAGTTTTTACTTTCATACACAAATACATGAAGTATGTACATGAGCATCTAGGGCATTCCTCATTTGTTTTCTGCATGACACTTCCAATATTATAGTTATACTAGCAAGTAATGAAGCCGCTTTTTGGGGGATTGTTTAGATTCACCTTGGGATGGCTAAAAATGTTTTTAGGACATTTAAGAGACTGTAGCAAAAAATGCATGGTATTGGTGCATCCCAAATATTTATCCAAAAGAAAAAAGCTTCCCTTGTCTAACTAACTGTCTAACTAAACCTTTCCTTACTTATCACTTCCTTATTCCCTATATTACCTAGAGGAATCCTGGCAGTAAGGCAGGTAGGCAGTCCCTTTTTTTTTAGCTTTATTATAAATATATTTCTATCTTTGAATCAACTTTATTATAAGGTTTTTTCTTATTTCGACTTAAAACAGGGATTTTTCCAGCTTAGAGAAGTAATTCAATTGATGTATGAAAATGAGTGATTGCTTAATACAGTGGTCTGCAAAGTGGGCCATGGGTCCCCCCCCAGGGGGACATGGGGTCATAACAAGGGGGGCGCTGCCAGGCTAAGCAGCACCAGCTGATGACTTCAGCCTTATAGAAGAGGAGCAGTTCAATGAATTCACTTCAGATTCAACGATATTATTGCGGTTCAAGTCTAAGACATTGTCAGCGTTTTGAATTGGAGTGGAAAAGGAGTAGTAGTAGCTAGGCATGAGAGCCTTTGCCACACTTATTCCTTTAACAACATCCTACCTGTGTGAGGATGTTGCAAAAGGCTAATGCCTCTACAATACAAAATCCAATCATAGCTGGACACTGTATATGAGCTGAGAGTGGCAGTCTCACAGCTGCACCCAAAACTCTAAAAGATCTGTAGCACCAAATAAAATCACTCACTGAAATTATTGCAGGACTGGGTGTATAAATCTTAAAGGTGTCCATTAAGGTTTTATTTTCAGTGAATTGTTCATCTTTAGAGAGTCAGATTTTTAAAACTCAAAATTTTAAGGTTTTATGTTGTGGTAAATCCTCCAAAAAAAGGAATTTGTTTGCAAAAACTGTGAAAAACGGTGTGTTTGCTAAACAATTAGGCTACATGTGGATAGTTATGGTGAGGGGTGGGGGTGGGGATGGGGCTGAAAATATTTTCATCTGCCAAAGGGAGGCTCGATCGAGAAAGTTTGGGAATCACTGGCTTATTAATTGCTGAAGATCAACTATTGTTATTGTTTGACATGTTCATCAAAGCCCTTCTTTATATCTCATTACGTTACTGCTGTAGTCTGGTTTGTTTATCAATGTCTGGTAAATCTATGTGGTCAGAGCCCTACTTTTTGTGCTGGTTAGTTAAAAAATAAACTTCTACTACATCTGCAGTTATGACAACTACTACGGCTACTACAATTTTGAAATCTAGCCCTGAGGAAGACCAAATGCATAGGGAAAAATAAAAACTCAGGGGGAGGAGGGCACTAACCTTTCAGGGAACCAACCGGAGGTTTCGACAAAACTGCAGGTTTTTCATCTGCCTTGTCAGCTGATCCTTCATCTTCACTGTGGCGTTGGACACGTGAAATCTCCTCCACACCATCATCTTCAAGTGGCTCCTGGGCTGAAGACTGTTCAAGTTGCTAATACACAACAAAAAATATGGATCAGATATGTCTATATGTACTATGGATGTCAAGATACCAAAGTGAAACTATGACCATCAAAATCAGTTGGCATTGATACCTTTCTCACTACCATGCCAATAAATATAGAAGTCTTAGGTGGACAACTATGAGTAATTTCTGTTTTTTTTTTATTTATTTATTACGCTGTCAAACTCCAACACACTGTTGAAATTTCTTGACTAAAACACTGACAAGATATTTGTACAATTTGGACAGTGTTAAGTTTGCTTGCACTTTTTAAAGGATTCCCTCTTTTCATAAATTCTTATCTTATCAAATAGTTACAGCTTTTTAAAGTTTGGGCTCTATTTAATATTAGGATTCATTAAAATGATGGAGAATTTATTATTAAAAAGGTTTTGTAGAGAAAAATATCAAACATTTTGAAAACCTTCACATTTATTATCTGAGTTATTAAGTTGTTTATATACACATGAAAACCATGTAAATGTTATTACAGTACTTTGTTAGTTAGCATTTGTGTTATGTGCTAGAATTTGCCCCTTCCTGATTTCTTTTTTTGTATATTTGTCACATCTCAATGTTTCAGATCATCCAACATATTTTATTTCTAGACAAAGATAAGCTGAGGAAATATACAATGCAGATTTTAAATAATGACTTTATTTAGTAATGGAAAAAAATCCACCCAAACCAGGCCTTACAGTAAAAATGTAATTGCCCCCTAAACCTTATAACTGGTTGTGCCACCCTTGGCAGCAACAACTGCAGCAAGCATTTTGGGATAACAGTCAATGAGTCTATCAGGTCCTGAAGTTGTCCAGGTCCTATGTTTTTTTTCTTTTTTTTAATGTAGTGCTGTTTTAGTTTTGCTCAAGATGTAATCGGCTAAAAAAATAAACTTTTGTCTCGTCAATCCACAGAATATTTTCCCAAAGCTCTTGGGGATCATTGAGATGTTTTTTTGACAAATATGTGACAAGTTTGTATTCTTTTTGGTCTGCAGTGGTTTTCCCCTTGGAACTCTCCCATGGATGCCATTTTGCCCAGTCTCTTTCTTATTGTTGAATCATGAACACTGACTTTAACTGAGTCAACTGAGTCAAGGGACGTCTTCAGATGTTTTTTTTTTTTTTTTTTTTTTTTTGTTGTTTTCTTTTAATGACCTCCTGGATGAGTTGTCAAGGTGCTCTTTGAGTAATTTTGGTAGGCCAGCCACTCCTAGGAGGGTTCACCACTGTTCCAAGTTTTCTTCATTTGTGGATAATTGCTCTCAATGTGGCTTGCTGGAATCCCAAAGCCTTATAAATGGCTTTACAGAGTGATACATGTCAATAACTTCCTCATCTGTTCTTGACTTTGTCTTGATGGCTCCATGATGTGGTACTCTTTAGGACCTTGTAGCCTACTTCACTTTGTCTGACAAGTTCTACTGGAGGGAATTCTTGATTCAACAAGCCTGGCGGTGATCAGGCCTGGGTTTGGCTGGTAAAACCGAACTCAGATTTCAACAACAAAAACAACAAAAAAAATCCCTTGGTTAATCAAAGTTAATTCATGATTTTACAAGAGGGGCAATTACTTTTTCACACAGGGCCAGGTAAATTTGGAAGCTATATTCCTTAATAAATGAAATAGTCATTTAAAACTATGTTTTGCATTTACATGGGTTATAATTATCTAAAAATAAATTTTGTTTAATTATCAAAAACATTTAAGTGGGACAAATATTTAAAAAAGAATCAGAGAGGGGGCAATCACTTTTTACAGCACCTGACACTGGCGTGAAAGTGTAAGTGGTAGATGTACCTTTTTCCTCCTCTCTCTTTGAGCTCTAAAAGTGCGTTTTAGTGTTTCTCCTGGATCTTCTTCACTGGTTAAAGGTTCCTGGTGTCACAAAAACAAAGTGTGAGACAAAAGACAATACCAAGACCAAAATCAACAAAATACTAAGGATGCACAACATTGGATTTTTGCCCATATCTGATTTTAAACTCTTTCAGCCAATACCAGTATGCACACCTTTTTATTGTAAAGAATACCAAGTCACTGCCATAACAGAACCCATCTATTACTCTTTGTCACAACCTAATTTGATGTAATTTTCTCGTTTGGAAATATATAAACCCTTCAGTGTCATTCACAAAAACTACAGTAATAAGCCATTTGTGGACAAAAATCACCACTGTGAAAAATATTAATTAAAATTCCATAAAATATTTCTCCCTATTTTTTATTCATTCATTTCATAAACCTCAGTCCTCTCTAAAACTACCAAATCTTTGAATATTTTGGGGATCTTAACCATTTAAATGCCAGTTTGGCAACAAGGAGTCATGGTTGTTTTTTATGAAAAACAAAACAAAACAAAACAAAACAAACAAAAAAACAAAAAAACAGAAAATAGCTACTTTTTTAAAACAAATGTCGGGTGGTTAGGGGATGTTTTTTCCAGCAGAGTCCTGGATAAGTCAAATATTAGCAACAAAATGTATTTCAGAGCATCATTACTTTTTTGCAGTGTCCAATTTAAAACTTAACTTCCTAATAGTCAATTGTCGACAAACCTACTATAAAATACTACAAATTAATATTTCTACTTTTCAGGCTTAAATCTTTCAATAAACTTCAGTCCTGATTAAAAATACCTATTCCAATTGTTTTTAGGAAAATCCCCCAGCCACCTGAAGTTTATTTTATAGAAAATAACTCATTTCCAGTGATTTACAAAGAATAAAAAACATAATTTGTTGTGGTCAAACTTACATTTTAAGTGTTTGAAAGGTAATCTCCAAAAAATTTGAATGTTTGGTAGTTTTGGACAAGACTGAAGTTGCAGAAAATAATAAATCAAAAAGAAATAAGGAATTAAATCTTTTCTTTTCTTTTTAAAAAATTTATTTTTGGGCATTTTGGTGCCTTTATTAGATAGAGAAGGACAATGGATAGAGTCGGAAACAGGGTTAAGAGTGGGGGAGAGACATGCAGTAAAAGGCCTCAGGCCTCAGATAAAGCCAAATAACTTAATTATAATAACTTAACAAACAACTTAATGATATTGAAACTTAACATTTTTTAAGGTGTCATCTGCCAGTACCTGAAAGGCTGAATGTGACAATATTGTGCATCCCTAGATTTACCTTCATCCACACTGCCAGAGTATTTAGCACAGCTGGAAAAAGGGGTTTATCCCAGAGGAATGAGAGCAGAATATTAGTGTTGAGCAGCCAGCAACACAAACACACGGAGGGCAGCTAAAGTCTACAGGCTAAGCTCCAACACACACCAACCTTCATCGTAGTCTGTAGTTTCCCCTTACTCTTTTTGAGAGATGGAACCAGAGCCTGTCGAGTAAAGTTAGATTTACTGACGAGTTAGCATCTCTTTCAGTCTGTGTTCCTGTGTTTCTGACTTTGAGTATCAGGGAGCTAACACTCCTCCAACTCATGTTGGGTCTTGTCAGAGGAGGGCTCTGATATCAGCCCACAGGAACAACACAGGACCTCACCTTCATCTGCAGATGCACTCACTTCTAAAGCTGCTTTAAGACATTTACCTGAATGTCATCCTCGTCTTTGTTCTTCGACAGAGTTTCTTTAAGAGCTCGACGTTTCTTCAGCATCTTTTCACGAATGTCACTGAAACATAAGACGCGTTTGAGACAGCTAGCCGAGCCACCGTTAGCTCAACAAGCTAACTGACTGAAAAGATGTCATCTCACTGACGTTAAATCTCCAGTTTTTAGTTTTATAATGGCAGAAACGATAGGAAAACTGCTAAACTTACCCTGGTGAGGCCATAGTGGTGTACTTGTAATAAACAGTGAATAACGACGACCTACTGATGTTGAGGTTTGGTCTTCAGCTTACTTTAAACTACATTATCACACAAATTAGACTGTTTTTCTTCCATTACAAGGGAAGCAGGCGCCGTTATCGCTGCCTAGTAACGGGATAAACTACTTCTCAACCTAACATGAGAATTGCGGAAGATGCACCCTAGCGTGCCGTCTTCCTTGATTTTGATTGGTCCAATCGGCTTTTAGTCAAAGAAAGAGCGTACGTCACTTCCCGCTTAACAGAGCGACCTCGCGCCCGGACGGTTGAAAACAAACCCCATGGACTCATGGTAGTAGATTAGAAAACAACAGTAGTACCGCGATTAGAAGATATTTCGTTGTGTTCTGTGGCCTTAACATCAAAAAGCTGCATAGTAAGGCATGTTTTATTTATTCTCAAATGATGAAGGAGTGTTAAAGAAGAACTTTATCCTGTTGCTTGGGCTGAATCTAGAGAGGAGTAGTGGTCAAATGACGGGGCTGAGTTTATACCGACTGTCTAATCAGCGACTGCTCTGTGACTGCAGGAGCTGTAGTCTGCCTGCCTGTTAGCAGCTTCATCACACATTTTTAAAACCTACAAACTACGTTTTAAATGTCAAGATCCAACTGCAAGGTATGTGACGCCGTTTTGTGACATGTCTTGACACAAGATGGGGCTGTTTCTCCAGGTTGATGGAGAGACTCTGAACACACACCTATAATTTTATTTATTTTGTTTCAGAAAGTTATTCAAAAATTTTAAATTGCATCTATCTATCTATCTATCTATCTATCTACAGTTGCATTCAAAACTTCAACCCCCATTGCAAGTCAGGTGTATTGTGAACATTTACAGACTTTCTGCTTTATGCAATTAAAAAATTTAAAAAGCAATTGAAATATCTGAATGCAACTAATAGTTAGTACTTAACAGAGCACTCTTTTGCTTCTATGACCTGCTGAAAATGAGATGCATAGCCAGACACCAGCATCTGGCACTGTTTCTGAGGCATCTTAGCCCGTCCCTCATGCGCAGTGGCCTCCGGTTCAATAATATTCCTGGGTCTGCATACTGCAACCACCTTCTTTAAAACCCAACAGAACAGGCGACTGTGATTGCTATTGTAGAATCCTCCTGGACTTCTTCTGCGACCAAGCCTTGGTGGAATTTAAGGTATTCTTGTGATCATTGTCCTGTTGGAAGATCCAGTGACGACCAAGCTTCAGTTTCCTCGCAGACGGCATGGCATTTCCTCCTAGGATTTCCTGATACTTCAATTAATCCATCTTGCCTTCCAGGCGCTGCAGGTTTCCAGTGCCAGAGGATGAAAAGCAGCCCCAGAGCATCACAGAGCCACCGCCATCTTCAACTGTGGGCACAGTGTTCTTTTCAGCATATGCTTCAATCTTCTTCCTCCAGACAGACCCCTGATCCATCATGCCAAAAAGGTCCCTTTTTTTATAGCTCCACTGAGCAGAATACCAAAACCTCTGTGGTTCTTGATTTTAAGCATATTGGAGCCAAGCTTTTCTTGTGCTTGATGTTTACATCCCACTTAAAACTTATCTTTTATTTAAATAAAAATGCAGACAGCAGCACAGCAAAGGTTCTGACCACAAATTCTGAACTGTATTTGCTGTGCTGCTTTATGTATTGGTAAAAATCCTGGTTAAATGAAGCTTGAATAACTTAGAAGATGGCACCTTTTGTCTGAACCCACTCATTTTTCATGTGAGTAAAAGTATTGGAACATGTGGCATACAGGTGTGTTTTGTTGAGGTGTGTCCTCTTACATTGATTATTCAAACACTAAATAGCACTGAATGTCTATGCTTAGTTTCAGATTTGGGTTTTGCCTGTGCAGACTGCATTTATAGTTAGAGGTGTAATCAACATGAAAACCAGAGAGCTGTCTATGGGTGAAAGACAAGAAAAAACAAAAAACAAACAAAAAAAAATCCTGAGACAAAGTTTCTGGACTGAAGAGACAAAGATGAACCTTTACCAAACTTATGTGAAGGCTAAAGTTTTGAGAAAAAAAAGGATCTGCTCTTGATCCCAAACACACAAGCTCATCCGTGAAACACAAAGGAGGTAATGTGCTTGAGCTTGGGCTTACATGGCTTCTTCTGGGACGGGCTCATTAATCTTCATTGAGGATATAACACATGTAACCTTGCAAAGCAGATGGATTTGACCGTTTCTGTGTTTCTTACTGGCAAACCAATCCTGCAAAGCTCCCATCTGAACTGTTTGGGCCTAGTTAGAAAATGACAGGACCAATCAGTGTCAATGAGCAGTACTTTCTGGTGCGGCAGAGTCGTGACGTGAGCAAGCAGCGAGAAGAGGGCGGAAGACGTTAGTGTGGATGCTGCTAAAGCATCAGTTTTATCAGAACTTGAGATCATTTATTCGTCAAAAGAAGAACAAAGAACAGCATTGAGTTGTTCGTAGCAGCGCACCTCGGTTTGGGGCTACGACGTCACGTGTTTTGTTGCTCTGATTGGCCCATAAAGATGTGACAGACAGAACATTCATCCAATCATCCTCCAAGTTTTTTTTCAAAGGCTCTGCCCTTTCCCAAATGCAGTCTATGGACCGTTTACCAGATGGATGTGTGAAACACATCACATCACACATCCATCTGGCATGCCAGGTTATAACACATGATGGTAGCAGCAAATTGAACTCAGAAGTCTACAGAAACATTTTGTCTGCCAGTTTAAAAAACGATGCAACCAAACAGATTGTGAGATCCTTCATCATGCAGCAAGATAATGGCCCAAAACACACTGGATAAACAACAAAGGAGTTCATCAGGGGCAAGAAGTGGAAGGTTTTGGACTGGCCAAGTCAGTCTCCAGACTTAAACCATATACAGCAGGGGTGTCAAACTCAATCACAGCAGGGGCCGGATTCTGGATTTAGGTCAAACCTGATGGCCACACAGGGTCACCACAACCTTAAACTGTCAGCCTCATTTTCACCAGTGATAAAATATGACTGAAAAAGCGCTGATGATAACTAATTTGGAAATTCAAAAAATAAAAATTATAAGTTTAAAGGCTCAAATCTGAGATAAAAATTCCAATTTATTCGTACAAAAGATCAGAACACAGTATTAAAATAGAAAAATAATGTTTTTAAAGAGCAAATATACAAGAAGAAAGTTGAAATCATACGTTTGAAAAGTCAGAATATGAGATAAAATTTGAAATCATGAGTTTAAGAGTCAGTTATGTCTTAAAAATTTTAAATTGTTGTCTGATCTTTCAAAATGTGGGATTAAAAAGCCAAAATTAGGAGTTGAAAATGTCAAAATATGAGCTAGAATTCAAAATGATTATAAAGGTTAAAAATATGATTTTAATTCAAAATTGGGAGTGTAAAAGGCCAAAATACGATATAAAAAATAAAAATTTATGAATTTAAAATGTCAAAATATTGGAAAAAAATTGAAATTGTGTTTAAAAGTCAAAATATGGGATTTAAAAGCCAAAGTAAGGAGTTGAAACGGTCAAAATATGACTTTAAATTTAAAATTGGGAATCTAAAAGATAAAAATTTCCCATATAAAGTCCAAATTAAGAGTTGAAAAGGTCAAAGCATGAAATGAAAAGTCAAAATCATAAGTCTGAGTTGTAACCTTGAGATGCAAAATTGAAAATATGAAGTAAAACACTTTTTTCCCCTCACATTTTTGACTTTTTATGAAATCTTTCTTACTTTTTACTTTTTCAGATTTTTATGTCTTAAATATATTTAAAATAATCAAGTTGAAGTTGACATTATTATACTGGAGGAAATCTGGAGACGTACTGGTGGCCCAGTAATAATACGAATGTGATATAATCTTGTGGGCTGGATATAATCGTTCCATGGGCCGTATTTGGCCCCAGGGCCTGGGGTTTGACACCTATGCTATACAGCATGCATTTTATCTGCTAAAGAGGAGACTGAAGGGAGTAACCCCACAAAACAAACAATCTGAAAGAGGCTGTGGTAAAAACCTGGGAAAGCCTCAAAAAAGAAGAACGCAAAAGTTTGGTGATGTCGGTGGGTCACAGGCTTGAGGTGGGTATTTGTAAGCAAATGATTTGAAACTAAATATTGAGTCTTATCCTCTTTAATTTTTTCCAATTCTTTTGCTTGCCTAAAAAAATTGGTGTTGTTTTCTGTTACAAATCTTCTTAGTTGTGTTGTGTGAGATCCAGATGTAAATACCTGGAAGTAAAAGCTGAATTTTAATCTTATGTCTCATATTCATCTTTTAATGTTAAACCCAAATGTTTTCCATCTACAGCAAAAATAAAGGAATTTGCCTCATTATTACAGTACTCTTGGAGGGCAATGTATGCCTTAGATTTGCCGTTTTTAAAGGACAACAGAAAACCAAAAACTAACTGTAAACAATGTTTATTTTTTTATAGCTCCCGCATTAAAACACCAAAATAAAAATCAGAGACTTATTCAAGCTTATCAAACTATATCATTTTAAATCAGTAGATAAGACTCTGCAATAATAATATTCTATATAGCAGTACAAACACTTGTATAAAAATATAGTCTGACCATACTGCTTGTGTAATAAAACAACTTTGACCAGCAGTTTCTGATATGTGCTTCCAGTTTCTATGCGTAGTCCTCTGCCAGTGTGTCAAAGTAGTTTGTATCTGCATACAGAAGGAAGCCAGAGAACAAGCTGTCAGCCCAGCCTGGGTCTGCAAATAAACCATTCTGATCATTGAAGAAGATCTCCATCCACACCTCATCCTCTGGGTTTAGGTACATGACAGTGGAGCCCGATGCTACATCATGGTTCCCTGTGTTAGCATCAAAGGTCTTGATGCGATACTGGCCGTTTTGAACCAGACTGATGGCCAGGTGTTTGTTGGCCAGTGTAATGTCATAGGAGAAGTAATAAATGCCAGGATATGCACAGATAAACTTCCCTGTCTGTGGGTTGTAGTGTCCTCCCTCGTTAAACAGCACCTTGTTGAACTTGATGGGGGTGTTCTCTGCAGGGTAGCTACTGGTGATCCCCACAGAGAAGGCAGATTTTGGCAGCAGGCTGCCGCACTTGCAGATTCCTGCAGTTCCAGGAGGCCCACGTGCACCTTTGTCTCCTTTCTGTCCTTCACGACCAGGAAGGCCAACAAGCCCCACGCCTCCGCCCTCTCCTGTGGGGCCTCTTTTACCTGCAGGGCCTCGATCCCCTCGAGCTCCAATTTTTCCCGTAGGACCGACTCTACCCTTTAACCCTGAAACAGAAAAACATTTGAATCGTCATAGATTTCCTCGGTTATTTCTCTGCCTGTTGTTTCTGTTTCTATTACGCACTTGTTGGCTTTTAAAGAAACTGTCAATGGAAACATTAAACCCCACCCAGTGTCATGCATTAAGTCAGCTTTGGAGCACCGCCATGAGACATTTCAAAAGCACATTTTTTGGCTTGCTTCCTTCACACTTTCTTTTAACCAGCCCACTGTAGAGTAAATACCCTGTAGCGTGGAAACAACATGAATCACAGACTGTATGTCTATGCAAGAACAGCAGGATATTTTGAATAACTTCTGTTTTCTCGGAGGTGTGTGAATGAATTATCGTTTCCACACACAATGGAAAACTAAGGTGCCTGAAGTTTATTTTTTACTGACAGATTTATTGAACTTCACACTGCACAGATAATACAGGACAACTGCTCAGAGATGAACTGACTCAGTCCCTCCAAGTAAATCTGTAGCTTTAAGGCAGGAAATTCTTGGCTGCAAACAATGATTATAGGCTGGGTAGTTAGTGCAAGAAGAGGGTTCCTTGTCCGAAATCCAGTCGGCAGGAGCCTTTCTGAGTTTGCATGTTCTAGTCTAGTCTAGTGGAGTCTAGTTGGAGGACATTACTCCTCATTACTCAGTTTCTTGAGTTTATTAACTATTTGTTCTGGCATTTAGGTGAACTCCGCCTTCGACATCTCTAACACAAGTTCAGCATGTAACTTGCTCTTCCTTGTGCTACTCTTCTATCCTGACATGCCAGATGGATTGTTTCACACATCCATCTGGTAAACCTTCAAAACTAAGCTTTTGGGAAAGGGAAGAGGATTTAAAAACAAATCGGAGTGTGATTGGATAAACCTTCTGTCTGTCACGTATTTAGGGGCCAATCAGAGCAACAAAATATGAGACGTAGGCGTGACCGAGGCGCACATGCACAGCTACCGAGGAAAGACGTGAACCGTGGCAACTGTAGACATGTCAGTACTCGACTTTTGTCGTTTTTGAAAAGAAAACAGCTCACTGCTGTTCTTTGTTCTTCTTTTAACGAAGAAATGTTAAGTTCTGATAAAACTGGGGCTTTAGCAGCATCCACACTAATCTCTTCTGCCATAATTGCACTGGCCTCTTGTCGCTGCTTGTTTACATCACAACTCTGCTGTGCCTGAAAGTACTGCCCCTCGTCGCTGATTGGTCCTATCACTTTCTAACCGGGCCCAAACAGTTCAGATGGGAGCTTTGCAAGATGGGTTCACCAGTGAGAAACAAGGAAACAGGCGTATCCATCTGCTTTGCAAGGTTAGCCGATGCCCAAATCACAACCAAACATGTTGACTCCTCAGAAGACCACTTTTTGTCCATTTTCCAATCGTCTTCGCAACCTAGAATATGACACGCCCACTGATGATGTCAGGGTTCAGGAGGAAGAACCAACTATCTTTTGGTCCCAGCTAAGAACTAACTTTTCAGGTTCTGAAGGGTGGGGAGGGTTTGGCTGATTCAAAATTAGGTTTGGGAACCGGAACTGGCATGGAGCCCTGCCCTTGGGTTTCCTCCAGGGGTTCACTAACGGCTCTAAATTGCCAGTAGGTGTGAGCATGCCTGATAGTTGGTCTCTACATATCAAGCCTGCTACTGTCCAGCAATCCTGTCCAGGGTGTTCCCCTCGTCTTGGCCTGTGACTGCTGGGACCAACCTTAATGGATGGATGGATAAACTGTTTGCATAAACAGTAGTGGTTTTAGTTATCTGAAGGCCCCAGGCAAAGAGAAATACGAGGCCCTTGAAGCAACTCTCTTTCCAAGTAACAAAATCAGAGGACTACAGGACATTTGGGAATGTGAAATATAAATCCCCAAATAGCAAACTGTTTTTTATCAGCTCTTAGAAGAGCATAACTCAGACTCACCACATCATAGTATTTTAGCACATCTGTAAACCAGGTGGAACGTATAAAAATTGATATATAGAGTCATTGTTGGCGCAATATCCGTTCCCCTGCCACCAATCAAATATTTTATTTATTGCATACCATTTAACCACACAGTAATCAACCAATCCTTTGTTCAAACATGTTGGGATCTGCATTACTGAAAATTGTAATAGAAGTGAAGACATTTGAGGGCTTTTAAGGGCTTGGACCTTTCTGTTGGGGCCAGGGATCCTCCCAGGAGTCTTTTTTTGGATAAGAAATATATTTTTGAATCTATTTTATTCACCCTTGGCCTCTTATTTACATTCAAAATAAATGTCTTAATCATTAAAAGTAGTTTTTGACATATACATATCAAAGCGACTGCTAAATGACATGGTAATTTATCATGATGCATATGATGACTGTATCTTGAGGCGTCTGAAGCAGAGCTGGATATTAACTTTTTTGCCTACCTGCCACTTTGGCTGGAGGATTCAAAAATCTACCAGCCACTTGAGAGATGAGATGAGGTATAAAATGAAAATCAAGAATTATCGTGTTTAGTATTAGAATTTCATATTACAGTATAGAATTCAAGACTTTGTTTTTCAAACAAGATCAGTAAATGAAGTGGGAACTGGTGCAACAATGCTCCCAGTTTGTCCTATACAAGTCTGTGCATACGTTAGCTGCGTGGCATACAGGGACAATGTAAATTAATGCAGCATTGTACTGAATTATGAGTGTCAGACTTGAGAGAATTAAATATTCTGTGCAGGATTTGTGCAATTTCACACCAAGTTTAACTATCTTGGACTTGCAATGAGCGAAAAATTGTCTTAAGCAGGTAGATTTGCAGCATTACTCATATGGTACTGAGTCAAACCATCACAGCAGCTCTGGCACAGGGACTTAGAAGGCAGGGTCTTTTGGTCATTAGGTCTGCTCGATTGTGGTCATAAAGTTGGTCGAAATAGGCAAAAAATGTATATTTGCACCTCCAGTGGCTCGTAGGTTAGGCAAAGTCACCAGACACTTTTCAAGAATCCCCGCATTTTGCTGTTGGTGAATAATTTTCCACCCTGCAGTCAGGAGCATGTGGCTACAGGTGATTGCCTACCTTTGCCTAATGGTACTGTCCATATGTATGACACAAACAACTCCCTGATGATCAGGGTGCAAACCATGCCCCAATAATATATAAGAGCATCATCTGTTTCACCTCAAACAGGATGATGTAAGTATTCCTCTTCCCTCTATAATTAAGGAATGGGAGGATAATACGAAAAAAGGCCTTAGATAATGTCCACAAGTATATTCAGCTAACTTTTTCTACTCAGTGTCAGTATTTAGATCAGGGTGTCTCAACTATGGCTCGGGGTCAAATGTGGCCCACGGTCCAATTGTGATTGGCAAGAAGAGTTTGTTGATAATGACTAAACTGAGACAACACTCTACATGGCAAACATACTGGCAACCAAATAATAACAGTATCTTGTTTTCTAACTCCCTGACTGGTTACAGTGGCAAATAACAGTACCAATAATATTCCAGGAGCAGAGCCAGTGGTAGCTAGGGCCAAGAAGGGCCCCCTGTCTATTTTTTTGTCAGCCATTAACATTAAATCGAGTGTACAGTGTAAGGCTAGGCAGGCCACAGATTCAAGCGTTGCCATAAACCAAATAAACATTCTCTGAGCATGCTAATCCCTCTCATGCTGCCTTATTTTAACTGATCTTGCCTGGCTACACTCTGTTGCTCTCTCTGCTATCAGCTTTTGCAACCCTCCTCCACCCCAGCTCCTCCTTCATTCTGCCCTTGACTTAATCAGTGTCATTCTGTTGTCACGGATGTCTGCTCTGCTCTGAAGCACCACGGATTTGCTCCGACCAAAGGCGAGTGACCTCGCCCACTGGAGGCGTGTCTAGAGTGCTGCCCTGTGGCGTGAAGCCCTGATCAGTGGGCAGAGATCAAGGGAGAACTGCGAGTTCTAGCAGGAATAGTGTGTCAACAGCGGACTATTTTACCTTTTGGGGTTAATTTATCATCCTTTCCAGTATGCGTCCGTGATATTATTGCTTCCGCCATTGGGTGAGTACATTAGGAAGTTAAAGGGTTAAAGTTTGCTTAAAGGATCTGTGTTTTTTTGTGAATTTCTTTGGCTAAATGTCCTCAAAAGTGAACTTTTCCCCATCAATGGCGCCGTTGTAGCTCTGTGACCCACTGACCTCTTGGTGACCCTTTGCTCCCGGACCGGAGCGCTGGCTGTGGAAATGCTCTGATGGACTAGAGAGGGCGCGATGTGCTACACCGTATGATTCACTGGCGGATCGCTGTGTGGTCGCTGTACGTGGAAATTGGAGGCTCTCCGTAGCAGAATAGGAAGAGTAAGCCCTGATCCATTTCTAGGTTTAGCTGAAGTAAGTTTGGAGAAATGTTTTCTATTGTCTGCCCTGGACTGGACTCTGAAGCCCCCTTTAGTAACTGACCGGCTGACATCACTCAAGTTTTGTCCATCATTTCCTACAGTCTGCCATCAGCACTCATGTAATGCCTCTTTTCCAATCAGGTCATCTGGCCTGTAACAACCACACAGCTGAGAGTGTGGTGCTCCATCTTAGCCCAGTTTTGTGTGTATTTTGACACAATATGGTGCATAGTTCCCTCCTTTAGTTGCTGTCTGCTGCATCTTGGAAAAAGCCTACAGAAGCTGCAGTGTTCATCCCAAATCTCCTTTGTTTTGATATATCTGTCAGTGATGACCGTATTCTTTGAGGGGAGTCAGATGTTCGAGACGTGTTTACACAGGTCTGACATTCATCTTTCTGCCTGGAGTGGGAGCTTTTCTAAACAACTCCTGCTTAGTTTGTCTGATGCTTCATTTCATAACTATGATATAAATGCCAATACGTTTTCGGTGGAATTCATGAGTTCATCTCCAGGATGCCAGCTCCCACTCAGTGCCAGCTGTCAGATAGGGAAACTTTTCAGTGCCAGCTCTTCCCTGGCTCAGAGAGAGGGTTATTCATCAGCACATGTTAAGTTTAATCAAATACCTGTGTCTCCCTTTTCTCCCTTTTCACCCTTCCTGCCATCTCTGCCATCTCTTCCAGGGATACCCACATTCCCATCTGCTCCCGGAGGGCCGCTGGGGCCGGGTTTGCCAGGGGAGCCTGGTGACCCGGGGACGCTGCAGATCAGACGAGGCGCTCCTTTCACTCTGGTGTCAAACAGCTGACCGAAGACACAGTGGCACAGGCAGACTACTCCCATCAAGGCCCACATCTTCACATCTGTGGATATAAACAGTGATGCTCAGAGAAAAACTGCAGCAATGATACTAAGTGTGATCAGAGGTGCAACGACAGTGTGCAGACTGTGAAGCTACACTTGGAAAAGTGAGCCCTATAGATTTCTTCTTGTTTTAAGTGGGATAGAATTTGAATTTATTGCAAAATTATCATTTGTCATATGCTGGAAAATGTTTCTGTTTGTCTGTGATTTAAGTTGGCCCTGCACCAACAGCCCATGTACACATCAATGCATCATGAACTGTAACTATTGCATTTTATTATATTCATCACATAAATCTGATTCTTTATTGTCCCTTTCAGCACACTTTGATTAGACATTGTCAGCCTCTCCCTGCACCCTCAGATGTGACTGGACCCCTGAAAAACCCAGTGAAAGGGTCCTACCCAGTTGTGATTACTAAAGATACCAATGCTTGGGATAAGTAGCTTTAATGTTAGCCTTTTTCCCCACTGTTTCCCTCATTTATGCCAACTTTTGCCCACTTTGCCTCTCACTACTTTATCTATATATATATATTTTGATACTTTTTGTCCCTTCTTGCCTCTTTCAACCCATTTTTTGACACTCTCTAATCCCCTTTCACCATTTTCCTGCCAATTTTTGCTTCTTCTTATCCATTTAGGCCACTTTGATTATTTTTACCTTAAAGTTGTCTCCATTTTTTTCTTCTTTATTTTCTGGCATCTTTACGTTTGTGTGCAAATGGCTTAGTTATAAAGTCTGACATTATTTTCCAAGTAGATTGGCCAGTTTACCCATCCACATTATTATTTTACAAAAAAATCTAATTCTGTTTTAAAAAAGGGGTTTACATTTTGTAAAAGGTCATAATGTACTACTGCATAAATAAATACATTTCATTTTTGTTGCTTTGATAAGTATTAATATTCCAGTTAAATTTAAGATATGGCAATCACAGATTAACTTTACAACGGACCATAACTTTGCTGACCTCCTTATGGACCCCTCATTTGGCTGGACCCCTTATCCCCCTTATGGACGGCCTTGTCGTTTACTGCTCCTTAAAGGGGACATATTATGCAAAAATCCCTTTTTCAGGCTTTTCTAACAAAAATAGGTGTCCCTGGCCTGTCCAAAATCCTCTCAAGAATCTGAAAAATCCATCTCTTCTCAGCTGCCAGCTGAGAGGAGGATCCGGACAGCCACATCCATTTCCTGGGAGGGGCGTGGTCAGACAGCTCAGTAACATTTAAAGCCACAGACACAGAAACAGCTTGTTTTAGACATTCAAAAATCCAATAGTGGAGTGTTTTTTCAGCAACAAACTTCACAGGCATGTTTTGGGGACCTCTGAGACCAATATAAACTAGTCTTATGTTTCATTTCTCTTTAAAAATGTACAGAAAGCTCAGTGGACAATTGTCACCTGCACCAATCAAATATTCACTCATCAATGTTCCCTTATTTTCTTTAAGATCCATAAAAAGTTAATCTTTCTGTGGTTAAGTTCATGTCCCAATCTTTGACATAAAGCAGGTCTGTGTCCAAACAGGAAGTCAGCCACCCTAAGTTTACAACAGTAGAAAAATCCAGTTGAAACAAAAACTGTTTTTAAAAGCAAAGTAGAGGAATTTTTAAACGCAGCAAAAGTTGTAGATTACTCACCATTAACTACAGAAAGTCTGAGATTAATAGCAATTACAGAAATGTAATTGTTTGATGGCCCTAATGTTCATCATTGCATTTCGTTTAACCCCACAGTAATACAGCAGTTCATTGTCTCAGTGTGTCCACAGGGATCTGCCTTACTATACTTTGCTTGATATGCAGACATAATAGGACTTATTAAGTGGCTTGGACCTTGTAGTTTGGCCACTGGTCCTTCTTAAGGTGGGTATCTTGAAATTTAAAATTAGTTTAATGGCCTATGGCCTCTTATTTTTTACATTCAAAAATACATGTGTTAATCATTTAACGTCACACACATTTAATGTGTTTTCAATTAATTTATTGCAAATTAATAAAAAAAAAAAAAAAAGTTAGCTCCTGCCATTTCACTTTGCTGAGTATTTCTAGACCTTGATTGGAGTTCACTTGTGCTAAATTGAATTGATTTGACATTATTTGGAAAGGCTCAGACCTCTCTATAGACGGCCTCACAGCTGACAGTGCATATCAGAGCAAAAACCAAGGATTGTTTACAGGCACAGACCTGGGTAAGGCTACGAAAAAAATTTGTTGCATTGAAGGTTCCCAAGAGCACAGTGGCCTCCATAATTCTCAAATAGAAGAAGTTTGTGACAAACTGGACTCTTCCAAAAGGTGGTTGCCCAGCCAAACGGAGCATTCAGGGGAGAAGGGCCTTAGTAAGAGAGGTGATCAAGAACCCAATGGTTTTTGATCACCTCTCTTATCTGGACCAAGCTCCAGAGATCCTGTATAGAGGTTGGACAAAGTTCCAGAAGGACAACGATTACTGCAGCCCTCCACCGATATGGTTTTATGGCAGAGTGGCTAGATAGAAGCGTCTCCTCAGTGCAAAATGCATGATCCATCCATCAGGGTTCTTGGCCAGTTTTTACTAAGGATCTTCTCCCCCGATTGCTTAGTTTGACCAGGTGACCAGCTCTTGGAAGAATTCTGGTTGTATTAAACTTCTTCCATTTGAGAATTATGGAAGCCACTGTGCTCTTGGGAACCTTCAGTGCAGCAGAAATGTATTAGTAGCCTTCCCCAGATCTGTGCCTGTCAACAATCCTGCAGTTTTTTTGACCTCATAGCTTGGTTTGTGCTCTGATATGCATAGTCAGCTGGGAGACCTTCTATAGAGAGGTGTGTGCCTTTCCAAATCATGTCCAATCCATTTAAGTCACTATAGGTGGACTCCAATCAAGGCGTAGAAACATCTCAGCAAAGACTGAGAGGAATGGGAGGAACCTGAGCTAAACTGACAGTGTTTTTGCAAAGTGTCTGAATACTTATGTCAATGAGATTTTCAGTTTTTTATTTCTAATAAATTTGCAAAAATTCTGTTTTCACTTTGTCATGACAGGATATTGAATGTAGATTAATGGGAATAAAAAAAGACCTTTTGACTGTAGCATCATAAGTTTGGAAAAGTGAATGCACTCTATACCTCACATTTGATGCACACTTATGATGGCTATATTTTAAGGTCCCTTGGCATGGATGGTTTTGGCATCAGGTAAAGTAGGCAGGTGCTTGGAGACTCGTTTCCAAGAGACTTTAAGATAGTGATTATACTTTTAGATGTGTTATTACATAAAAGGCACATGTCTAAAGTTACTTTCAAATAGGGCAGAACAATAACAGTAATGTCATCGCTATCACAATTAAAGTTTATGCAATTAACACAGCAAAAATCTGAATGTGACTAAATAGTAAGAAAAATAATTCCATGCTGCATGTCTACATATTATGGAGCCCCAGACATGACATGGTCAAAAGAAAAATGTGATTTTGTCCACAATATAGCTATAACGTGTGCATGAAATACTAATTCATGGCCACAAAATACCAATTTGTGGCCACAAAATAAGTATAACGTGCACACAAAATACTAATTAGGGTAAGCAAATCGAGCGCACCTTCTCTAAGGTCTAAGGTAGCTGCAGTAGAGGGGCTAAAGCTACATGATGGACAGGGATAGTGTGATTGAATTTTATTTTAGGCTGGTCATTATTACCCAGAGGCATTTAACCAGAATATTGAGAGTCAGGTTGCTTTGCCGGCGGAGGTGAGACTTGTACACCGGGATAGGAAGGTGCGCTCGATTTGCTTACCCAGCTGTCCAGGAATGATATCAATATTATTAATTAGTATTTCGTGCGCACATTATACTTATTTTGTAGCCATGAATTAGTATTTTGTAGCCACAGTTAAGTATTTCGTGGTCACGAGTTAGTATTTTGTGGCCATGAATTAGTATTTCGTGCGCACATTATAGCTATATTGTGGCCACAATTTAAACTTTTTTTTCCATGTCATGTTTGGGGCTTTGTAATATTTTAAATTCTCTCACATAATTTACATGCAGTCAGATAAAACTCAAGCTAGCTATCAGCTACCTACGGTGTATTTTTCAGTTGTTTAAATTACTAAATAAGGCTCAGATATTTGCCTATCTTTGCCTAGCGATGAAACCGCTTCTGGTGAAGGACTGATGTGGTTTGCAATGAATTGGTTCTGCTTTCCTTATTTTTTGTTTTTTTTTCAAGTACACTGAAAGAGACAAAACAAATGAAAGATCTGCTGCTCAGGGGCCGAGGGTTTAGTGTTACTAATCTGAGTCTTATCTCAGATGTGTCGAACACAGATCTTTGGATTATTTCTTCACATTTATGTTCTCAGATGTGGTTTGTGCTGCCAGATTGTTAAAAGGCTCTGATGAGAAATGGAAGCCTGCTATCAGTTTCATAATTGAATAAAACCCTTACAGTGGAGCTGTGAAAACCACATCATTGATCGGATGTGTGATCAAGCACAGAGTGAGACCAGATGTGACTCTTCTAATGAGAAACAAGCAACTGTCTCACAATCATGTTCTCATCCACATGTCCTCATCGCATGTGAGACCTCAAACTAAAACCTTGTCTCTGTTCCAGGTCTTATTCTCTTTTTGCCAACACATTCCCGAGCTGTGACATAACATCCAGGCTGATGTGTGTTAGGGGAGCAGAATCATGGAGCTAACAGAAACATAACACAAGCGCCTCAAACACAAAGGACAAAGATCTCTACATATTATCTTATAGGAAATAACAATGAGTTTAAACACAGATAGAGATCCAGCAGTGGTTGGGTTTGAAGATCCACCCTGAAAACCTCTCAGATGTTTCCAGATTCCTTTGTAATGACATCGATTAAAACCTGACATTAGGATTAGTGGGTTTGATTAATACACACATGTTTGCATATTTGCCCATGTGGGCGTGAGAATCTGAGTGGTGCATCTGCTCGTTGGCCAGCTGTCCGTGGTCCGTGGGGGCGTTGGAACATGTGTGTCAAGTTTACAGAGACACATCATCCCTCAGACAGCCTTTAAAAATAACTGTCTTTGTTCAACATGATTTCTCTGTTATTACACATTTGGTTTGTCTGGCAACGTGGGATGCCAGAACATCCCGGTCTTAGAGATCCACTCACTAGGGCTGGGCAGCACATCATAGGAGATTTTAGACTCTTTTTATAAATACTGGAGCACCCTTACATTTAACCTCAGGGCCCCTAAAATGATTATAACTGGACAAAATGCCCCACCAGAGTTTAGTTTTAACAAACAAAACTCAGGATGCAGAGAGCAATTCATTCCTTCATTAATAAATGGCAGAAATCCCCAGAAGCTAAAACTGCAAAAAACTTCTGATGACCCCCCTGAGAATCGCTGCCTTATGGTGGTGGTGGTGGTGGTGGTGGGGGGGGGGGGGGGTTAGCTCCTGGTAATTGTGAAAGGCTTTCTGCTTTATACCTAACTTTGATCGATGTGCTGAACCAACGTTACTTTATTTCCATCCCGTATGAAGAATGCAGAAAGAGGAGGTGCTCAAGGAACTACACAGTGCCAGATCCACCCGGCCTGTTCGATGGCCACGTCATGCCCATGTATTTGAAACACAAGAACACCAATTTGGCCCCATGGGAGCATGCAGACAAAAAGCAATTCTACCATTAACCAGCATTTTGGGAGCCCAGATACCTCGACTGGACAAAGGGCACTGAGGCAACCCCTGGAGCAAGAGCTTGTCGGGGGAGCTAGCAGGCGAGAGACTGGTGGCCGGGCTTCTCTCAGTGAGACCCGGTCGGGGTCCAACCTCAAAAGACATACTACATGAAGATGCCCCCATGTGGACTCACCACCTGTAGGGATGGACATGGTGGCAGGCACAGGCAGCATTGGTGTGCTGACCCCCCGGTGGCACAGACTAACTGCAGTATGTATGGTTGAGGTGGTTTGGGCATCTGGCAAACCCCACCATAACGATCACAAATCCCATGCCAAAGCAGACCGGAGGAAGAGCAAATACATCTTTTCTGTCACTAAAAGCTCTCAGTGTTGCTCTCTGCACTTATTTTAATAAAGAGATGTCCAGTTCTGACAAAAGTGCCGCTTTGGCTAACTACGATCTAACCACTCACAACTCACCCTTTCCCTCGTAACTATCACAACCTCATACCGAAGCAGGTCAGTAGAAGAGCGACAACATATTTCACATCATGAAAACTTTCAAACAGTCCTCACACCTGAGTTTTTAAGATCAATTCTGCACCCCAATATCTCACTCTCTCTCTCTCATCTTCTAGTATATAAATCTGAAAACAAGATGTGCTGTGTTGTGTTATACATGTATTAGTAACCTTGGCATGAAAAGTAAGGAAATGTGTGTTTGGTAGATTACTTCTTTGTTGTAACAATGACAATGAATCTTGTGCCATTGGAAAGCCTGTTTATTTCCCTTTTAAATGGTGCCAGATTTGTAAGGAACATCCATTTGTGGGATGAGCAGCAGAGCTGAGTATGTGGGTTAAAAAAATTTGACTTCTCTGCCAATTATTTTGCTGTTTCTAGTCAGGGATGAGTCCAGATTCTGATGAGTCCAGCTGGGTCGTAGGGTCATAGTGTGGAGAAGACAGAGAACAACTACAGCAACCTCTGCAGCCACGGTGATGTTAAATTAGTCTACCACTGCTCCTTAAAGAAGTAGTGAACACTTTAACATTTTTTTCAGCTGTAGACTGAAGTATCTGACTGAACTATGAGAAAAAATATAATTCTGGTGATATTTTTGACATTTGCACCAAACTGATAAAAATCTGCATTTTACAACTTTTAATTAGCTCAAAGGTACACCTGCTTTGAAAAGTCTTTCCTGAAAAGGCGGGGCCACAAACTCTATATTAAAGGTAGAATGTTACAGCCTCTAAATGACTTCACCATTCAGAGACCACTCCCATCCTCTCCTGCATCTGCACTGCTTCGCCTCCGAGAGCTCTGACTTTAGTAATGCTGGTGCTGGAGCAAACAGCCCAAACAGGTAGCGCTCAGGACCACCACTGCCTGCCGCCACACTACAGCCTGCTTCAGGGGACTCTGGAGGGGAAAATCCTCCACCTCTAAAGATCGCTCTGAAGCAGCAGTGCTGCGGGACTCCATGTCACTTTCTGGCAAGGGGACATCACTGTCACTTCCACTTCATCTAGAAAACCCAAAATAAAAACAAAAAAACCCTGTCCTTTTCCCCTACCTCCTCTCGGTACCAAACTGCTTATTTTCTGTGCATTTTTTGTGATCTTGAAGTGGGCAGAGTTAGCTCTGAGCTGGGGGTTCACTTACACTTTAATGTCTCACTTCACTTAAAAAAAACTCACAGAAAACTCACTGGACAAGTCTGAAGTCATCTGAACATTGAGATATAAACATTTACCTTTTATAATTCTCCTATTTCCTTTTCAAATACAAAATAGTGGAATTCCAAGTTGCCTCAAATGGTTTTGTCAGGTCAGGTATAGGGACTGGTTCAGCATGTCAGCCCTGGTCCTTTACTGCTCTGGCCTCCTGATGGCCATCATACAGGCCTGCCACATGCCCACATCCCTTCTCTTCAAATGTCCTCCCAGCTGATGCCTCCACAACCCATGGGCCGCCCTCAAGGTCTGGTCCAACTCACTGGGTCCTGGGCACCCGGCATGCAGTGAGCTGGGAGACACAGCTGCTGCTCCCATAACCAGCAGCTGACCCTTCCCATCCCCACTCTCCTGAGTATGTTTGCATTAGACATACAATCTTGCTAACAATACCCAAAAATGTGTCCAAGAGAAGTCACAAAGAAGTCCAGGTGGCAACTCTGGCCATGAGTCAGTGCCCAGGCTTCACAAGAGGTAAGACTGGGAGGACCAAGAACTGCCACATGATGCCCAGCAAAACCCTCGCTCTGAAAGGGGGAGATTAAACTTGATTCACTGCAGATTTTTTTTGACATTAATCAGGATTAAAAAATAGTTACCCCTGGTATTATCATTTTATTAATTTTAATTTCTATAAAAAGCCTTTTTCTCAATGTCAGGGCACTCCTTCACACATCTGGGATCCTGGAGATCACTGTTCATCCCTCTGGGGGTGTCTGTTTGAAGAAAACACCAGAAAAAGGGCTCCACTTGACAACCCTGATATAGTGCTGGTTTCTTGTTGCATCAGTCTGCAAAGTTGACTTTAAGAGGCCATTATGAAGGACTAGGGTGGGTTTAGGGATTTCTTGAGTAAATGCTTTTGTTATTAGGATGAAACAAGTATTTTGTGTTTACTTCAAATCACGTGTAGCACATTTAAGCTACAAAATAGATGATTCTTGGTCCATCTTGCCCATCCCTACTGCTTACTATGAGACAATAAACAGAGTGATATAAACAGGAAGGAGTCAGAGACACACATGGAGCTGAGCCTCCTCTCAAAGACACACACAGTCCCCCTTCACCACTTAAGTTGCATGTTTTTGATTTCTAAGGCGAGTGAACCGTTCATGGAGCCAGTGTGAGGTCCAAAGGGAGAGAAACCCCGCCCGCCTATTCTGCAGCAATGATGTAAGCAGTACTAATGTGGCTATTATTACAGAATGGGGCTCTCTTTATGCACACATTAGTGTATTAGAATGTGCAGTCAATGCATGCAAAAATAGACTAACATGGAGTTATGTCCCACCAGGAACTGTGCAGAAACATCTCTTTTGCCAGTGAGCAGGTGGAGCAAAAAACTAAAGGAATGTTTCTGGCAGTTCTTCACTGAAAAGTGTCTAAGTCCACTTTAAGCAATGGCAGCCTCCAACGATGGCCTTGAGGTTTTTCTGATTCACATCAGGCACAAGAATGCAGTTTGTCAGTCATGCAAAATGCATTTAAAAAGAAGACATTTTCAGACGTGTGACGTCTTTGTTACAGGTATAATTAACCCTATCTATTAATGCAGATGAATAAATGCATCCAAATTTAGAAGAAAGCATGTATGAGTGAGGATTATTCTAAAGTTATTCAAAAGATTTAATCTGCTGCAGATAATATATGCATCCCTCTTTTAAATCCTGTGAATAAAAATGTTTGTGACGGTCTATAAAAATCCAGCTGGGACTACGCATAGAGCTGAGTGATGACTGTTCTTACCCTTCAGTCTGCAGCTGTTCATCTCCGAGCTGATCAGAGTTATCACTGCCTCGTGTCCTCGTCCTCTCTGCACAGATTCCACTCTTTATGATGATCTGAACCCTCCGTTAACATGGTCCTTGTCCCAGCTCTGCTCTCGTGCTCTCAGACATCTGTGTGCAGAGCTCAGCTGTGTGGCTGCTGACAGCGTCTTGTAATGCAGAAGATGTAAGATGCACTCCCTCAATCCCTCCCTCCTTCCTTCTCTCCACTCCCTTCTCCCTGCCTCATAAACTTCCCTAAGAGGCAAACAACATCTCATGCAGCCAGGCAGAGTTTGTGCATGCAGGACTTGGCTCCATTATGTCATGCATGGAGGCTGATTAAACATGAAACACCCAGACTAAAGTCAGAAGCATGAGTAAAAACACTGTTGCTGTGTGAAATCAGATTAATGGGGGCAGAAGTTCTCGGTGCCTTTTTGACCTCAGTGTTTCTGATTCAGTATTCGTCACAGTGTTTCCTGAATGAAGCAACAACTGATGTGTGGAAAAGTGCCAGATTACTTTCTTGCAACAAATGGATGCTTTTATTGATAACATCTGTCTCTGATATCAAAATGATGAACGATCACAGTATATCAGCTTGTTAAGGTATTTGTAACATCTGTAGGTTAACACTATAAAAACTAAAGAAATGCAGTAATGGTTGCAGATGAAGTCTTGCAGTCTCGGGAAACCCCCTTCAAGTCAGTATTTAGTAAAGTCACCTTTGGCTGCAATCACAGCACTGAGTCTGTGTGGATAGGTCTCAATCAGGCTTGCACATCTGGACTCTGAATTTTTACTGCTCAAGCTCTGTCAGGAGCATTTGGATTGAGGTCTGGGCTGTGACTCGGCCACTCCAGAACATTCACCTTATTGTCTTGAAACTATTTCTGTGTAGCTTTCACTGTACGCTTCGGGTCATTGTCATCCTGGATAACTCCCAAGCCGTTGTTCTCTCTCAGACTGAATAAGGTTATCCTCCAGGATTTTCCTATACTTTGCCACATTCATTTTTTCCTCTACCTTTACAAGCCTTCCAGGGCTGGCTGCAGAGAAGCATCCCCAAAGCATGATGCTGCCACCACCATGCTTCACATTAGGGATGGTGTTTATGGTGATTGGTGTCATCAAACATAACGTTTTGTTTGACGGCCAAAAAAGCACCATTTTGGTCTCATCAGACCAAAGAACTTTCTTTCACTTGACCATGGAGCCTTCCTCATGCCTTTAGGTCATAGTCAGTCAGAGTAGCCGTAGGTCACTCAGTTTGTGAGGACGGCAGATTTACACATGTGCCACATGTTCATATCCATCCCCTGACTTACAATTATTAATAACCTTTTCTTTGAGTAGCTTTGGGGTGGTCTTTTGTCTTCATGGTGTAATGGTAGCCAGGAATACTGATGAACCAGTGACTGGATCTTCCAGACACAGGTGTCTTTATACTACAATCACTTGATGCACTTTCATTGCACTTAGGTGATCCCCATTTCACTAATTGTTAGACTACTAGCACTAATTTGCTGGACCTCTGCTGAGTTAGGTCAGTCACTTTAAAGGGGGGTAATATTTATACAGTCACTTATTTTACATTACATATTTTTGTTTAATTGACATTACTTTCTGTTTTCACTCTGACATTAGAGTTTTCTTTTCTTGTCAAAAAGTCAAAATTACATTGACCATGATTGGCTTATAAAATCAACAAAAAAGTAAAACATCCAACATTTTATAGGCTCCGTAAATCTGTATTTAAAATTGCTCTGCTGTTTGATTTTTTTATGATGCTGCTCCAAGTGGAAAGCGATCTCTGATCTCAATGGGACTAACCTGGTTAAATAAAGACTAAATAAAAAGTAAGCTAAACTTCATAGTGTGCAGCAGTACGAAACCTTTCTGGCTGCCATGGCTGTCTGCACGAGTGTGGCTTCATGTGAAAACTCTGAACTTTGACCCGGTGTTTAATGTGATTCATGCAGCAGCAGCCAGGTTGTGTCCAAACAGAATGGGTCTTTATTTAGGAAGTGAAAGAAAAAAAGATTGTAATCAACACCCCATTTAAATACAAAACCAACAAAAATAAAAATAAAGATGATATTCATTTGCATATCAAAGAACCATTCAGTAATAATTACAATCCAAACACCTCATAAACCACTTTAGTGAATCTATACACAAACTCTGATTTAGAAATTAGTCACTTTAACAATAAAATTACAAATATTTAGCTTTAAAAATAATTAAACTCAAAATATCTTAGCAATTAGCATTTTTAATTTATATATAGTGTATTTCCACATAAAAATACAAAATAATACCAATGACATTTAAATATGAAAAATCATTCCAAGAATTCTGCTACTATTAAATGAAACAAAACGGTGGGATAAAACAAGATGAAATGAAATAGAAATATGCATGAAAAAGTCTCTCCGTTTGTTAGCAAAACACTATCCAAAATAACTACAATCATTTACATCAGTACAAAGATATCTGGATTTAAAAATAGTTGCAATGAAAAAACGGGGTTTTATTTTTCTGACAGTAAAAAATGACACTGTGGATCAGAAATCTGCAAAATATGCAATGAAAAAAATAAATCTGCATTATAAAGGTTTACACTGTAGTTCTTACTTTTTATACAAACATTAGAAACAGTATTGCACATCACAACACAGATTCGAGGTTAGTCAGCCTTTCAAAATGTGTTATATTCAAGTTTCAGAGCATCTACGAGGACAGGCAGCCGAGGCCTCGATGCGACAAGGGAGAATCTCAAGTGTCTTCCAAGAATAGAATAAAACCTTCATGTTTCCTTCCTTCAAATGAAATGTGTCATCAGTGTGTATCAAAAGAAGAATATATCAAAAACTTGGATGTTTGTGACATGATTCTTTGGCTCAGTCCCTGTACACCCCTCGCCTCTACCACTCAGCCCTATCTCTACTGTTTACATGCAGGGGTAGGGCTGTCCCGATTATTGTTGGAATGGAGGGGTAGGGTGAAGTGCTAGGGCCCTAAAATGGAGATTTCAAAGACATACACTTCCCGCTAGGATGGCTGCTCAAATGTTAAAGGGAGCGAACAAATGCAAGCAGTTTGTTTGAAAATGACGACAACCGCCTTCTTACCTTTATTCAATGTTGTTTCAATGCACTGTGGTCTTTTCATATCAAACAAGCATCTGTGTTTTTTCACTTATTCAGGGCCAAGTTGCACAGCAGGATAAGCAAGTCTATCCCTCTCCCTTTCCAAATTTTCCCAGGCCAGATGGGGCATATGATTCTTCCAGCCCATTCTGGGTCTACCCCGAGGTCTCCTCCCAGTTGGACTTGCCTGGAAGACCTCCAAAGAGAAGCACCCACCTAAACTGGCTCCTTTTGCTGCAGTGGGGCAGCAGCTCTACTCCTCACTCCCTCAACATATAAAGCCCAGTTCAGACCAAAGATTTGTGACGTGACAACTGTTATACAGCGACAATTTCAGATTGAAACTTCAGCCAGTAAACACCTCTGTGTTCTCTATCACCTGCACAGGTAAGCGGAGCTATATGAGCTAATAATACGAAATTAAAGGCTGCAGGAGCTACATTTGTTTGTGGAACCTGAATCATTCTCAGCAGAACAAACCGAGCTAGCAAAGCAGTTTTGTGTTTATATGTGCCATTATGAGTCACTCATATATGAAAGAAATACTACTTTATCATAATGACAAAAACACCCAAAAAATCCCTGTAAAGTGAAAACCAAACTTTGTGTCTTTACACACTAGATATGTTGGAATAAGGCCGTTGCCTTCATTGAAAGGTAACAGCCAGCTACATTTTGTGTTTTTGTTCACTTTGAAATATATTTTAACAAATCTATCAGCCACGGTGGCCTAGGGGTCATCAAAAGAAGCATAACAGAGAGATTTGTACCAGAAAACAGTAAATTTAATCTTAGACATCTGTCTCTCTGCTCTGGCACAGGGCCAGGCTCTGATCGCACTTCACCTTAAAGTCAGGGGGCAGGCTAATTGATGGAGTGCTTGTCTAGTTTTTACTTAAACCAGATGCAACAGAAATAAACATCTTACCTGCTGAAGGTGTGTTTTAATCAAAATTTCAGTTCTAGATGATTAAAGGATGCAGGCTGTGGCCTTGTCTCTCTCAAAGCAGCAACAGTTCCCTCCCTCATGCCTGTTACATCAATGCTAAAGTTAAGCAAAGTACCCAATGAGAGACAACATTCTTTCCTGCTAAGTCTTTCACAATAAAAGCTTCCAATAATGATCATCATTGAAGACTTTTATTTTGAAGAGCAGCATCAGGAAATGGAATGTTTTCTGCAGCAACTTAATGTGAAAGAAGGCTAATAAACAGGAGAGAGACTTAACTAGCTCCAAACTGTCTTGTCATGATATTAATGTGATTGTTTTTCTGGTGGCTGACACTGAGAGATGACAGACCCAGCAGGGCAGACAAATGATTCCTCCAGTAAAATTGTAGTATTTTTTTTTTTAATCTGAGAGGATCGTATTTCTTGTGAGTGGGCATGGCTTTGGCTCATTCAACCAACACGCCGATATTACTGCCTTATTTTTCATGATTTTGAAGCTTAATCTGATAAACTTAGAGATGTTTTTCATGACTGAAATTTGGCCTGGTGGTTCACGATGCATTGGATTGTCATACAACAAACCAAAAATACAGATTTACTACCACTTTACAGGGACTTTGAAGTGCAGTTCTCTCCATATTGTAGATTTATTGTGCTGTAACTAAAGAATGACTGTTAGAGTCATTGCTATGAAAATGATGCATCGTCCTCTCTAGTTGCAGTGTAAACTGGCTAGCTTTCAGAACGCTGAAGAGCGATCCGTCACAAGCAGCTGCGAGTTTTAACCTGCCTCATCTTTGGTCTGAACTAGGCTGAGCCTGGCCACCCTCCAGAGGCAATTTTGGCCACTTGAATCCGCAGTCACTCTTTCAGTCACTCCCCAAAGCTCAGAACCATGGGTGACGGAAGGGAGGTACATAGTCTGGTAATTCCCAAGCTTTGCCTCTAGGCTCGGCTCACCACTAAAGACTGACTGTATTTTTTTTATTTTTTTCAAAATGCTTGTTTTATAAATCAAGCACTTTAATGAAAACCAAATACAACACTGTCATTTCTGTTAATATAAATGCTGTAAATGACTACCTAGGATGTACCAGGGTCTTAAAAGGTCAGCCCATTTCAAATGGGACGATTTCACCACTACCCCATGTAACTCTGCTCCTCAGAACTGAAGGTTAGGGGGAAAAAAATCAGAAATGGGACTGAGCCTTTTTGTCTGTGAACAGAACTTTTGGACATAATTAGCACAAGAGCGGGGACAAAGGGGAAATAAATTGTATAATATTCCTATTTAAATAGAAAAATACAATCAAAATCAAATATTTTTTGTCTACAAAAATAGTGAAATAAATATGATTTTTACAAAAACAAAGACAAGTACAGAACAAAGTAACAGTGTTCAACATAGAAAATAGAACCTCACAATAAAACAGCACGAGTCAAGTGTTACAGGTGACGATATTCAAACATGTTCGCATCATGAGAACATAAAGCCACGGGGAGGGGGAGAGGGGGGCGACGGGAGCTCGCTGTATCTCTGGCTCCGGTCCTCACAACATCCAGACTACATCAGAATATATTAGAACATATTGGATTCCTGCTCTACTCATACAGAATATATAGATAACTTAAGACCACTGCTTCACGCTACATCTTAAATAAGCAATCATGAAAAAATAAAATTTAATAAATCATCTTTAGGATTATAAATAGGTGGAGGCTTCTTCACTGAAATCACTCGGGGGGGTGGATAAGAAGTAAAACAGGTGAGGAGGGGGGTCATATAGAAAAGTAGTGCATAATATATATTATAAAAAAAACATACTGTAGGGCCAGTGATGGGTAAGTATTGACACAGACGCTAAGTAAATATCATTAAGGTTGTAACAGTACACTTTGACGCCTGAACATCGACACAGAGGAGCACACAGCGGGGCGTGGGGCACAAAAACCACGACGACACGAGAGCGACACGCTTTTACAGTACCAGACGGACGGCAGCGGTGCTGTCCTCACAAAAAAGATTGTCCCTAAAAAGTTTTAGAAGAGAATAGCTCAAGATACAGAAAAGAGAAGAGTTTTAGCTTCACCGTAATGGATGTGGAGCTCTTTCAGAGTCTCTGACTCTTAAGTCCTTAAAACGTGAGCAGTCTAGTGAATCATGGGCTCTGGGTGATGCAATTTCAGGTCCAAAGGACTCATTGGTTCAAAGTTGGAGGAGGCTTCTTCAGCCTACAGGAGCACAGCAGGCTTTAATGACAGATGAAAATACAGCCACTAGAAGCTCTTGTTTTTGCCACGGACTCAGATTGGTGCTAAAAGTGTTCCCCATCTTTATAAAGAGGATCCATGTGGATAAACTTTTCTGCTAGACCAAAAGTTCCTTATTTAACCCTCTGACTGCAGACTTCCTACCACATGTCCAGTCAGATCAAGGCAGACAAGCATCTTGTAGAGTCTTGTATTGAGTTAAGAGGCTATTTACGCCCCTTTAACTGCTCTTCTCCCTTTGTCTGTCATGCAAAAATACACTGTTATAGTATTAAGTATATCTTGTGGGGTGAGTGAACCTGGCTCACATTTCAATTTTTGTTGTTATTTTATGCACATTTAAAAAGCCAAACTGGAACCAAATAAAGAGATGTTTAGGAGTGACAGACCAGCTCTTATCACTGAGATGAGCAAAATGATCCAGATCTTAAAAAAAGATGAATTTCCCCAATCAGTGTGTGGAAAAACATGCTGGATCATGGTTTATCGTTTCTCTTTTTCACCCAAAATTTGACCAAATGTGCAAAATTTTTGCATCTATGCAGAAATCCCTTCCTACCCCCTGTCTGCAATTCTCTGCTGTGATGTGGCATCCCCTGCAAACAAACTATAAAGAACAACTGCATTGTAAAGTTGCTATTTTTGTAAATGGTTGATTTGAAGAGAGCTAAAAAAAAAAAAAGGTACCTAACGCTGTGATTAAAGTCTGTCTCTGAAGGGATCCTTTCTGTTATGCTTTCAGACACTTAAGAGTAACAATCCAGGCATGCAAGTGGCAAAAACATGAACTTTTAGTGGATGCACTTTGTCTGGCATACTGAGGAGCCTTTACTGCTGCAGAAGTCCAGTTACATTTTGAGTGATGAGTAATTTTAAACCCAAAAATATGTAAAATTATAGCCCATGTTTGAATACCAGAATCCCCCTCGATCTGTCTTTTCTTTGCATTAGTTCTGCCGGGGGTCGATGCTACATCAGATTAATCTTTGGAGCTAAACGGAGACACAGGACAGGAAGGGTGGAGGCAGACTCATTCAGATGTTTGAATTCTCCTCTACAGAATCAGTTGGCAACTAAACTAGAGCCTCAGTCTACACTAAGAAACAGTCACACAGCACGGGGACGACACAAACACAAACCACTGAACACCACTCTGCTTCTCGACGGGATTTTTTTTTTGCCATATGCACCATCGTGTCACAAAAAGATGGCGTCTGCTAAGTCTACAGTAGAACCAATATCACTTTTTTAAGTATGTAAACGGATCAAACGACAGATAAACATCAACGCATGCAAGTTTAAATATACTTTTTTTTTACTTATTTGTCAATTTTTTTCCTCTTAGGCAATTTTTAATAGATGGTCATGCTACTCACTAAATTTAATGTCTTTGATTTATGAATTCAGTGGTTTGTTTTTTCTCTCACACATCTAACCTGCATGCTATTTGTGTAGCTAATCCTATTGTAATCACATGCACTTTCCATGGCAATGGGGGCCATTAGTGGTTGAGTGCATACTGCATTTCATTTCACATGATTCTGGTTTATAAATGGCATTAAATAGAATACCTACACATTTATTCATATATATGTATATATAGCAGCAAAGCTTCTAAAATAGCTTAAGTATAAATGTTGCAGAAACCAGATTCAGTATTTTGAGGTATCACTCAATGGGTCAGTACGAGCACAGAAATAACCCTATCGTCTTTTTAATAATAAACCCTCTAAAAAGAAGAAAGAGCCCATGGCAACGTTAAAAAACAACTGTTCGTTTTGCGGCAGAAAGTGAGTCAATTTTATGCGTCCTATACATATTTTTTTGCTACCTTTGGTTAATGACCTGGGGCAGGCGTCGACGTTAGAGAATCAAGGTTTTCCCAGAAACAAGTGTGCACTACACGCACTGTAGGGTGGCTAGCAGCAGACAAACAGACAGACAAGCTGCCCCCATGCAAAAACATTCCCATATCTACTTTAAATCTCACATACAAAAATAATAATAATAAAAAAACCTACAAAAATCAATCTCTTTTTTTTAAATCTCCTCTTAGAAAAGATGAAAGTACCACAAAAGAGTTGTAAGTTGTCAGAGCCTGAGATGTGAGGGGGGTTTTGGTGAAAAACTGAGGCTTGTGGTGTTTGGCTGCTACAAAAGATATATTGATATATTTATATATAGCATATACTGTATAGTGTTACGTACTGGATTATACTGATAGCTTAGGAGAGCAGGAGAGGCAGAGCGATGCTCTTCCTGTTAGCCAGTGTTTCCTTTCCCTTCCCTCAGACTGTGTCACCGCCGGCTTTCTTCAGTTCCAGCGGAAGTGGATCTGGCGCGGGCGGTCGGCTCCCTCTTTGACCAGTGGCTTGTGAAACTCTCGCCCAGCGCGCGAGTGGATGTTGGCCCAGCAGAATTCGCAGTAGTACTGCAGACAGGTGACGTTAGCGCAGAAAAAAGGGGCAAACTTTCCTCCGCAGCGTGCGCCCTGACACTCATCACACAGCTGATCGTCCAGGACGTACGGCTTCACCTCCACCTGCACATAAACATCAGACAGAGGACAAAAGACAGGGGTGAATACATGAGTAGCAGTCATCACACTTAGCTGCTGTTTGTGTTGTAGGATGTAGTACGTAAATGTATCCTGAGATGGATGGATATCACTAAAGGAAGAGGGAAAATCCCCTTGGCAAATCCCACCCAACAATCGACAAAATAATGAAAAAAAATTAAAATATTACAAAAAAACCCACGAGAAACAATGGCGAGAAATAAATAAATAAATAGACTAGAAAAATGACAAAAAGACCAAATAAATAGAAAAAAATTTTAACCAGCACTGCTTGGTTTGGACCGGGAAGGCCAAAAGTCAAGGTGGAAAAGCCACAAAACATTAAAAAGAATACGGTTTTGTGGGATCGTTACACCAAAAGAAGTGATGAAAAACCTTGCATTTATACAGGCCTTCATCTAAATTATTATATCACACACTGTTATTGGCTTCAGCCCTGATCTTAACAATTGCTGCATCTCTGTTTAGCAGCAAGCTTTGGTGACCAAGTCATGGGACTTCTTTGAAAGGAAACTTAAGAAACTGCAGTCATAGAAAAGAGATACCAAATCAACCTGTGGGATAGTGGGTTATTGCATTGACAGCGATCAAAATCAAGTAGCATCTGAGGATGGAGGATGATCTAGATTTATGTTAATAGTGTGACCCCACATCAGCAGCACAGATGCAGACTCGCTGTTTAACAATGTGCATAAAAGACTGGAACAAAGGGAGGGTCATTCATGAGAATGAAACATCCTAGAGATGTAAATAGAAATGAATATAAGAAAGGACACTTAGGACAAGAAGAGGCCATACCCGCTTGTCAATGTCTCCGTGCTGCAGCTGAACGAATCTGGCGCTGATGGCAGCAATGTAACTCTGCTGATTGGAGAAGGCCACTCGTCCCGCCCCCTTGGGATACTTCAGCTCTGGGTCAGTGTCGATTCCTGCGTAGCAAACTCCTCCGTACAGACGATCCATGATCATTGCTAGCTCAACTATAGAGGGTTAAAAGACAGAACACGGTTTGATGAGTTAAAGGGAAATAAAGAATGAGAGAGGATCAGTGTAATGAGGACAAATGTAATGTGATTACAGTAGCGTGGTACTTTGTACCGTGATACACCCAACATTGGTCTTGAATGATTGTAAAACTGCAGCAGAAAGTCAATAAAGTACTGAAGTCCAGGCATATATTTTGTTTTACAGTGTACTGTTTTACCATAATAATGGGTCAATTTTAACGTTTTCCTGGTATTTCAACATATTTATCCCCATTTCTTGCCATAACAGAGCTGATTCTCTCGTTATAATGAGGTAATTTCTCAAGATCTCTGGGATATTGGCAAAAATCGAGCATACAGCATTAGCTGAGGAAGGCAATGGAGTCAAGCACTGCCATAATTGAGATCAGCTGATCTCATCCACGCCCTCATCAGCTGACAGCCAGCTGATTTGCTCTGAGTAGGCTATAGGCTAATCATGTGCATGCTGTCATATTTAAACTGCTCTTGCCTTGAATTTTTACAGAATTATCAACGAACTTAAGTTACACCAATTATCTAAGATCATTATGTAAATGTTTATGTTATGAATCTTTTTTAATGGTAGATTTTGTCATGGTTTCTTAATGTTTACAGTGACTGCTATTTTAAATAACTTTCAGGCTGCACTGATTGAGGAGGTGGCCACATCTGACCTCCAGGCCACCAGTTTTCCACCCCTGTCCTAAAAAAAGTAAAGATTAGAAAAAACATTAAAAAACAGCTTGTATATTTACTCGCTCTCAGAGGACGAGGGACGCCTCCCACAAAGATGGTCTTGCGGGGATCGAGGGGCTGAGATCCGTCCATCACAAAGTCGCTGTCGCTCAGGTTCCAGGGTCGAATTTGAACCTGGAAACAAATTTATATTCACCTTTAAATCCACTTCCTCAGTTTATTAAGAGCTCTCTGTGTCTTCTCATTGTGTGCTGGTGCTGATAAACTCACTGGTTTGTCTTTGATGGTTGGACTGGAGACGCACAGGTAGAGCTTCCCGTCCTCCTCCATGCAGGCTTCGATAAGAGCCTGGACAGACGTCTCCTCCTGGAACAGCAGGAAGGCGTAGCCTGGAAAGAAAAACAAACAACCACAGGTTCAGAGACTGTGTTGAATGGTTATGCTGTGATTTTGAAATATTTGGGGTCAAACTGGTACAAAAATGCTTTTGGATGTCTCCTGTAGGTTGTTCAAGGCTGTAAATGAGCCCAAGTACATCCTTTTAAAGGGTTATTTTTGCCACACTGACAGATCCTGACTTCACCTCATATGACGAGCAACACTTTTAAAACAGCTTTGATTGTTTTGTTTTGACAGAATTACAGAGACCCTTATCAAACAAACTCAGTATTGTCTTAAACTGGCCTCTGGTGGGTGGAGTGGATGTGGTTCAGATGATCTGGCTGATACCATACAAATAAACATCCATTTCAGTCATCAGTTTGAATGAGTCAGCCCAGTTAGGAATATTTCCATTAGGTTTTACACCAGGGGTGTGAAACTCAATCACAGCTGGGGCCGGATTCTGGATTCAGGTCTATCCTGAGGGCGATACAGGGTCACCTTTTTAACCAGAAACTGTCAACATCATTTTAAAATAAAACAAACAAACAAAAAAAGATAAGTTTAAAGGCTCTAAATCTGAGAAAAGTAAATTTATTAATCCAAAAAGGTCAAAACATGAAATTGAAATCAAAAAATAATGTTTTTAAAAGGCAAATATATTAGAAAGAAAGTCAAAATCATGAAATCAAAAATCAAAATATGATTCAAATTTTTAAACTGTGAGTCTAAAAGGTCAAACTATGGGATAATGAAGTCAAGGTTAGGAGTTGAAAATATGAGGTGGAATACAAAATAATTAGTTAAAAAGGTCAAAATATGACTTAAAAAAATATAATTATAAATCTAAAAGCTTGACATGTTATACAAGAAGTCAAAATTATGAGTTTTAATGCTCAAAGTACAAAAGAAAAAGTCAGAATTCTCAGTTTCAGTCCTAATTGTGAGATGCAAAATTGAAAATGTGAAATTAAAACACAGATTAAATTCTTTTTCCATATTCCTGACTTTTTCCTAATTATTTTTACTCCTTACTATTTCAGATTTTATGACTTAACTAATATATATTAAATCATCAGGGATATATTTGCATTTTTATACTTCTGCAGACCTCAAACTGATGGACCAGTTATAACAGTTATATGATATAATCTTGAGGATTTGGTCCCCGGGCCTTGAGTTTGACACCCCTGTTTTACACTATATGTGAGATCAGATAATCCAATAAGTCCACACTGCCACAAACTTCTGCTCCATTCAAACACCTGACTGAATTTACCTGACCCAAGACTCCACCTATAGGTAGGCCTTGGAACTGCACCCATTATACATACTACAGTGCTACCTGTGTCTCATTAAATAAAAAAGTAAAATCAAAAACACATTTTGGTGTTCAGGTATTCTGAGGCACACTGCTAAAACTAAAACCACACTAAGTGTCTGTCTAAACTCTAGTCAAAGATCTGTAAATATTCTAAAACAAAACAACCAATAAAAGGGAAAGATAGGCCCTAAATGAGACATAATGTCTCATCTGAAGAAAGCCCACAAGCTGCTTTGATTGATTTCAAGAAATTCAGGCCTAGTTGTTGTGTTTTTGCTTAACTTAACTTGAAATAAGATGCTCATCTGGTTTAGTCAGATTACTTTGTCTTCCAGTTGGTGATGTTTGAACGTAGACAAATACACATGCTAGGATTTGAGTTTTTCCGTATAAAACCAACAGTGTTAGACGATGGAAATTCTACTGAGTTACATCGGCTATGCCAAAGTTCAAACATGGCCTCTTTAAAGTAAGGGTCTTACTTAAAGCAGAGCATATGCCTTATTACCATTTATCATATAATTAGCAATTCTAATCAGCTGAGACTGTTCTTAATAGAGATGGGCCAGATCTGATGTAATACTGCTATCAGGTTCGATATTTACATTATTCCTATATTTAACATCGGACTGATGATGTTAATCCATGTCAATCCAAATTCTGACTTTTTCCCGAGCCATGAGGTTCAAGATTCTTTATTAGCAGCCAAAACGGTCAATTTGTTGACTGACAAGAGTTTGTAGTCCCAGAGATCAAAACAACATATAACACTGATTCACAAATTCAGACAAATAAATGAAAAACTAACATTAAAATGTTAAAACAAACACTGATGATTAAAACCAAGCCATGATAAAGTGCAGGTAGATAAAAGGAGGGTGAGTGCTATCGGGGTCAAAAATATCTAAAACTTTGTAACCAGGATCAGGTGCTCTTCGGGATAAGAGGACGAGGATATAATGTAAAAAAAGGAGCAATAACTTAACAGATGACTTGTGAACAGAGTTTGTTGTACAGATGACAGCCAAAACTAAAAATCTGAGCCACTCTGATGTAATTAAAAATCTTTTATTTAACAGATATCTACGCGTTTTAACTCCAATGACTCTTCATCAGGACATAATAAGCAGATAAAGATCCTGTTAAAGTACAGATGAAGTGCCATGTGACACAATCACAAGACAAAGGTCACCACAACATCCATTATCTTTGCTCAGTGGTTCCTAACCTTTTCTCCTAAGGTCCCCCTACTTGTATCTAAGAAATGCTAAGCTGGGAACTGGGAAAAAATGATATGATATGCATTATCAAGCACCTAAAGAGCTGTTTGCCTTTCAAATCATGTCCAATCAATTTAATTTAGCATAAGTGGACTCCAATCCAGGTGTAGTAAAAACATCTCAGAAAAGATCCAGAGAAATGGGAGGAACCTGAGCTACATTTCAAGTGTTTTTGCAAAGGGTTGGAATACTTATTTCAGTGTGATATTTCAGTTTTTTATTTTTCATATATTTACTCTGTTTTCACTATGTCATGATGGGGTTCTGACAGTAGATTAATGGGAATCAAAAGGATTTCTTTCGACTGTAGCATCAGACTGCAACATTAAAAAAGTGGAGGGGATCTGAATGCTTCCTAAATGCACTGTAGTTAAACCATCTGAAAAAATGAAGGAGGTTGCCTGCATTAGTAATACCTTTAGGAGGGAAGTAAGATTTGCTCTCTGCTTTGTGAGGCCAGTCCACCACCAGGTGACCAAAGCGGCGGAAGCTTGAGGTTATCTCATCTGAGAGAAAAATGAAAGCAAAACAAGGAAAAGTGAGACAAAAGCTACAACAACCAGCCCTGTAAACCAGTGCTGTGTTCATCCTTACCTTCATCGATATCAGGAGGCAAACCTCCCACAAACACCTTACGAGAGAAGCGCTCGATGCGCTCTCCGTTTTGGTGCGGGTAACAGTTCGGGGAGCCGAGGACTCCGGGGACACCCTGGTTCCCGTGGCCGTCGTCGAGGAGATTGTCATCAATGGGGAAGAGGGAGGAGCGACCTGATGAGAAAAGAAAAGATAGTTCAGGCTGCAGTAAACATAAAACCACACACATGCAGGAACACAAACACGTCACTAGACGGGCTCACATCTGCGTCTCTAATATGGGGTTTAAATCACTGCAGTGACAGAGGAGACGCCATCTATGAATAATAATTCTGCTTTTATCACATTTTCACACTGAGTGACTGAGACAAAGCTCTACATAAACGTGAGGGATGCGCTTCACTCTCAGCAGTGACGAGGAAAAAGCAAGCATAGAGAGGCAGGCGGTGTGCAACAGAACTGTTATTTATGATGCACAGCAGTACACAGGCCAAACCTGAACAATAAATGATACATAAAAGTAAAGTCATATTAGTCATGAATGTATTCATATCTAAAATTCTCCTGAGTTATTAAAGTTTTGATCATCCCTTTAAAATGAATAGAGCCCATTTTATTTTATAATACACTATCCAGTCCTGCTGTTTTGTTCATATTAACTATGATTTTATAAAAAACCCTTTCTGTTGGTTAACATGAGCATAACTCATAACTCTGCTAGGCTGTGGTTGCTTTGGCAATAACCTACAAAATAAAATACAGGAAACTTTTTATGATAAAAACACAATATGAAGCATTTATTAAGTATAATTAAACACTTAACTCATCATTTAGAATTTTATTTTTACCTAGTTTATATGCCACATACTGATGCATTAGTAAAGCTTGAGTAAAGGGGTAAAGTTTAGGTTAGAGTGGCACTGTGTCCTAAAAGCACTGAGGGTCAGACATCACAGCATTCAACCTCAACACTGCTACACTGCAGGGTTAAATATTTAATTTTCTGCCCTTTGAGGTTTGTTTCAAGCGTTTCCAGCACTTTGTAGCTGTGGTAAATTCAGTGTATATTAAACTATATTCACAATCTTAAAAAGGGTAGACAGTGCCTATAATAAGTATTCACCGTCTTGGATGTTTATCAATTTTATAAATCATTCGTGGTCATTATAATTTGGCCTTTAAGACAAAAAACAGTAGGGCTAGTAATCTCATAATTAGTGAAATGGGGATCACCTGAGTGCAGTGAATGTGTCTCAGGTGATTTTAGTATAAAGATACCTATGCCTGGAAGGTCCAGTCACTGGTTAATAAGTATTCATGGATACCATTACACCATGAATACAAAAGAACACTTCAAGCAACACAGAGAAAGGGATATTGAAAAGTATAAGTTGGGGTGGATTTAAAAAAAATCCAAGTCAAATCCATCATCAAGAAATGGAAAGAACATGGCACATGTGTGAATCTGCCGAGATCAGGCTGTCCTCACAATCTGAGTGAGCGTGAAAGAAGGAGACTAGTGAGAGAGTCCACCAAGACACCTATGACTACTCTGACGGAGTTACAAGCTTCAGCAGCTGAGATGGGAGAGAATCTGAATACATCAACTGCTGCCCGGGTTCTTCACCAGTCAAAGCTTTATGGGAGAGTGGCAAAGAGAAAGCCACTGTTGAAGAAAATTCATTAAATCTGGACCAGAGTTCTTCAAAAGAAATTTGGAAGACTCCATGGCCAAGTGGAAGAAAGTTCTTTGCTCTGATGAGATAAAAATTGATTTTTTTTGGCCATCAGACAAGACACCGAACACTGCACATCACCAGAAAGACACCATCCCCATTGTGAAGCATGGTGGTGGCAGCATCATGCTGTGGGGATGCTTCTCAGCAGCCTGCTATTGAAGGCTTGTAAAGGTAGAGGGTAAAATTAATGCAGCAAAATTTCAGAAAACCCTAGAAACAGTCTTATTCAGTCTGCAAGAGAAAATTTTGTTTTTGTATTTCATTGGCAAAAAACAAATCATATAGACCATGATTGATTTATAAAATGAGTAAAAGGGTAAAAACATCCATGGGGTGAATAGTTTTTATAGGCTCTGTGTAGATATATAGCCACCTTATAGAGAGTATATATAGAGGGTTGTTCCATGAGAGGAATACAATTACACATAAACAACTTCATCTGAAATCCAAACACTTTTCAAGCCTTGAAAACACCAGATTTATAAAATGTCAAACACTGTTGTGAACCCTGCATATTCCATGTCTTTTATTTTTCGATCGCTTTACAAAGCAGAGACAAAACAGACAGAGACATTCAAAGAAAGTGTCCAAACATGAAAACCTAAAAGTCATGCATATCACACCAACACAACTGTAAAGGATTTTTCTGATTTTTTTTAATCCAAGAAATACTTTACCGGCCAAAACATAAACCTAAAAACAGCACGACAAAACCATGGAAGTGTATCGCATTCACATGAGAGGTAAAATTCCGTTAAAGTTTCTCTGAAGTGACGACATCCCAGTCTTTATCCTAGTGTAAGTGGTGTTTAACAAGCAAAAGTTAATGTTTATCTGTCAGCACAGTTTGACACAGATGTAAAAAAGGCCAAGGCACAGAAAATTAATTTCATGATATTTAAGTGCTACCATTTTGTCCTGTACCAAGGGTAAAGAGATTTTCATATATTCTACAGTATGTTTTCCTTATCCTCTCACTGAGGCCAGGTTATTAAAAGAGTCAACCCAATAGAAAAGTAATAAAAGTAAGCCAAATTATGGGGTATTTCCAATCTCTTTAAACAGGAAGGAGCATACTAACAAGACATTTCCTCTAACTGAAGCTCTATTCACTCGAAAGTCTTGAAGTTTTCCAGACTTTACCCTAAAATTTTTCCTGCTATCCTGGTGGTTTCCCCCTCCACATACTGACAGGAAAACTGCACCTTTATCCAGAAAGTTTCAGGGTCAATTCTGAGATAACTGTCTCATTAAATCAGAGAAAAGAGCAGAATCTTATTTTCTCATGTGATGCAATACACTTTAGAACAAAACAACAATAAAAAAGAGATACGAAAACAGAAACAGCTCATCCTCCAGACTACAGCTTGGTTTTCATTAAAGCGATAAAGCATGCTGCCGCAAGAAGCCACAAGGAAACAGGCATGTTATGCAGAAAGTTTACCTCGACGTCTCCCATAGCTCCTGGCTGCATGTGGAGAAGTAAGAAGTGCAAGTTTGAGCAACAACATATACGTGACCTAAATCTGCAGGATTATCTCATAAATCCACTTGGATGTCACTATAGTAACAGTGAAATAGGATGATGATTACAAAAATAAAAGCACAAGTTGATTTACTCCCTCCTGGGACCCAGAAATATTTACATTTTTTTAAACCACAAAGAAGAATCTTCCTCTGTGGTCGACCTCAAGACAAAAATACCTGCAGTGCCTGCAGAGCAACATTAAATCACACAAGCCTTTCCTGGATTAACAAATCACTTCACTGCTCTGTACATTTAATTTACATGCTTATTTATCTATGAAATATGTCAGATTTGATGGCAGTCATTTTGAAAAGCTCCACGTATGTGACATGACTGAAAAGCCCTGAGTGTCCTCTATCGGGGACGTTGCGGCTCTCTGTAGCAGCATGTTCGGCCTCAGAGACAGGAGCCAAAATCTGCCTCCTAAAATGAATTTCTGATTGCTGGGTCTCAGGAGGAAACGCAGACTCCAGGAACAACAAAATAAAAAACATGTCAAATGCTGTCTGACCCAAATATTTGCCCTGTTTGGACAGTTATAGAAGCAGATTTTATTTTTGACACTGTCCTCATGTAGCTGTGAGAAGATGTCCTGAAAGAGTGCAATTTGTGGTGCTTTTTAAGTCCTCGGGAGACGTAAGACTACAGAAACAATCCATACTATGTGAGGGCAGTCCCAGAACTACAGTTTGGTTTTCTTAACTAAGGGAAAGACTCACATGAATGTAAAACAGCACACAAGTTTGTGGAAACCTGTGTCGACATATTTTGAGCTCAGTTCAACAAGAAGCGGTAAAACAGGCTGTAATGGCTGCAAATCCTCCTATGAGGCAAAGAAGCCTTTAAATCACCTCCAAGGCTCCCTGCAGAGATGAACCTTTTTGATAAAGAGTCCAAGCCTTTCTTAAAAACAGGAAGCAGCTGTTACTTCACTCTCCTAAGAGGCAGCTGATTACATTCACTAAAGTTGCATTTTAACTCTGCAGAATAATGGAGCTGCCATCCTGCTGAAGCCATTTTCAAACATGTACCCTTGAAAATTTCTGAAGAATGGCCTCTAAAATCTTCCTGATCTGTTTGTTGATGTTTACATTTTGCATTACAAATGCTTTTTGGGCATTCAGATACAAAATGGCTGCATTTTACTGTTGGAAAGTCTGTTTGTTTCCCTTTTAAATGGTGCCACATTTATAAGGAACACGCATTTGTGGGATAAGCAGCAGAGCTGAGTATGTGGGTTGCGCCCATGAAAAATGTGCCAAATCTCCTCTGCCAATGTCAAAAAGTTTAATCTGATTGGATGATTGAAGTCTGCAGAAACAAGGCATATTGGCAAACAATTTATTCAACAAACAGGAACCTCAGTAGGGTGTGGAAGAACCATACACAGCCACAACAGACTGGCATCTCCTCCTCCTCATGCTGGTCATCAGCCTGGTCACACACTGCTGTGGGATGGCATCCCATTCTTCAACCAGCATTTGTCACAAGTGAGCCAATGTGGTTGTGTTGGTAACTCTGGCACGCCCAAGCTGATCCCACACGTATTCAATGAGGTTGAGTTCAGGACTGCTGGCAGGTCATTCCATCCTTTCCACTCCTATATTCTAGAGGTAGTCTCTGATAAATCTGTTGGGGGTACAGATTGGTCCCAGACTGTGGAGATAAGGGACTGCCACTGGTTGCAGAATCTCATCTTAATATCTCTCTGCATTAAAATTGCCTCCAATGACAACATGCCATGTTTTTGAGAGAGATACTCCCCCAACAGCAAAATAAGCTGTTTGGCATTGGCGAAGATTTGGCATTGTTTAAACTACACAAATGCATTTGCAACATAATAGAAGCAAAACACTGCTAAATTGTTTGTGCAATTAAGACAGTATGCAGGAGTTCCCTTGTCAATTGTGATAACATAAATCATAAAATTACCCAGTTTTTGGGGGGCCAGAATTTCTATTTTTGTTTTCACAATGGTGAAACACTTCAGATATTGGTTGATTGGAATGGTTCATCTCAGGGTTTTAAATTGTGATATCCAATAATGACAAATACTATGTGTCCTAACCGCACGAGATGCAAGGGAGTGCGATGCAACACGCCACTTTCCCCATGTTCCTACTGTCCTCTTTGTCGTTTGCATGGCCTTAGAAAGGAGCAAGAAAAGAGGGGGATGACAAGGTACCAGGAGACATACTTCCTTGAGCTCTGTCCTGTATCAACATGGAGGAAACTATTCAGCTCACAGCTGAAATGCTTTTCTATTTAAAGCACCAGCATTTGGAATGAAAGCACCAGGCATGCAAGTAATCCTCCATTTCCCCGTGTCAAGTCCCACCCTCTTCAAACTTAATCCACTGTTTTTCTCTATTAATAAAGGCATAAAAAGCCCAAAAATAAATCTTTAAAACTAAATAACTGAAAAATGTTTTTACAAGGGGAGAGTAAAATGTACAGATTTAAATATTTAACAGAAGCAGCCCCATGCAGTTAGGACACTGTGTTGCACTGACACCAGCTGAAGCATCAGTAGAGATGCCTGTTTTTGTTGATGGAGTCTGGTTGCTTTTAAAGCAGCAATTTACATTCTAAAACACAGGTGTCTAAAGTACGGCCCCCGGGGCCAAATTCCGCCCGTGAAATTATTCTGTAAACAAACATTTTGACTAGACAAATTAGTTTTTCTTGATGAAACTGGGAGAACACTGTAAATAGTAAACATATTGGCAGTCAAAATCATATTCATATCTTACTTTACTTGACTGATTGAATGTGGATGACAGCAGCAAAAGAAGCTCCAGTGGTATCTAGAACCGACCAGGGCCCCCTGAAATCTGACTGGCCACCCAAAAACCCTTAAAATGATTGGCTATTCGCCTTGTCAGCCATTAAATAGCCATTTTAGCATGCCTAATCACTAAGCATAACTTTACCTACATTAAAATTGTTTTACTAACTTTAATATCCTCATGGTGGGTAAATGAAAGTGCCCCCCCCATTCTGATACATTTGTGATTGTGACCCCCACTGAAAAAAGTTTGGATACCTCTGCTCTAAAAAAATTTCACCATCACCTAAAGAATCTTGCATCCTTTCAGATGCTTAAAATAACAGGACGCACACTCTGATTAAGTGTATTTCTTTGCAGCCATTACAGCCTACTTTATGGCTGCAGGTTGAGTTAATCTAAAACAGCAACTGCCCAACAGTCTATACTAAATTTTCATATCAAAACATGTACTTTTTAAAAACAGTAACTATATAAATCCTCTATTGTAATTGCACTGTATGGGTTTGTTCAAAAATGTGTGAAAGCAGCTTAACAGAAGCAGGCGTAACCCGGCGTGACCCCATTGTGCGATTGTGAGTGTGCCTAATGAGGCTAAAGATTAACAGAGGAAGCATCATGAGAACAGTTCTCCTGATGTTCCCATTGTTCCTGTGAGAACAAACCAAACATGTTCATAAAAACCAGCTGCATGATGGGAACACTGAGAATCTGTAACAGAGGGAGATGATGCTGAGAGATAATTACCATTGAGCATGAGCAGACCATCAGCCCCGGGGTTAGGGCATCCCACACGGCCTGACATGAGAGACACACACAGACAGACAGAGGGATGAGACTCGGAGCAGATGGAGAAGACAGGCCGAGGCCACACAAACACGCACATCCATAAAACTACAGCAGACTTCTCACATGTCTGAGAAGAGACAGTGCTCTCTTTATCCCTGATGACGATTTCATGTGGGTAAACTTTGCAGAATGAAACGCCTCGTTTGTTCAGTTCACAGAAAATCATCATTTCCTTCTCAGCTCTCAGATTCAGGGAGGAAACTGTGACTTGTGATCGGGTGGCTGACTGAAGCAGGTGTTGTGTGACGAGGAATCACATGTTTATGACACAGATGAGAAGTTAACTCAGGTTAGTGATGAAACATGAAAAAACCAGACGATATCTAGAGTGGTGAGGATTAACTGGAGTGATTTCTTGCTACCTGAACCAACACATTTACAAATATGCATTAAGTTCCTTGTTCTGATAAATGTGGTGACAATTACAAGCTAGTTCAGCTTTGCTAATTTCATCTTTGACATGAGTCTTTACCCAACCACCTCACAAACATTCTCCCAGTCTAAACCCCACTACTACCCCAACATCCACATGTAAGCTCCTAAAGCCTGGCATACACTACAGGATAATGGTGCTCATTTTGATCTCCATTCCCACCTTATGAACAAAGTCAGCAAATGTACAATCATTTGGTGGTTTTGAAGATCATGTTCCCAGATCTTCCTGTAGTGTGAGGAGTGAAAGACTGATTTTACCCTCCCTAATCTGCTCAGAAGATGATCATGGCCACTCAAATTCTTCAAACTTAGCACAAAAGTAAGGACATTTGTGTTTGGTAGATTATTTCTGTGTCATAACAATGCTACTTGATAATAGATCTCATACTGCTGTAAAGCCTGTTAATTACCCTTTTAAATGGTGCCACATTTATAAGGAACATGCATTTGTGGGATGAGCAACAGAGCTGAGTATGTGGGTTGTGCCTATGAAATATTTGCCAAATCTTCTCAGCCATTGCCAAACAGCTTATTCTGCCATTGACTGTTGTTTTGAGCTTTTGGTAGCCCCAGGTGTTATGTTCAGTGATGAGTCCAGATTCTGCCTACAGCAGTTGGACCGTATGGTCAAAGAGCAGAGAAGACTAGAACACTTTGATGATTGTTGCTTTGATAGAGAAACGTCTTTTGGTGGAGGCAGTGTGATGGTGTGGGGCGGCATCAAGATGCAGTGAGACATCAAGATGTGATCACATGCAGTTAGGACACATAGCAATTGTTATTATAGGGTATCACAATTTTAAACTATGGGATGAACCATTTAAGTCAAACAATATCAATAACTGTTTCACCATTGTGCAAACAAAAAGAGAAATCCTAGGCCCCTAAAACTGGGTAATTTTATGGTTTTAGATGTCAAAAATTGCAAGCAAACTCCTGCATACTGTCCTAATTGCACAAATAATATAGCAATTTATTTTGCTGTTGCTGCCTCACTGGAAAAACAAGGCTTGTCGTTATCATATTGGGATGAGATTCTGCAACCAGTGGCAATCCCACATCTCCATGGTCTGGGGCTGAACTCTATCCTCCATGATGACAATTCTTGCCCCCACAGAGCGGGGTTTATCAGAGACTACCTCCAGAATTTGGGAGTGGAGAGGATGGAATGGTCTGCCAGCAGTCCTGACCTCAACCTCATTGAATACCTGTGGGATCAGCTTGGGCATGCCATTGGCACACCAACACAACCACGTTGGCTAACTTATGACAAATGCTAATTGAAGAATGGGGTACCATCCCACAGCAGTGTGTGACCAGGCTGATGACCAGCATGAGGAGGAGGAGCCAGGCTGCTGTGGCTGTGTATGGTTCTTCCACACTCTGCTGAGGCATCACAATCCATCAAACAAGAATCAATGGCAGAATAAGCTGTTTGGCATTGGCAGAGGAGATTTGCAACCCCCATACTCGACTCTGCTGCTCATCCAACAAATGCATGTTCCTTACAAATGTTGCACTATTTAAAAGGGGAATAAACAGGCTTTCCAGCAGAATAAGATTTAATACCAGGAAGCATTGTTATAACGAAAAAATAATCTACCAAACACAAATGCCCTTACTTTTTGTACTAAGGTTCTTAAACATGTTTAGTGTGTAAAGGGGGGATGTCAAGGACAGCTGAGTGGGCTCTCTGTGGATCATTACGTTGAAGGCAATGATTGCATAAAGGTTGATGGATGTAAAGAACAGAGGATTTGTGGCAACAGAAAAAAAAGTTTTGCAACATGTCCTGTAAAACTTATCACAGTCAAAGTGACAAAGAGATGACCTGGACAGAAATCTGAATCACAATGGATGTAGCAGTTCATGATGCTCCAAGGCAAATAATCTCACATCCACTTAAACACAAAGTTTAACTGTTATAATGTTTCTGGGGTGTGGCTTTGGCTACTCTTTACCTCCAAATAACATACAATTCTGCTCACTTCCCAACTGTGAGACTTTACCGTTGCCTGCAGACATAATGCCATAAATGATCAGTTCTTCCGTTTGTCAAAAAACACCAAAGAGAATGCATTTTTATCATGAATCTGATCTTACATGCCTCTCCTGGTTTGAACTGACAATCAGCCCATACAGCAAAACGAGTAGCTTTTAGAAAGGCAGCTGTTTTCTTCAGGGTAGTTATTATGGCATAAACAGTGCATTTCTTGAATTCACTGCCTTTTTATGGTCCTTTTAAATGAACCATGCTGTGGTACTAAGGGCTCAAGTTTGTCTAAGTCTAATTATTTCAGGTTCGCATGAAAATTTTCATGCAGTCTTGCATGGAGTCTAAACAAAGTGGCATGACTGTGCAGATTTTAGAGCAAAAGTTTGTCTGCTCAAGTCTGAAAATGATGAAGGAAAAGCCAGATGTATATCTACATACATGCAGTTAAGGATAGATAAACATTTATAAATCTTTAACCGGATATTAATTGAAACAATTTTTAACTACACCACTACTTACTAACTACTTGCTATCCAAAGGTGTTACTAAGCTACGTAGAAATACCATCAGTGTTATAGTTTCAGTTTATATCTTATCTTCAAGCACTCCATTTCTTCTATTTTGAGCTCCTGTGTTTTGGACTTGTGCTGCCTAAAATACTGTTTTGTTAGCTGCAGCGTTGCTATAAATGGCAGAGCCCACCCTACAAGCCCTCCTTCTCCTCTCGTCTCCTCTCTTGGCTGTCATGCACAGTGTGTGAAAGTGTGATCACATCTAAAATTAGTCCAGATCCCCCCTCTCTCCGCTGTGCACACTGGCCCATGTCCTCTCCATCTGCTTGGGCAGGAAAAACAAGACACTGACCCCAGAAAGAGGAGGGCTCAGGCTGAGCTCTGAGCTTTAAGAGCCTTCATGAAGACTTTTCATATGAAATACATCTTTGGTTATTTGTCTGTTTGAGCTGCGTGCTACACATGTTGTTACTTCTGGATTATATTTTTATGTGAAAGCGAGCCGTCGGCCTGTGAGGCTGTAAATGAGCTACAAGCAGCCGTCTGTGAGAGGGGAGGGGGAGAGCACTGAAGTTATTTGACACTGCTCCTCTGATGTCCAGCAGCTGAGCCCAGGAGGCTGCCACAGTGTCACACTACAGCGAGCTCAGGGTGCTGCTAGGGTCGGGAAATATATCAAGGTTTTAAGATACATTGACATATTTTCAAATGAGATTTGGGGTAAGACACTATTGTTTATACTGATATAGCTAATGTTGATTTAAAAACAGATGCCAGGCCTAACGCTCAGTAAAAACACTAATGGTAGGGATGTAATGGTTAACAGAGGTTCCTACTTATTTGGTACAGGTAAGCCCTAGATGCACAATTCGAGAAGACTATTTAGTTTTTAACTTATAAATAAGTCAAAAAGTAAGGCTTTAATGCTCTCTTTATTGTGTTGTTGGCCCATAACCACACATATGCACCAGCGTGCAGAGACACTGAGCCATTATGCAGTTATTTGGAGAAAAAAACACCCCTTGGCCTAATTGCATTAAACTTCTAATGAAGAGGGCAGTAATACTCTGGCATAGATAGAGTAAAGATTGGTCTATTGCCTGTGAGAGCTGATGGAAGTGTGCTGCAGTTTTTATGACACATTTACTTTCCAGACATCAGGAAACAATTTCATGTCTTCATGACTTAGAAATAAATGATGTGTACATAAGGTTGGTACATATTCCTAACATTGCCAAAACTAAACCATAACCAGGATAAATCAGTCTGAGACTCCCAGCTGCGTTTTCTATCCTAAACCTAACCCTCTAAGTCTAACCCTACCCCATAACCTTAAACCTAACCCAACTTTTGCCTTAACACCTTAAACCTAACCCTAACCATCGTAATATTGTGGCAATACTCTGGTAATTAGGTAGTATTTTACCCAAACCCTCCACACCTAATCCTAACCCTTTACCCTAAACTTTGCCCTACTTTAGTCTTAACCCCTTAAACTTAACCTTAACCATTGTAATATTGTGGCAATATTCTGGTAATTAGGTAGTATTTTTCCCCTCCCCCTCTAAACCTAATCCTAACACTAACCCTACTTTAGCCCTAACTCTTAACCCTAACCCTGCAAACCTAATCCTAACCATCGTGGCATTTTTCTGGTAATTAAATTAGTTGGCATTTTACCAAGTAATTTCTTAGAAATAAGATGGAAGTTTTAAAGAGTAGTATTAAGAAATGACCAAAATATTACTTAGGAGTCATGAAGGAGTCACTTACTTTATTTAATTGGTTGATATTCAAAAAATACATAAAAATTACTTATGAATTATGAAGGAAATGTTTAAGAAATTATGAATGAAATCATTCAGAATTTCATTAAAGTGACTTAAAATATCCAGGAAGGACTCACCTTAAAAAAAACCTGCCAATTATTATGGAGAATTAGTGATGTAAAAACTGCAATTCTTTGATACCAAAAAACATATCAAAATTGAAGCATTTCAACATTTTTCCAAGTTTTTTTAGCAATGATATTGATATCTGTGTAATACCACAGCAAGAAAAATAGAAGTCCGAAAGCTCAAGCGCAATGCTATTTATTTTACCTGTTGATTAACAATTGCAGACAAACTGTCTAAATTGCACAATTACATGGGCAACATTTGGGAAAAGTCAAGAAAAAGGCAAGGAGTGAGGTTTTCCCTCCACTTCTACACACTTTTCAAGCACTGCTTCTATATTTGTGGGATTTAGACAGTGCTCTGTCATTTTTTATTAAAAATAAGACTGAAGGTCATTCATTCATCCTCTGTATATTACAATACCAGTGATTGTTGAATAATGGTGTTTTAATTCATTAATATCCAAAACATAAATAATCAGAAATGCTGCCAATGTTGTTGCACAAATTAGACAGTTTGTTGGAGTCCATCTGCAATTTCTGATGATGACAAAGATTTTTTCTCACAATATTGGGTGTCTTGGCCTTTAATATGGTTTCTTTCTTGCAATAATCATATAAAAGTTTACATTTTGCTTCAATCAATTGACGTCCATTCGTTATTGCTTTGCCATACAGCTAAAAAATATAGAGATGTGATTTCGGTGTGTATCGCCCAGCCCTACTCTGCTCACTACTGTCAGAACCATAATGCATTATTTAGGAAAAAGCCTTGAGCGTCTTGAGGTCTTTACATGTAAAAACATCCAGGTAATGTGATGTTATCGTGTGGGATAGTTCCCTCCTTTCTCTCTCCTCTGCTCCGTGCTCTGTTCAGGTTAAGTAGCGTCAGGATCAGAGCAGGTAGGTCGTGTAAATGTGCAGCTGGTGGCAGAAGTATTAAGCTCTCAGCAGGGAGAAAATAAGCTGCTGTGTGGAAAAACAACACAGCTCTGAGAGCAATGGACCTGTCACTTCCCAGCACGGATGTCAGGAAAGTAAAGCGAACACGATCGCCTCTCTTTGACCCCCCGCAAACGTAGATAGAAAGGGAAAGGCCGTCTTACCTTTCATCGGGTCCTGCTCGGCTCGCATGATGTCAATGAGGGAGCTCTCCAGGGAGTGCATGTTCAGACTGTCGTACATTCTGGAGCGCTCCTGAAAGACACACAAGATTTTATATCGTTAGGAGTCAGAGCTGAGAAAAGTAATTATGATGCACGTCTGATTCTGCACGTTTCTCACACACTTCAGTGATCTGGCTTATACATAACAAAGCCGCTGAAGTGTGGGTCTTTGGCTTAACATGTAAGAGATTATGGCGAATGAGTAGCTCACGCGTGGATTAACATTCTTTCCATATTTATGCACTTTATGAGTCTGAAGGTATATTTGTGAGCCGCCTATAGGGCTAATTCTGGGAAAGATCAGAGGACGTTTTCCCAGAGAGACAGAAGGAGAGCAGGAAGCAAAAGAAGAGGCTGCAGAGACAAAGACCACGATAGCTCTAGTTTTCACCTTTTCCAATAAGATCTATTAGCCTGTTGAAGAAGCTCTGTATAAGTTCTGTTTAGACCCCTTTCTTTAAGATAGTCATTTCAATTAGTGGCTGGATACCCCAGGGATATAAGGGCCATCCTCACTTGGAGACTGGCAGTAATACATAATTGTACACCTGGCTCTCTCCTTCACTCGTCCCACACTTATCCATGTCACTGTGTGCTTGCCAAGGTGACATTCAACAGATTTTCTACACTGATAGAAAGTAATAAAACAGACCACTTGGTGTGCAGTTTTATGAAAAAGACATCTGAGTTGAAGAAACATGACCAGGGCTGGGCAGTGCGTTTCTAGTTGAAATCTATACAGCAGGTCTGCACTGAGAGAAGTTGTTTAAAAAAGAAAAATAGATTAAACTCAAATTTTGGGTCGCATATAGTCATGTTAGTACGTCTGAAAGGTCGTCTTTGTGCTGGCTAAAAGTTTGATCATTTTGGAGATGAAAGTGTGCCAGGCTAATAATGGGTTCTGATGTTTATTTGTGCCACTTTTTAAACACTTTTAAACTGCTTTTCACCTCTTTCTGCAACCGTTTTGCCACTTAAAACCAATTTTTCCTTCTTTTATAAACTTTTTTCTTCACTAACCCATTTCTTTCCATTCTTTGCCTTTTTTGCCGGTGTCAGACAAATTTTTCATCACTTTTTAACAGCTTTTCACTATCTGCCAACCTTTTTTTTTCATTTTTGAAGCCAATTTTGCACCTTTCAACCACCTTTTCACTACTTTAAGTCTTTAAACCCCTTTTTCTACTTTATCTGGCCATTTTTGCGATGTTATTCTTAACCTATGTTGTCCTTTTCCACCCAATATTTAACCTCCTTTCAATACTTTATCTGGCTTTTTTGTCGGGTTTTATTTTTTCCCTTTAGCCCCTTTTTTCATTTTTTGCCCTTTTCCATCCATTTTTGCCTCCTTTGCCTGTTTAACCACTTTTTTTGCCACTTTTTGCTACGGGTGTAACGATATCTGAAGTACCGTGGTAACAGAAGTGTCTAAATCCCGTCCTGAACGTTCCTGGTGTCAAGAAATGACAAAGGAGAAAAGTTTTAATATTGTTTTTAATCCTTATTTTATGTATTTGTTGTTGTTTTTTTTAGACTTCTATGTCTGCTAATAAAGATGACGATGATGATGATGAAACAAAAGACAGTATGCAGACACTGCCAGACCGCAGTGACACACTTCATGGGGAATACGAGTAACATGAGGAGCCCCTCGGTAAATCATCATCCTGAAAAGATTCACATCCAAATCCAGCCAGGCCAAAAGACTCTTAGGAAAGTGTTACCCGTCCCACTTCCCCACGACAGCCGGAGACCTCAACAGGTCACTGGTGCAGTTTTTTAATCTTATAAAAGAACTTTTAGGTCTCTCATATCACATACTTCATCCTATTTCCTTTATCCTCTATTTGTTAATAGATCTTTCAAAATGTTCAATCATTTTTAAGACTATGGACACATATGACACGTTTTTTGCACATATTGTTGTATTTAAAGTGCAATTGTTCTTTAAAAACACCAATGTTTCCTAAGCCTTCATCTTTTGAGTTTTATTTTATTACCGCAATTAATACCGTACTTTGAGATTTTGATACCATTACATCCATACTTTTTGCTATTTTCCATCCATGTTTTCAACCCCTTTTTGCCTCTTTTCAGCTCCTTTCACCACTTTTTGTGTCATTTTTTCCGCTTTTAACCCATTGTTGCCATTTATGCAGTTATTTTATTATTTCCCCACTAAAGTCTCCGTTTCTTCTACTTTATTCCATGGCATCCTGATGTTTGTCCACATCATGGCTCAGCTTTCAAGTCTGACATTCCTATCCTCATGGAATAAATCAGTATAAAATATAGTCATCACAGATTAACTTTACAATGGACCATGATTTTGCTGACCTCTTCATGGGTCCCAGAAAGTTCTCATCTCCCCCATAAACCAGGGCCAGCTTCACCCTTTATGGGGGGCCTGGATCCACTCCACAAGCACATGATGAAATAGAGCAGTAGGGGGTGAATGAGGGAGTGCAGCAAGCAATTATGCAAAGGTGGAGGAAAAAAACATTTTTTTTTACTGATTTTCAGCTGTAATGCAACTCAGTTTATTGATGAAGTGGCTGAAGAGCAGAGCAGGCTGTGTTCTCTATTAACAGACTGATAAAAAAGCTCTGTGCATTCAGTCATGTCTGTGCGTCTGCTCCTCATCCTCACTGCTCCATTTATCATAGACTATAATAAAGGCCATATCTAAAATACATGCTTCTGCTGCACTCAATCTCATCTGAACAGAGTTCTGCCCTTAAATCAACTCAAAATTGTATTTTAAACTTTAAAATAAAGGCCAACTTATTAGAAAAACATCTTGGATTTGGACCTGATGGGACAGGCTGAGCTTAGAAAGAACATGCATGGGCTCAGGTAGGGTCTAGCTAGAACTTTTGGTCCCAGTCCTGACAGTCTTGCTCTGCCCTAATGGTGAATGGTTTTGCACTGATATCACAACATTTAGACAGAGTCATCAGCATGACAAAAGAAAGAGAAAACATGAACCTGAGCCAACCAAAACAGAGACTGAAGCAGTGACATTTATCAACAGTTTTATAAATCTGGACATCAGTACTCTGCTGTGTTCATGTTAAATTTACTTCATATCAGAAGGGCTGACAGGTTGTAGACCAGTCAAAGTCTGGGTCAACAAATTTGGATATTTGTTGCTTTCACATGATCCTCTTCCAGGTAAAATTGGGACACGTTCAGAAGTTTAATTCATGTGTAAAAGAGGATCATATCAATCCATTTCATAACAAGCACTGACTCCCAGGGCTTTTTAAGATTCGATTTCAAACTTCACATTACACAATTCACAATTCAAGGCTTTATTGGCAGGATTATTGTGCTAATTTACAAGGCGCTTAATGGTTTAACGGGAGCAACCTACATGGCCTATTCTTTGCTGTTGTATAATCCTACATCCAAACTCGGTGAACTCGTTTCTCAAGGCTGTACGCGATGAAAACTGTGAGAGTGTTTTTAAATGACAGTTAAATGTGTTTACCCAACAATGTCTATAACAAACACACAGCATTGAGCTTTCTTTCCTGTTTGCAGACTCTTTTATGATGCAGTATTTGCAGTTGTTTTAATTTGCCTGTTTTATTTGATTCTCCAGTTTTATTACCCCCGTTTTAAAGGCGCTCTTTAAATATTTATTGGTTCGTTCGCCCATACCTACAGACTAGCAGTAAGAGTCAAATCAACATAATGGCGATGTTAATGCCAATTCTTTGTTGAGTAAACCTGCTCTATAAAAAGGATAATGAAGAGTTGTATTGTCTGTGAATGTGTGTCGGGGCAGCAGGGTGAGAGCAGCGGCCGCCAACAGGATCAATAAGCTCATCAGGATGGCCGGCTATGCCCGGTCTCTGACTCTAACCCCATCCACAGTGTGCAGATGGAGCACGCACAGGAGCAACTTCAGCTCCCAGCTCCTACGACTAAAATTACAACTGAGAGAATCACAGACAAGCTTTCTTTCAGAGGTAGTCACACTTTAAAAAACCTCTGCTTCAGGCTGCATGAATTGTGATAGAAGCATTAATTGCTGCATGAGCTGCAGCCTTGAGCATCACGGAAACTCTCTGGTTTGTTGTACAGTTTGAGCTTTAATGTACTCTAAATATTCAGGTCACAATAGCTACTTTTGTTTCAGACTAGTGTTGGAAATACTTTCTGTCATCCTTTTAGCTTAAGTTTTGCAAGCTGTCTCCTTGTATTAAGCTCCCAGACTGGCTTACTTTTCTGGGTTTTCTGGTATTTATATCTTCAAGCTTTTTACATTTTGACTTCCTTGCCTTCCTTTTTTAGAGGAAGACAATATTTATATGCACGTCCAAAATTAGTTCTCCGTCTGATATTGTTTTGCCACTGATGCCCAGTGTTTTCTCACTCCATGAACATAAGCAGCCACAGGTCTAACTTACACCTACAGCTGGGAGTCAAAAGTATGATATCAGTCCAATCCTGAGATCAGTATCTTGTTTTCTGCTCTTTTGAATGTGTCAAACTACAGGAAATATAGTGTTGAACATCCTGATTATAGTATCCTATCATTAACCTGACACACAAGATATACTTTTTCACAGATCCGATGCATGAATATACTTCACACTCATTTGGGAAAGCTCTGATAGAAAGTGTTCAGAAAGGGCAGGCTTTTCTAAAGATTCTCAGAAGGTAATTTGACAAACGTGCTGTCTGTCACATTCATGGCGAGAGGATCAGAGCAACAAAAAAAAAAGAGGTAGCCTCCAGATTGGAACGTCGTGGATTTGATCCTCAACTCTGGCTGCATGTCAATGTGTCCTTGGAAAAGACAATTAACCTCAATTTGCTCCTACAGCCCTGCCAGTGGTGTGCAAATGTGTAAGGGTGCATATGAATGGAATAAGCTAATACTGAGGGCCAATTCCCCCCAGCGACCTCGGCCTTAAATGTGTGAATGTTGAGTGAATGGGTGTGAATGGGCAGGGTTGACTTGTGATGTAAAACTGCTTTGAGTAGTTAGACGACTAGAACAGCACTTTACAAGTTTAAGTTTACAGGCTAACGCTGCTGTAGTTAATGAAATTTGAAGCTTGTTGGTGGATAAAATTCATGCTGAAACCTTGTAGAGACATGCAAAAACAACTCCACCAAAAGAAGCTTTCAGTGTAGCTCTTTGCTTCTGATATAATACAGAAATATGGGCGAGGTCTGATTAAGACTAGAACAGCCATTGGGTAAAATAGGCTCTAAAATAGGCTGCTCCCAAACTACAGGTCGGGAGATTGAACACAGAGGAGAAGAGTGTGTGACAGCAGATCCGTCGCGGTTTACCTGCTGTTTGCAGAAGTTAACTGAGAACACAGTTAAATTTAGCTGAAAACATACATTGCGGCACACAGTTGTGATGTCCAAAAGTGCTATTAACCCAGCTTTGCAACATCATTTTAGTATGTTTGGATGCCATAATGATAATGAGTAAACACAAACAACAATTGAAAGTAATCAAACAAAAAAAAAAACCCTGACAAATAAACACAGTATAGGATGGTTAACAATGACAGAAGGTTCCGTTTAGGCTTAGCATGTTTTGTTGGGTGGAAGTTGTCAGCCTGCCTAATTTCTCACTGGAACACCCCCTGCATCAAACCCATTTACCTGAAAGATTGCTCTTCAGCTGTATCTAACTTCATGTTAATAACATTTTTTAGTCTGTCAGTCTTTGACTTTCCTAAAAGTTTATTGTAGAGTTATAGAGTTTGCATAAATTCAAATTGTACAAATGTCCACATATACCTACAACCGCCATACAGGTAAAATGTACCCCATAGTAAACCATTGATTTTTCCTCTTTTATCACTCCAGCAGATAAGTAATAGACACTGTCATGGAAACGCCTTCTCTTGCTGCACTGCTACATCACAAATCATAGACACACCTACCACATGTATACTAGGGGTGGGAGAAAAAAATCGATGCAGCATGGTATCGTGATATTTTCTCTGGTGGTATATCATATCGTATCGTCCACCAAGTATCGATTTTTTTCAAATTAATCTCTAATATGTTGTGAAGTCTATGATAATGGAAAAATAAAATCAATTGCTTGGACAATTGCTTGTCTAGTCTAGTCAGCAGAGGTGATGGTCATACAGCAGGAGAAAGTTAATGCAGCAAACATGGCAGCACCAGGGGAATGACATTAGGAATGCAAGCAGGGCACGAATTAGATGGACATGACACATGAGCTTTGCAAGGAGTGCTAAATGAAAATATAATACTACGGAAACACGGCAAACATGAGAGCAAGGCTAATGCTAAATCAGCTAAACAGCAAGAAAAATGGTATAGATCGCAATATATCACAAAATATGTTATCGCAATACTCACTGTATTGCAAAATGTTTAAAATTGCAATAATATCAAATCATGACCCAAGTATCATTATAATATCGTATCGTGGGACAGAAAAGGGTATTGGTTTAAGTAAAATGCTGATAGATGCCTAATGATATGAGTGAAGAAGAATCCGATGGCGAGAGTTTCAGGTTTGAGTGATCAGTCCTAAGATGGTTTTGGATAGGACGGCTCATCATCCAACAGCGGTCGAGTTCTCTTTCTGTAGTGAGCCGTTCCTATTCTTCTCTCTTTATGAAGATCAGTGCACTCAAATAACAGGTCAGTTATACCTGCTGGCTGTTTTAGGTATATAGAGCAGTTCTAGTGATAAACTGCTGCTTTTCTACAGCTACATCCCAGTCAATAACTACAGCGAAAGCAGCCATCGTATACGCCGGCTTGTGATACAACTTAACCTCACCTATAACCATCGCAAACTCATCCCTGAGCAAGTCGAGAGATGTCATAAAAATCTTTCAATGTGGCTCTTTGTTCTTTATTTCATACAAAAATGTGGTCCAGTTCTATTCAAACTGCCACTATATTTAAGCTACATCAAGGTAGCCGCGACCCAAATAGAAGCCATTGCTATGTCAGCTTCCAGTACAACCAAACCCTGCCTGTAGCTACAGGTCTTGTTCTACTAAAATGATGCTGATGGTCCTAGCATTGCAAGATCCATCTACCTGATGGCATACATAAAGTCTGTCAAATCCATCTGCTTTTCAGTTTAAATTTCCTATGATATTGATTTAAGCTACAAAGTAAGTCCACTCTGAGTGGAAAACTAGTGTACGCATGCCGAGACCTGGTGTGGGATTTGGGAGTATCGTACACCCATGCTCAGATTTATAATAATGCCGATCTGTGTGTGGGAATTAAACATACATCCAAATTTTTGGTATATGCACATTTAAAATGAGGGCCACTGTGTTCACAAGAATTGTCTGGCCAAACAAGAAGACAGAGAAACTGAAAATATAATGTCCCTGGCCCTGGTCAGAGCAGGAGTAGAGGTATTATAACAAGTTTAAATCATATATAAAGTAATGTTTTATGGTAGTGATTTTGTGGCCAAAATGTACACATGACAGAACCTGGCACAGCTTGCAGCGCAGCAATCATTTAATCTTGATTATCTAGTTTTTATGATCCTAGGAAGCCAAAGTAACCCAGCACTACACCACATACCAGCAGCACAATTTCTATTCTAGCAACAGTTTTGGAAGCACAGACCCACAGAGGAGGATCAATACCGTCTCTTATTGTCACTGGATGACACTGTCCAATACCGCTGAAATGACTGACGTTTATAATGCCAGGAAACTCCGAGTAACCACGCAGGCTAGCGAGCAGCGTGGACCTACCCCCTCTCCTCTCTCTGCCTCCGTCCACGCCAGTGTGATGTGAAACACATGACGCAGCAGAGATGTGTCTGCGACTGCTGAACATTAAACAGAAAGGAAGGAAGGAAAAGAGCAGGAATCTGAAAAATTCTTGGTCCTATGCTGTTTATGGAAATTAACAATCCACAGAGTCGGGCCTGTTTCCTGGAATAGGAAGAGCTAGACTTCTTGGCACTGATATCACTAATAATCTGAGCTCATAGTAACAGTAAAACCATGTGGTGACACCAGTATATCATTTCAACCTGAGTGAGTCACACTGAGGAAAATGTTTTCCATGAGAAGCCAATAAAGTGCTCTATTTATTCCAATGATGAATATGGTTATTTATTATAAGCAAACACTGGCATTAGTTAACTATGTTTGTAGTTTAAGGCCTTTTAATAAGAGCCAGATGAGTGAAATACTCTGGTTTGATAATTTAGGTCCTTATCTAAAAGGAAGTAGTGGTGTTTCAGTTTCACTTTTGATTTCAGCTTTCCATGCTCATGAAACAAAGATAACTGTGAATGACCAGCTCCTGTCCTGCATGCTGCACCGTGCTCGACCACAGATTCTATCATCAGTGGTAAATGGAAAGTTATCCGATGAAACCCAGCAGACAGGTCACTAGGCCTGTGGTCTGTGTACTTTCTAGTGATGATTCTTGACTAATGATTACAAATGTAGTTACATTTCGGCCATACTTGTGTTTAGTGACTAGTCTTAATTTGACCCTCTGGGCCCTAAACTATTTTTGAACTATTATGTCTCGCCTGGACTTTTTATCTTAAAAAGCTTGTAAAATATCAACCCTGTGGTGCACTGTCAAACTCTTAACACCTGTTTCTTCGGGACAACCTGAGCTTTAAGAATATGTGTGCTGCCTTAATGTCACTTAAATTCTAAAAAAGTTGTGCGACTACAAAGAACAAATGAAAACTCAAAGATTATTATGTGTTAAACACAGTGAATATTAATAACTAATGCCGGGTGTACACTGTGCAATTGTCCTCCAATTCAGTCACAAATTTTGAGTCACCTGACTCACTTTTAAGTTGGGCCAACTCTCAGTCGGATCAGGTGTCGTGTGTCGTGCTGTGTCCAGGGCCGACCATGGCCCGACTACGACCCAACGACCTGCTCTCTACTGGATTTCTGGCATGTTTAATATTTTGGTCGTATGACCCCAGACAGTTCACAGTGAGAGCAGAAACATGAGCAGAATAAGAAACTTTTAGGGATTGTTTTCCTTTGTAAACGGTCAGAAAACATCCTAAATTACCATGACTACAGCTGGAATGACCTTCTTATGCCCCTTCCCCAACCCCACTAAAGGAAATAAACAAGCAGGAAATATTCCTACCTGTGAACCTGCAGCTGATACAGATGGTGATGCTGTTTGTGTGTGTGGGATAGAGAGGTAGCGGGAGAGAAAGAGAGAAGATGACTGGCAACACTTCACCCTCAGTGTGTAAAACTTTTTTTAACAAAGGAAACTGCACGGATTTCTGTTACAGTCCATCACAAATTCACTCGTACAGTGAGAGCACATAAATCGTGCGCGATGGTCGTGCATCGTTCAGTCACACAGTACGATTCGCCATTCTGCCTCGACCATCATATGGTGGGCTTGAAATCGCAGTGTATACCTGGTTTAAGGGTTTTTAAGGCACAAACTTGTTCTCCCATCCCTCTGAGACAAAAACTCTTCAAAATACTCATATTTATCCATAAAAGTTTATGCTTAGGGAATTTGAGTCATTATTTAAAGCTATGTCCTGTCTGCCGCCACACAAAGAGAGACAAATCACAGCCTTCCTGTGTTTATTTCTCTCTATTTAGAGTCATTCAGGCTTCTTTCTTGTTTCTAAGTCTGTGCACATCTTGGTTAGCTGCATTGCCCACTGTTGTAAGCATTGTTCAAACTATCCTCATCTCTAACATATTGATTTCTTTTTGCAGTTGCTGATGAAGACTGGATCATTTGGTACAATCTGACCTACCAGTTTGTGCTGTTTTCATACTTGCTTTTACCAATGTGTAACATGGTATGTTTTAAATTTGATTTTGAGGCTCATAAACGAGTTCAGCATGCCTTGTTTTGGTTCTTAAAGTGCAGTGGTTCTCAACCTTGGGGTCTGGACCCTCTTGGGGGTTGCAAGACACTGAGAGGGGGTCTCTAGATTCCCTAAAAAAACTAAGAATATTTTTAAAATCACACCATTGCCACTTTACACCAATTTTGTCAAATTTCTTTACCCCTTTCATAATTTTCCCCTACAAATTTTTGACACATTTTTGCCATTTAATACCTTTTTTTGTCAGTTTTAAACTCTTTCCACCACTTTTTTCTGCCTGTTTTTGCTACTTAAGGTTAATGTTGCCTCCATTAAACCATTATTGTCACTATTAACCCATTTTTACCACTTTTATAACCATTTTCCCTTTTTAACCAAATTACACTATTTGATATGCCCAATTTTGGTGGTTTAACCAATTTCTGCCAATACCTGCCTATTATTTCTTTCTCAGTTAAGCCTTTTTTATATCAATTTCTCATCCAATTTCACCAGATTTCCATCAATATTTGCCTATTCAAACCCATTTCAGCCACATTTAACTTTCTTTTACCATTATTTATGCCCATTTTTGCCACTTCTAACCCATTTCTGCTACTTTTAAAATTCAACTTCACCTCTTTCAACATTTTTTTTTGCCATTATTGACACTATTCAGCCATTTTTAAACCATTTTCTTTTTTGGACAAAAGGGATTTACATTTTTAAGAAGGCTATTTACTACACACATGAATAAATAAAGATATTTTTTTCTTTGATAAGAGTGATTATTATTCAGTTAAAATATATAAAATATGGATATCACAGCTTAACTTTACAATGGACCATGGTTTTCCTGACCTCCATGGGTCACCAGTTTGGCTGAACACCAGAAAGCTCTCCCATTTATCCTCCTTCATGGATGGCCTTGTCTGCACATGACTACTCTGAATTGTGCAGGACTGTGTTCATCCACCTTCAGGTACAGTGGGGGTCTCCGGTCTCTGGCACCTTTATTTATTTTGGGGGTCGCAAGCTGAAAAGGTTGAGAACCACTGCTATAGTGTCAACATCTAAGGCACTGATGCGGTCATTAATGCTCTCCAGAGATAGTGGGTTTTCCCAGACTGTAATGAAATAAACACATAAGGCTTTGCTAGCTCATTCTTATTGATCGTACCCACCCCCACATGCAGAATGAGGTCCTCTAAAAGCAGCTGGGTAGTTGCACGCTGCTTACAGGTCTGAAAAGATTTCAAATCAATATGAAAAGAGATGTTTACGTTTTTGTGCAAGAAAAGATGTAAATTTGGACACCCCTAGAGATTTTATTGTTTGCACTCATTAGCAAACAAAAGGCATCAAAGAGATCCAATAAAGTCACGACCAAATGGGGAAAGTCTAGACTGTACTGCATGAGCCAGAGCTGCCGGGAATGACCACTGATGCTACTGAGCACTAATAGAGCCATCTGATAGACAGAGAGGACATGCGCATTTAGTCTATATCGAGTAAAATGAGATAAACCTCTGTTTCTCTGTGAGATAGTTGTGGTTGCTGAATCTCACCTGTAAGATGTTTTCTTCCTGAAGTGAAAGCAGCCCAGCCCCCACTTTGTTACACCTTTAGTAAAGCCTGCAGAGCAAATCAGCTCAAACTCCCCCCATCTGTTTGAAATGCTAACCACGGCATGCACTTTTATGTTAATTTACCCCTACAAACTGAAGACCCTTTGCTTTTAGTTTCTCTGCAGATTGAGAGAAATCCCTTTCAGTTTCAAAAATGCATCACTCCCTTTGTTCAGCCTTATTTTCATGATTGTTAGGCCTCTGTTTCTGCTTCTTATGCCTCTGATTTTCCCACTGTACATGCTTACAATCAAACAAAACCAACCATCCTCCACCAACCAACCCAAAACATTTACCTGCAGGGGCAACAAGGTGTTGCTGTTGCTGTCCGTGCGAAACATGTTCTCCTCGATCCAGGACTTAGGCCCCAGTGATCCAGCCGATCGTGGGAACTTGGGAGGAGCAATGACGTTGCTGGAGAAGGGCTTCTTCAGAGGGGAGACGTGACTCACCGAGCCAGGTACTCCCATGCCACTCCCTCTGCGGTGGTCCCGGCCCCAGGACATCCCCCCGGTGCCCCAGCCGTTCCCCTGCTGACCGCCCCACGGAGACGGCTTCACCATTGGCTGCACAGGACAGAGGGTGGGGAAATACAGAGGCTTAAAAGAAGGCAGTGTATCTTTCTAATCAACATATCGTAATATTTCCCTTTGACCCTATCCGTCTTTTTCTCACACAGCCCAGCTTGAGCTGCTCCTGTACTGGGGGTGGATAAGAAGATTTAGGGCTTTAAGACTAATACTAAGTATCCCGTGTGCTGCGACACCGCCAGTGTAAGTTACACACAGTCCCTCTACCTGGACCTTGTGTCCACTCTTAAGCATATCATACATTGAATCGCATCAGGCTTAATCTTGCATGCTTTCACGTGAAAATGGTACACAGAGGACAATCGACTTTCTGTTTCTCATAAAATTGAATGTGACCTTAATTCCCCTTTTTCTTTCTATGAACCGCCGGCAGTTATCACACGGCTCCAGAGCATTTATTGATGAAGAGGAGAAAGATTTGCTTTATTCTTTTTTATTTTACACTTTTAAGATCGCAGGAAATTATTAAAATAAGGCCAAGCATACAGAAACAGCACCAAGTAAAATAAAGATTGGTCTTTTTACTGAGTTTTGTCTCTTAATCTTCTTCTGCCGACTGATTTGTCAGAAGTATGGAAACAGAACTGAGTGTCTGACTTCCTTCTCCACGTTTTGACGTTATGCAAAATAAAGAATGAAATAAACGCTCTTCCTTTTTTCTGTCTAAGCCCTTATATAACGGGGGATGGTGTTATGATGGAAAATACAGTTTACTAAGGCTGGCTACACTCTAGACCTGTGGTTCTCAGCTAGGTCTGGACAATATCAAGTTTTTTCCAGAAATATATTTTCATGTAAAATATATTTTCCAACAAGATACAGTATGAGATATTATCTATCAATATAGTTCAAATCATCGTATTCTCTTGTCACTGCCCTTCCCCCGTCACCCTGCCCCTCCTCTCCCTCTGAACAAAACTTAAACGATCATCGCTGCAGGCGTCATTAATCTGTGACTAAAAGGTAAAAAGTGGCGTGACATTAGCTGTGGTCTACCACATTGCCAAAAACATAGTCCCTGCTATTGACCTGAGATACAAGTTGCAGAGTTGCAGTTGCAATTTGTTTGCAAAAGAATTAGAGGGCTGCAACAAGTGTTGATGTTTTTAAAAGCAAACTCAAGACCTACCTTTTTAGTCTGGCCTTTAACTTAACTTTATATCATTAACTGAATTTTGTTTGAGTGTTTTAGCATTTATCTCTCTCTAGATTTAACTGTCAGGATTGTCTTTTAGTATTTTATCCTCGTATCATAATCTACCATATTCTCTTTTATGTGTATTAGACTTATTGTATACAGTTTTATTGAGCTATTTTGGTGCTCTCATTTTAGCATCTTTTTGTTCTGTTTTCATTTCATTTTAATTTATTATTTCTTAAGTTTCATTTTATGTTACTTTGTTTTCAATTTTAACCTAACCTCCAGTGTTTCCTCATTCTGAATTTTAAGATGGCATTTTCTCAGTGCGCACATTCCTGCTTTTACTGAATCCACTGCTCTTCATATAAAATAGACTTGGTAAATGGATTTGAGCTTGTATAGCTCATTTCTAGTCATCTGACTACTCAATGCACTTTGTAACTTGCCACTATTGTGTTTAGATTTCGGGGTGGGGTGGAGGGGACAGGGATGGGGTGGGGTAGAATCGGGTATTCTTTCCTTCGTGTTCTTTTTGTATGTAAAGCACTTTGTGCTACATTGTGTTGTATGAAAAGTGCTGTACAAATAAAGACTGATTGATTGATTGATTGACTATTGCCAAAAATGGACGCCAAAGTCTGCAAGAGCCTTGTTGCACAGCTCTTCAAATGTGACTTGCTTCATGAGGACCACTAGGGGTGGGAGAAAAAATTGATACAGCATAGTGTTGTTATATTTTGTCTGGTGACATATCGTATTGTCTCATCCACCAAGTATCGATTTTTTTTCAAATTAATTGCTAATACGAACTGAAGTCTATAATAATGGAAAAATAAAATCAATGGCTTGAACAATTGTTTGTCTAGTGAAGTCAGCAGAGGTGACGTCATAGAGCAGGAGAAAGTTAGTACAACAAACATGGCAGCACCAGGTGAAGGACATTAGAAATGCAAGAACAGCACAAATCAGATGGACATGACACAGCGTTGCAAGAAGTGCTACATGAAAATAAAATACTGCGGAAATATGACAAACATGACGGCAAGACTAATGCTAAATCAGCTTAACAGTTGAAAAAATGGTAAAGACTGCCATATATTGCAATATATGGTATCATAATGCACACTGTATTTCAAAATGTTTAAAATTGCAATAATATCGAATCGTGACCTAAGTATCATGATAATATCATATCGTGGGACCACTAGTGATTCCCACCCCTAATGACCACCAGCATGTGGTCTAGCAGGACCTGTGAGCCGTATATGAGTGTGACAGGTCATTTCATGGAGGATAGGGAGATGAAGTGCTCCAAACCAGCTGTTTTCCCCAGGATCACATAGGACAGCACATCGCTGAAGCCCTCCAGGTCATGCATAAATACATACACACACACCTACATACATCATGCTCTTATATGCATCCATATAAATTATATAGAAACATGCATCCATACATGTACCTTCACATCCAATTATAAACTCAAGAGTGTATGCTCATATTTATCTTCAGGTGCATAAATGTACTTATACATATTCCTACCTTAACACCTACATTTTCTCCATTCTCTTACTGATATGTTCTTATGCATCAGCTGACATGACTGCACCTGGTTTATGTGGATTTGACTGAAGCTGACTAATTTTTTGTTTTTATAACATAATAGACATATCGAGATATATATGCAATATTGCTATTGAGCTTAAAAGTATCACCCAGCCCTTTTCTTAACTTGGAGGGTTGGGACACAAAAGTGGGTTTTGGAAGCTTTTTTAGTGAATGTGAGACTGGAAAAAATGTGCTTAAAAGTCTGTAGAACTATTAAAAGCATGCTTCTTTTCCTCTGTCTCTCTGTTTTATCACATTTTGTCCTGTCTAAGGACAATTGATCAAAAAAGGAGTACAGTCCTGAGTCTTAGCCAGCTGGGAACCACAGCAGAGACAACCTCAGCCCTGGATTTTGGGCCTGATTTGCCAAACTCTTCAACAATTGCAGATTTGATGCTTGTTGTACTCTCATTTAGTGCTGAAAGACATGGACCAAAACAAAAAAGATTTAAAAATGTACACATGGAAAAGAAATGGCTCAAACCAAGTTCTTTCTTTATTTTATCAATAACTTTAAGCAAAAGTCAATTAAAACTTGCTTTGGGGGTTGAAGTGCAAGCTGCAAAATTGTCTTTAAAAGGGCACTAGCATGAGAAATGTTTGATTTCATTCTCAATATTATCTCTGTTAATTCTATAACTCCTTGCTTGTTATAAATGACAGAACTATTCAACAATAAAGGTGGAATAAGAGCAATCACGTTAGAGAAAGGTCTCATTAACCTTAACCCTTGTGTCGTCTGCAGATCAAAAATGATGTGCTCTGATCTAAAGGTCCCAAACTGGATTCTGTACTGACTAGGATTCAACCCCGTCAATCTCCCATAGCAAAGTCAGTGTTGGAACCCACTGAGCTCTTCAGCCTGAAATAGCATCAGAATGATGAGATCAGTTAAGTGTCAGCAGAAAGCCTGTACCTATCAAATAAGAGCGACTCTGGTGGGACTCGAGCCCACAACCTTTGAATTACTTCCCCTGTGCATGCCTAGAAGTCCAATGCGCTATCCATTGCGCCACAGAGCCACATGTCACAACCTTGTATTGTAAAGTAAATACCAACATGCATTTTAAAAAATTTATTAAAATGCATTAAATTGCTCCTTTTTAGGTTATGCACACTTCTCTTGCAAACAAAACTCATGATTCAATGATGCATTAGTTTATCAACTATAATGATAATAAGAAACCTTAAATTCAGTAAAGAAAACACTTTTATACATGTGCTGCAATGAAACCAAGCAGTATCCACTGAAAAGTTGCAGTCTTTCTATTCTATAAAAAGGAAAAAACACCGAAATTAACAAAGTTTGTGATGAATAAGAGGTTATTCCTTAATGCCTGGTAGATTTAAAGGTTTAGATCTGCTTTATTTTAGAAGCTTAGAGAGGACAAGTCATTTTCAACTCATTCAAGAACAAGTGGAGTATACAGAAAATTAAGACAGCACAAGGGTTAAGATTATGCAGCAAGTTGAGGCACGAATCAGCACAATATTTCCCATTCTGATGCAGCATTTACAACCAGTCCATCCATACTCAACCAAAGGAGAGCAGAGGATGAGGTTCAAATGGAAATCTACATTTTATTGTTTCACAAGTATCAATAAAATTAATGTATCACCTAGGCCTACTTATAACCTGTTAATAGTCCAAATACTCCTCAAGCTTGTGGTTTCAATGTGAATACTTTACTGCTCCTGATTGGGTCAAAGCCTCCCTGATCTTGAATCCTAAATATCAAACATGTAAACTAACACAACTGTGACCAGAGCCCAGGTGGACAATGAAACAAGACCAGTTTGGATCTAGTTTTCCTGAAGTCTCATTGGTTCACGCTAGTTTCTGTGAGACCTCATGTCTGTGGAATCACCACTGTGAAATCATCTGGCCTAACTCAGCTCCCCAAAGACAATCACAAACACTGTCAAGCAAAGTGGCAGCTTCAGAGTACTAAGATTATTTTTGATTTTTTAAATTTCCCTGAGGAAAATCTGACTGTGTTCCCTCGGTGACTGATCATGCCACACTCACCGCAGCACCAGTACACAGAAATAAAATGTTAAACGGACATATTCTTACTCAGTCTTCCACTGTATGTTTTCTGAAGTTAGTCTCTGTTTTCTACTCCGATTTCAGATTCCTCACAGTTAATGGTGAACTTTGTGTTTATATTTTCATTTTTATGCCCTCCTTTCCTTTTGGAACCGCTGAATTACAAAGCATGCCTAATCAAGCTGCAGGGTTAAAAGTCTGTGAAACAACGACACCACAGATGGCCTTTAAGGCGCACCCAGTCACACACATACACACACACACACACACACATACACACACTTGCATTCACACCCTGTATGGAAATTAGTTGAGAAACCTGAAGCTACTGACACGTAAGCTCCGAGACTACAGCACCTTCTCAACCTTCATGTAAGCTTCTTATGCTTCTGTTACCCTTAACTCGATGTTTCTCCAGGTAGATTTTAACATTTTTACTAAATTTCTCCAAGGAATAAAATCAAAAGCATAGGGGAGTGAATGAAAGTGCATTTAAACTGATTTTCTTGATACCAACCCTTTTGTAGGCCCTTTTCTGTTCAAAGAAACCCATTCCATCAGTTTTTCTGATCATTGAATAACTAAACAAGTCACAAACAAAAAAAGGCTTAGACTAGCCAGTTAAGTTAGCTGTGATTAGGACTGGGCAATAAATCGCAAATTAGATAAACAAAATATGTCCTGCTGCAATTTACAAATTGCAAAAATTACAATATTTCTTCACTTGAAATGTGTCAAAATACCAGTTTCATGCTTTTTTTTGCAGCAGGGATTTGAGATTTGCACATTTAAGCAAACATTCAATTTTTTTTAGAATAAAAATCCCTGTTTTACTAATGAATATAACTTTCTTATTTAAAATGAGACTGAAATAAAATGATAATGCTCTTCGATATAGCATCTGATATCAAATTTGCAATATGAGCAAAAATAATCACAATAAGATATAAGAGATTTGTTATAAGTCGTTTTGCCCTAGTATATTCTATCTAATATGTTTAGGTTATACTATAGAATAATCTATTTCATGCCTTTATTAAAAATTCATAAGATGAGGACCCTAAAGGTATTAATTTGCAATTGCAATATTGGGAAAAAAAAAATCACAACTAGATTATCATAAATCATCCTACCCTAGTTGTGATTGTTATCTACATTTAATAACTACCTTGAAAATAAAAATATTAAGTGTAAAACAGAATACTAGTCGCAGGGGACAGCTATTACCTGTGGACCTCTGATAATTTAAGAACTACCCCCTGACGTCAGTGTTTGGTGCAGGATAAGTGAAGTCTGTAATGTACAAGGATTAACAGATTTCTGGAGGAAAACACAAGTGTACTGCATTGCTGCAGCAATGATAATGCAGTTAATTTTAATTTCTAACATCAATCCTAAAAAATGCAATGTTATGCACATCGCATGGGATTGTTACGCATCCATAACAACCCTTCTCATGCAGACCAGCTGTTGCAGCCTAACCACTGAATTTTGAGGAACACATTTGAAATAATAAATTACATTATGCATGAAATTCACAGCTAAATAATACTGATATAAGATCAGGCACTTGCAAAGAGTTACTGTAGAAAGCAGAGCATGCTTATGTGTATGAAGAGCGCGGAAACATTTTTCATATTTTTATTTGCACTATTAGGTTATGATTTAATGTAATTTATAGTCAGTGTGTGTGGGACTGATGGTTAAAAAGTGTGTGTTTGCTGACTTCGTCATTGTCACAATGTTATTAAGCGGAACCTGAAGCAGCATACATCTAACAGGTAGACAGGTGTTCCAGAAGTAAAGGTCTCTGCCCAAGGGACTAAAGTGGATTCTGTACTGACTGGGATTCAAACCATCAGTCTCCCATATGGGTGAAACCCACTGAGTTATCCAGCCTGAAATGGCACCAGAATGATGAGATGCCTTTGTTAAAGGTGCAGTGTGTAAAACTGAATATCAACATCTAGAAGTGGGTTCTAGATTGCATTTCTCTGCTGGAAACTGTGGCAACCAGTGAAATTTAATGTGTATCTGTAATGTGAATACAATACAATACAATAACTTTATTTATCCTTTTTTCCTTTTTACCTCTATGTTACCATGGAAACATGTAAAAATGCAAGATGGTGGCCTCTATGGAGGGGACCCTCCCTATGTATGAATTAAAGGTTTATTGAGTTGTTTTTTCAAAATAGCTATTTTTGTATTTAGATGACTAAACACTTATTTAGATAGACCGTCTTAGAAATGTTTTGCTTTATTTTACCAAGTTTGTTCAGCTAAATGCTACTAGGCTAACTATTACACACTGCACCTTTAAGTCTCAGCTAAAAGCCTGTACCTTTTAAGAGCGACTCTGGTGGGACTCGAACCCACAACCTTTGAATCACTTCTCTAGTGCATGCTTAGAAGTCCAATGCGCTATCCATTGCGCCACAGAGCCCAACAATATTTCATTTTCTCATTTATTAAAAGGAGATCATAAGTGGTGTTATGCATGAAACTACAGCTTAATAATTCTGAAATAAATTCAGGCACTTGCAAAGAGAAACTCTAGGAGGCAGAGCAGCTGTGTATGAAGACAGCAGAACCGTGTCGGTGTGGCACAAACAATGTGAGGGGGCTTTTCAAGATGGATTCGCCTGATGACAGATGGGGAGTCTGACCAGTCCATCAACTTTGCAGGGTTAGCTTCCCCAGACCGGAGACGTAACATGTTGAACCAAAATAGTGCACATTTGATTAGTTAAATTTATCAATTATTGGTGAAATAAAATACAGATACCGATAACTCGCCAAATGCCCATTATTGGCCTCAATAATTGGTCAGGCTTATAATTGTCTGACCTCTATACACAAGCAGCAGTTATCCTTCAGAAATCAGTGGAGCCAGTTGGTCAATCAAACTCTCTCCAAAGCAGAAAGGAAAAACACATTTTCCACCAAGAAAAGCTTTCAGTGTTGTAATCTGCTCTTCTTAAGATGAAAAAATGTCAAATTTTGATAAGACTGCTGCTATAATCACCTAACTACCACTATTGTTAACAGACATGTCTTCCTCAGTGACCCCACGTTCGGTCATTCGCTGACTGGGAACAAGCATATCAGCTGAAAGCTTTGTGAGATGGACCGCCTGATGACAGACATGGAATCTGGCTAATCCATCGGCTTTACAAGGTGAAATATTAAAGCATCAAAGGAGAATCGATTTATTGACAGCTGGTGGAAACGCACGCTCACTAGTGGACCTAGTTCATGCCGGCCTTGTGAAACAGCTGGCACAGTTAGCAAGGAGCTAACGGTTTTTCAAATGGCAAAAACATGAGCGATTTTAAAGCTCTACGCAATTTGTGCATATTCTTTGACTTATTTTTAAGCCTTTTTGTTAAGCCTAGTGTGGCACCTGTGGAAAATGGGAAGAGCACCATTGCCAGTTTGGTTTCAATTACAGCATGAACATGCAAGACTGAAAAAACCTTTAACACTGTCTAGGTCTATGAGTCTGACTTATATTTAGAATGGCTTTTGTCATACTAACATGTTTATTTTAAAAGTCCAGTAGGACTAATATGATGACTACTGCATGGCCCCTTGCCCATGCTTATAATCAAGCCTGAAAATCTAAGCAGGAATACTTTTCTACTTTCTTATCTAAAATGTCACATATACCTTTGGTTAATCCATATTCTTCCAACAAGTACAGATATCTCTTATTTCAAGACAAAAAAAAACGCCTGAAATAAGGCCTTAATTGCTTTAAATAAGATAAACATACTCTACTAATTGAATGTCCTGAAATGAGTTCAGGTAGGACTTGTTTTAATTTTTGAAATTCTGATATATTGATATTCATGCTGTAGTTCTCCAAACCACCTCTAGGATTGCTAACTCTCCCATCTAATTAACACTGCCCTCAGCCTGCAAACACAGACATAAAAAAAATCTAATATACACTCATTAAACCTAAAGCCATAACATCCTCACTTCACCAAAATCAGAAGCCTCCATTTAGACAGAAGACCTGACAAACTTTAGCATTCTGACTGACTGAACCACAAGACAGGGATGGTGTGGAGTCATGTGACCCCATCCCACTGCTGCTTCAGGAGAGAACAACAGCGAGATTCACTGTCGCTCCCTTATTCACCCCTCCTCCCATCTTATCCTCAAACGAAGGGATTCTGTCCTCACATGACTAAAGGATTATAAAGAAAAGACTGTTTATTTTTCTAAGATTGAGAAACATCACGCAGAAAAACACTTAACGCTTTACAGGCTGGATGCTATTTGCAGACGCTCCCTGACCTTAAAGCACCCCTGCAGTCATCTTACTTGTAAATGAGAGGTGAATGAAAACCTACCTGATTCAGATGATCTAAAAATAACTGAGCTGTGTTTTGCCTAGAGCCGTCATTTTGCAATCTAACGGAGGGATCAATAAGTGCTGATACCGCCTGTCAGCTTCATGTGATGCAGCCCTGCAGGAACAGCTCACCCAGGAGCGTTTTTAGTAATATGGAGACCCCAGGCAAAGACTAATATGAGGACCTTTTGTAGTCAGCTGAAAGCAATCAAAGCGAGTGGATAACACAATTTGAAGCATCTCTCTCTATATACCAAAGCCAGAAACTATAGGACATACCTGAAACTGAAATATAAATACCCAAATACCAAACAGTGCTAGCTCAGAGGAGCATCATAACTATAACTCAACTCATCTAAACATTTTAACATGTCCCGAGGCCTGCAGCCACTTACCATGGATTTTTATTTACCACATCATAAATAAGGGTCAACTGATTATCAGCCCCGCCTGTTATTGGTGCTGATATTCAATTTAATATACAATTTTCTGTATGTATCTATTTTGCTGCTCACTGATAAAATGTATTTATTAAAAAGTGCACCACTTTGGCTCTGCTGCAATGCATGGCATGATATCTGTATCGGCAGATGTGAACATTTCTGCCAGTATTTTGGCTGTGAATATCAGCTTGTCTTTGCTGATAACATTTGCTGAATATAAATAAATAAAAATCAGAAAAAAATCTAACATTGTGCATGCCTAGCTGCAAGTCATGTGTTCTCTCTGGCTCTGCTTTCCCTCTCCACAGTCTCCCTAATGTCCCGCCCACAAAATTTTAAATGCAAATGCATATTAGTTTCAAATATGGGTCATCAGTCTCATGAACTGTCTCCATTGGTATCAGCTCTGAAAAATCAATATTGGTTAACCCTTAACAGAAATCAACTATTTTATTGCTTCAGTATGTTTACAGGGATCTTCTTAACTCTGATCTGCCCGATATGTAAACCTTACTGTTAGGGCCTGGGGACTTCCCTGGGGCCTCTCTTGTCAATCAGAATCTATTTTGATTTAATGTTTTCACTCGTGGAACCTCATCATTCAGATCAATAATCAAGGTTAAAATAAGGTTAGACAAACTTGGAAAAAATGACAATTACAATATTCCCTTTTTCTGTTATGTGTATTATATGGAAAAATGCATTCCAAGTCGATGAAATGGGATTCTTTTAATCATAATTCAAATATTTTAGACTCAAATTCCACTCCTAATGAAAAATATGTGATGCACAATACTATATTTCAATATTGTGATCACACTATGAAGTGTAATAAATAAATATTAAGAATCCAAAACCAAAAAAACACCTTTTTAACCAATAAATTGTCAACTATTACAGTTGGTAGCTATCTTGAGTTTCAACTACATGCATGAAAAATGGTGTGATAGTGTGTAAAATGTAGACATTGGTTGTTTGCATAAAAATTATCGGTCTTTTTCAATGAGATAAAATCTGTCTTTTGTAATGTGTTTACTGCATAAGCTCATATTGCAATAACAATAAAGTTATTGCAATTTAGATGTTTACCTCATGTTTGATTCACACCTGTGATGCCCCTTGGAGCATGAGGCCCCATGCTGATCCTTTGCCTAATGTGAAAACCACCCATGCCTGCAGCAGCAGCTCACCTGATGTTGGTTGTAGTTGTTCCTCTGCTGCAGGAAGGCTCCCTGCTGAGGGTGCATCTGTGGACTGACCGGGGACCTACGGCTCTGTGGCTGCTGAGGGACGTTGATCTGAGGCGAAAAAGGAGCACTGAAGCCCTGCACGTTAATCCCAGCACACGGATTAGCAGACACCGGGGAGAAACTCTGGAAGAAGGCCGGGTTGATGGAGGAGGGAATACCTGGGTAAAAGCTGTTCTCAGAGTCTGTGTTGGGCAGCTGGTTGATGGTGTTGGCGTGAATGGGATTTATGGGTGTGGGAGGGGGTGAGGAGCTGGTCTGGACGGACCAGGGGGTGCCAAATCCAGGGAGGGACGGAGAGGAAGAGCCGCCTACACTGCTGCTCTGTAGCTCCTGGGTGGGGAGGTTGGGGAAGGCGGCGCCGAGACCTCCGGACAACATGTTGCCGGTGCTGCTGCCATTGCCGTTGATATGGTGGGCGATGGGGGAGTCCATCTGGAGCCTGGGTGGAAAGAGCAAGAGAATATTATACTCAAGTAAAGTTCAGCTACATTAATTATAATTTACTGGAGCAGAGGTATAACTAGTCTTAAAGTCTACAAAAGTAAAAGTAGAAAGTAATTCATTTGAAGTTTAATCAAAATATTCAGAACTGAGTAGTTACTGGGGTTGGGCAACAAGAAATTTTAGACCTAATTTAATTTTTGAGGCTAAATAGGCAAATAGTGATTCATGACATTTCAACATTTTTCCTTCAGGAAATAACAGATGGTTGTCACAGTATGAGGATTATAAACTACGATGTAATCCTTGCAAAAATTAAACCATAATGAAACCTGTTTGATACCAGGCCTACAAAAATTGTATTTCTAGATGCCTAATATTGCACAAGTTTTTGTTTTCTGTTACAAAAATTTGCAAACTCTCCAAAAAACATTGGCAATGTTTCTGTAAAATTCAAGTTTTCAAATTTCTCTTTAGTCTTAATACCATGCATTTCAATATGATACAATTCCCATTATTTCAATGATCTTTGCTGTCAAAAAGCACAGAAACTTAAAATCTCTGAAGCTACATTTTTATCCAAAAGACAGAGGGGAAAGTCTACATTTCAAAAGTTCAGTTCTTGTTGTGGCAAGGGACTCTCTCAAATTCATGGTTCTTTAATGTCATTTTCTGATCAAGAGCATATGGCGCCTTAAACTTCTGCCACTGCCTCGAGGGCTTTTATTTTGAAATTCTGCCTGACATAGGTAAGTTTTGCACAAGAGTACCTTGATGCAGACAAGATGGCCGACATACATCCAATCCATACCGGAAGTCTCAACCGTAAGTCCGTACGTCTAAGGTTAGGCTTAGGCATTAAAACCCAAGTGGTTAGGTTCAGGGTAAGGCAGTGGGGAAGGTGATATATTTGAGATCCAGCACCAAGGGTTTGGCTTAGGTGCCAGAAAGACTGACAAACACTGGCAGCTGAGTCCAACATGAAGAAGAAACTTCCGCTTGCGACTTCCGGCATGGATTGGATGTATAGCGACGCCCATGTCGGCCATCTTGACTGCAGGTTTTGGCCCTCTGGAGCTACGCTAAGCCAGAACAAAGACTGGTAATTATGTTTATATAGAAAAATAAGCTATGCTTTGTATCTTTTAAGCAGTCTATGAACAGATGTGGTTGCAATGATAAAAAATCCAATGTCGCCCTCAACATAAATGGATATCAATAGATACTTTTTTTCTAATTAGATACTATTTAGGGCTGTTTTCCTACAATTCTATACAAAGTCACGTCTAATAATGCCTAACTTACAAAGCATCCAGTGCCTATTAAGATCGTTACTACTGCAGCCACCGGAAGTCAAAAGACAAGGTATGAACCCCGTTTCCATGAAACGCAATGTAAGACCCTCTCAAGTACTTGGCTTATTCCTTCTATATAAATGCACGTTTTATATACCTATATACTATAAAGTGCTTAACAAATTTATAAGACCACCTGTCATATTTGTCTCAAAGACCATCAAGCATCATGAAGTGCTTTAATGTGGACTCTTTCACTTTCAGTGAGCTCTCCACGTTTTACCATTCTGAACAGGAATGAGGAATTTCAAACTGAGTTCACCCAAATTTGAGCCGGCTCACTGGGCTTTTCTGAGAAGTTAGAAATGAATCAAGCATAACAATCAACCACTAAAACTATTTTTTTCTGTTCAGGAATGCAAGTAAATAATTATCATTTGACATATTATTTAAGAAATATTAATGTGCTTTACTATTTTTTCAGTTTCTTTATAAATCAGTAAATTTGAAAATTAATAGATAACAATAATAATTATATTTAAGCATTAAAAATATCATTTGGGTTAAACAGCTTCTACATATTGGTGTATTAACCATTGCAGAGACATAAAAAATGATTTTGGTAATTACCAATGCTGCTAACTTAGGGCAGCTGTGGCATAAACCTTACCTTGGTTAGGGTTAGGGTGGTCTAATACATTTGTTAAGCACTGTATATCATTATATTCTAACACATTTCCATTTTTTATTAACTCAGTCAGAAAAATTTGGATTTCTGACAGCTACTAACTCTGGCTTACTAGATGCTAACAAACTCAGCATTGGTTAGCTAGTTTCTCTGTGCTGAGCACATAATGACAATTTAATAACCGAGCATGTAGATATCTAAACAACCAGAGGCATTTTCATAAACTATATCATGTACTTTGATACGTTATTCAACATTAACATCTCTGATAGCGAGGGGAATGAACGCCAGCTAGCTAAACACCGTTCCAGTAGCGGCTATGGTTTAAACGGTGACCGTGTTAAATGGTGACTTTCAACCCGTGCGTGTCGTAGTGACAGCTGATGACGCAAAGAGTCCTTCCTACTGCCTCTTTGTTGAGTAAATATAATCAAAACGATTATCATATATGTTATACATGGAAAATATTTCAGCATAGGGGGTTATATTCAATCCCTCTAGGTTCGCCCCTGTTTTAAAAAATTAGTCACAAAAGCACAAATACATAAAAAGGCTACCCAGTTATAGTAACGTGAGTAAATGTAGTTAGTTACTTTCCACCGCTGGTCTGGAGCCTGTGTGGGTTTACGGAAGAGGGCGATGGCGACGCAGCATCAGCTTCAGCCTCCTCCGATGGAGAGCCGCGGGGGTCGGCCAGGTGACTGGAGAGTCCCTGGGGTGGGGGCGACTCACAGGGGCTAAACTCAGTGTGCTGACTGGACTGCTGATGTATTTGTCGGCTGTGCTGAAGGTCACAGAAAGGCTGTGGGTTGAATTCGGTGAAGGCAGCCTCCTGGTTCTGCTTATAATCCGGACTGAATGAGCTCAGCTGGCAGCTCTGCCTGTCGCGTTGGCTGGGCTGGTTTCCGGATTTGCTGACCGTGCTGCTGTTGCTGTCCTTTTCGTCGGTTGACGGGGGTAATTGCGTGGTTGTCACCCCCACAGGCTCATCCTGCATGTTTTGCTGATGCGCAGCAGCTGACAGGACGCGGCGACGCTGCTGAAGGGCGAACCAGGGCGAAGGTAACCGGCTGACCGAGGCGTTGAATCCGTCGACTGGATCAAGGAAACCAAATCCTGCTTTTAAATAAAGTCACTACATTGAATTGAAAATATATTGAACCACCGTTTCGTCACGAGTGAGTGAAAAGGCTCCAGGCAGCGGCAGAGAGGAGGGGGTCTGGCCTGTGCGCAGAGACGGCTCGCTCTGCTCCTAATCTCTCTTTTCCTCGGTGATATTTTCATCTATCCGAACACCGAGCTGATATTTCGGCCTTACAGTAGGCTAGCCTGGCCTGTGCGGTCCATTCCTGTCCGACCGTGCTACCCCCTCCTCTGGTTACCGGCTGTGCTGCTGCGGCAGAGGATTAAAGATCCCCGACTGAACCGACGTCACCGCCGCATCACGCCTCTCTGCGCCCGCCTCCTCCAGCCCAGAGCTCGAGCTGCAAAGAGGACCGCATTGTTTACGTCATTTTTTCATTATTCATAAAGTGCAGTAGGCCTACGCTGTGGAGGCCCATTTAAGCCACTTTGAAAGGGAAAAATATGAAAGCCATAAATAATTGGAATAAAAACAGTTAACATATGATGGAGAAAGAAATAGGTTTATAATAATAAGATAAAAAGTCAGACATACGAGTAAGTACGGCATAGTGTTGAATAGAAAGTAGAAATAATGATATGAAAAGTCGAAACTGTGAAATACTAAGTAATAATAAGTCAGAATTTTTTGTTTAAAGGTCAAAATCATGAGATCAAAATATTGTGGGTTGAAAAGTCAAATTTAAGGTGCTTAGTTTCAACTATGTAATAAAAGTCGGAATTTGAAGTTATGTCAAACTAATTTAATCATTACTTAGTTATAAGTTAAATAGTCAAAATTATAAGATAACTAGTGATTGTTCTGAAATTATGATTATGTCACTTAAAGTTAAGATGATAACAACTAGGTCATAATAAAGCATTTTCAGGTCAAAATTAAGAAATAAAAGTTAAAAATTATGACAAGGATAAGATTGAAGGCATAAATGCAAGATAGAATCTCTAAATTATGAAATCAAAGTCATAATTGTAAGATATATTCTCCAAATAATAAGAGTCAAGTAAAACAACTAACAAAGCCCTAATTAAAAGATTTAGAAAAACAATTATAATGCCGAAGTCATAATTATAAGATGCAGAGTCCAAATCAAGAGGTTAAATTCATGATTTTGAGGACATGTTGGGGTTTACCGTGGAGCATAATGCGATAAAAAGTGAAAATGTAAGGTACTTGGTTTCAGTTATGTTATTGAAGTCAGTCAGAATTTTAAGTTATGTCGAACTAATGTAATCATTACTTTTAGTTATGAGTTTAATAGTCAAAATTATGAGATAAGTAGTGATAGTTCTGAAATGTTGAGATCGAAATGTGTAATTATGTAACTTAAAGTTAAGGTAATAAAACTAGGTCATAATAAAGCATTTTCAGGTCAAAATTAAGAGATAAAAGTTAAAAATGTGGAAAAAATCCAAGACAACAAGTCATTATCATGAGACACAAAATCAGAGTATTTGATCGAAGGCATAAATGCAAGATTGAATCTGGATTAAAAAACCAAAAAATTATAATGTTGAAATTATAATTATAAGATGTAAAGTCCAAATCAAGAGATTAAGGCAGGGATGCACAAAATTTGATTTTTGCCAATATCCAATATGCCGATATTTACAGATTGATTTTAGCCGATACCGATATTTATATATGTTTTAATATATAACCAAAAATTCAGTCCTTTGAACGCAATTTTAGGTTTGAGGATGAAAAAAGAAACAAACTTTTGTTTATTAAAACACACTTGAAGTTAAAAGAATGAGAATGAATAAAGAAAAAGATCTCAACTTCTTTAGATCCATTGGTCCAGCCTCAAAATTTTGATATCCGCTGATACCGATATTTTGCTTTTTCTGCTAATATCTGCTGATAACATAATCTGGCTGATAATATTGTGCATCCCTGGATTAAAGTAATGATTATGACAACATGTTAGTGTTTACTGTGGAACACAGTGCAAAAAAAGTGAAAGTATAAGAAAGAAGTTAAAAAAAAGTGAAAACTGCTAAAATTCATCCATTCATAATTCATTCATATTTATGACCTACTGTCTTATAACATAGAATATTTGTCTCATAATTTGGACTGTTGTTCTTATAACGCTGAGTTTCTTCTCAAATAATGAACTTATAATATGAAAAGAAAATAGTTTTAGGTCAGAATTTTGACCTTTTGTCTCACGCTTTACATTTCCTATCTCATTATAGTAGCTTTTTGTTTCATATCTCTGACTTTTTATCTCATAATTTTGAGCTAATACTTAGATTTTTACTTTGATGCTGAGCTTCCTGTTCTTCCTCCTCCTGTTTTTTTTACTGGCTCTAAAGGGCTTCCATACATGTAGCCTCCTCACAGAGTGCCAGGAAGAAGCCTATATCAAACCGGGTGGGTCTAATAACAGAGAAGTAGACCATTAGTAATCCTTCAGAGGGTCTGTTTCTCTGTAATGACTTGGTAATGATCCTGGAGTTACCCCTGTATCATTGGCAGAGCTGATCTTAGATAAAAGCTTGTTATCTTATTGTCAGCTTTACATTGTAATAATTTCATGTATAGCAAACAAATGTCATTTTAATAGCATCATAAACATGCAGAAAGGCTTGTATAACTCAAGAGATGAGTACTTTCACAAACACAACAATAAATGAGATGTAAGAGCAAACCAAGGAGAATAATGCAGTCTGGGACAAAGTGTTTCCATTAAACTTTAACACACCCAGACTTCAGTTTGTGGAACAGTTTGTTTCCTCTGCTCTGAATCAGTATTCAGTCCACAACCATTGTTTGTGCGTCTGCGCCAGCGTCATTTTACGCACGGACGCCAGCAGCTAAATATAGTTTTCTATGTCAGCGCGTGTCAGGGGAGATGAATCTTCATCGCCTGTTCTGAACTCAAAGCTGACAAGCAACCCCGGCCATATGATCTGCCTCATAAATGCCCCCCATGAGCAGCACTAATACATGGCTGCTGGCAAATTATAGTTTATGGAAAGAAGTGTATGTTTGTGGATGTTCTGAAGACGTCACTGTGTGACTGAGCTCTTTTCTGTTTGAAGACATGAAGTGAAAGAACAAAAGCTGTGAAGGCCGCACAAATACTTTAATATCTCTCTTTCACAGAGAACAAGTCTCTGCTGGGATTTAACAAGATGAAACGCTTTAGTTTCACTTCTTTTTTTCAGGAAAGGCCAGTTAAAGCTGCAGTTATAGACTGAGTAACTTTGTGTATAAGGTACATAAAAACTGGCATAGATATTAGATAACAAATGAGTAGTACTATATGACTGCTCAACAGATGCCCATTACTAAAGCAGGTTAAAATTCTATATAGTTAGTCTGGAATTAGTGAGAACCTAAGTGCTCATTTTCAATAAACATAATGCAGTCCTGTGTTTTCAGTGCCCAGCAACCCAAATGCAATAATGTCCTCAGTGTCAGCTGTTCTTTGTTACAACATTCATGGCTATCTTAGTTGAAAACAATTCAACTTTTGGAATAGTGAAATGCTTGTCAGTACCACTTATCCCACACTGACCAATCAAAATCAAGAAGAGGCAGGGCTTCTGGCATCAGCTTTGTCAACAGCAGAGCCCTCGGTCATGCTGGTTAACATGCTGGTGGAGGATCTGACTCGACTTGTTGAGGGTGTAGTTTCCAGGTCTACAGGTGCTGTAAATGCCAGGACAGGATTTCTGTACATTTCTTTTTTTAAGATATATAATTTTTGGGCTTTTTATGCCTTTATATAGAGAGAAGGACAGTGGATAGAGTTGGAAACAGGGATGAAAGAATTGGGGAAAGACATGTAGGAAAGGAGCCACAAGCCAGATTTGAGCCTGAGCCACCTGCTAACATGGAGTGCGACCTAACCACGAGGCCATCTGCTCTCGTTCTGGACATTATTGTGTCCTGCTTATTTTTATCTGAAGAAAGTAATATATTAAGCGTGTGAATGTATTCATAAACAACTTCACAGCCATTTATGAGAGAACCCAAAGTTAACTTTCTTAACCTAGCAACAATAAAAGTTGGTGCTGCCAGCCCAACAAAACAGCTGTCAGTGACACAGGCCCTAACTGATTACTACAATGGTTCATTGTACTGGGTTACTCAGTACTGAGTCATTGATTCTTGATTGCCTCTTCATCATGTGCACCCTACTGAAAGTGAAATTACAAACTGAGTAGTTGGTCACCTAATCTCATCTTTCTCTGGTCAGCATCCCCCGCTCCCTGTTGTAGTCTTACCCTCATTGCCCTGAGCACAAAAATACCCCTGACATCAAGCAGTTTAATGTTGCTTTTGGATCAGCGCCGCTAAAGTTAATGTTAATTTTTTCCCCACTGACCAATCAAATCAAAAAGTAGTGGTGGTAGTTTATTCAAACAGCATTAAAAATCACTCCCCATAAGCTGCCCTTTCTAGTAACAAATAAGTTACACTGAGGAATCAACCCAGTGACAATGGGAAGGCTGAAGCTTAAGCTCACTATACCTACTGTTTATACAAAGAAAATACACACTTACAGTCAACTCCTTAAGGGTAAAAATAGACCATAACAATAAAGTTTCATACATTTCATACAGGAAAGGAAAACACAATACAAAGCAGTCTAAAGTTCCAAGACATTTCCTTCCAACAATTTGGGCAGTGGTTCTCAACTGGTCTAGCTTCAGGACCCCCCATCATAACCTTGCAAAGTAGACGGATTGTCCCAATTCCATCTTTGTCATCAGGCAAATCCATCTTCAGTATCTATCTTCCAGCTCCAGTCTGGAATGACTGTGCCAGGTCTGAAAACACACCTGACCAATCAGCATCATTTGAGGAGAACAAGGCGGTAGCTACAGGTGGGGTTAAGTTCTGTTGAGCCCGGCAGCAATGGCTGCTGCTGGTGTAGCGGTTAGCTCGGATGTAGTAATAGTATAGCGCAAGTTTATCAGAACCGGATAACATTTCTATATTAAATAAAGGAGCAAAGAAAAACCCTAAAAGCTTTTTATAACACTCTTTTTCTGACCTGCTGCAATACTTAATGGCAGTGTTTGGTTGAACTGTGAGCTGGTACAATGGCTGCTGGTATAGCGATTAGCTATGATGTAGCTATAATATAGTTGCAATTTTATCAGAATTGGGCCTCACTTTTGTATTAAAACAAGAGCAAAGAGCCAGACCGAAAGCTTTTCATGGTGGAGAAGATGTTTTTGCACTTCTCCTGACCTTCTCCTGGCCTCGGCATGAGTTTTATTCACCAACAAGCTTGACTGTTTGCAAACTACTGGGGCTTTCCATCACAGGAAGTGGCTTAGCTCAACTTGGTTCTCCTCGGCAAGGGATCCCAGCGCTGCAGGGGATTTTCTTTTCCACCACAACCAAGCTATCCCTCTGAGTGCATCTAGAGCTGATGCTGCAGTGTTTTGAGCCCACCTTGATCTCATCCACAGTCTGATCTCTACACTGTCTGATCTGATCGGCTTTATATTATTTTGAAGCAAAAATCAAACTGTAGACTGATAGCATCCCACCCCACTCTTTTCCTACTCTCTCTCCGCCACCACCCTGTGAACCGCTTTGACGTCAGCGCGGCGCTTGTAGGTGGAGCTGGCTCCCTTTGGCCCTACTCCTGAGCAGGACCATTCTCGGCTTGGCATGGCCGAGCTGGTGATGGAAAAGTGAATCTGCACGGCTTGGCTTGTCTTGGCGTGGCCAAAAGTCATAGTGGAAAAACCCCACAAGACCTGCCTGTCTGCAGAGCTCAGGTTACTCAGATCAGGAGCTGTGCACACCTACTACCTCATTTTGTGTTGCCGCTCTGATTGGCCCTTAAAAAATGTGACAGGCCGCTTGTCCAATCACCTCAGGAGAACTTTTTGAGAGGCCCTACTCAATTTGGTTCTTTGTTCATCTTTTAACAAAGAAATTTGGTCCAGTTTAGACAAAAACTGCTACTGTACTATAGCTACATCTGAGCTAATTGCTACATCAGTGGAGGCCATTGCTTTTGGCTCCCAGAGCATCAAACCCCACCCAAAGCTATGGACTTGTTCTCATATTTGTTTCCAGACCTGGAAGAATTGTTTTTAAGATTGGAGCTTTGCTCAGTGAATCTTTCTGATGACAGACATGCTATTTGTTACCCAAATTAGCAGTAAGTTACTCATTAGTCACAGTTTAACTGGCAGTGAAGTTCCCCATTTGTGACCTGGTAATTATTAGGGATGCACGATATTATCAGTCTAGTTTCAGTATCGGCAGATATCCCAATTTCTGCAGATGTTTACATCTAATATTTTGCCTGTGTATTTCAGCACACATCAACTGTAAATTTTGTCTATGTGTTATAATAAATCAGTGGAGTTGCTGCTTGCCTAATCACGACTCTGCCGTGCCCAAAAGTACTGCCCCTCGTCGCTGATTGGTCCTGTCACTTTCTAACCGGGCCCAAACGGTTCAGACAGGAGCTTTGCAAGATGGATTTGCCAGTGAGAAACAAGGTAACAGGTGTATCCATCTGCTTTGCAAGTAGGGCTGAACGATTATGGAAAATAATCTACTTGTGTTTTTTCCCCAGTATTGCAATTGATGTGCAATTTTTTCTTAAATTCCTTATATTGTTTTTTTTTTTTTTACCAACAAACACAAGCAATGACTCATTTTGTGTTATAACCAACACAATATTAGATAAAAGTGGAGCTGAACATTTTTGAAAAATATCTAATTGTGACAATTTTGACTCTTATTGCAACTTGGATAGAAATTGATGTACTAAAGGGCCATAATTTTTTAAAATCTTGTTTTCATATTTAGTAAGAAAATCATACAAAAAAGTAGGATTTTTGTTGACTATTCTGAAAAACTGCCTGTAAATGTTTGCATGATTTGCATGATCTCAAACCTTAAAGTGTGTCCAAAAGGACTGAAATACTTTGCCTGAAAAGCATATTTAGATATCGGTATCGGCTAAAATAATCTCTAAATGTTGGCTCATTGGAAACCGGCAAAAATCTAATATCATGCATCCCTAGTAATTAAGCTGTTATATGTACCTTATGGTTAAGTGTTTCCCTTTGATGCAAGAGAACTTGTACATAATCAGAGGTCATTTCTCTAGATTGAAGCTCAGCCATTCTCCACTGTTCCTACATAAAAACGTCTGAAAATGTTTTCCTTTAATGTGTTGTGTTCCTATTTCCCGTTGAGATAGTGTGGAGTCAAGAGAGCTGCAATGATGACAAAAAGATTGTGAAAGTAAATGGGAAAGTAAAAGAATCAAACTGCCATCGTCGTTTGTATTTGGTGCAATTAAAATTACATTTGTTATAATAGAAACTGATAATTTCCAGGATGTGAGCAGAATAAATCACCACACACAGTTTCTGTGAGTGAATGTGCCTTCTAATGAGGAAGACAGATACCAGAGTAGCTCTGCAATGTGCATGATCAACCTACCATCTGCTCTCCACTAATGATGACGGCTTATCTCAGCACTAACTGCTCACAGCTTTCCGCCCTTCATTGTCACCTAAACAATGCTTTTATTTTGAATCATCGCACCTGATTACAGACCCAAAGGCACCTATACAACCTCACCTTTAAATCAGATGATATTTTTAGACTGAAGGTTAGAGAGTTTGTTGTTGTGACCGCCGGGAGTCTGCTAAGTATGTACAGGAAGGTTTTGGATTGCTTACATAATCATTGTTTTATTCATGAGGGTGACAAAATTTGTCAAAGTTGTTTTGAAATGTTGGTTTTGAACAGGTAAGAAAGGGACAGCCAAGCAAAACCAAGCACATGTAGGGATTTAGTTTACACATCTGAAAAGGGAGTGGAAAGAAGTATAACCTTATCAATCACCCCTTTTCCATAAGTGAGAAATAGCTGATCATTTAGCTTCTGTATTGATACAAACCTAGACAAAAATGGTTATTTCTTTGAATATTTCTCATATATATTATATAAAAAATAATAATCATTTCTTACAACAACATATAAGTTAACTAAGATTTAATGATTTTATATAATTCTTAAAAACCATAAAATCCACCTCTGATTTTTATCAAAAACAACCACTTATCTGTTTGTCCCCAGTTAGATTCTCATGGTTTTAACTTGACACAAACCTTGTGGATGACATTAATTTGTCTTCAGTCTGTGACATCTTGATTTACTTATCATTTGAGCTGTTGTGGAAAGTAAGAAGACACCCCCTCCCCTCAGAAATTCCCCGTCATAAGGTCCCAGATGGGACCGTCCCACCACCAGCGAGGGGCAGGTGTGGTGGCTGGGGACAGTGCTGCAGAGCACCAGTGATTAGCCAGCCCCGGTGAGTGCTGGAGGGAGTTAAATGGGGCAGGCTGCCAGCTGCTGGTGTCTGATGATGATGATGATGAGGGGCTGGGGGAAGGGGTCACTGAGTGGAGGCGGGGGTGGCGTTAAGAGGAGATGGGGAGGGGGGTCTGTTCTGTGACTCCCAGCTGCCCTGTCACATACAGAAGGTTACACATCAATGCAAAAGTCCAGTGTGTGAAAAATGATCCACATTTGCCTTAAAATTTCCCTCTGTGCATGTAAACTGGAGCACATGGAGTGCAAACATGTGCACATGGATATCAATGCATACATGAGCTCATGTGTGCACCAGGGTAAATTCAGGTCAGATGAAGGGGGGGGGGGGGGGGTATGGTTGCTAAGTGAATGGGACAGATAAACAAAAACAGATTTTTTTTATCACCTGGTTTAGGGAAATAAAGCCTTTTTCATGTCCTTCTCTATGGCTGTGAAACCACATGATAAAATTGTATGCCCTTATTGGTGTGACATCATGTGGTGGGCGGGGCAAAGTGTCAAACAGAAGCTCAGCTGTGTGAGGCATGATACTTTTCTCAAAGGCATACATTTATCAAATTCACTGAAATGTCCTAATTTTTTTATGCTGATGCCCTGCTTCAAAAAAGCAGTAAAAATGAGAACTACTATCCGGCTGTTTTATGCCTCTTTAAGGTAGACTCAATCGGGCAGTGAAAGTACAATGGGGGGTCATGAAGAAGGGCTAGAGTGGCCTTTGTGGTAGTGTAGAAATCTTATTCCTTTAGTGTGATAAAATTCACATTTTATTATGAAGTTTGAATTACAGAGCCAAAATTCTGTGGGAATTAACTTCATGCATAAAATTCTGACCTTTGACCTCAAAACTTCTAATCAGTTCTCCTTAAACAGAGTTTTTCAAATTGAACATTTGAAATCTGAGGCCTTAAAAAGTCTAATAAGTCTTACTTTTTCCAGTGAGAGGTCTTAAACTTTAGAAGGCCCATTGACTAAGAATTTGATTTATCCAATCTTTGTTTTTGAGGCAGTTTTGCATGAATCTGATAAATCTTTTTTGCATATGTGCTTGTCCACACTTACAGCAGCACAGCCTGTGTGTAACCTTTCTGTTTGTCACCACCACTGCACCCTCAGTGTGAGCGGCGCCCAGAGACGAGCCTTCAGCTTTACGGAGATACTGGCAAAATAATTTCAGAAAAGGAGAAGAAATGACTTCAGCCACAAAGAGAGGACTCGTCCTTGTCAAAGACTGTACCAGAAAACTGCAAAAAACAAAGGCAGCAGCATGACAGCTGGTAAGTAAGCCTCAAGAGGTCTCTGTCCTTGTTCATGCTTGCTCCTGCAAGTCTGCATCTCTGTCCTTTCTGTGGAATAATGAGCTAATATGTGATTTTATAGCTGACATTAGCACCACGGCCAGTGGCGTTTAAAGACAATAGTGATCTCACGTTAACAAATCTGCATTTTAGCATATTCTTTTAAAAACTCAGACTAAACATGAGAAAAGTCCATGTGCATCATAAACCAGTTAATAAACAGTAAACCAACTACTGATGCAGAGAGTGAGACAGTTAGGGTTATGCTACCGTCAGTTTGGTTGGAAAACCAAACTGACTGTAGCATGCATGGGGGGCTGGATAAGTCAGCGGGTTACACCACTGACTCTGGTCTGGGAGATCGATGGTTCAAATCCCAGTCAGTAGTATCAATATCCAGTATGGGCTCTTGGGCAAGGTCCTTAACCTCTGGAATACCTGCCTACCTGTATGTATGTTAATTTGGATAAAAGTATCTGCTAAATGACATGGTAAGACTGGTAAAAGTCCTTCTGAGCAATATTAACATGTTAATTGCTTTATTTTGTTGAAATCTGTAGTTCATTTTTGGCTTTATGGAAGGTTAACTTTAGATAGAGTTTTTTATGGTGGTAAAGCAGTAAACAGACCTCTCTCATGTGCTATATTAAAAACCCCAAATTCACTCTATCTAGAACATAAGCTTTATGAAGATAAAAGTGTTCTTTTTTGTTTAATAATCAATAATTGTGTATTTTTAACTGACTCTCCTCCACAAATTATTGCGTAGATATTCACCGGAATTCAGGGAACTTAGTGTTGAGTGCTAAAAATCTTCTGAAGGGAGACCCCAGACCCTCATCTTATTTTATGTTACTGCTTGTTGTGACTAAACAAATCCTGTCCTGTTGTTAAAACATTAGTGCAGTTCTCTAACACTTAAAAAGTGCTGCCCATCCTTATTTTAGCAGGTCTTCTATGTGTTATTCTGCTTATTAAGAAGTAAACTGTTTTAAATCAGTTCAGCTCACCTGCCAAAATGTATGATGAGTGTTGCCTTATGACATACTGATAAAATAGAGGCATTAAATGAGGCCACCTTGGCCAAAAAAATGTCCTATACCATTTGACATTTAATAAACAATACATTAAATAAAGAAATTAAGGGTCAGTCCCATTTCTACTCCTTCCTCTCCTTCCCCTATTTTCAGCATTAATAGATGTAGCTCTCTCTCTGGCCGTCATGGATCATCTGCTGCCCCGCTTAGAAACCTGCATGAACACACCCCATAGTCGTAGGCCTTGTCAAGGCGACAAAAACGCCATTACAAAAAACCTTTTGCCTATACTCCTGAATTTTGTCTCCGTGTGGATGGGGCCTTAAAATGAAGGGCAACCTAAAGGGATATTTCAGGATTTTTTGAGTTGGGTTGTATGATGTGCTTGGCTATAGTAGTGGCATTGCCTCCAGTGATTTCTGTAAAATCACTGGAGGTTTATCACAGGCTAATCACAGGAGAGATCTCGAGTTACCTGTCGGTGAAGTTGTGGAAAATGCGAACCCCATGCTCAGGATCTCTCCTGCTCAAAACTTTCAAATGAAGTTTCTAGGGCTGTTTGGTCGATTGTTTGGTTGAGAAGCTTTTGTCTGACCGAGATCACCCTGGATGGCGAATCTTATGTGGTGTAACACAACATTCGAATAGCTGTTTAATATAAATCAACAAAAGTATTGGCAAGGAAAGTCAGTTATCTCCTAATCATTTGGGGTGGGCCAAATGGACAAGTGGGTGGGCCCAGGCCCATAAGGCCCACCCATAACGATGTCAACAAACTGACTCATTGAATGTGCTGTCCCATTTACAGAATGGTTTTGGACCAATATCCACAGTAGTGTGAACAGTATGAAAATGACCAAGCCCACTTTCTCCTGAGGGTTAGGGAGCATCTTCAATGTTACAGACATTTATCATATGTAAGGCTTGGTTTCTAAATTCAAGGTGAGAAAGCTAACAGACAACAAAAGATGTCTGGATATGCCTGAATTTACCCCATGATATTAAACTAAGTGCAGATACAACCCTCTTTATTTTAACAAGGTTTTCATTGCTGCTGCTGGTTATTAGGAAGCACCTGGCCTTCTAACAAATATCAAATTTCCTGGAGCTCACTCTATTTAGGTCTCTGTCAGAGCTGATGGCTGTCACGCTGCAGCTGCAGTCGTCATAGCAACAGGTAATCTACATTTCCCTTTGTGTGCTTGATTACTCTGTTTGACTGGAGTCTCAGTCTGTGTTTGAAGGGCTGGGCGGGGGAGCATTGATCAGCTCATCCTGTTTGACAGACCTATCCATCACTGCTGATGACTCTATTCTGGGATGTATAGGGAGTGTTCATCGCTTATAATCCAATCTGAGCATACAGGAAGTGAGCCTCCTGTGTGCCACTCTGTGGTTTCTTGTTTCACAGATGACGTCAGAGGGAAGGGCTGTTAAATAATCTCAAACAGTGTTAATAAAATCAGATCCACATTGTAATGTCATTATAACCATTACGACTGGAAAGCCACTTCACACAAATAACAAAGCATTTTCAAAGTGATATGGTGATATCGATCTGTGTAGACTGTTTTGGATGAGTTTGTTCACATTATTCAGGCCTGTAGCCAGCGTCAGAGAGGGGGAGGGTTCTTCCCCCCCACAAAGAAAGACCTTTTCCCAGCTTCTCCTCTTATTTTTTGGTTGACTTTTAATTTGAAGGCCTGATTTGGGCAGTTGTACCATCATGCACACGGTCCAGACAGATGCCCCAGGGTCCCAGATGTTCCAGAAAACAGGACCTGTTCAATGGACAAATGATGGGACAAGGAAGGTGTTTGGTTACAGCAAGGCAGTTCTGACATTTAGACAGATTTGTTATTAAATATTGAGAAATTAGCTTATAAAGATGGAGAAGTAATGGGCTGCGGTGATGGACTCAGGCAGGGGTGTAAATTACAAAAAGGGCACCTGCTATATATTTATGGTGGAACAGTTTGGTTCTGGTTGGGATTACATGTTTTGTATTATATGAGAATCCTGAGACTAGACCAGTTGAGAACCAGTGCCCTAGAGGACACTTTAGCACACTATGTCCACTGGAAGGGCACCCTAGAGGGTATTTTACCCTGCCTTTTCCATATCAAGGGCACCCTAAAGTAAGCTGACACATCAGGTAGAGTATTATATAATTTATATCTGCTTCATGGATATATTTCACATTCATCTGGGAAAGCTTCCAAACTGTAGAAAGGGTTTGGAAAGGGCAGGACTCTTCAAAGTATTCTGGGAAGGTGATTGGAGAAACATTCCGTTTGTCACATTCATGACAGGCCAATCAGAGAGACAAGACCAAATAAGGTTGTACGCATGCACTTCTTCTGAGCAGACAGGCTACTGCTGCAGTAATTGTGAATGTTGGAGCTCTTCGGTGAATAAACTGATGCCAAGGCCGGTCAGGAGACATTCAAAAAAATCTTCTCTGCCAAGATAAGATTTCAATGCAACTCTTGGTTCCTGTTTCAAAGGAAAATCTGGTCCAATTCTGACTTAACTGCTGATTTTCTACAGCTACATCCGAGCTAACAGCTAACAGCACACACCAGCGGACCCCACCCTTAATGATCACAAACCCATGCTGAAGCAGACCCGGAGAAGAGCCAAAACATCTTTCCATTATGGAAAGGTTTCACTTTGGCTCTTTTGTCTTGTATTAATAAAGAAATGTCGTCCAGTTCTGAAAATAATTGCCACTATGTTGTAGCTACATCTGAGCTAATCACAGCACTGGAGGCAGCCATTGGCAAAGGCAGCAATCAGCTTGTATGAGAAAACCCCGCCCATAGCTAAAGCCTTGTTCTCCTCAGATGTTGCTGATTGGCCCAAAGAGTGCTCGGTTTGGCACAAACGTTGTGAAATGGAGCTTTCAAGACGGATTTGCCTGATGAGCTTAAGGTTAACCCTAAAGAGTTCTGGATTTCTGGCGGCTACTCTTGTGTTTCATTATACCCCCTGTATATTTGGCAACAAATGTGAAAATGTGTGGACATGAAATGGGTGCAAATCTGTGAGAAATGTTTTGCACTTTGCTGTTAGAGGCATCTCCTGAGACATCAGGGTGAACTGTTCTAGATATTTAAGAGTTATTTGCACAAATATCCACTCTTGGGCACTGATTCAGCTGATTGGACAAAGCAGATGCCTATATGCAGAAAATATGGTCCTTGATATACTGGTTGCATGTTGGAATCCTTGTCCTGTTCCTGTTTGGTGCATGCATTGATATTGGCTATGGGCTAATTTTTACTTTAAATATCAGGAACTGCATCAGCCCCAATGTTTCCAACTGGTGCATCTCTACACTATAGGATGGGAACAAGCAAGTATTTTTTAGTATTTAAAGAAAAGTGATACCTAGCCATAGCACTGCTGTATGCTAAAGGGTAATGGGCATTCTAGAAACTGCTGTCCTGAGATTTGTTATTCTCATCTCTTGAATTATGCAAGAAAGTATCATCGAATGGAGCTGTAACTCTTAAGTCCACTCTAAATCATTACAGGTGTTTTTAGGTATTTTTTCTACTCTGTTGAGCTTGCCACCTTCCTTAGCAACGTCGAGGCCCGTGGCTCCACCTAAGTCTCTGATTTTACTGATTCCAGCCTGCTATTTTACTGCCAGCTGATGGTGTTTTTGTTCAGATCTGCTGCCTGGCCAGCAGGATGGAGGTGTCTTTGTTGCAGTAAATTGTCCCTTTGTTGTGTCTCTGTGGGCTCTGAATAGCTCTTTGTGTTTCTGACTGATAAAGCTTCTGCAAACAGTCATCTCACCCACACATATGCACACACACAAACACACACACTCACTCAGAGGTGTCGCTAACGATGTTACACCCACATCAGATCACAAACTTACAAACACATCCACACATAGAGCGACAGTAAACGAGTGGTCTCTGATCTCAACTGTGACTCGTTCGCAGCGGTCACTCCTACCAATCAAACTTTAATGCTGCAGAGCCAAACAAAGGGCTGTCCTACACACCATCTATTCCTTTATAGACACACTTATTTATAGATCAAACTACCAAAAACTTAAAACATCACAGGACAGGAAAAATAGGCCTCACATGAAACGATTATACAGGACAATCAAGCTCTACAAAATGGAAATGAAAGAAATGAAGTAACTGATAAATATACAGACAAATTTCATATTGTACTCATCATATCATGTTACCTCACATTTTTTGATCAAATTACATCAGGTAATCTAACATGACTTCATGTTACATCATTTTATGTCATATTTTTATCACCATCTCATATCTCGTCATGTCGTGTCATGCAGCGTTATCTCATCTTGTATCATATTGTATCCTGTGATATCAAGTCACATTAAAATATGTCACATCATACACCATGTTCTCATGTAATGTCATGATTTTAGCATGTAGTATCATTTAACGTCACATAATTTCATGTAATGCTGTGGGTTTTTTTCTTGTCTTAGTGTGCCTTACATAGGGCTGAGAAATTAATCTACATTTAGATTAAATTACATTTTGGCCTACTGCAATTTTCAAATGTTGAAAATACCAGTTTAACACATTTTTTGCAGCAGAGATGTTCTGTGCTACACATCATGCAAACTTTCAAGTATTTATTTTTAATAGTTTACAAAGAAATCCTATTTTGCTGTCTTTTTATATATGTTTTTTCTTCATCAGAATGATAACATAATTATCAATCCCTTCAATACAAAAATTCAAATCGAGTTTGCAATTTAAGTTTTACTGTAGAGCTCCAACAGCACGGATCCATAACGCAGGCACACTCCTTTATAAGTTGCTTGGTAACTTTTGAACCATAAGTCATAGGCACTAACTTGTTTTTTCCTGTGAAAGCTCTGTGTTGTGCCTTTCTTAATATGTTCTTCATGCATTCGTAGTAACATTTTCTAGCGAGCCCAGAACTTGGCTGGCTTCCCTGGGTTTCTGAAGACAGGGTTGTTGTGCACAACAAGAAGTGACACAGTTTAGAAAAACGTTAATAACTTTTGAACCATATGTCGTAGACACTCTTTTTTCCCCTCTGAAAGCGGACCATTTTACCATTTGTTTGCTACCCTCAATGTCTCCGTAGCCCTTAAGGACGCCATTGTAGCGAGCCCGGAACTTCGGTGACTTTTTGGGTTTTTTATATTTTAAATCCACGATAATAAGTGTCTTTTTGTCCATTTTCAATCATGCACTTTGGCTTTCTTCGATGGGCAGCACCATATTTGTTGAGAGCAACATTTAGATGCAAAGCATTGTGGGAGTTGTAGTCGACCAGTTGCTTCTCTACTGCTTAAAGGAACGGCACAAATGAATCTATTTGAAAAAAGCGCATGGACTTTTTTGTATATGTAGATATTTTGAAAACTGTTTGTCACAGAATGTTTATTTTTCACTGTTGTGTCCACAAGAGATGGGAGAACAAGTCTGTGCAAAGAAAATGCTTAGTCACCATTGTTTACTGTGTGTTATCAATGAAAATCTTTGAGTTTAAAATTCTGATTTGTTTATTTATTTTGTCTTTAGAGTCTTATAACTTTTTCATAATTCTAGTGACATTACTGTAGTAGATATAGTCTTAAAGCTCAGGCTGTCCTGAAAAATAAAAAAAGTATGTATAAAGCTTGACTGTGCACCACAGGGTTGGTGTGTTACAAGCTTTTTAAGCAAAAAGTCCAGGCGAGACATGATGGTGAAAAAATAGCTTTGAGCTTTAAGGGTTAAATAAGTGAATATTTTTTTCATAATCATTCATTCCTAGTTTTATCTATTCTGTATTGTTAAAACATAGACTCATTTATTCCTTGTGTGGGTTGACAGTATATAAGATGAGGAACTTAAAAAATAATTGCATATCAAATTGAAATGGTAATATTGGAAAAAAAATCACAGTTAGATAATATTCTCCAAATCGTTCAGTCCTGGTCTCACCTAGTGAGGGCAGATCTCGTCTCATCATGCATCGTTTGTCGTAGTGTGTCGTGTACGAGGTATGGCTATTAGAAAAAAAAGACTAGTGCGGTTATACGATTTATTGAACATAAATATTTTTCAGTGTCTTTCTCCTCCAATCTCCTCCCCACCGCTGTATTCAGGTCTTCACTGATCAAAGCGGTGCAGCAGGTCTTCCTCTGTCTCAGTACCTCTGTGGTTCTTTTTGTAACTTTTCTTAATTCACAACAATATTAAGAGGCTGTTGTAAAAGTTAATCCAGTTAAGTTTCTTAGGCACTCTGTTTTTAAATCTATTTTAATACATTTCCATTTGTATCTAATGTAAAACGTAATATTCCACGCATAGTACATATTAGACCACTAACTCCATCATCAGCTCCATCATTAGTAATTCTGCCCTAGAACAGTGACATTGCTTTTATTGGTTGGAATTTCTGACATTTGATCATGTGAAATGACTCTTATTTACATAACAATCAGTTTACATACACTGAACATACATGAAAGCCAAGCTAGAGAAGGCCCATCAACATAGTAATATTATGTCCAGGTTCATCAGGCACATAAACTGCAAATCAACAGATCATAGATCTTTATCAATGCTAAAAAGAGGCATGGTAATAAAGGTTATGTGGAATTTTCAAAAACTGTATTTTCCAGTTAGATGTTGTCAGAAGAGAAATGGTAGCATCAGGCAGGCAGTGTATGAAGAGGGACCCTCTCGTGTATGATTGCTATGATTTTGTGAGATTGCATGAGCAGTTGGTTGCTAACAGAGTGGCACATATTTGCATTTTATGGCCCGCTGCAGAAGGCTGATTAGGAGGTTTGAGTCTCTGCGGCTGGAGGACTGAGAGCAGGCTGGCACATCTGTCATGCTTCGCACGTCTAACATGTTTAATATGTTTGTGTGGAGGGCGTGTTTCTCCTCATCAAACTGGGCTAAACTGTGGGTTAAACTCAAAAGATCAATCCAGCACTTAATTCATGTTCGCTCTCATCATCTTTAATCAACATGATCCTGTTTTCTCTCTCCTGATTCAAGCTCCTCTTGTCTCTAATCCCATTCCTGGTATTCCCACGAGTGCTCTCCACTGATTGTGTCCACATCACATCTGTCCGCTCGTCTGTTTTCAGCCTGTGTGTGTGTGTTGGAGAGAAAGAGATGGTATTATCTTAATGTCAGAGTAAATTTCCTTTGGTTGATGCACAGAAGCCAGAGCTCTGTTTTAACAGCAAACACTCACATGAGCAGATAGCAGCCTGCAGCCTTCTGCTTCCACCGGCCCTTTATTTACACACAAATACGCACACACACACACACACACACCCCCCACACACACACACTGTAATGTAAGGCAGCATCGAGGGTTGCAGACATATGGGGATGACTGTGATGCTGCTTAAAGGAGAAGCAAAGAGGAAAGACACACACACACACATCCTGATTCATTGAATGAAAGCACCTGTCTGCAGTGTATTACATTATAGCAGGTAATGTGATTAGTTGTGTCTCTTATTGTGTGTGTTTTTGTGTGCATATGTGTGTTGGAAGAGGTTGTCTCGAGTGTCCCCCGCACAGAGCTGCAGCTGGGGGTCAAAGGTCGATGATGACAGGTGTTCCTGGTCTACAGATGCCTGGTGAGGAGTTGGAGGGAGGAGTCAAAGCAGAGATGTACACGAGCAAACAGAGGGATCATTTTTAAACCAAAGAAAAGGTAAACATGTGTAACCTTACAGACCGGCCATAGTCCACCCATGTCTGATATCAGGCAGATCCATTTTGCAAAGATTCAAGATAAAGTGTTTGTGTTGAGAATAAACAGACCAACCAGCGTCCCTTCAGGAGAACAAGAACGTGAGCGGTGGCCAAAATCCCTATATAGTGTACTTTACACCATCCAACACGCCAAGGGTCCTGGAAAAGTTTTAAGAGGCCTTAAATCAGACATTTTAAATATAAAGTCTTAAAAAACAGTGAGAGGTCTTATTTGGCCTTATGTAAGGTAAGCTTCAGGAAGTCTCTGTTTTATAAGTGTTAAAGCAGTAAGCAGACCTCTCTGATGTGATTTGAGTTAAATATGAAACAACACTTTTTATTGTTAAAACTCAAATTCAAGCTGACTACAAGATAAGCTTTATAAAAGATTTTTTTTTTTTTACTAATAGTCAACAATTTTGTATTTCTAACTGAATTTCCTCCACAAATTGCTGAATAAATATTCCTCTAGAATTCAACGTTGAATGCTCAAAATTTCCAGTTTCACAGACGGTACCATAACTCTCATATAAACGTATGATTGAGGTCAAACATTCAAAGGTTAATTAATAATAATAATTCTAGTGTTTGCTGTTGCACCCCACCACTGGCAATAGGAAGTTGCACAACTGTGCCATTCCTTTATTGCTTTTACTGAGTTGAACCTATCAAGCTCAGATTTTGCCTTGAGCATGGTGAGTAGGGGTGGGAATATTATTGTGATACAGCGATACTGTGATAATCGATTTATTGCAAGTAAATTGTATAACGATACATCACAAAATATGTCTGGAGAATACAAAATAGATTTTTAAAGGTCAAGTGCAGGATTTCTCAATTTATTTACTGCAATTTAATAAGTCTATAAAGTGTGTAATATATATATATATATATATATATATGTTTTAGGGAGGGCATGACGTGACAGGCTGGTGTTTTTTAAATCGTTTTATGGAAGCCTCCATTCAACGACACTAAGATGGTACAGGTCATTAAAAGTAAAATGAAGTTTTGACTGTGATTATTGTTGCACGAGTAGAGACCAGCAGTAGCTTCAACAGGCTTGTTTGCTAACATTAGCTGTAGTGCTATCACTATAATGTCTAACCCTCAGATTCGTCGTGTCGTCTGAGTATTTCACTCTGGTGGTCATATCTTGCAAACGACTTCATTCCTGTCTAAGTTTGTACTGGTTTTAATGCTTTGGAAGCCAAAACAAGTCAACATTTCCACTCTGAATGCAGCAGAAGCTGTTCTGATGTGTAAGCACCAGCGACCTGCTCGCTCAGACCAGAAGTCTAGCGTGATCTCGTTGTCTAAAGAGAGAAGAGGGAGGAGTCAACTGCCTGCCGCCAACTAGTGGCCAAGGGGTGAAATTACACCACAAACTACTGCACCAGCAAAGTGATTTAATTAATAAAAAAATCGATACTTCTTTTGAAAAATATTGATACAGTATCCCGCTGCGAAATATTGCGATATATCAGTGGATCGGTTTTTTTGTACCACCCCTGATGGTGAGTGCAGGCCAGCAGTGGACTGGAGAGGGGGCACAGTTGTGCTTCAGCATGGTTGCTGGCAGCTGACTGTAGTGAGTGCACAGTAAGTGAAGTTCGCATATCCTCTATAGCAGTGGTTCTCAACTGGTGGGTCAGGACCCAAAAGTGGGTCAAGGGGCAGTTTTCAGTGGGCCGTGACTGGGTGTCTGCAAAAAAAAATGGTGGCAGAAGTCCTGAAGTCTTTAATGGACATGCATCAATACCTTTTATTTGACCCTATTTTACTGTGAAATTGGGTAAATTTAAACATTTGACCAATATTTAAACTATTTTGTCTTTTCTTCTTGCAATAAATGGCTACTTTTTCTATGATAATGAAGTCATTTCACAAGATCTCTGGAAAATTGGCCAATATTGACACACAATGATGGGTAAAGAGGGTTTAAAATTTGTCAGTTATGTCCCTTGTCTTTTGTCTATCAGCTGTTTTGGTCTAATCATGCTCCAAACTGCAACATATTCAATTAACTAAACATGTGCTGTTGAAATGTTTTGGGAAACTTGGGTTGTAAGACAGACTGGTGGGTCCTGAGGCTGGACCAGTTGAGAACGCTGCCCTACAGCATACTCACCCTATGGAGTACTCTGTCTTTGTCCTCCAGGCTGCAGTGATGATTTGATGGTTTATTTTACACATTACTGCCCCTCAGTGGCCAGAGCAATACCTACAGAGAGAAAGCAGCATTTCAACCTCATCTGTTTTCATTAATGAAAGCAGTTATGTCTATTGTAAATGAAGGCTTTTATCAACAGTTAAGTTTCCTATAATGGTTTTTCTATAATAGAATATTACCATCATTAATAGATAAAAGAGAGCATTATTTAAACCGGACAAAAACTGGTCATGTGACATAGTACACAACATCCTGTGACATGTAAATGCGGAAAAAGTGTTTCCATTGCACTTTTTCGATATATTTCGATATCAAAACCTCTAAAAAACCTCCTCACGAGAGCATTAAAAACCTTTAGCAATATTTTAGAGGTTTTTCGAAATTCAGGTGTTTTCTTTTACCATTTCCTTCAACTGCTCTATTTAGATTTTGTGCATTTCTGAGGATGGTGGAAACGCAGCTGCTGAGGCACCACCCTGACAAAGTTTCCTCCCTGAATGTAGTAAAACAACTGCAAACTCACATCCTCATCATGCATAATGATTCCAAACATGAATAAGGGAGCATCTTGGAGTCTCTGGTTTAACTCCTGGTTATGGCTTAGTAATAGCCATCTTAGATTAATATTTACTGACCTTATTTACACATCATTTATCAGCATCTGTAAGTCATATGAAAGTGAAATAGTTTCTTGATCTCTGAAAAGTTTGTGCGTCATAAAAATTACAGTGTACTTCTATCACCTCCCACACACAGTAGACTAATCTTGACCGTATTTATGCTGTACTATTACCGTCCTTGCCATTAGATGCTTTATGCCTTAGGCCAGGGGTTCTCAAACTTTTTGGGGCTTGGGGCTTAGACTCTGCATGCTTTGTCATCAGATGACGCTTTAGCTTGGTAGGCTTCAGGCTTCACATGAAGACACAACACATTTTGGTCTGCCATCACTGTTCTCAATAAAACCAAACTGGAGATAGCTGACGTTATTTTTTTCTCAGTTTAGCTTGTTTATGCCTAGCCTCACTTGATGAAGTGGACGTGCTTAAATGTTTATCCATTGTTGCTAGCTCGACCTGCACACCAAACGCATCCTGAGCAAAGAGACTGATGCGTGACAAGTGATAGATTTAGGTGATATGTCGCAATCATTTCTGAGTTTTTATTGGCCTAAAGCTGACTGATGTGGGAGTCATTGGTTTAGTATGGTTGGTTGATGCAGTAGTCCCTATATTTATTTGATTTTTAATGGTAGGCATTACTTCAGTAATTCATTTTGAATTATTTTGTGGACCCCCAAACTGTGGCTCGTAAACCCTCAGAGGTCCCCGGACCCCAGTTTGAGAACCACTGCTTTAGGCCACTCAGCATGTAAAGGGTTGTTTTTCTCCCTACAAAACTGCATGAGGGCTCAGCATTAAAGAGAGATTACTTTAACCAGGGATCATGCAGCAGGTCTATCATCACATCCAGGCGTGCTGAATTTGTTTCCTTGTAGTTGTGTTTCTACAAATTCCAGTTTTTTTTTCCAGCTCTGTCACTTCCTCTTTCAGTTCTGAAGAAAAAGCGAGTCATGATGTTTTTTTTAATGGCGCCTGTTTCCAACCAGCACACCCAATAAGTCTTCTGGGAGGTATCAGGGACAATTGGAGCAGCAGTGTGGTGTGAAATCAACACAGACAGACATGCCACCAATTCAAGTGTAAGATGAACACCATGAAGAAATAAGACCAGTTTGAAAAAGGTAATATTTTGAGAGTCAGGTTTGGTTTTTTATCATATCTTTTGTATTCATGTTCTCTTCTAACTTGTCTTATGCCTCCCACGCCATAATAAAACCTGAAAACTCCCGATAATTATCCTTTTTAGGGTTTCCTTTAAGCAGGGTCTGATTCAGCTCTGTTTTTTTTAAGATTTATTTTTGGCATTTCTGTGCCTTTATTTGAGTCTGAAACAATGACAAGAGTGAGGGAGAGACATGCAGCAAAGGGCCTCAGGCTGGATTCGAACACTGTGCTGTCTGCATACATGGGGCGCACCTTAAACCACTAGGCCACCTGTGCCCCTCAACTGTCTTTTTAACCATTTTGAATATGGTGTCATTAGCAAACTTTAGTGCCTCTTCTAAACAAAGAAACTCTTATAAATGTCATTTTCATTAATAGCCTGAAACTTTAAAGAGAGTGACATGCCCAACCAGGTGACAAATATGGAAGCTCAAACAATTAAAATCTGCTTTATATCTGATACACAGTAAACAACCCCGCCCTCCTCTGTCGTCCCTACTCTGTCTTTGTTGACTCATCTGCAGCTTTGCCTCACAGTTTATCCAGTGATGCTCAGAGAAGACTGGAGAAGGTGAGAGGAGACAGAGAGCTGGTCCACAAGGTCCCTAAGCAGGTTTATAAAGACTCAGAGAGAGCAAGAATGAGAAAAAGCAGCGTTTCTGTAGACACAGTTTTCTGGTTCTGTTGGTACTTATTGTTTCACACTTTTTTCTCTGCTATGTGCATTTTCTTGCCGCTTCATAATTTCTTTCTTATTAAGGTATATACTACTAAGTTTGTTAATAAAACCTTGTCTGAGCATTCGTGCTGCACGCTGAAAGAAACAAGGGCAGCAAGACAGATGCACTCTTGAGTTATATCTTGGACTTGTAGAGTTTTTCCCAATTAGGTTGTCAACATATGCTGAAACTTGTGAAAGCTAAGAAGATGGATGGTCCAGGGCACCTTTGAGAGAAAGAACGGGAAATTTCCATCAAGAAAAACCCCGAAAAAGTGAAAAAGAAGACTGCTAAAAAAAAGAAAAAGAAGAGTGCTACCTACAGAGGTAGCATGGGGCGGCGCGTACGAACACAGCGGCCTGGCTCCATCACTAGCAGCAAAACAAAGCCCTACACTTACAACAGAACTGACAGCGTGCCCACGGAGTTTACATCTTTCCTGATGGAGACTTGGAGACTGAAAGGAGGAGGACGCGGAGCAGCGTGACACCTACAGCCAGGTGGGGAGGAGGCAGAGACGGCATTGTGCAAGAAGGTGGAAGTGGGGCTGCAGGCTAGGCTAAGAGCAGCCCCACACAAACCTGTCATACCAAGCTTCTTTCTCCCGGATGCCCGCTCCCTCACCAGCAGGATGGACAACGTGAGGCTGTGGATTTTCCAACCACCGCTTGGACAACTGTGTTTGCTGCTACAGATGAGACTGCCAAACGTAATTTTGTTGTGTTTTTACAATGCAGTGACAATAAACAACTATCTATCAATCCATCTATCTGAAAGTGCAAACCCCTATTGTTGTGTATGTAGCTCTACCTTCTTGGGATGGATATATAAGATTGATACAGAAAAGTAGGACGGTACTGGTCATCTTTGGGAACTGTCCAACTTTTGATAAATGAAAACGCACACATGACGTACTGAACTGAACTGGGCCGAGCCGCTCAGTGGAAATGACCTAAAATAAGCCAGTGGTTTAAATGTGGACATTGTGGCACAGCTTACTATGTTTTGCAGGTACTGTTATTTTTGTGGCACAATGCAATTGTTTTCACTGTTTCTATAATGTAATGTGCAGTGAAGATGATGTGAGGCATGAAAATCCTGAAGGTAGGGAGAGAAAATAAAGCAGTGAAGTTGAAAGGTACGTGTGCTGCTTTCTTTTACACATCTTTCTTTCTTTCCCCTATGAAAATACTTTTAAGTCGCAAGGGAGCTCCTGCGGGATTGGGTCAAAATTGCTCTGCTGTTCAGAAGAAACACTGTGGAATGTATAGTATTTGTCTGTGTAAAGAGAAAAATCTGCAGTGTGTGTCTCTGACCAGCAGGTAGCAGTGTGTCCCTTTGTAATGCTTCATATTCCCCTGGTATTTCCTGAACAGACACCTGGGAGCAGAGACTGAATTCCTTGAAACCAGTTTAACACCGTTCTGTCTCTGGTGTCTGTATTAAAGTCAATGAAGCATCTTTTATAAAGTGTTTAATTTATATGTTTGTCAGTGTTGTAAAAGGAGTTTCCATGTCTACAAGCCTCTCCCCAGGGCTCTGTACGTGTGCATGTGTGCCGGGTAAATTCATCCCTCTCCAACATTTCATATCAGAGCTATAAAGTTGGCTCGCTCCAGCAGCCGCTGATATTGTTGCTGGAATGTTCTCTGAGAGGATTTTATGGTCTTTTCCTGTAAAGTCTCTTTTGGGAGCGACTGAAAATCTTCCTCCACACACACTCAGGACGTTCCTGTGTTTTTGGAGAAATTCCCCCTGACATCCTCAGAACAAATCTAATAAAGTGTGAGCACCTCGTTGGGCTTTCTGGGCTCTCTGTGATGATTGCAACATTTTCTTTCCTGCACGTTTTTGCATAATCATCGTTTGCTCAGCGTTATGAAGAGTTAAAAGTGCATGATGATGGCTCAGCTTTCTATTATTAGCTTACACAGTAAATATGAAATACAGCTGTAATGCTCTGAATGTAACCACTTTGAAATGTTTGATTTACATTTGATGTATGTTTCCAGCTGCTCTGTTTTCTCTCCACCATAAAATAGAAAACAGTAAATTCTGTCTTTGAAACAGCAGAAAAATGAGAAACACAGACTTTACATTTCAATGATCTTCTGTCTCTGTTTACTGAATTATTGGAGAAAGATTGCCAGAAAAAAAGCAGTCATGATTATTGAATTGTTTTTTGCTCTTTAAATATACGTTTTGATGCTTTTCTATGTATGTGTTTTTAAAAAAGTGCAGTCTTTTTTTAATAACTGAGTTTAAAAGTCTCACAGGTAAAAAATAAACCTGTATCTAGCTTCTTTAGAGAGGAAAAGAAATTCAAAATTTGCAGGTAAATGCATGCTGTCTAATGCCCTATTCTCACTGGACTAGTATTACCTAGGGACCTCTGGTACTTTGTAATAATCTCACAGGACGTCTGTGTTTTTACCCTCACATGAATCCACTGTCTGTAATTTACAGAGTAAAAATTACCGACCATAATTCAGCACACTGAGGTCCACTGGTAATTCTAATCCCATACAAATTGGCATCTCTGTCATTTAGGGTGGTGATCATGTTTTTTACAGCCTGTGTGGCTTATTCTGCTCCTTTTTCTGATCAAAAAAAATAACAGAGGCTTCGCAGGACATTGTTAAAAGTATCAATGTCAGCTGCAGAATGTGATGTGAAGGAATTTTTTTGTATGAATTTTGGAAACAAAAATTAATAGTGCATTTTCATTGCTGCAGCCATGCAGCACCTGTATGTTTTACTGTTGAAATGTCTGTAAATTTGAGTACATCACAGGCTTCACATATCCCGTGTGAATGCATATCACCAAACACCAACATCAGGGGGTAATCTACAAATTACCAGAACTGCCTAGATTAGTGTTTCCAAACATTTTTCCTTGGAGCCCCCATAGACTGTAGAAAGAATTGGACAAATCCTGTGTGATGTCAGCCGTCTGCTTACAATAGGCAGACTCAAACAGCTCTTGAAGCCAATCCGCAGCGGCTTCCATAGTGAAATCACGGTTTCAGCTGAACTTTGGATCAACCTAACGGCCCGCCCACTAAGCATGACTTTCAGCTAGCTAGCATTTTGGTTGGCAGAAATTTAGCATCTGCCTATTGAGCTATCTGTCAAGCAAATGAGACGCGCCAATCAGTCTATGAGGTTTTTTTCTAAGTGTAATCGAAACGATTGTGGTACAAAAAAATTCACCCCCGTACAGTGAGAGCACATGAAGACATTCGCTAATGAGACCGGCTGTTTAACAGGCGTCCAGACGGGACTTCTGGTGTTCCTGCAGCCAGCCTCAAGTGGACACTCGCAGTATTGCATTTTTTGCACTTAGGCATTGGCTTCATTTTTCAGGACCGGTGGTTGCCACTTGGTAGCCCCCCATACATGTACCTAAGAAAAGTGCCCCCCAGGACCCAAGAGAGAAGAAAAACTGACACACTGCTGCCAAAAGTCAACATAGATTTTAACTGTTTCACTGATAAAACCCCCAAAAGACCTATGCATGCTTTTTTCTTATCATAAGACCTTTGTATAAACTACTTGATCACTACTTTATCATGGTTTTAGTCACTATTTGCAAATCTAATCTTTGGCAGCCTTAGAGCGGATCTTTGGTGCCCCCTCTGGGGGGTCCCAGACCCCAGGTTGGGAACCAGTGTCCTAGTAATACTTATTCTGTACGAATAGGGCTTGTAAATTGTACAAATATGCTAGCAATGTTTCTGTACAGAAAACTGTCAATGTATTTATATAATTTCAGCAGCATGCAGAGGTCTGCCTGAAATTTTCTCCAATTAAAACCAAAAAATTAACCAATACTGTGTGCCAAGGTTTTCTATTTTTAATCCCTGTGGTATCGAACAAAATGCTGCAGAAGAAAGAGTAGAAGCACTGCTGGGTCCTTGTAGAGTCACATGCAGGCGCTCCTTTTTGCTTTGCTCAGTTCTTGTGAAGACATAGCTTCATGAGTTAAAAAAAAAAAATGCAAACTGCAGCTGTAGCTTACAAAAGCAATCCACACATACTAAAGAGTTCGTGTAGAAATAAAATGCCTTTTTCATCTAAAACCAGAACTACTGCAGCCACCGCTGCCAGGTGGTTATAAGCTCTGCAGACTTTCTAAGCATTGCTGGTATTCTGTTGTCACTGAAGTATGAAATTCTGGTACAATGTGGCACCGGTGCCAACATGTCTGATATCTACTGAATCAAAGCAAGACTTTGATGCCTCGCCACTCCACTGCAACCCCCCACTAGTTCCAATGAAAGGCGTAAAATGCCTTGGATTTAACGTAATTCATGTTATATTTCAGCAGAGCAGGAATGGCTTTAATCCATGTCGCTGCTGAGTTATGTCTCTGCTCTGCTCGTGTGTCTTTGTATTTACATTATAAGTTGTCGCTAGAGGATGAATATTTGGCCAGTCATTGCTTTGTTAAGTCAAACTGGTTTTTATTTTTATACTGTGCTCAACTGGCATCTTTTAAAGACATTTGCCTTCATTATTTAGACCTGTTGTACCGTAGCAGCTTTAATCCACATGCCCTCTTCAGTGTTTTAAGTGATTTACATACTACTTCAGAATACTGCTCTTATAGTGCAAAATATGGAGCTGATGGTTTTGATTGTGTTTCAGAGAGATCCCTCAGTATGACATGTTTTTAACAGTCTGACAGAGATGCACACAGCAGCGTCACTGTGGATCAGATCGATGAAGGAGAAATACAAAGCCTGACTTTTACCTGGGTTAAAGTTCAGACCCTTGGCTCCCAACCTAGGGTCACAGGTTAAAACACATGAATGGGTTGGTGTGCAGGGTTTTTGGTAATAACACTTGTGTTTTATGCTATTTTGTTCAGCTTCAAACAATGAAAACATGTGCCATGTGTCGTGTCATGTATGTCCTCGGGGGGCACAGTTCTTAGATATGTGAAGGGGGGCTCAGTGGAAAAAAGGTTTTGAACCACTGGTTTAGACTCGTTTCTTTTTTCTCTTTACACGTGTAACCTTAGGCCCCGTCCACACAGAGACAAAGACGATATATATTGCTGTTTTGTTTTGAAAAAGTTTTCGGTAAAGACGTAACCACAGAAATGCTCCAAAGGAGAAGAAGAAGATCACAGAAAACGGACACAAATTTTCCTCTAATTGCCCTTCTGGTTGTTCTCCATGTTGGATTTAAGAACATATGGTGTGTGCGTTTTGTGGAGGTGGTAAAGGAGCATCAGATTTTGCTGTAAAAGCCATGACAGGGGCACGCCGGTAGTTGAGTGGTTAAGGCGCGCCATATACGCAGGCGACCTGGGTTCAAATCCGGCCTGTGGCACTATTTCCTTCATGTCTCTCCCCGTTCTCCTCCCTGTTTACGACTCTATCCACTGTCCTATCAAATAAAGGCAAAAAAAAAATCTTAAAAAAAAAAGAAAAGCCACAACAAGCTCAGTAGCTTCTGCAGCACAAACACAACCCTGTTGTCTGCCATTATTGTTTTGGCCAGACCTGCGTAGGCTGTGTGACGTAATCGTTTCAAGAAAGATGCAGATAGCCGTCCACACAGAGACGAAACGGTAGTCATTTACGGATTTATGCACTCTGGGACCTGTTTTCAAAAAGTGTCGTTTACAGTCACCTGAAAAGCTGTTTCCATGTGGATGAAACGCTGATACGACAAAAAACTTTTGTGTATACACCTGAATTCATTTCCGTGTGGATGGGGCCTTAGTTAATTTGTTTCTGAGCAGGGGTGGACCTAGACTTTTTGGTTGGGGGTGCCAGGCTCTTGCTGGTGCAGGGGGAATGAAGTTTGCGTGCACACAAACATCATGTGTCGTCTGTGTTCCGGTTCTGCTTTATCTTCCCAACACTACATGTAGAAACATGTGTTAGGGCTGTTTATCACACTGTCATTTAAAGTCAGGTCTTTGTGTTTAATAGGCTGAGCTGTTTATCCTGGAGCATTTCTCACTGTCACATTCTAGAGTTACATCATAAAAGCTCTAAACCTCCTTATCTTTACACCCGGCTTTGTAATTATTAGATTCCTGTCACTGTGATAACGGATGGTGTAACTGTTGAGTAATTTATGAATTTGGAAACGTTTCTCTTTAAGATTTCAGACCTGACTGATTGGGTAAGACAAAACTGCATAACTTCAGCAGAAAAACATAAAATGACAGAAATACAACAGAGAAGCAGCTGCTGTTGCATTTGATCTCTTCGTTTGTGCTGCTGTTGTAAATCCTGGAAGGGATTCGGTGTTCTTGAACCTTTGGTTACAACATGTTCTCAGCACTCTACAGAAAACACTGTTCTGCTCCTCGTCTGAAACTTTAAATCCAAACAATCTCCAAATAATTGAGCCAGAATCTTTCTTTAAGCCAAATAGTTCCTCTTCTCTTTTATTGCTCCCTTCTTTGTATGCATCAATGTTGTCTCAATCGCTGCATACAGGTACTGTAGGTTAGGGGAGGGGTGTGTTTTTGTTTGGATTTTGATCACACTTGTGGTCATGACCGTGCACATCTAAGAATTTTATACTGGTATATTGGTTGCACTGGTATAAAGGAAGCAGCCAACTATTGAGATGAAGAATATACATGAAAAAAGTGTCTTTTACACTAAATTTTACAGTGAGCAAGCATTAAGTACCTGATGAATCTAACTACATGTTATCTAGTGAGTTGTTGTTACCTGGTAACTCCTCTAATTTTTGCACCTTATTATAAATTGTTACCAAGTGAAGCTAGATAAATGCACCGGCTTTGATTGAATAAAAACAGTAACTATCACCACTTTAACCTTGTGTTTGTCTACTAAATGTGTGAGTGTCAGTGTGTACAGATGATGTAATGTTTCTGTTGGTTCATCCTCCTCTCTCTCCTGCAGACAGAAAGCAGAGCGGGCCGATCAGATCCTCCTCCACTCCTCACGGCTGTGTTTACATCAGCGGACCTCGCCCGGAGCTTCTCCATCTAGAGTTTCACTAAAAAGGGCCGGAGTCAGACTGAATCTTCCTCCGTGTCTGTGTTTGAATCTAAACTTTGCTCTCTTTTGTTTATGTCTCCTTGTCCCCGGAGTATTTCAGGCAGTGCTGACATGCCACCCCCCTCCCTGGATAATAGGATGAGCTTGGACGCTGACACTGCGGCTCTCTTATTGGATAATGAGAGGAAGTTAGACGCTGACACGACATGCGCTCTTCACTCTCGTCCTCTTTCATCTGGTTTCAATTGTGGCTTTTAGCCTTTTTTCTATCATGAGCTAAAGAGCTTTTGAAGAAATAGTCAGGATTAGTGACCGAATCTGTTTGACCCAAATGTTGTGAATGTTTTTCTGTACCACACCAGCCTCTAAAACGGTCTCACTTTACAAACCCTCCCAGCCGGCCTTATCTTCCTGAACAGGTTGATTTTGTCAGAGCTGACAGAGGTATATCTGCTGAGGGCCAGGTGGATACACAATGGAGTCAAACTCACACAGGATTTCCCTTCACACCGCCTGGTTTCCCATCACCATCCTTCCCTCCCTCATTCTTTCCCTTGAACCGTAACCTCTCGCCTCTCCTCCCTCGCTATCGCGCTGGGATGATGCCTTCACTGTCGCTGTGGTGTGAAAACAGCACTTTTAAATCCACAGTATCCACTGGACAGGATAGCATGAGCATTGTTAGTGGAGTTACATTGAAATCAGAGCTAAAAGAGCTGCCAGTGACTGATGTTCGCTTAGATTATGTTTATAATTCGACACAGGTCCAGCATGTTGGTGCTAGTAGTCTCACAATTAGTGACCTATGTCTGGAAGGCCCAGTCACTGGTCAACCGGTATTCCTGGCTACCATTACACCATGAAAACAGAAGAACACTCCAAGCAACTCAGAGAAAAGGTGATTGAAAAGTAGAAGTTGGGGGATGGATAATAAAAAAAATCCAAGGCACTGAACATCCCCCGGAGTTCAGTAAAATCCATCATCAAGAAGTTTAAAGGAATATGGCACATGTGTAAATCTGCTGATCGGGCTGTCCTCACAAACATGCAAGAAGTAGACTAGTGAGAGAGGACACCAAGACACCTATGACGACTCTGAAGGAGTTACAAGCTTCAGCAGCTGAGATGAGAGAGACTCTGCAGACAACAAATGTTGGCCGGGTTCTTCACCAGTCAAAGCTTTATGGGAGAGTGGCAAAGAGAAAGCCACGGTTGAAGAAAACACATTAAATCTTGGCAAAAGATCACCAAAAGGCATGTGGGAGACTTCATGGTCAAGAGGAAGAATGTTCACCAAATGCTGCACATCAGCACCATCCCTCCTGTGAAGTACAGTGGTTGCAGCATCATGCTGAGGGGATGCTTCTCAGCAGTCAGCTCTAGAAGGCTTGCAAAGGTATAGGATAATATGAATGGAAGACAATTTTATATAGTCTGCAGTCTGGAGAAAAACTGTTTTCCAGCAAGACAGTGACCCAAAGTATACAACAAAAGCTGCACAGAAATGGTTTAAAGACAGTAGGTGAATGTTCTGGAGTGGTATAGGACACATGGAGGAAATGTCATTTTATCTACATTTTCATTGCTGCAGCCATGCTTGAGTACTTTGCAGACATCGCTTATCCCATATGAATACACCGTACCAAACGCTGACGTCAGGGGTAATTCACAAGTTATCAGAGGTCCACTAGTAATACTAGTACTACGTGAACCCTCTGGTGCATGGTGGTCACTGCAGTGGACAGCTATTAAAAAGTAACTTTCTCTTGAATCCAATGGTTTCTATGGTGGAACTGCATATCAACCTCAGCTCTCCACTGCCCCACTTCATGGAGGTCTGTTTAGTGGTCAGTCAGTGTAACTGCAAATAAATTTACTCTGAATCAAATATGGCCGACAGACAGACACCCTTGCTGATCACTGCTGGCATATCCTGTCAGTCCTTCTATACCAGAAGAACCCAAGAGGTAAAAAAATATGGAGATAAACAGAAACATCTTAGGAGGAAACAGTAACATCTAAGGAAGAAAATTATTGGTTTGGAATATGAAATTTTTATTTCCAATACATAGAAAATTAGGATTAACCATGTGTCCAATGAAGTGGACATCATGCATCCCCCAGTATATTTTTAACACAAGTCATGTAATTGCTTCACTGTTGTGATTGTTTTGGTTATAAGTCAGTGTATAGTTGTTATATTAATAAGCTATTTGTTTAAAATATACACTTTTGTGCAGATTATATTATATAATCTTATTGTATATAGTATTTTGTTTTACTATAGTTATATATACTAAAGTTATTATTTTGTCACATTTTGTAGACTTCAAACACGGCAAAGAATCTGGACGCCTACTAACCTGACACGCCAGATGATGTGTTTCACACATCATCTGGCGTGTCAGATGTGTTTCACACATCCATCTGGGAAAGCTTCAACAGGAAACGTTTGAGAAAAGGCAGAGCCTTTGAAAAAAACTCAGAGTGTGATTGGATGAATGTTCTGTCTGTCACATCGCTATGGGCTAATCAGAGCAACAAAACATGTGACGTAGCAGCTATCGAGCTGCGCGTGAGCAGGAATAACGCGAAACATGGCGACTGTAGACATGTCAGTACACGACTTTTGTCGTTTTTGGAAAGAAAACAACTCACTGCTGTTCTTTGTTCTTCTTTAAATGAAGAAATATCGTCAAGTTCTGATAAAACTGACGCTTTAGCAGCATCCACGCTAATCTCTTCTGCCATAATTGCACTGGCCTCTTGTTGCTGCTTGTTTACGTCACGACTCTTTCGTGCCTGAAAGTGCTGCCCCCTCATCGATGATTGGTCCTGTCATTTTCAAACCCAGTTCAGGTGGGAGCTTAGCAAAATGGATTCGCCAGTGAAAAACAAGGAAATGCGCGTATCCATCTGCTTTGCAAGGTTAGACGCCTACAGAATGATCCTGGGAATTCTGTCCAACTCCAGTGAGGATGAGTAGAGTGACAACAGTGAAGATGAGCGGCTGCCAGAGAACAACAGAGACATAAGAGCTGAGGATGATGGGGATGTAGACAGTCAGGATGCAGACAGTCAGGATGCCTATAGTCAAGAGAATGAAGGCCAGGATACACAGACTAAAATGGCACTTATTGTTGCTGAAAACAACATGCTAGTATACAGGCATGGTAACACCAGTCCTGCATCCTTATAGAACTGTAGAGACTCACGTTTGTTTTGTTGTAGATGGTTTGACACATTCAGGTGTGAGATTCACAGCTATGAGTGTCATTGGTTCTTATTCAGGCCTAAACATTGCTATACAGTGTTAAAATTTCCAAAAATATTTTGAAATGTTTTTCAAAGCATAAAAAAAAACAAGTGTTCATATAGTTACCATAAAACAGGGTCAGAGGAGCCTGTGTTGTTAAATACTTCATTGGAATAAAGTCCTGTTAGTTCAGAAACAGCTCCAGCTGTGCAAGTAGCTCTATTACATTCGCACGGACATGTCGGACTGCCTGCTGCCTGTCTCCCTCTCTTACCAGGCTATGTAAGGTTAAAAAAAACACAAGCGTTGGTTGTAGACAGATATGAAAAGAGGACAAACATCATGTGGTGTTGTTGAGGATGTTTTTGTTCCTCTGTCTGCCTTAAAACTTGGCACCAGCGAGTGTTTTGATTGGCCAGATGCGTGCTGATCAAAGTAAAACTTTGAAAAACAATCAACCACAATTTTGCCTTGTGAAGTTATGTTGCAGAAGCTTGTATTGACTTGAAACTAGTTCAAAAAATAAATATTCTGCACAAAAAATCGCATCTGGTGTGAAAGGACCTTTACTCCAAAACAAGTCAAATACAGGTAGACCTTTAGCAGACAGATCAACTATGGCGTTAACTACATGGATGGCAGAAGTGCTGCATTCGACTGCTATGCATTTTAGTTGATAAATATGTTTGAGGTGTATTTGGCAGCCGTGAAATTAAGAGTTTTAGAGGCAATTCTCTGCATGCATGCTGTGATCTTAAAGGGGACATATTATGCAAAATTCACTTTTTCAGGCTTTTCTAACAAAAATATTTTCCCCCTGGCCCATCCACAGTCCCCTCAAGTACCAGAACCCCCCTCCCTTTCAGAAAATGTGTGGCGAAACAAGCCATTCTTAGATTATCACCTCATGACCTCATGTGGGGAGTTAGCCCCGCCCCCAGGTTCACTTGGCCCTCCCCACTTGGAAGCAAGTTCCATCCTCCTCTCAGCTGCCAGCTGAGAGGAGGATCAGGAGAGCCACATCCATTTCGTGAGAGGGGCGGAGTCAGACAGCTCATTAACATTTAAAGCCACAGACACAGGAACAGCCAGTTCTGTGCAGGGCTGGAACAGAGGGGTTTTAAAACATACAAAAATCCTATACTGGAGTGTTTTTACAGCAACAAACTTCACAGGAATGTTTAAGGGATCTCTGAGACCAATATAAACTTGCCTTAAAAAGGTCAAATATGTGACCTTTAATGCATAGAAAAGCCTCTATGATTATTTGGCCGTCCATGTGAATTCCTCTTTGTTTAGTTTTCAATTTAAATGCCAAAATTTGCTCATCAGAATACACTAAGAGACATTTGTAAGTACTCTTCTGCTCTGGCTGTTGTATAAATCTTAAATAGGGCCACATTTTCAACTGTACGGTGATTTTTTGCATCAGTGTTCACTCCTTTAGTGCCGCTGCTATGGAAAAGGCTTTTTTACACATGCTGACATTTCAAGTAAGCTTTCTGTGTTTAATATTTATTCAACAAAGACTTCTGTAGGAAATTTGTGAACAGGAGTATCAATTTTCCAGCAAGTACGCCGTTGCAGTCCAGGGGGGTGAAGAATGGCAAATGCAGGTCTATGGGCCTAAGAGTATCAGTGAGCTATGAGCCTTCTGTGTTGTAAATGGGCACGTGTAATGCAGTTATAAGGTCACCATAATGCAAATTTAATGAGAGAGAAAAAGGATGGATCAAAACCATTAGAGTATAAATTGTTGTTTAAATGTCTAGAAGACAAATAGTTTAATTATTATGTGGTTTATTTCTGATGCTGCTAATGAGAATATGGATCAATGAGCACAAAAAAACACATCTGATAATCAGTCATCAGGCAAAATCAGACCAACCACATTCGACTAGTTGGGGACGCCCTTAGTAAAGTCTTACATTACTGTTCAAATATAAAAGTGTTAACACAGCCAGAAAGCTGCTTCTAACAGTCTAACTGTGCTTGTGTCTGTAGCATCTTTAGGTCAGATCTCCCTTATTGTTCCTCCTCCCCTCCCCCACACAGAGGAGAAAAAGTGAAGGAGAAATGTTTACAGAGTGGATGTTTGCCTGCAGCTCTGTCTCAGCTCTGCCGGTTAATGATGAACTCAGAGCTGCGCCGCTAAAAGCCGACCTCGTCCTCCTCTGTGACACAAAGCTGAGCGGGGCTGAGGTGAGTGATGAAGATTACACCTTCACTGCTCCGCTCAGCACTGTATGAATGTTTCCGACCAATAGAGATAACTCCTCGCCATCCTCCCCGCATTAATGGATTACCTGAGAATGAGGGTGAGAGGCCACAGTCAGACATTTATCCCCTAAAGCAAACACACCGAGGCTGTAATGACTCCCAGCATGCATCTGTTGTTCCTTATTCCCCTGACAACTGCAAACATTTTCATCAAATTCCAAAATAACAGGCGCTTGATGCTGGTGGTTAAAGTTAAACAACCAGGATACGGCGATAATGTGGTATCCGAAAAGTAAACAGGTTTAGCCCCACACCTCTGCATATTTCACACTGATAATGAACCATTCATCACAACTGTGGTTAAACAGCTTAAATCCCTGAAAGATAAAGGGCTAGTCCACCCAAATTACCATGAACACTCTTCATGCTTGGCCGTAAAGCTTGAGTGATGCAGAGATATCAGAGGGCATTTTGCTGACTAAAAGTGTTCATCAGCCAGCTTTTCTTTGTGGGGAAGACTAAAACTAGCTAAAAATAGATCTTTGGTGAAAAAATAGACAAAAGGTAAGTTTAGTTTTCATCAAGAAGACAAAAAAAGACAACAATGTTAGTAATGGACAGTTGGGTGTTCTAAATTCATAATGCTCGTATCCAGCAGCAGAAAGTTTGAGTCAAGTTTGAGTAGTTTTTTAAATTCTTCCTCTTTGTGTTTTGCTGTTTGCATTGAACTCTTGGCTACATTGCTCAACACTGCCCCTAGCTTACGTAGCCAACATTAGCTTTGTAGCTTAGTTATCATAGATATCACTGAGCTTTGTGAGCTTTAGCTACGCTATCTACGTAGCTCTGTTATCAACGTAGCTTATATAGCTAATGGAGCTATTCAAATGTATTCATGGTAGACAAGCTTTTTTCTGCTGCACACTTTTTACTTGGCTTTATTAAACGTTTTGTTTTCAGGTTTGCAGGTGAGGGTTTAATTTAACTTTTGGTATCCTAACCCTTACCTGAACCTGAAAGAAGGTTTAATCTAGTTTTACTTTGAAAGTTTTAGCATATATTTCCCATCTGACAGAAGCGTCTCGCAATACGGTCTGTGACTTTCTGGCCTGTATGTATGTGTGTGTGTATTGAACGTAGAGCATAAATTAGCCTTTACATGTATCTACCTGATATCAGAGCTCACCGGCCTGCTTCTTATGCAAACAACAGCCCATACATAGTGTCTTTGGCTCTCTTACCATGGCTTAGTATACCTGCATGCTGAAGCCTCTGGTGCTAAGAATGAATGGGAACAAATTATCCACAAGCTACAAGGCTAGTAGCACCTCTTTAACAGCTTTTCTCCGTCACTCAAACAAATCAATGGAGATTACCACTTGGTACATTCAACAAAATGATTTAGGATAACTGTTAGGTTTTTTTTTGTATTTCTTCCAGTTACTTTTAGTGGGAAAAAAAAAGAAAATATTTCATAGCAGATTTTAGTTTGGGGGAAAAAGATTGGAAAACTTTCTTCATGTGATGCATGTCATTAAAAAACCATGAGTGACTCTGAGACGGGCAGTAGCCCCTCGATGCTCGGCTGGATCTGCTCAGTGAGCGACAGTATGAAGGACCAGATGTGACTGTTCAGTCTAACTGTGAGAATCGGCGGTTTCTGGATGTTTGGCTCAGGAAGAATGAAGGTCAGAACTGTGTTTTGTGTGACTTTTGTTCAATAAATCTGTTAAAATGAGATTTTCGAGTCCCTGCAGTGAAACAGAGCGGGGGGATTAACTTTACAGGAGCCACCTCCTCCTCCTCCCTCCATCTGCACTAAACCGTCCCTGGTGCAGATATGTTTTCAACTTTCTGGGCTGTAGCTCGGTCACTGTGAGTGTGTGTTAAAGTGGGTGTGTTTGTGTATGTGTGGGTCATTGTGAGTGGAGCTGTCCCCAGAGAGGATCCGTTTTCACAGCCTGTTGGTGTGGCTAATAGCAGATTCAATTTGGCATCTATTTTAATCCCAAGGATGTGAAAGTCACAGCAGCACTAATCATCAGTCCAGGCATCCATAACCCCAAAACACACACCCCTCAACACACACGTGTGTACGTTATATCACAGACATCAGTCCTCTGCTTCGCTGTCATTGAAGAAATGTTAAAACTACTAATCTTAACGGGCTGATGGTTAATCTGACTCACCTCTGAGAGCCAGTCCAGTGCTTCCACAAGAAACTCATTGAACCATGTATAGTCCTTGCTTTGTGCACGGGGCACAGTCATGGAGGAATAAAAGGGCCTTCCCCAAACTGTTGCCACAAAGTTGGAAGCATAGCATTGTCCAAATTGTCTTGGTATGCTAAAGCATTAAGACTGGCCCTCACTGGAGGTAAGGGGCCTGGCATTAACGTTGAAAAACAGCCCCATACCATCTTCCCTCCTCCACTAAACTTCACGGTTGGCACAAAGCAGTCAGATCTGTGATGTTCTCTTTGTGGCTGAGTTGCTGCTGCTCCTAAACTCTTCCACTTTCTAATAATATTATTAGTTAACTGTGGAGTATCCAGCGGGGATGAAATGCCATGAAACGTCTTTCTGCAAAGGTAGCATCCATCACAGTCCCTGAGCTCTTCAGAACGACACATCTAGGATCCTAAATGTTTGCAAACACCTGTGGCAACGGCTCTGATTGAAAAACCTGAATTTAACAATTAACAGGTGTGGCCAAATACTTTTGTCCATTTAGTGTAATTAACATCACTGTGGCTGCAGGGGGAGACTGCACTTGCTGAAGCAAAGGGTTTTGAAAATGAATGCAATTTGAAAAAAAAAAAACAATGCATTGAAATTGGGCCCTAATTAAAGCATTAATGCTGGCAATCCTGGTTTGCATTATGTTTCTTAATGACAATGTGTTGCTGGTACTTTCTGTTTCCACATGTCACAGGGAAGATAATCACAGTTAGATTATATTTCAGGTTTGTGCTTTTCAAAGTAAAAGCCCCGGTATAACATTTCTGCACAGAAACTCACCATATTTGTACAGAAAGCTTCATTCATGTTATTTCCAAACTGAGTTAAACAATGAATCAGGACATATATAGGGAGAATTATGGAGGTTAGACTTCTATACAAATCATAATCTTGTCTAGGGTGCCATAATGGCTCAGTCCTGCCCTGCTTACTCCTGCAGAAAGGAAATATTTATGAAAAAGAACAGCTTATAAACCCATGTAGTCCGTGCAGACATCGAGCCTGACTATAATCATTTCTGTAATATTGTTACTGTCTGTCAGTTCTAAAAAAAAAAGCAGATAAAAGGACATTAAAGTGTTATTCATGGACATGCAAATATAGTGGAGTGGGTATCCACAGGTCTTAAAAGTATTAAAATGTCTTAAATACAAGACTATGAGGTTGCAACAACAGTGACACAGAGCAACATTCATTTCATTTTAACTGGACATTCTGAAACCCCCCTTCCTCATTCTATACTGGTTATTAAGCTGCTATACTGGGAGAATCCACAGCTTTATGGAAATAAATTATTGATGAGCTCAGCTATAGTCAGCTATATCTGATCAGCTGCAACAATGAAGTGATCATTTCTTACAAACCTGAATGAAAGAATATTATAGATGTCCTGAAATGGGCATCAGTTAATATGTTTTAAATGCATTGTATGGATACTTTGGCATCTGGTGACCCCCTCTCAGTGCCTTGAGACCCCAAAGGGGTCCCAACCCTTACACTGAGAACCACTACCTCACAGTACCAAACCAAGGTCTTTTTTTTGTTATAGTCTAATTTCAACATGGTCCAAGAAAGCTTAATTTAGATACTATAATAAGAAATACTCCTGGTGTTCTTTTCTGTGTCGTCTCAGTTTAAACTCAAACCAGCTCAAAAACTATGGGTCTTAAAATGAATGAGGAGGGTCGTAAAAGTGTCAAGGAAGAAGACATAAGATGCAACATGCATAATAACAAAATTCTCAAAGGAAATGCTGCAGAAATACAAATAAAAGTCAAGAATATCTTCCAGAGACCTGAGCTTCTGGAATGCATTTTTAATTTCTCCCATTTGGGATCAATATGACCTGATAAGTTTAGGACCGAAGCCTCGTCTTTGAACAGGAAGTAGTTTTCACCAAACAGCAATGTCAGCATATGAGAAAAACGAGCTTATCTCACCGTACAACACTCAGACTATGACAAGCTATCCGACTTTTCTTTCACATTTCAGACGCTAACTCTTACTAATATATATATTTACACTCTTTATTTCTGCTGCAAGGAGCCGTGTTTAGAGATTTTTTAATCTTATTTTAATGCTAACATTTATAAACCCATTTGACACTTTTATTGCTAGATTACTGTCTGCATGTAAATATGTTCATACCTTTAACTTAATTTTTATCATGTAGTTTTTAATGTTTATTTACAGTGTTTATTCCTCTGCTGCTTTACCTGTTGATAATCGCTGCTGTAACACTGACATTTCCCAGTTTGGGATGGATGAAGTTCATGTATCTAAATCTATCTATTCTGAGTGTGTGTCGGTCTGCTGTTACGGTGGTGTCAGCTATTCATGGACAGTGAAGACCTTTTTCTGATGATGGACCACAGGAAGACCAGGTATGAACTACATTTCCACTAAATGTTCTGGAGATCCTGAAAATGTCCTTTTGAAATAGTGAGATTTCCCCCCAAAATAATCCCCATGAACTCTCTAGAATTTCAGAGGTAAATCCAAAAATACCACTGAAAAAAATGAATAACACCCCTTCAAAAATACCCCAGACTGTCCTCAAATATACCCCCAGTACAGTTTCTGAAAAAGCCTAAAGATTAACATAAAAACTTCTGAAAACTGTCAAGTAAATCCCCCAACACTTCACATCAAATTCACAAAAATGCACAAACTAATTCTCCCAAATTTCATGGAAAATTATGAAAAACATCCAAACATATTTCCTCCAAACCCCACCCCCAAAATTTCCTAAAAATTCAGGAAAAATTTTAAGTTTATTCCTGACCTGGATTTCCCATCAAATCTGCCAAGATTACAAATTCAAATTCTCATAAAAGTATTTTTTAAGCACACTGCCCCCTCCAAAAATAAATAGAAAATAAATCAACTTGAAATCAAACTCTCCAAAACATCCAAATATATGCCCAAATTTTTTCTAAAAAGAAAAAAAAAAAAAAAAAAATCCTGAAATTATGATTAAAATTCTCCAGTCATTAGGAGCATTTCATGAAAATCCTGGACTATCTCTAAACTCCTAAAGCAGGACTTATTGCTCTGTTATAGGACAGTCCAAATGTCCTCGTGCACCTGGTGTCTCGTGAGGATTTGGTAAAATTAAAATGTGATTAAATATAACTCCATCTTTTTCTCAGTCAATACTGCTGTGTTGTTGCGCCAGTGGCCGCTAGATGACGCTGTTGTACTTAAACTCTGACCAGCAGCAGTCTGCTGTCAAACTGATCCACTGTGACTGAAAACGAAGGACTGATTTGTACTTTTACACCAGATAACAGACTTTTAACGTGTTTTATAGAGAGTGGAGCTCATTTTAACCATGAATCTTGTTTTCCTTTGTTTTCTAGTCTCTCTGCAGCTTCACCTCACGCCTCATTCTGCTGCTTACAGCGTCTCTCTCCAGTGGCTCTTCTCTCTTTAGAAAACTTTTCTGTTTTACCGTAAAGCTGTGTTCATGAGTCTGGTTAGAGTAAGATTTATCTCTGCTGAGCTGCAGGAAGCTGAAAGCAACCTGCAGCCTCTCATGCGTAAAAAGCTGCAGCTCCACATAAAAGACTGCTGTCTTCTTCCTCCTCCTCCTCCTCCTTCTGGAGGAAACGGCAGCATCCTCTAAATCTAGATTGCACTGGACCCCCATCAAGCCATAAATTCAGGGGCAATCCAGTTCCGTGGCAGTGAATGGCGCTTATCTTGGCTAAATATTTGCTGAGTCGCAGGGACACCAAACAACGCTGGTGGGAAACTCTGCATCAGAGAGAGAAAGGCCTTTGTGCGTAAATCCTCTCCACACTATCAGGCTTTTCTTCGCATTGTTGGAGCTGCTCTGCAGAGAAAAGGTGTGTTTTGATTGTTTCGCACACACACTCATCGGGTCTGTGATATAACTTGTCTACCTACTGTATCGCCCCGGGGGTTGCGTGACTCGTTCAAGGCGCTACTGCCCAAAGTAATAATTTGCAGCGAGCATCAGAGTAAATAAATAGAAGGTGTGAGGGGGAACCCCGCTGTCTGCGGCTTTATTCTCATGTAACATCTTGTTTTGGTGGCAACAAAGAGTGCGCCAAAATAAAGTTAAAAGTCTGTTTTTTGGCTTTATTTGGAGGGATTCCAGGGGTCAGATCAGCTCCTAAAGAAGCCAGTGTTTGAAGTTTAAGAGCCAAAGTGAATGTGTGCGCTCTGTGTGTGTTTTTGTGTAGAAGGAGAAGAAGTGGGCTGGTTCTGTCTTGAACTCTTCCTCCGTGCAGAGCGCGCAGAGGGAAGAAGAAGTTCGCACCAGTTTCTTTGCCTCCAATCCAGAGGAGGTTTCAATAGCAGCGGCGCGGCAGGGGAGGGACGCACTGCCAGCACTCAGGATCCCCTCTCACTCACTCACAGACTCTCTAGCCCACTCCAGCCCACTAGAGACCAGCTCAACCCGCGAGAAAAACTGCAAACACGCACCAGAGCGGTCGCCCTAATCCGGTTGATAGGCACCAACAAAAGAAGAGGAAACTGAAGGAACTACTGCACGCTGCACGGGACAACTTGTGTTTTCACAGGCACTTTTTTTTTTAAAATCCTGGTGATATCAGAGAGACGCCATCCTTCAGATAACTTCAGCGTTTAAGACCCTGCAAGGTAAGTTTCATGGCAAACATTTTACGCATGTGCATCTAGGAAATGAAACATTAGAAAACGCTCTCTTCTTCCTTTCTTGAAAGTTTTCTCTGGCGTTTATTTTGCGTAAAAGCCCCATAGAAATTCAGAGCCGGGCTCTCGGAGTAAAGTGGTGTCTTTGAATCGTCTGCCAAACACACACACACACACACCGAGAGGAAGGTTTTGCGGTTTACAACTCCGGGAAGCCAAAAAGTTTCAACCAGTCAAGTCCGAACTCGCACGCTCGTTTAATCTCACGTTATTTGGGTTTGGGATGTATATAGCGGTGCTGCTGACGAGGAACTTTACTCGATCCTGCTGCTTTTGTGCCTGGAAAGAGTTCCCATGCTCCCAGGGGTGACACAGCACCCAATAAGACGATTTATCAAGCAGTATTTGTAACGGCCTGTGCGTAATGATCTCCATCCGTGCGTAAAAACAAATACAGCACAGTTTTCTGTATTAATGTGAAGGAATACTGGTTTCATTCCGACACCCTTGGGTGCTTTTACGCACCTGTGAGAGCACAGACGCATCTGAGAGGAGCGCGTAATGAGGAGTTTTTTATATACACACAAAAAAAGAAAGATACCAGGCAACCAAAGCAGGAAAATGTACCATGGCGTTCCTCTACAGCTGAAACATTCTGGATTCTTAAATGATTTAGCCACATGAGTCGTATTTCCTTCCTGATTGCTGCCTTTTTCATCTCTGGAGTGCCTGGCTCTGGCTCTATAGTGGGTATAACTTTTCCTCTGTAGTCCACGAGCACCACTCTTACATTTCTTCCTCTTCTTTGACCACGTTGAGAAAGCAGCCATCCCCCCTTTTCTATGGAGTTTTGATTTATTTCACTTGGCAGCACCACCTCTGTTGTTGAGGTTTGAACCAATAAAGACAGATCAATGCAGACATGATGTTTATCGGCACAATATCTGTGTCAGCAGATAAAAAAAGGCATTTATGAATGCACCTCATCAGAAGGTGCCTTAAAGTTGAATTTTGAGTCGAACCATAAACCTCTAAACTCTAATGTGCATCCTAAGGACAGAAGTTTTAGGACTCAAATTCAGTCAAACAAGTCAAACTTTATTCATACAGAGAATGTCAGGCGTCGATAAGACTCTACAGACCTGGCAGATATAAATGAACAGGGATGCATGATAGCATTGGCATATCTGTATTGACAGCTTACAAAGTTACTGAGCAGTGTCGACGAATGTGAAAATATCTGCTGCTGCTTAAAGCTGAGAGGCTTCACCCTGTAGTCGAAGCATTAAGTCTTTGGATATTTAAGCAGAAACCTATAAATCGGTACGAGTACTGACCAAAGTGAGGCAACAATCTACAATCATGTATCCTGAATAGAGATGCACTGATTGTAAAGATCAGGGCTGATGCAGATATCCATGTTTAAACCTGCAGCATAGCTGATGTCATTGTTGTTTTTTAACCAATCCAAGATTCCTCCAAGACCAACATTTTCTCTCATGTTTCACCATGAAAACAAATCAGAGCTTGGTCATTTCTTCTACCCAAAAATAAATCTCCTCTGCTCCTGCCAGTGCTAGATGCCCACAGGGCGGGCGCCCAAGTGCAGAGGCTGGGCGCAGGATTGATTCCGGGTCTTTGGTGCATGGCTTCCCCTTACTTTCTCTCTCCTTATATCCTGTTTCTCTTCAGCTATCCAATCAAAATAAAGGCAAAAAATAATTAAAAACCAGGCCGATATTGGTCGATACAGATGCATCTGTGCACCCCTAACTCCTTAAATGTATCCGTCATGAGCACGGCACTGAGCAACAAGGAAAGCCGCTTTCTAGCAGAACCAGACTCACGCTGTGTGACTCGACCTGGACTGCAGCTGCTTTGATTTCTGGCACTTGAGAAGAAGACCGATGGCGGTCTGTCAGCAGGTTGTTTCAGCGCTGTTTGTAGCTCTTAAGAAGGCTGTGGAATCTCGGTTTGAGTCCTGCTATCAAAAGTCACTTTGCAGGAGATTCAAAGACGCTGCTTTGAGTTTTTCATAACCAAGTTTCTATTTTTGAAAAATAAAACATCTATCATTTATGGTAGAATCAAATATTTGTCTGTTTCTAAAACAAACGGGCTGTCACAGTAAGAGGAACAGGCATTTTTGGATACAAAATCAAACCGACCACTGGAGCTGGGGTTAGCAGAGTTCCTTTTATGTTGATGCAGCCAGTTTGTCTTAGAAAAGGGTCGGCTTTTCCCTCTGCACACCCATCCTGTCGTACCTGCCCATACTGCAGACATCACCTGGTGGCAAAACTACCGATTCTTTCAAAATAAAGGCATCAATAATTACTCTAGCCATATCAAACTTGATCCTGAAGTGTTTCCACCAAAACAGTAACTTAATGTGAAACTATCAAACTACATGGATCAATGTGAGCAGCTCCAGCAGCGTTTTTAACATTAAAAAGGAGATCTAAGTATCAGGATGACTTTGGAAACATGGGTGTGTATATCACCAAAACTCCAACATGGTACATCCCTGATAAATGACGCTTCAGCCCGTGTTGGGAGTTGTTTTTCCTCATCCGGCCCATGTGAGCGAGAGCCGTGTTTTCCTCCCTGTTTAATGAGAGACATACCCCGAGTGCAGATTTGAATAACTGTATTTAGTAGCTGGGTGAAGCCACCACACTGCCTCCCTTCTACTTTCTCAGGAGAATGAATCATGAACAAAAAAAAGTCTTAAAATGGGAAGGTCTGCGTCGCATACCGTAACTAAACCATGATTTGCATATGAAAACTCTGTGGCTGAAAGAATTCCGCCAGTGTTGCCGCGGCCGTGTGCGTCCAGAGAAGTGACAGGCTGCGGCGTATATACTGTCTGCTCCGCGCTGCCTTTTGTCACACAGCCACAGAGTCACTGCTGGAAGATTAAGGACGCTAAGTTTTGCACTTCCTTCCTTGTTAAATTATTCATCATATCCACACCTCTCCTCCCTGCTCCCCGGGCGCATTCATTACCCAAAGCCGCTCATTGTGCTCCGTGGATGGACACAGGCAGGAGGCAGAGCGGCTCTCACTCTCTGCTGAACAGACTCTCCTTCAACACAACATCACTGAACATGACGGCATGGCCGGTCTGAGGCCCCAGGGCTGGGTGATACGCACAAAAACTGAGGTTTCTCTAAGCTTAATGTCGATGCTCAGCATTTAAATGGACTTTTTCTACAAACTAATAGTCGTCACTAGTTATAAACTCTATGAGTGTTGGTGACCTAATGGTGGCTCCTTTCCTGCATGTCCTTCCCCACAGTCTCCATCTCTATCCACTGTCCTATCCTAATCCAGGTATAAAAGCCCCAAATAACTTTAAAAAGAATGAAAAACTGAGATACAACTCAAGTAGGAGTCCACTGCAACAAAATTAGACACCCTTGACACTGAATATTCAGTCTTTAACTGTATTTAACTATCAAAAATAGCAGGGAAACACTTGCACAGTGGCTAAATTGCATGAATAATTCACCAATATTTGGAAAAGTTAGTGAAACTGGTGAAGAGCAAGAGGTTTCTTGCCAGTTCCACACACTTTCTCATGCCTGCAACTGTGTAGGGATTTTCTACAGTTTTTGCAAACTTAAACAAAAAAAAAGTCCAGGGATCAAGGGGCTCGGTAGATACTGAGTTCATTTTTCCAATTGCAAAAATTTATCATGGCATAAAAAATGGGTTGGAAAAAATTTGCTCTTTGCAAGTTTCACCAACTTATCCAAATATTGGCAACTTATTTTTGCAATTCAGACACAATGCAGAAGTTTCCCTACATTTTTGGACAATTGATTACCTAAAAATGTCTAAGACGTATTTTTCTGTCCACGTGGAATCAAAGAGGTTTTGATGCAAACAACATTTTTTCAGGTTTTGAGGTTGATCAAATTTTCTTGTGGGATCTAAGGGGATAGAACAAGTGAGGAAAACCCTTTATCCTCTAGACACTCGGTATAAACTTAGTACCAAAGTAAGAAAATTTGTGATTGGTTGTAGAACTTGTTATAGATATACCACTGGAATGCCATTTCCCTTTTAACTGGTGCCACATTTGTAAGGAACATGCATTTGTGTGATGAGCAGCAGAGCTGAATATGCGGGTTGCGCCCATGAAGAATTTGCCAACTCTTCTCAGCCGACTCTACCGTTGACTCTTGTTTTGAGAGTCTGATGCCTGATCCCAGCCTTCAACCGTTTGTCATAAGTCAGCCAGTTTGGTTGTGTTTGTTACTCTGGAACGAACATCACACCCAAGCTGATCCCACAAGTGTTCAGTGGGGTTGAGGTCAGGACTGCTGACAGGTCATTCCATCTTCCCCACTCCCAAATTCTGGAGATAGTCTCTTATAAATCCTGGTCTGTGAGGGATAGAGTTCAGATAGATAGAGTTTGGTCAGACTGTGGAGATATGGTAATGCCACCGAATGCAGAATCTCATTTTGATATTTCTCTGCATTGAGATTACCTCCAATGATGACAATCAGGCACCTGGGGTACCAGAGGCTAAAAGCAAGAGTCAATGAAAACACAGCTGTTGGGATTGGCAGGGAAGATTTGGCAAATTTGTCATGGGTGCAGCCCACATCCTCAGCTCTGCTGCTCATCCATGTTCCCTACAAATGTTTTTTTTTTTCTTAGAGAACAGATATGTTGAGATATAAAAACAAAATCTAAATAGAGCAGTAATACCCAACATGTGGCTCTTATGGGATGATTCTAACGCATTTTTGCCCCTCTTCACCCATTTTTGCAGCTTTTCACCCATTTTTTCCACCTTTAATTTATATTTATTGCCACTTTAACCCTTTTTGCCACTTTTCTCCACTTAGATTGTGGCTTTTGCAAGGGTAATTTTCAACAGTTTGGCTCTTTGGTTGAGCAGGGTTGGGTAACACTGCCATAGAGCCTAAAAATAATGTTTTTGATCCATACTTCCCAGCCCTAGTCCACAGTATCAAACAGATATCCTCGTGATGTGATTGGTGTGAGTGCAAAATGAAAAAAGATCGGCTCACCATTGTTGAAATCTCAGTTTCTTTGCCACAAATCATCAAATCATACATTTTTATTAAATGCTACCACACAGAACTCAACTATTTCATGGTATCTAAACGTCTAAATGGGTTTCTGTAGCTGTAACTTGTTTGAATACTTTTTTTGTAGCTTTTTAAGGGGCTTGGACCTTGTTGTCAGGGCCAGTGATCTTCTCAAGATTCATTTTATCCACTCCTGTGTTAATATTTACATGCAATTACATGCTTTTGTCATTAAAAGAAGCTTTGAATTTAAAACTCATATTTGATGCACACCTATGAGGCGTCTAGGAGCTCAAGGCTCCAGGTGATCACCTGTACTTTTGCTGAATGGTAAAACTGCCTATGCATGATGATCTCAGTTCCCATGATGCAGCTGTGCAGGCCCACACGTGCGTGCATTTGTGCGTGCCCTGGATGATGGGCAGTGGGAGGATGTCTTTCCCATGGGGGCATTTCCCCCTGTCTAATCTTTAATCAGCCCTTAAAGCCACAATGCCAGCACATCAGTCAGGGCCCCCACCCCTCTCCTCTATCTGAATGCTCTTTGCACAGAAAGCGGCCCTGCGACCTGACCCTCCTCACAGAGACATTCCAGGATGCAGCGCTAAATGCGAGCTCCAGAGATGGACTATAAAGAGGCTGGAGGAGGGGAAGGAAACTGGGCTCCTCTTTTCCATCGGGCTATTGTGCCAGCGTTGGTGGTTGTGATGATTCAGAAACTCAAACTGTGAGTGATGTTGTGGATGGCGAGGAGACGGCGCGAAGTGATGATTTAGACTCTGCAGTGGAGGAATTTGCTGGTTTGGATGCACACACCAGATAAAAATCTCCACTCTTGGATTCGATCCTCCACCACAGTCTCTACCAATCCATTAATGAGCCGTTTAGCTGTCCAAGAGCACCAGACCTGCTTTTTTTCTGGGTTTGGCCTTCCTATAGAACAGGTCCAGCTCCTGTGTGGTTCCATCCTTGGCTCCCAGCCCCCTCTACCCAGTCTCATATACCGCTCTCTGTCCAATCCCCACATTGGCCCTGAAGTGACAGCGGTGATGGAGCTCGCTACCAAGGGCCCACCATAAATCTGCCCTCAGAGTTTCCTTAAAGAAAACACACACGGGCTCCGGGTCCTGCCAGGCGTCTTGTTGGGTGGAATCCGAAATGTCTCTTTATTTGTGTTGAAATTAAACTGTCTTTTATTCCCTCCCGTTCTGTTAATGAGCTCCATGTGGCAGAAGGCAGGAGGCTTATCCGTCTTGACAAGGAGCTGGAGGAGAGGGAGAGAGCGAGCGCTTAAGTAAAGCGAGGGGAGAAAAGGGGAGGTCAGGGCCAGTCGGGTTGCACACATGCATGAGAATATAGCTGGGATATATATGTTTGTGTTCTGCTGCATAACCACACCGAGAAGCAACCTCTGAGGCTCCGGGAGGAAGCCAACACAGCAGTCAGTACGCTAAATGTGAGGTTGAGCTGCAGTCAGAGCTCAAGGATATTTGACTTTTGTCCCAAGATAGAAACAGAAGATCTAGTTATTGGCATAGGTATTCCATGGGGTGCATGCAAATCTTGGCAGGCATGTGGGTCAAGCCCAGCATGGAAACATCCTGGTCCAGTTTGGGTCTATTTAGTGGTGAAGTGCAGGGCGTATGGAGTATACCCACTTATTTTTAGGATCTATAGAGTATGCCTAGCTCTAGATACCCCAGAAAAACCTTATTTTAATTTGTAGTGTACCATGTCTGCACGCAACAAAACACCACTGGGTCCATCTGACATGCAAAAGTAAACAGATCTACCTACGCATTATCTCAGTTTCTTTTTCCATCCATGTGAAATTCCATTAAGCATGATTTCAGTTGGGCTAACATGTTTAAGAGTCCACTTTTAGCAAGGCTAATGCAACAATTCAAGTTCTTCTACCCGCATGTCCCGGTGCACGTTTGCAGGATCATGGGGTGCAGCTGGGGGGGTTTTTGCATGCAGATGATGTGGTTCTGTTGGCTTTCTCATCTGAGGATCTCCAGCAGGCACTGAGATGGTTTGCAGCTTTGTGCAAAGCGGTCTGGATGAGGGGTAGCACCTCCAAGTCTGAGGCCATGGTCCTCTGCTGGAAAACACTGTGTTGTTCCTCCAGCTGAGGGTCTCTGCCTCGGGTGTAGGAGTTCAAGTATCTCGTGGTCTTGTTTATGAGTGAGGGTGAAAGGGAGCGTGAGATTGAGAGGTGGATTGGTACTGCAGGCTTTGTGCTGGGCTTTTGTGGTGAAGAGGGAGCTGAACAGAAAGGCAAAGCTCTCAATTTACCTATCTATCTACCTCCCAACTCTCACCCATGGTCATGATCTCTGGGTACTTGTTGATACAAGCAGCTGAAATATTTTCAGGAGGGTGGCTGGGCTCAGCCTTAGGAATAGGGTGAAGACTTCCAACATTCAGAGGCAACTAAGAGTAGAGTGGCTACTCCCTGGCATCGAAAAGAGACAGTTGAGGTGTTGCAGGCGTCTGATCAGGATGCTGTGCAGGTCTTCTGGGCATGTCCGGCCGGAAGGAGACAAAAGAGAAGACCCAGAAGGAGCTGGAGGGATTATATCTCCTGTCTGGTCTGGGAACACTGAGGGATTCCCTAACCTTGCAAAGGGTTAGGGAATCCCAATCAGAAATGAGGGGCAGTACTTCTGGGCGCGGCAGAGTCGTGACATAAGCAAGCAGCAACAAGAGGCCGGAAGAGATTAGCGTGGATGCTGCTAAACATCAGTTTTATTAGAACACCAGCTCATGAATGCGCCACATTTGGCTTTAAAACACCCTTCCTAACTTCGATCTCTCTCATTGAACTTCTTCCTCCAGAAGTCCTACATGGCCACGATCAAAGTGCCAACCTAAGGCCAAAAGGGTAGTCAGGAAACCAAGGATCAACAGTACAGTGGTTGCGCCCACTACTTAACCCTTTAAAGCCTATTGCATCATAGTTGATACACAGTTTTATGGGACCTCTATCTAATCATCATGATCAATAAAACCGTTGAATACAGCGGATTATCAGTTGCCACAAATGGCAGTCAATCAAATGTGATCGAAGAAAATGTATGTGACATACTATGTCACTTTTGTTTTTTTGGACTTTAGTAGAGGGTTAAATAAACATTTCAGTTAAACACATTCAGAAACCCATGCAACCTGCAAAATCCTGAGGGTGTTTTGAAAAACTGCAGAGAATTTTAGCATTAACTAAAGTCTTTATTTCTCAGCTTAAGTTGCAGATAGAGACTTTTTAGAGCTTAGATATCTGGCTTTAACTGACATAACTGCCTTTACCCTGAAATTTTATAAACATTTTTCAAATACAATCAAAACCATCTGCGTCCTTGTCCTCCTCAGATATGTCCTTCATTCACTGAACTTTTATTGTGGGTCCACAGTCACTTCACAATCTGGGTCTTTGTCTGTCACTCCCTTTGCAAAGGTTTTCAGCTGTCATATCTGCCACTGCTCGACTTTTAAAACTTTCTTATCTGTCGACTTCTGCACATTGAGGCAAAAAGGCTAAAACCAAGATATTTTTATCCCAACTGCCTTCCATACATGTATTTCAGCGAACCGCATTGCAGTTTGTCAGTCAAGTCTTCAAAAACAAGATCATCCAAAATGTGCTGACATTGCATCAAGTCTTAAACGTAAAGGCACATTAGTGTCTCATTTGGTCTTAAAGGTATATGCATGGTTCTGGTCTACATGGATTAAGGTCTGCAAGGTCCTAATGCGCTCCTACGTAGGTGAGGAATATTCATATAAGCACTGAATAAGCACCGATGGAAAGATAGAGGCTGCACACATCACAGCATCCCAGCAGTTGAGGGTTTGATGTTTTCTTTAGTGCCCCTTTAGCACAGTGGTTCTCAACCTTGGGGTCGGGACCCCCTTGGGGGTTGCGAGACACTGAGAGGGGGTCACCAGATGCCTTAAAAAAACTAAGAATATTTTTTAGAGAACACTGTTGGCACTTTGCACCAATTTTACCAAACGGTCATCTTTTTTCATCACTTTTTAACACCAGTTTTAGCACATTTTTGCCACTTAAAACCCATTTTGTCCATTTTAAACCCTTTTCATTACTTCTTTCTGCCTGTTTTTGCCACTTTCTGCCTATTGTTTACTCTGTTGACCCATTATTGCCTCTATCAACCACTTTTTCCATCCTTTTGCAGTTTTTAACCACAGAACCCATTTTTGTCCATTTATATCAATTTTTTCATCTCATTTCATTAAATTTCTACCATTTTTTGCACTTAAAAGCAGTTTCAGCCACTTTTTAATCCCCTTTTATCACTTTTTGTGCCTGTTTTTGCCATTTTTGGTTACTTTTTGCCACTTTTATCCAATTTTTGCCACTTCTAACCCATTTTTGTTCTTAAAAATCCAATTTCACCACATTTTCACCATTTTTAGCCATTATTAACATACTTTTGCATTTTTTACCCCATTTAAATTTTGTTTTCAACAAGTTTTTTTTTCATCTAAAGAAGCCTAAATGAAAAAATAAAGACATTTGTTTCTTTATAAGAGTGGTTATTATTCAGGTCAAATATAAGATATGTTTTTCACAGCTTAACTTCACAATGGACCATGGTTTTGCTGACCTCCATGGTCCCCTAGTTTGACTGGGTCCTAGAAACCTCCCTCTTTATCCCTCCTTTTGGACGGCCTTGTCTGCACACGACTATTCTTGAATGTTCCTGACTGTTCAACCACCTTCAGGTACAGTGGGGGTCCCCGGTCTCTGGCACCTTTATACTGGGGGTCGCAGGCTGAAAAGTTTAAGAACCACTGCTTTACCTGGCAATTTCCATCACCAGATTAAAACTATGCTCTGGTCCATGCTGGACCCTGCATTTCCCAACCCAAGTCCCTACAAGCACTGAGCTCCTGCAGCTCTGCAGACCTGCTGCACCACCTTGTGTATAAAAACATGTTCATAGTGACTGTTGCCCTGTACTTAAAGATATGCATGGATCACAGAGTTAATGGGGTTGCATGTAGCTGGTATTATTTCCTACTTTAATCACGAGTAGATTGAGAATGATTTTAATCCTGCAGATGATTGATGCTGGTGAAAACACAGCATACATCTGGGGGATGTAAAACCCGGTGTGAACATTTTGTTTGGCTTTGCAGATGATTTGCTTGTAATGACCCCAAATTAGAGTGGGGTCAAAGCTGTTATGGTGCTAATTCAGATCACAAAGGAGCGCCGATTTTCTGCACGCTCATTTTCTGGTTCTTTCTGTTAAAGATTCAGGCTCTTCGTGTGTCAAAGACTCATGGGAAAAATGATCATCACTGTTTCCTCCACTGGTAGAGGCTGCGTTTGTCCTTTAATCCTATTACGCAGATTCCACAGCCTGCCAATTCCAATATATGGGATGTTTTCCACAAGAAAATCCTCGGCAAATTCCACAAAAAGTGAAACAAAAACCTTCAGATTTATAAATAACAGATAAAAAGCAACAGCAAAACAAAGTTGACACGGCTGCGGCCGACCTTGCCTTAAAATTATCCGTTCCTCAAATTGCGATCATACATTCTTCCCCGTTCTAATTAAACATTAGAGTTTATTTGTTCCAGATGCAGTGTTTTTGATGTGTTATTTTGGTAAGGGAACTCTGTGGCATGAGAATGGTGCATGTTAGAGCAGATCCAGAGCCGAGCCTGTGTGACCATGTTGACTCTGCGCTGTTCCGTGTAACCGCAGCGACCCAACACAACTGCTCTAGAATTCAGATGTCATCTCGCGGCCGTATGTACTGTCAGGACGGGCTGAGTGGTTTGGTACATGTGGGAGAAGAGGAGGCTTAAATCAGCGGTGTCACATGTGAAGAGCACACATCAAATGTGCTAATGACAGTGGTGATAAAACCCTGACTGTATGAGTGATCGCAGACACTATGTGTGATGACATCAGAGCGGTGGACGCAGCGGGCCGGGGGATGTTTCCCTTCGCCGTGTTTGTGAGAAAGACAGCTCCGAGCAGCTCTGCACATACCACCTCAGCGCTGTCTCGGGTATTAATAGACACGTCTTTGTTCCGACTGACACGCTTCTGAAGTGGAATGGGACAAGCTGAGGCGATAAGGATCTCCCTCTCTGTGTGAGTCAAAACCTCAAAGTACCACTTAGGCGGCTTTCCTTCTGCTCTCTGAAGTTTGGCAGAGCGGCGGGAGGCCGCTGCTCAGACAACAGCACAGACAGAGACACTGACAGGAGCCGTCACAGGCCTTTTTTTTCACTCCTCGTACTCACAAAGTCTCAGAGGATTTGGCTTTAAAGAGTTAAAATGCACAATGGTAGAAAACCTGAGAGTATCATGATGCATTTGACTGGGATTAGAAAATTTTGACGGTTAATTTTATAAAACCTTGTTTTTGTGCAGTTTGGACTTTTTTACTGTTTGGGTGTGGTCAATCACATCTGGACTAGTCCTGTAACTAGACCTGGACTGTATGGTCTGAATATCATATCTCACTAATTTTCTTTCTCTTTACAGTAACGGTATTACAAAATAAAAAGGCATGTCAATCTTAAATGCATATTCTCAGGTGTTACAACTGTCTTCTCCCACTCAAACAGGCCTGTGATGATAAACTCAGCTTATCTCTGAGTATAAGGTCATATAAAAATGATTCTATAAGTCACTTCTCTGTAACTTCACCTTTAGTTTGAAGTTTCATTTCTCTCCTGCTGAGATGAGTCAAGCCGCTGACAGCACAACATTTTCTAATGTGGAAAAATAACAGCTACAATAAGGTGACCATACAACCATACATCAGGCTTTGTGTCCAACAAAAATCTAAAAAATTCCAGCATGCCCTGTTTCCGAACAACCCCTGTCCCTAGTCAGAGGAATAAGGAAATAGCAAAACATTGCAACATGCACCATGCCTGCAACACTTTCTCTGTATTTGTCTGTATATATGTCAATCAGTGTTGTTACCAAGACAGCTGCTATCTATTCAACCAGTAGAAAAACAGAACTAACGTACCGCACCGTCAAAGCTCACTCCTGATTCGTCGGTACATGTGCCAATCATTTACGAGGTACCAACTGGACTTGCTTCCTAATATCAGGTGGACTAGCTGTGATGCTACAATGGGAGTCAGTTAAGAAGTCCAGGAGGGGACAGTGTTAACTTTGTCGACTAAAACTATAAAACTATTCGTCAACAGCCTTTTTTTGTTCATGACAAAAACTAGACTAAGACTAACAAAAGTACATCTGTGATGACTAAAACTGACCAAAAATAAGTTTAGTTTAAGCTGACTGAAACTAGACTAAAATGTAATGTAGTTTTCGTCGGACATCCAAAATCCATGATATTTCTCCACTGTGGGTAAATCTGTCAAAAACAATGCATCTGTAGTTATTCTGCCTCTCAGCTGTAGAAAGCAGGGACCCAGGTTTGATTCAGGCAAGAGAATAAATGCTTGGACTAAAAGTAAAGACTAAAATATGAGGAGTTTTTAATGGACTAAAACTAGACTAAAATGATTTGAGTTTTCGTCAACTAGACAAAAACTTAAAAGGATAGAAACGACTAAAATGTGACTAAAACTAAAATACATTCAAAGACTAAAACTAAGACTTAAATTAAAAATAGCTGCCAAAGATAACGTTAGTCTGCACTGAACTTTGGGTACACAAATGACTTGGTGAATGAAAGTTCGTCTGGCCATCTGCAGAAAACTCTCGCGCAAAGAAGACCACAATAACGTGAAAACTGTGTCTACCACAGGCTGAAAGAAGTCTCACTGCTGTGCTGAAATGCTGATTTTACAGTTAAAACAAACAAGGATGCACCGATAAGACAAACTCTGATTTGATCTAGAAATATTGTCAGTCTACGTTGGTACTGTCATCAGCATTGGCAGCATTTTTATTCTTAACATCTGTGTCGTTATCAGCCGTACTTTTCACAATCGGTGCACCTCTAGAAATAAACATCATCACAGCTGGTCTGAATACCTCATGTCTTTATTTTGCACAGTTCAAGGATTGTCTTGTTTCTATATATAAGGTGTCTGTTTTGATTCTATTCTTGCTAACTGTTATGCATAAATAGGGATGTGGCTGTAGCTGTTAAGATGCGTCTCAGCTCCCCCTCTGTCTGCTGATAGGCTAAGTTACAGTGATGTCATGTTTAGATCCAAATGATCCACAGTAAACAGAATCATTTTTTGTTTCCATTCAAGTTCTGCATTCAACGTTTTGAGAACAACCACTACACATGGATTTGTGCATGTTTGCATGATTTGTCCATCTCTTGCATGGCAGCATGACTGGCAGTGAAACACAGCTGTGCTCATACTCTACTTCAGAGTGCTGAGGTGTAAACTTGGCTAATAATGACCAAATGATGAGGTGTGGTTGCCACTCCAAAAGACCCCAGATAAGTGATTGGATTTCAGCAAAATATCGACTGGGAGCAAGCAGAACTCGGGAATCCACCGTTGTTATTGTAGTCCCCCTACATGTGCACAAGTCCCCATTCCTAGAGCGACTGCTGCTAATCTGACGATGGAAACGGTATCATTCATCTCTATTCATCAAGTGGCCATAGACACAGCACATCCAAGGTGGTGACTGCCATCCCTGAGTTTCTAAACTCCTCTATTTATGGGTGACGGCCGCTGAAACTGCACTTATGTTTCTACTGTCTATGCCAGGGGTCGACAACTACATTTATACAAGGACCAGACTTTCAAATTAAATTAATGCTTTTGGTGTAATTCCCATAGTGTTTCTATCAGTCATTCCTGCTGAAACTTGTAATATTCACTGTTTTTAGGATCGATTCAATAGCAAATATACATCTTTTTCCTCCTTACATTTTCTAAATTTGATGATGTTTGAGGGGGCCAGATGAGAATCTTCAGGGGGCCTGATATGACCCTTGGGCCACTGGTTGATGACCACTGGTCTATGCACTAAACTCATGTGGCCTTATGTAATGACCTGCAGTCATCAAGAGCTGGCGTGTTGTTGGAGCTGGGGGGTACAAAGCTGAATAGCTGGGATGTGACTTTTTCTGATAACCTTACTCACCAGATAGGCTGATTCATTTATCCATTGCATTCATACAAGATGATTGGATGAATGCTCTTTCTGTCTCATTGATGACCAGCCAATCAGAGTGTCAAGACAAAATGAGGAGGTAGACTTGTGCAGCTCCAGTGCTAACCTCAGCCATCCAAGGTAGAGATGCAAAAACATTTTCTCTGCTAAGAGAAGCTTCCAGTGTGGCACTTTGCTCTTTTTTAAATACAAAAATTCAGTTGAAGTTTGACTAAACTTTTCTTTTCTGTAGCTTAATCAAAGCTAATCGCTATCCTGGTGGCAGCCATTGCAAACAACGACTTACAAAACAACTCAACTCCACCTGTAATAATCACAAACTCATCATGAAGCAGGTCGGGAGAAGACAGAAAACATCTTTTATGCCATGAAAAGCTTTGACTGCAGTTCTTTGCCCTTTATTTCCAGAGCCCCAGTGGCCTAATGGATAAGGCACTGGCCTCCTAAGCCAGGGATTGTGGGTTCAAGTCCCATCTGGGGTGATTTGTAGCAGAGTGGCGCAGCGGAAGCGTGCTGGGCCCATAACCCAGAGGTCGATGGATCGAAACCATCCTCTGCTAGCACACTTGTTATGGGAGTGGCAGTAGCTCAGTCTGGAAGGATTTGAGCTGGGAATCAGAAGGTTGCTGGTTCAAGTCCATGGCTGTGTCTCACTTCTTCTGTTGTTTGGCGTGAGCCTTTTCCTTGAGTCTTAGTCCCGCCCGCCAGAGACTCATGGAGAGACTGGAGGAAAGAGAGGGATGTTTAACGGCCCATGGGACGTCCTTCCCTCTGCAGCATTACGTGAAGCGACATCAGTTTATGATGACGGTGCCATCATATGATCCCTGATCATCAACTAGCTGATCATCAACCAGCTGTCAGGAGGCATAAACAGCTGTATCTGCATAATTTGTACTGTGTTTATTCTAAACAAATATCCACATTTACAGTGTTTGGTCTCAGTGTGGGATCAGAAAACACCTGCATGAAGAGAAACCTGCAGTACAAAACATACTGACTCTTTCTACCAGCAAATGCTATATTATAAAATTATTTATTATCCTAAATATTCAGTGTGAAGGCTAATGATCAAACCTGATGCTCACTAAAATCGGACTGATAGAAACTTTACTGACCCTGTGATGATTTAAATCGTGTTTCTTCCTGACAGACAGACTGCTGCTGTCTGACTTTAATTCTCCTTATAATCTAAAAACAGAAATAACTACTAAATAGACTACTATACCACCCAGCAAATATTAATTTTTAAAGACGTTAAAAAAATGTCTCCACTATTTCTAAACAACCTCTAGATTTAATTCAAAAGTGAAAGGTTAAAAGATGTAATTTTCAGGTCATTGAAAAGACGTCTTTATAAGTACGTCGCTGTATCGGTCATATTCTAAACGACTATTATTCTGCTAAATTTGGACAAAATCAGATGGAAAAAACATGGCTCAACTTTCTACCGCTATCTATAGACTAAATTAAGGCTATGATGGACTGAATGTAGAAAAAAACGTCTAAATGATGTTGGTGTTTGGTGGGAAGGGGAAGATTTATATCTGAATCTTTTGATTTTGAGCTTTTAACATGTTTTATGTTTGAAGGTGAATCAGAAGGTGATTTTATTGAATTTCTCTATCTCAATCTCAATATTTCACCATAAATGCTTATTTCAAACACTTTTTAAAATCCCAGCCCATCAGTTAATGAGCCTTTTAAAGCTTCTGATGTTTATATTCTGTTTAGAGTCCGTTGAGTCCGTTTATTGTCTGTTATAAACTCAGTTTCTCCTCCATTATTTATCTCTCTGCTGGTGCTGTAAAGTTTCACTGACATCCACTGTGTAGCAGCGTCCAATCAGAGAGTGATGTCCAATAAGGGGGCGTGTCTTTGAGTAAAAAGAGTTCCGGGAAGCCTGCTCTAATGGGTCTTTGCTCAACGGCGCTCCAGACAGCAGCACGTGCCTGGAGCGGGACTTCGCTCCGCTTTGTTTCAGATAGGCTGCAGGTCTATTTCAGCGCTGGCCGCTGCCAAACCTCGTAAATTCACTGTCGTTCAGAAAGCACCAACCATGGAAGTCACAAGTGTAGAACATCCGGTTCTTTCAAAATAAAACACAATGCACGGACTCCTGATCGTAAATCATCACTATATCAACATTACATCTCATCCTGCAGCGAGAGCAAAGGGTCACCGAGAGGTCAGTGGGTAACAGAGCTACAACGGCGTCATTGATGAGGAAAAGTTAACTTTTGAGGATATTTAGCCAAAGAATTTCACATAAAACCACAGATTCTTTAAGCAGACATGAACCTTTTAACTTCCTAATGTACTCACTCAATGGTAGAAGCAATAATATCATGGACTTACACCAGAAAGGATGATAAATTAACCCTAAAAGGAAAATTGTCAGCTGTTGACATACTTTTCCTGCGTGAACTCACAGTTCTCCTGTGATCTCTTCCTGCTGATCAGGGCTGCGCGTCGCGGCGCAGTGCTCCAGACTCACTTCCAGTGGGCGAGGTCGTTCGCCTTTCGGTTGGAGCAAACCCGCGGCGCCACGCTGTATGTGGACCGTCTTTGAGACGGTCTTTAAGATGGCCTATCAGAAACTACTTCGGTTTTAGTGAATCCCTAGGACCGAGGACCGATCAATAAGAGACTTGGGATCCAGCTCTTATTTGGACTTTGGCCTGGTCGCTGGAGAGGTGCTAGGTCACTTCCTGAGCACTGTCGAAGAGCCCTTGAGCAAGACACTGAACCCCCAAAAGTTCGTGGCAGCGCTTCAATGAGAACAGCAAGGCCATCACCCTGACATCTGTCCATTAGTGCATGTTCACAGGGATCCTGTTTGTGCATGTGTATTTGAATGTAATTCAGCCTATGTGTGTGTAGCATAACACTAGAGTGTAAACTGTGAATTTCCCTTCAGGGATTAATAAAGTGTGACTTAACTTAACTTCACTTATTTATGGTGGTCCAGTTCTCCTAAAACTGCCGCTATAGCTACATCTGAGCTAAATGCTACACTGGTGGCAGCCATTGCTATCGGCTCGCTTTATAACTTAAAGCTAACAACTTGTTCTCCTCAAATGATGCTGATTTGTTTGGCAAATCCATCTGTTTTTCAATGTTATATTTCTGATTGAATTTCAGAACAGATTTGTCATAAATATTGGAGGATGATGTTTACCAAATATCAGCAACTGTTCAGGTAGATTTCTGGAACTGGAGTGAAGCGTTTTAGAATATTACTTCCTCCAAGGTTTGGTGAGGATGTGTGTTTGCAGAAGGAACGCTGGTGTAGAAACAGGGTGATGTTTAGGATGCAGCTGCTGGTCCGGGCCTGTGTCCTCTGCTTTCACTTATCCTGGAGTGAGTGAAGAGGAAATGCATAGAGGGACAGAAGTTAAAAGGCCACAGTGTTTGTGTACATGTGTGAAAGAGAGAGAGATTAATTGTTGATGAAAACCTGTGATCAACAGAAAGAGACAGATGGGGGAGGGGGGGATAACAGAAAGGGAGAGGGAGAGAGAGGTCATTAAAAGGACACATCTCACTTGCAGTAAATGGCAGTAAAGTATCTGGCTAATCTGCCATCATTACACTGATTAAATCACTGGGGATTTGGCGTTCCCATCAGCTGCAATCAATGGGGCAAAATCAATAGACAGGGGATACGTGAGAGGCTCTCAGCCACGCTCAGCTGCACCTCGTCCCGTCCACGGCTCCATCTGCGCACCGCACCGCCAAACATTTTTATATTCACAGCAGTAAAACTGAAGTGACATGGATTTGGGGATTTTTATGGTAAGCGTTTTATGAAATAGTGCGGTTCCCTGCAGTTTTAAGCAATGTCTTTTCCCTCACTCGTCTGTTTAAATCCAATCCCTGTCCTCTTTCCTCTCTGTGGCCCCGGAGTACTTTTCTGTACTTTTCGTCCCTCGCTCAGTGATTTACTCAAAGGTGGTATCTGTGGTGTCGCCTGTTTTAATTCTAAATGTTAATTGAGGTTAAAACCAAAAGGAAAAGAAGGAAAGAAAACACATTTATTCATAAAATAAAATATGTAGAGGGGAAAAAAACATTAAAACACTGTAATGTTTGTAGCCAGAGCTCAGTGTTGCCAAGGAGAAGTCTCATTAAGAGCTGTTTGTGTTTTAAGCTAATGCCAGAATGAAAGGAAAAAGCAGTTCAGAACTTCCATGGTAAAAATAGACTTTGTAGACAGATCGTAGACAAACCGCCATCAAGATTGATTGATAATGTGCTGTAAGTACAGACATAAAGAGAAGTACACTTGTTTATGTGTGCTGATTTATTATTACAGGGCTTTATAGCATTAAGATGGAGGCAAATCTTAGTAGTGATGGGAAAATGTTTTAGTTTTTACTTCTTATATATGGATATAGACAATTTCAGGACATCCTGCCCTGAAATCATGCTTGTACCTCACAGCAGGAGATTTTCTCTGTTGAAAATCTGTATTCACCATCAATGCATGAGTGTTTAAGAGCAAAAAGGACAGAGTTTGCACCACAAGCAAAAAGTCATCTGGAGGTCAGTGGGACACAGACCCACTATGGTATGGAGCTATTATTGTTGCATAACTATTTGGTAAAGCATGCACATATATCTGTACACCAATTTGCAGATGCATAGATAGATTTGCAAATGTGTGCACAAATCCACAAATGTGTGCACAGATCTGCAAGTGTGTGCAAAGATTTGAAAAATTTGGACAAAGATCCACAAATGCATGCACAACTTTGGGGGTGGCTGGAGCCCATCCCAGATCCCAGCTGTCATTGGGCAAGAGGCGGGGTCGCCATGCAATCGCAAACTGTCAAAGTTCTCACAAAGCATAAATTATATCTAAACCGCAGCCTGGCTCAGCATTGATTACTGTCTGTGTGATGCATATGCTATGAGGCAGGCAGCCTTGCCTGTGAGCCTGCGCTGAGGGCAACAAAACCTGGTGCTTTTACACTGACAGAGCTAAGTTGGAATTTGCAAAAGTGTGGCTGTCAGGTAACCTGTCAGGGAAAGCTTCAATAGGAAACGTCTAGGAAAAGGCAGAGGCTTTGAAAAAAACTTGGAGTATGATTGGATGAACGTTCTGTCTGTCATATCTCTACGGGCCAATCAGAGCAACAAAACATGTGACGTAGCCGCTATCAAGCGTGCGCAGCTACTGACAACGCGAAATATGGCGACTATAGACATGTAAGTACTGGACTTTTGTCATTTTAGAAAAGAAAACAACTCACTACTGTTCTTTGTTCTTCTTTTAACAAAGAAATGTCATCAAGTTCTGATAAAACTGACTCTTTAGCAGCATCCACGCTAATCTCTTCCTCCATAACTGCACCAGCTCTTGCTGCTTGTTTACGTCACGACTCTGCTACGCCTGAAAGTACTGCCCCTCGTAGCTGATTGGTCCTGTCACTTTCTAACGGTTCAGATGAGAGCTTTGCAAGATGGATTCGCCAGTGAAAACCAAGGAAACGGGCGTATCCATCTGCTTTGCAAGGTTAGCTGTCAGGTATGTGTAACAGCCAGTGGAGAGGCAGACATCAGGTGTAAGTGATAGCTTGTGAGTATTTTGACATCTTAAAGCAAAAAAAGAATGAGTTTTCTGAACCAAAATGAACAAAGTCCACAATTAGAAATTGGTCTACACATTTGCATATTTGTGCATGCATTTGTGGATCTTTGTACAAATTTGCAAATCTTAAATCTTCGCACGCTTTTGCAGATCTGTAAATATATTTGCAGATCCCTGCACACATTTGTGGATTTGTGCACACATTTGAAAATCTGTCGATGCATTTGCAGACCCTTGTACTGATCTGTGTATGCATTTGCAAATAGTTTTTCAACATAATAACTCCACATTATGGCAGCATTGACATTGCAAGTTGACTTTTGAGGTGAAAAACCACAGAATTTTACAGAAACTACTCATACATTGTACAAAACACGAGACTTTTAACTTTATAATGAGCCCACCAGTGACAGAAGCAATAAAATTATATAACCATGTCTAAATGAATTTCAAATCAACCCCCACAAATCAAAGTAATCCACTGATGACATTCTTTTCTTGCATGAACTCAAAGTTCTCCCGTGATTTTGTGTCCTGTTGTCTCAAGCTGCCAGGCCACCCAGTTCTTCAGACATGCTTTGAGGTTGCACGCCTTCAGTCGGAGCATCATTTGTTGATGTCCAGATCACTGGTCTGGACTTTGCTGATGATGCTGTAATGCTTTTGGAGACTGTAGATGTCCTTGTGGGGGTTCTTAACCTGCTGAGTGAGGAGGCTGAAGTGTTGGGAATGCATGACTCTTGGGACAAAACAAAGATCCAGGCATTTGGAGATGCCATTGAATCTGTTTCTGTGAATGGTGGTAGCTTTGGCAGAGTAATCCATTGACCCACTGACTGTGAGGCTGAGATCTGCAGACTTGAGTTAGCGCAAAGGAGGATGGGCTCACTGAGCAAGACAGTGTGGCATTCCTTCCTCTAATGTGCTTCATAATCATTTCTATAGGATTGTTTTTTTAATCAGTGTTGGTTACATGCTTTGTTGATGTAAACTGCGTTCTTAAACGCCTTGTCCCACTATCTGTGAATCAAATTTTCTCCAGTAGGACAATAAAGCTCTGAACTGAAAAGAAACTGGTATCAGAGCATGTGGACGATTGTCAGAGTCTTTTGTTCTTGATTCTTCCAGTCTTATGGTACTCTTGTGAGGCCTGGGCTTCTTACGTGTTTGGTTATCATTGATGAAACTGTGTGTTTAATGCTGTTGTGCTAAGGAGAATGAGGATGAGGCCGGTCAGCTGCTTGATATGGGATCAGCAGCTGTGCTTTTACTGGTGGCAGCTCACGGCACACTGGGCGCCCAGGACCTGATTGGCTGATCCAAACTCTTAAGGTGACTGTGTGTCAATGATGGGGCAGCTAGGAGGATACTTGGAGAGATGAGGCTTGGGCCTGGCACAGGCCGGGATGACCTAATCTGACCTGTGTGGGATGTAAACTAAGAACATGGAAACACTCAATCAGGTTAATTCAGTGATCATAACTCCATGCACTCGATTTGTCCCAGTGAATGCTCAGTGTGTAGTTTCTCATAATGTGAAAATACAGGTTGTTGATCTCAGTAACAACAGGTGTAATATGCAGGCTTTCTGCTGGCTGGGAGGTGGAAAGACCCTCTCTCTCCCAAGCATTCTCATTGGATTAAAGAGATTATGTCACGCTGGAGAAGATAAGATACTCTCTTCAAGGGTCTATCCTGAGATTTTATTAAACCCGGCAGCTTTTCTTGGTATTTATGAAAAAATGGGAGACAAGAATGTAACCCCATGATGTCTTTACTTTGTACTGGCTGACAGCGTGGGACGACTGACACCTATGTAGCATGATGTGTCTGGTGGGAGGGCTCATGGGAAGGGTGGTGATTGGTCTATATATATTATCCTTTTTTTTGCCTGGGTCCAATACAGAAACTTTATGACACTGTTTTTTACATTTCTGTTCATTGTGAAAAACCTAAAATAAAGAGACCTTGGTGTAAAATATACTCTAGAACTGTGACTGAAAGTTTATAGATGCACTCATTGAACCGGTGTGTTAGTGATGTTTTTCTGTTGGTTAAATAAAATCAATCTGGACAGCACTTGTTGACAAATATGGACGTGTTGCAGGCATGGATTGTTGTTTTTGTGTTTAAGTTGGCTTGAATCGGGACAGGGCTGTTCTGAAACATGATATATTCATGTTTTATACATTATAGTCAGACCACAGGACACAGATCCTGAAACCGGGACTGTCCCAGTTAAATCAGTGCGCATGTCCACTGTAAATAATAGTTGAACTTTTTCTAACCTGCAGTCATTTCTCTATGCAGCAGTCCGTTCACAAAGGCCTGAACTCTAAGCCAAATTTTTCTGCTGAAAAGCATTAAATTGTGTAACGCTTTGGACAAGGAAAACATTAGATATTTCATGAAAACCTAAGCGTGATCATTGTACTGTGAAGAAATTTGTGGCTGATTCAGAGCACAGACGGGTTTGTGCAGATAAAGGCATAATGAGGAAGGTTTCTGCCATATTCCATATACCAGATGCATATTCATCAGATAATCTATGCCAAATCTGGCCGGCCCGCAGGTACACTCATTGGATGGCTGTAATTTATAAGGCTCTCCTTGGCTTAGCTCCATCTTATTTATGTACTCTTCTTCAAAGAACTGTAAGCCATTATGCCTTTCGCTCTAGCAGCATTGTCCATCTGCTCGCTCCTCATGTCAGGACTGAATTGGGGAAAAAAGCCTTCAGTTTTGCTGCCCCCTCCACATTGAATTCTCTCCAGACTGACTTGAAATTGTCTGAACTCATTTCTCTTGGAGCATTGTTCGGTCTTAAATGACAGACATCGTGAGACCACAGAACAGTGCCTGTGTTTATAGATTTGTTTGAGTCATTTTCCAGCACTCTGTCTGCAAATACCTATGCACTTTCTAAGGTACTGTTTTGTTTTTAACTTATTGCTGTGATCTGACACTGAAATGTATTATTTATCATGACGTGAGCTGCTGACCTGTTGGCCAGGTCGCCCTTATAAAAGAGATCACGATCTCAATGGGTCTTATCTGGTTAAATAAAGGTTAAAAATAAAGAGATCAGCTGCTAAAATGTCATTACAAAGCAGCAAACGGGTATTTGAAGCTGCTGGTGCCTCTGGAGTCCCACCAACCTCAAGATGTAGGATCCTCCAGAGGCTTGCAGTCATGTATAAACATACTATTCAGACCCCCGAACCAATGCTGATGCTGGATGCAGTGGGCCCAGAAACACATGAACACTCATTTTTCAAATAGAAACTCTCCAAAAACTCACAAGTTCAATGGATGCAAGAATTGTGAAGATGATATCAAAGAAGAGGTACTTTGTTAACAAGTAACTTGGCCTGTTAAGAAGTTTTTGATTGAATAGCTTTTGATTTTAGTAATGCTAATGCTGCAAATTCAGCAAACGACTATTTTCAGTTCTTTACAACCTACAAATTGTTTTAAAACTCTGTTTTGCATAATAATGTGGAACAGTGCATTTTGAAGTTATAAAAATAATGGTTATCATTATGAAGTTTGTTCAAAAACATTTGAATTATGCTGTAATGGCTGATGACTTGAAAAATATTCTGACTGTCCTTTGCATTAATATTTAGGAAAATAAGAGAAAAATATCATTTGCATAATAATGTGGAATGCAGTGTACCTGGAATTGTTTCTCTGAACCCTTGAGTACAAGTTGTGTTGCTAGGATGTGAAGATGTAGCTGGAAAAATACCAGAAAACTGATGTTGAGTGAGCATGGGCATGGCTACCATTGTAAGACTTATGCAGTCTTTTTCAGCGTGGAAACGGCGTCTTCATGACTTCCATGTGCCAGAATGTATTCTTCATCACTCTTTTGTGATACAGAAAAAGTCGAACATGTTCGAATGAAAAGTGTTCACCCCCTTGGATGTTTTACCTTTTATTGATTTTATAAATCAGTCATGGTCAATATAATTTGTTTTTTTTTGACAAAAAAAGCAAAAAACATCTTTCATGTCAAAGTGAAAATAGGTTTCTATAAAGTAAGGTCAATTGAATAACAATACGTAAATATCCACCCTCTTTAAAATGACTGACCTAACTCAACAGAGGTGCAGCTAATTGGTGCCAGGAGTCTCAGACTTAGAGAAATGGGGATCACCTAAGTGCAGTGAATGTGTCTCAAGGGACTGTAGTATAAAGACACCTTTGTCTGGAAGGTCCAGTCACTGGTGAATCAGTATTCCTGGCTACCATTACACCATCAGACAAAAGAACACTCCAAGCAACTCCTGGAGGACAAAGCTTTGATGTAAAGTAAAAAAATTGTCATTGTAATGCTGTCAACTCTGAGGCTTCGTATGTTTTGTTCTTTGCACGCCGTATCCTGAGAGATTGAGCGTATTTGTGAAAACAGCTTTTAATGACTTTCTTTTTACTTCATGAAAAAGCCGAGCTAGTTCATCACAAGGCGCTATTGAGCTGCTGGATCAAGTTTACAGTCAGTTGTACAAGCATTAGAAAAGTATCAATTGGACCACCCAGCTTGCCGTTCGAAAATAACAGATTTTTGACCTCTCCTTCCAAAAGCAGAATTAATTCTGTGATAAAAAGCAGAGCTTCTTTTTCCTTTAATTAAAACTGAGGCCATTTGTCTCCCTGCAGAATGAGGCAGTGTAAAAGCTGGAGCGTGCTGCTGCTGCTGCTGATGTTTGAGCTCGGAGCTTTGGCCCAGAAGTTGCCCACGAGAGACGAGGGCCTCTTCCAGATGCAGATCAGAGACAAGACGCTGTTCCATGACTCGTCTGTCATCCCCGATGGAGCTGAGATCAGCGGCTACCTGTTCAGGGACACACCCAAGAGGTAAGACAAACAAGACGCTGAGTGATCTCCACAATCCTGGTGATTAGAACTGTCAACGTGTCGTTATAGTTGGAGCATTAAAAAGAGCCTAATCCAGCATGTGCTGGCTGAAGAGGATCACTTACTGTAAACAGAGAGGGAACATGAGACGTTGATGTGAAACGTGATCCATTAAGTTGATGCAAAAGTAAATAATAAATGAGAAAGTAGTGTTTGTGTAACTGAGAGCTCAGAGCGAGGGAGAAAGCATGATATCACTGCTTTAAACTGCTCATTCATTTGGACAACATCATATTTTGGATAACCTCAAAGCGTCATGAAGTAATGTCAATATCAGCTCTGTTAACCTATCATTTTCACTAACAGGTACTATTTTGTGGTGGAGGAAGACAACACACCCTTGTCTGTGACCGTGACACCTTGTGACGCTCCTCTGGAGTGGAAACTCACCCTGCAGGAGCTGCCAGAGGAGGCCAGCGGGGAGGGATCAGGTATACTTTTATCCTTTTATTTATCCTTCAAGTGACCGGGAAACCTCTAGGAGATTAATACTCTTTTTCTCATGAGGAGGTTGTCAAAGTTTCCTACCATGAGCAGCCCTACAGTCCTGCAAATGGATTTAAGTGGTTTCACCATAGAGAGCTGAGCATACTCGACCCCAAAGTCTGATTCATTTGATCAGTGTGAACACACACATGTCTCTGAGGCTGTTTTCACATTAGGGGTGTTTAGTACCATGCTCAGGCATGATTGCCCCTCTCTCCTTCACTGGTCTGCTTTCACATCAGTAGTATCAATGCATGCCCGAAACAAACCTGTCTATGGACACAGTAGGTGGTTTGCACAAAGTTTGTAAATCTGCCAAGAAGAGGAAATAAGCAGCAACCCGTGGTATCTTCAAATGGTCGATATTCGTTTATGGGATTCATTCTCCCAGAATGAAGGAAAACTCTAAGAAAACAACGGCAACCGTCACATCCTCATCAAGCATAACAGTACCACATATGCATAAAAAAGCAGCTGGAGTCTCAGGCTGATTTACCTCCTGGTTATGGCTTAGAAATAACAATGCCAAAGTAATATCGACCAACTTTATTTACACATCATTTATCATCATTCCTGTTTAAGTCATACAGAGGTGGAATTGTTTCCTGATTCCTGGAAAGTCTGTGCGTCGATAAAAAACACATTCCATCAGCTCTTAGACAGTAGGCTTATCTTTACTCTATGTAGGCTGTACTGCATAAAATTACTGCATAATGACTCAGCATCTTTGCACCCCAGTACATATTTGCAGTGATTGGCCAACAACATGATAAGGGGAACGTCAAAGCTTTGCCCTTTGACTTAGTAACAAAGTTTAGTGCATTCATGTTATTGTGGAGCTTTAACAAAGCATCAGACACATTTTACACAGCACCATCAACTTAAACTGACAGCAGATAAACCGTGATTTCCAACACGTGTGACACATCTCCTGTATCACACGTGTTGAGTAAGAGCATGGAGAAGTGCTTTAAAGCAGGTGTTCTCAACCTTTTCAGCCCGTGACCCCGAAAATAAAGGTGCCAGAGACCGGGGACCCCTGATGTACCTGAAGGTGGTTGAACACAGTCATGCACAATCAAGAATAGTCGTGTGAAGGGGGATCAAGGGGGAGGTTTCTGGGGCCCAGCCAAACTGGGGGCCCATGGAGGTCAGCAAAACCATGGTCCATTGTGAAGTTAAGCTGTAAAAACCATATTTTCTATTTGACCTGAATAAAAATCGCTCTCATCATAGAAACAACAATCTTTATTTATTCATTTGTGTAAATCACCTTCCTTACATGAAAATGACTTATAAAACATAATTAAAATGGGTTAAAAATGGCTAAAATTGGTTAATAATGGCAAAAAATAGTTAAAAAGGTGATGAAAATGAATTTTTAAAGAATATAAATGTGTTAAAAGTGGCAAAAATTGGATAAAGGGGCAAAAATGGGCACAAAAAGTGGGAATGTGCAAATAACAAGTAGAAATCAGGTGGACTGGGATGAAAAAATTGATATTTACGGGCAAAAATGGGTTAACTGTGGTTGAAATGGGCAAAAAAGAGAATAAAAAGTGGTTGTTAGAGGCAAAAATAGACAGATAGTGGCAAGAATTGGTTTAGAAGTGGCTAAAACAGGCAGAAAAAGTGATAGGAAGGTTTTAAAATGGACAAAAATGGGTTTGAAGTGGCCAAAATATGCTAAAATTGGCTAAATTGGTTTGAAAAGTGCTAGAAAAATAATTCACATTTATTTAAATTGGTGTAAGGTGGCAACAGTGTCATTTAAAAAAATATTTTTTGGTGACACCCTCTCAGTGTCTCGCAACCCCCAAGGGTGTCCCGACCCCAGGTTGAGAACCACTGCCTTAAAGAGAGCTTACCTTAATCAAAGATTGTGCAACAGGTGTATCATCACATCCAGGCGTCCCAGATACGTTTCCTAGTGGCCGTGTTTTAACAGTGTTTTAAAGTTCAGTTGTTTTCTTGCCCCGTCACTTTTTTCTTGGTTCTAAGGAAAAACTCGACTCATAATCCCAGTGTACCGTCTACTGTTCTAGCTTGTGTTTAAGTGCGAGAGCCGTTTCCTCTTCAGCATTGTGGCGGAGTGAGCGTATGTGTGATACAGGAGAAGTGAGGTAATAGGGGATGGTGAGGGGACAAATTGAAGTGAAAGGCGCAACAGTTTTGGATTTTATTGAAAATCAGTACATATTTATGATTTTATAATGCCCCAGTTTTGAAACAGTACACCTAAGAAGTCTTTGGAGAGGTATCAAGGACAACTGGTTTTTGTGGTGTGCAAAACCAGATGGACAGAGAGGCTGCCAGTGAAAGTAGGAGGATGTGACTCTGTGAAAGGGGTGACTGTGGCGTAACATTTACAGTGTAACAATGTCATTTAGCAGACACTTTTACATTTGTGAATAGGTGGGTGTTCATGCCGTTAAGGACTTTGCTCAAGGGTCCAGACTGGACAGGGACTGTACCCCCAAACTCCTGTGTCAAAGTCAGCAATGTAAACCACTGGTCTATCCAGCTGGAGGGTGACATACACAGTATTCACCACTGTGTAGCATCCCCTCTTCCTTTAACAACAGTCTGTAAACACCTGGGAAGTGAGGAGACCAGTTACTGGAGTTTTGGGAGAGGAATGTTGTCCCATTCTTGTCTGATGGACATTTCTAGCCCCCCAACAGTCCAGAGTCTTCTTTGCTGGATTTTTCCTTTTATGATGCTCTTGATGTTTTCTATTGGTGAAAAATCTGGACCCGGACTCTTCTATTGTGAAGCCATGCTGTTGTGATGGATGTGGTATGTGGCTTAGCATTGACTAGCTGAAATAATAAAGGCCTTCACTGATGGCAGTGTTGATTTCTGGCAGCTATTTTTAATCTTAGTGTTAGTTTTAGTCTTTAGACAAAATGTCTTTTAGTTTTAATCACATTTTAGTCTTTTCTACCCTTTTTAGTTTCAGTCTAGTTTTAGTCGATGAAAACTCAAAAACATTTTAGTCTAGTTTTATTCCATTGAAAAGTCCTCACATTTTAGTCTTTACTTTTAGTCCAAGAATTTAATTTCTTGCATAAATCTGGTACCAAGTCATGGTAGTGTGTTCTCTGCACTCTTCCAAGCCTGGGGTCCCAGCTTTCTACAGCTGAGAGGCAGAAGAGCTACAGATGCATTATTTTTGACAGATTTACCCACGGTGGAGAAATATCACGGACTTTGACTGTCTGACAAAAGCTACATTACATTTTAGTCTAGTTTTAGTCATCTTGACAAAAACTAAACTCACTTTTTGTCAGTTTTAGTCATCACAGATGTATTTTGGTTAGTCTTAGTCTAGTTTTTGTCATGGGAAAAAAGGCTGTTGACGAATACTGTTAGTCACAGTTTTAGTCGACAGAATCAACACTGACTGACAGAGACGCTGTCTGGATGGAAGCATGTGTTTCTCTAAATCCTCTATCTACTTCAGCATTGATAGTGTCTTTCCAGATGTGTGAGCTGCCCAGGCCATAGGCACTAATGCAACCCCATACCATCAGAGATGCAGGCTTTAGAACCGTGTGCTGATTATAAACTGGATGGTCCCTCTCCTCTGGTTTCCATAAAGGATTTCAAATTTGGATTCATCTGACCACAGAACAGTTTTCCATTTTTCCTCAGTTAATCTTAAAAGAGCTTTGGCCCAGAGGTTCATGTTCACATAATGGCTTCTTCTTCTTTTATGATACAGCTTCAACTGCCATTTTTGGATGGTGTGGCCAGCTGTGTCAACAGACTGTGATTTCTGGAAGTGTTCTTGAGCCCATGCACTCATTTCCAGTATAGAATCAGACTGGTTACTATGCAGTGGCCCCTAAAAGGCCTAAAGATCAAGAATGTCCAATACTGACCTTCAGCCTTGTCTCTTGCTCACAGAGATTTCTCCAGATTCTCTGAATCTTCTGATGATATTATGGACTATAGATAGTAGGGAATTAAAAGTCTTAGCAGTTTTACGTTGATGAACATTTTTACGAAATTGTTCCACAATTTTAGACACAATTTTTTGCCCATCCTTATTTTTGTGAGACTCTGCCTCTCTAAAATGCTCCTTTTATACCAAGTCATGTTACTGACCTGCTGCCAATTAGCCTAATTGGTTGCAAAATTCTCCGTCAGGTGATTTTCCTTAGTCCCACTAACTTTTCCAGCCTTTTGTTGCCCTGTCCCTACTTTTTTGAGATGTGTTGCTGCCATCAAATTCAAAGTGAGCTATTATTTTTCATGAAATATCTTAGTTTGTACCTCTGCTGTGTCGTTTATGTTCTATTGTGAATAATATATGGGTTTATAAAATATGCAAATCATTGCACTCTGTTTTTTACATTTAAAAAAGCGCCCCAACTTTTTTGGATCTGGGGTTGTATAAAAAACCACCACAATCAAATACTGAAATAGTGCAGCACTCAGGCTCTTTTAGATTCATTAGACAGGCAGGATTCCAGCCTGAAATTCAAACTTAGTTCCAGCTTTAAACCTTCAACTGTCTACTGAATGTGAAAATTAAAACAGAGAGAGTCATGGATTAAAATATGAAGATACTTGTGCTTAGAAACAGACTTCATCTTTGTACGCTGAGGACTTATAGACATGAGGCAGCAGTGGAAGATCTTTAATGACATGTTCTGTGGAAATATCACTCACTATCCCCCACACACAGTTAACCCACGCACTGATGTTAGGCTTTGTGTTTGGTGGGTTTTAATTAAGTCACAGTCGTAGTGTCTCGTCTGACCACTTATGATGTCTGCTCGGCCCAGGCTGACGTCTATAATTTCAGCTCCACTCAGTCAGCCTGCTGAATCAAAGCCATTACACCCCTTTACTTAACCCGCCCTGGTTCTCCTTTAGGTAAATCCTGTCAGTCTGCCCTCCTTCCTCTTTTCCTCCTCTTCTTTATATCTGCTTTCAGCCTAAACTCTCTCCAACTGGAGGAAGTCAGGAACAAAGCTGTGGTTTCGATCATACTCGTATGACGTGAGCATAAATTAGAATATAAACCCATGAGCACCTGCATATGTGTCTGTTCTCATGTCAGATCTTATAACATAAGATGATTTATTGGGTTTTTACACTTGTAAAGACACAGAGATGGATAAATGCACACAATTTATCTGGCAGGAAACTTTTAAAAAGTCTAATGTTAGAGGGAAAGTCCAGTCTCTTTAATGTGCTCGAAAAGTCAAACGTGATGGACATTCAGCAGGCCGTTTCCATGCATAACTAATAAAAACTTCTTTTATTAAATTTTAGATACAAAAACAATATTTGGATAAAAAATGGACATTGCTCTGGTGTTGAAATAGTTTGTTTTGGCTCCTCCATAGCCCACCAGGTTAAGGCCCTGCCTTCAGTGTTTGTCTAAAGAAATGTCTCAGGAGTTCAGATACTGAGCTCTGCCTAACTAAACTATGCTTTTGTGCACTAGTAGAATTTAATAGATCACATAAGTTGCCAGGACAGTCTTGAAGGTAATCCCAGACCACCTCAGTATGCAGTGAGCTGCCAGATCTAAGTATTAAGGATAAGCACTTTGCATCATAACACCCAAAATAGCTTCAGTGGAGTTCTGCTCTCTTTGGGGTTGCATCTTTGCGTTGTTGCCGTGACTGGTGGATCGTCTGTAATCTGAGCTGATGGACAAGCCGAGCTGTCTTTGTTAGTGTCTCATTCATGCACTATATTGATGTTGCGAATGCCATAATGCAGAGAAACTTTCTCTAAAATGCATGATTAATTGCACAGCTGTGCAGTGGTTGCCATACAGTAAGAAGGTTCCTGGTTTAGATCCCAGTCAGTCTTTCTGTGTTGGGTTTGCATGCTCTCCCCGTGCATGCAGGGGTTCTCTCCAGGTACTCAGTAGTGGTGGAAGTATCAGTACTAAAATATAGATGTATCAATACTTACAAAGTACTCTTTTGGCACAGATTACTCTAACAAAGTATCAATACCATTTAAGTACTTTAAAATACATCTTGCCACTGCTTCTCCCAAAGTGCCCTCCTGTCACTGTCCTCCAGACTGTGTTGCCTTCACTTCAGTTTTAATTTTGTCGACTAAAACTATGACTATAAATGTTTGTTGACTTTTTTGCCATCACAAAAACTAGACTAAGACTAACAAAAATAGATCTGTGATGACTAAAACGGACTAAAACTAACTTTAGTTTTTGTCAAGATGACTAAAAATTGAATTTAATGGAAGTAAATAGAACTCTGAATGACCTGGATATATCATTTTATTTGCCTGAAATGTGTACCTTTTTAAAGATTGATAGTAAAATATTTTATTCTTTCTTCAAAAATATCAGTATCAGTAAATTTACACTAAAAAAGATATTGATATTTTATTGATATTGTAAAAAAAAAGATCGCCCATCCCTACTACACAGGCTTCTCCCATAGTCCAGAGACATGCTTTGACCAGTGACTCAAACTGTTCTCATAGGTGTGAATGTTTGTTTGTCTCTATATGATTGGCTGGTGACCAGTCCAGATTGTACCTAACCCTTTGCCTGAAGACCACCAGGGTTGGCTCCAGCCCCCATCTGCAACCCCAAAAGTGGACCAGGAGGGTCTAGATTACTGAATGGATGAATGTAAGGATGGAATCCATGAGGAGGACCATATCAGGGCCCCAAAAGTCTCCATCAGACCCCCAAAAGATTATTTAATTCTCAGAATCTTAGGAGAATAAAGTTGTGGTTTTTAGGGTATCAACTTGTCAGCTATTATTAGTAAATGTAATGAATGACAAACATAAACCTCTCAGTTCAGTCCTGGTTAAATCTGCACTTTTCTGTGTCCACTTCAGCCTCTTGGAGAGTTCAGTTGTCACTGCCTGAAAATCAAAACAAAAGACCTGTTTTGTCCACCTTTTTCACCAATTAGGATGCAGCAAATTGGCCTAAAACCCAGAGATGGACAACATGGCAGTCTCAGATTTATGGAACTGAAATTGTCCCCTTGTAGCTGACTGCAGTAGAGGCAAAAGAGACCGAGCTCACTGTTGAATCTAGACAATAAAAGGCTAAGTAGACCAAAAATATCTACTATTTTAGTTCCTCTGAAAAGGTACTGGTAAACTTTCTTCTTACATGAGCAGGAATGTTTGCCGTCTTAAAAGAGAAACACAGTCTTTCAGCTTTCTGACTCATTCGGCCCAAACTCCAGTTGATCCAGCAGTGAAAGTCTGACTTCACAAATGTTTCAGAGCTGAACCGGTGAACTTCTTCCTGTCTCTGCGGCTCTTTTTGCTAAACGTCTGCCGAGGGAGAACGTCTTTGATCGTTAATTTTTCGTACACCGCTGAGCACACTCTGGTTGACAAACATAATATTATGTTTGGACTGTCGCTCTCACGTTAGAAGCTACAAGCTCGTCTTTGTAGAAGAGTTTCCCCCGGAAAGCCCGCTGAATGCTGCTCTGTGATCTTTGGGGATGTTTGGAGTAAAAACATGGCTGCCATGTGAGCGGCTAATTGTGCGTGAGGCTCACAAAAATCCATGACCTCACAGCATCTACACATTCAACTTTTTTAGATGTTTCATTGATACATTTCCTCTGACACAATTTTTAGCCTTTATTCTTCAAGGGAACTCACCAAGAAATACGATATAAACAAAAAAGAACTTTTGTACACTTTTTCAATAAAAAAAGGAAATGTACAACACATAAATAGGAGTTTTACTACAGCAATACAATGATTACATAAATATCTCTGCAAGGCATGTTCAATTTAGTAATACGATATTTTCTATTTCTAAATCAGTGACCTTAAAAACATCTGAGAAGAGCTTTTTCATGTTTTTCATATGAGCTCTATGAACAAAAGGGATCTTCATAACTTTCTTCTTCCAGATGTTTACATTGATGAATTCAGGCCCAGAGAAGATATTTGGCATATTATTTTTGTGTTTCACACATCCATCTGAAAAGCCTTTAATATACAGCAATTGGGAAAAGGCAGAGCCTTTGAAAAAAAAAACTTCTGAGGGTGATTGGATTAACGTTCTGTCACATCTTTACAGTCCAATCATAGCAACAAAACACGTGACGTTATCGCCGCTACCGAGGAATAAACTTCATGTAGAACTGCATAAAGCGAACCATGGTGACTACAGACATGACTCTGTCGCGCCTGAAAGTACTGCCCCTGATGCGTCGCTGATTGGTCCTGTCACTGTCACATGGCTCAGACAGGGGCTTTGCAAGATGGATTCGCCAGTAAGAAACACGGAAACGGACGTATCAATCTGCTTTGCAAGGTTAGGAGGACAGTGGATAAAATTGGAGATGAGAGAGTGAGAGGGGAGAGACATGCGGCAAAGGGCCGCAGGCAGGATTCGAACCTGGGCCACCCGCATGCGTGGGTAGCACCTTAGACCGCTAGGGCATCTGCACGCCCAAGAGTTGTTATTATTGACGTAAAAAAAAAATATGGGTATCACAGCTTAACTTTACAAAGAACCAAAACTTTTCTGCCCCCTATGGGCAGCTCTCTCTTTCATCCCACCTTATGGGCAGTCTTCGTCACACATGAAAAACCTTTCAGTTTTAATTTCCGTTTGATTTTTCTTTTGTTTGAATCAAATGACATGACTGCAGCACACATATTCTTAAAGCCCATGTTTTACTGAATAAAAAAGGATGTTTAGAGCTCAACTGTGCACCCCAGGGTTGATGTTTCACAAGCTTTTTCAGACAACAAGTCCAGGAGAGACAAATCCATTAAAAAGTAGCTCAGAGGGTTAATGCACTGGTGCCTGAAGGGGTCAAAGTTCACAGGTAGTGCTGGTTTAGTGCTTGTTTCTCCAGATTCTCAGAATTTTCTGATGATATTCTGGACTGTAAAATGTTGAAATCCCTGAATTCCTTGCATTGTTGTTCCTAAACTGTTGGACTGTTTGCAAATACAGTCTTCCACAAAGTGGAGAACCTCAGACCATTGTTGATTGAGCAACTTAGCCTTTAAAGAGTGCTCTGCTTATACTCAGTCATGGTACCATACAATGTTATTAATAAAACAAGTTACCTGTAGAACAACAGGAGTTTGTTTAAGTATTCCTCAACTTTTCAAGTCTTTCCTCGTGCTTGTCCTAACTTTTTTGGATTGTGTTGCATGTATCAAATTCAGACTACGCAAATATTTCTAAACAACAATAAGATTTATTAGTCTAAACTGAAAATGTAATATCTGTGCTATATTTAGTGAGTATGTGTTAAAAAGATGGATGGGAGTAAGAGTTAACTGAAGACAAAAATAAAAGAAAGATTATTAGGGGTAAAGATGGCAGATATCTTGAATAAAATCAGTTTTATTCCCAGAGCTCATGGTGTGTCTGTTTTTGTCTGTCTTCCAGGAGTTCCTGAACCTCTGGACCAGCAGAAGCAGCAGCAGGTGACCGTAGACGAAGGGACCGAGCTCTTCACCTACAAGGGGAATGACGTGGAGTCCTACGTGGCCACGAGTACGCCCTCCGGCCTCTACCAGCTGGAGCTTCTGTCCACAGAGAAGGACAGCAACTTCAAGGTGTACGCCACCACCACTCCAGAGTCCGACCAGCCCTACCCGGAGCTGCCCTACGACCCGCGGGTGGATGTAACCGCATTGGGACGCACCACCGTCACCCTGGCCTGGAAGCCGACTCCGACAGGCTCTCTGATGGGTCAGCCTGTGCAGTACTGCGTGGTCATCAACAAGGAGCACAACTTCAAGAGCATGTGTGCAGCTGAAGCTAAGATGAGCACTGATGATGCCTTCATGTTGGCTCCAAAGCCCGGTCGTGACTTCAGCCCATTTGACTTTGCACACTTTGGCTTTGTTCCCTCAGACAATGGTTTTGGCAAAGACAGAGGCCTCATGAGTAATAAGATCTCACGGTCGTACACAATCAAACCCAAAGCTTCAGACATTCAGAAGGTGTGCATTGGCAACAAGAACATTTTCACCGTGTCGGAGCTGAAGCCAGACACGCAATACTACTTTGACGTGTTTGCTGTGAATTCTGCAACCAACACCAGCACAGCGTACGTGGGAACATTTGCCCGCACTAAAGAGGAGGCTCGCCAGAAAACGGTGGAGCTGAAGGACGGGAAAGTGTCGGATGTTTTCATCAAGAGAAAGGGCAGCAAGTTCCTGCGCTTTGCTCCTGTATCTTCACACCAGAGGGTCACTCTGTTTGTCCACACCTGTCTGGATGCTGTGCAGGTGCAAGTGAGGCGAGACGGGAAGCTGGTTCTCTCCCAGAACGTGGAGGGAGTTCGGCAGTTCCAGCTGAGAGGAAAGCCCAAAGCAAAATATCTGATCCGTTTGAGAGGCAGCAGAAAAGGAGCCTCCACTCTGAAGGTGCTTGCAACCACGCGACCCAGCAGCAAGCAGCCGTTCCCTTCGCTCCCCGAGGACACTCGCATCAAGGCGTTCGACAAGCTGCGCACATGCTCCTCCGTCACCGTGGCTTGGCTGGGCACGCAGGACCGCAACAAGTACTGCATCTACCGCAAGGAGGTGGCTGACAATTACGGTGAGGAACAGCGGCGCCGGGAGCAGAACCAGTGCGCCGGGCCGGAGACCCGCAGGAAGTCAGAAAAGGTCCTGTGCAAGTACTTCCACAGCCCGAATCTGCAGAAGGCCGTGACCACAGAGACCATCACGGGCTTGGAGCCGGGCAAGACCTACCTGCTGGACGTTTACGTGGTGGGACACAGTGGACACTCGGTGAAATACCAGAGCAAACTGGTGAAAACAAGGAAATACTGCTAAATGACTCTGCAAAGAATAAATCTATTATAAATATATATATTAAATAAGTTTATTTAACTCGAAGTGATATTCTACTAAGGAGTGTATACAGACTGACTACTCACACAGCGGACGGGCCTGTGCCAGTGACTGAACTGTTTGTAGAGAGAGAAATCACCTGTATATTTATGTTTACATTCATCATAGCACCTCTGGGTGGCCCGTAGGGCTAGGTGCTTCGTTTCCAGGCTTGACATCATGTTGCCACCGGGGAGGCAGAACTTCAGAGATCATCTTTCACCTTCTTTGTTGCTGCATGACATTTGCTTTTGTCCGTCATATTTGTGTGTTTCTTCAGTTTCACGTTGACCGGAGGAGGTTCAGTAGCCCCCTGCATTGTATAGATCTCTCTCTGCATATTCACTAGAAGGAATTTAAATTATTTCATACTTTTTGTCTATTTTTGATTGTCTGTTTTTATTGATGACAATAATAACTGTTACGAGGAAATTCCAGTTTTATGAGGAAGTTGTGGTAGTTCGGACATTCCCTTGTGTATCTCAGCCAGTGTTTGCTCTAGAGCCCATCCTGTAAATGTGTTCTGTGCTGGAGATCTGTGTTATTATCACTGTATCGCTGTGTGTGTCACATGTACAGAGTTGTCCTGCCAATATTCATGTACATAAACACTAAATATAGAACAAGTAATCCCTCTGTCACCCTGGGTGTCATGTTCTTTTGCCAACACAGCCGTGGCTCGGAGATGAGAGAGCTCGGAGCGTTTTGTGTTTATGGACTCAGGAACTTAAATTAGGGTTGCATAAGAACAACTGGGAGCTTGTGATTGGAAATGTTAGATTCACCACAAAAGACAAAGGATGAAGAATTCAGAAACATACAGAGGCATCTCAAAAACTTAAAATATCATGTATTTTTTTCCTGATTTAATTCAGACAGTTAAAGTTCTATATTTTCTAGATTCATCTCTTAAAAAGTTAAATATTTATGACTCTTTTGGTTTTAAGCTTGATGATTACGGCTTACAACTCATAAAAATAAAAAATAAGAACTTTGTCATTCCATACAACTGCAAAGGTTTCCTGAGCCCTCATTCTCTCACTCTGGTTCAGTTCACACAACTGGAATCATGGGGAAGACTGCTGACTTGACTAGAGTCCAGAAGACAATCATTGACACCCTTCACAAGGAGGGTAAGCCACAGAAGGCGACCTCAGAAAGGGCAGGCTGTTCTCAGAGGCTGTATCCAAACATATTCATGGAAAGTTGAGTGGTATTGGTCTTGTCTTGTCTTGGTCTCAACTTGGTCTCGACCTCCAGGAGTAGAAGCAACACAGATTGAGAAACAAAGCAGATTCAAAAACTTAGGGGAGCGTCACAAGAAGTGGAGTCAGTGAATCAAGAGTCTGCACACACAGAAGTGTCTGGGACCCTGACAAACTCAGTCATTGGGCATTCCCAGTTGTGATTTATTGATAATATTCATCGATTGTGTTGGATCAGCTGCATTGGTGCTAGCATCCTGGCTAACAGTTACTTAATTTGGAACTGAAAGGGTGTCAAGCTCTTAATGGGTTCTATTGTTGATGTTACTTATTCACACCACTCTTTAACCCCATTTCACCTCTGTTTCTGCCAATTTTTCCCAGATTTCCACCATTTCCCCACTCATTTTGCCTTTCTCAACCCAATTTTGCAGCTTTTTGATAGATTTTCACCATTTCTCCATCCATTATTTGCATTTCTCTACCCATTTTTGCAACTTTTTAACAGATTTTCACCATTTCCCCACTCATCATTGCCTTTCTTGACCCATTTTGCCACTTTAGTTCCATTGTAGCCAATTTTAACCACTTCTCACCATTTCCCCATCCAATTTTTGCCCCCCTTGCCTGTCTTGACCCATTTTTTCCACTTTTTAACAGACTTTCACCATCTCCCCACTCATTTTTGCCTTTCTTGACCCATTTTTCCACTTTTTAACAGATTTTCACCATCTCCTCACCTATTTTTGCCTTTCATGACCCATTTTTCCCACTTTAATTCCATTGTGGCCATTTTAACCACTCCTTACCATTTTCTCATCCACTTTTTGTCCTTTTTTGCCGTTCTTGGCCCATTTTAACAATATTATTCAGGTTATCATGGTATATGGTTATCACAGATAAACTTTACAAATACATGATTTTCCTAACTTTCATGGGCCCCTCATTTGGCCGGGCCCTAGAAAGCTCCCCTCTTTATCCCCCCTTATGGGCGGCCTTGGATGTGTCCAGGAAAATGGGCTACAAGTATTATGTTCCTAGTGTGGAACCACTCCTGAACCACACATGTCATCAGTGTCTCACTGGGGCTAAGGAGAAAAGGACTGCCCCCTGTAGGGAATCTCTGGAGAAATGTCAAGAGGACGATGAGAGACACCAGACTCAACAATCCAGACTAGCTGAAGGCTGCTAACAGAGCATCCTGGGCTAGTGTTGTAGTATTCAAAAACAGTCTAGGTCTCAAGAACATTATCGTCATAATGTCTTGGTCTTGGTCTTCTCTCGGAATCAAGTGCATTTTTACTCAGTCTTGTCTTGGTCTGGCTGGACTTGGGATTTTCCATCAAGACTAGTCAAGGCCACCACTGGTGTACTATTCTTCAGTGTCATTAATGTGGTAGTAATCTAAGCAACAAACAGCTTCAATTCATGGTAAACAGATAAACTTGACTTTTTATAGAAGGATTGATTTTTGACAAGAAGTTCGTTGAACACTTTTGCTAAGTTTTTTTTCATTGTTGTGCTTTGAGTCGCAGACATCTTGTTTTTTTAAAACGTTAAATTTATTTAAAGCAAACTGAAATTAAAGGAGTGTTTTTGTTTACTGTTCAACCTTATGATGACTTTTTATGGTCTTGGATTAGTTTTGATCTCAGAGCACCCTAGTCTCTGGCATGTGTCGGTCTCTTAGAGACAACAACCCTGACCCGGGCCGCGTAACACCCCAGCAGTGCCACGGGCTGAACGCCCCTGAGCAACATTGCATAGATGCAATATATCATGCAAAAGGAGCTCCAACAAATTACTGAGTGCATAAAGGAATATAATTTTCAAGAAGATTAACATTTTTGTGGTCTAATGTTTTTTAATATTCTCAAATTCTGAGATAGTGGATTTTTTGTGAGCTATCAGCTGAAATCATCAAGATCAAAACAAAAAGAGCTTGAAATATTTTGCTCTGTATGAGATGAATCTAGACAATATGAAAGTTTCCCCTTCTTGAATTAAATCACAGGAAAAAAAAAAAGAACTTATTCATGATATTTTTAGCTGCACCTGTACGTGGTCCCCTAGTCTGAAGAGAACTTCCATCCACGCCTTTATCAGATCAACCATTGCTGGACAGTGAAGGGTTGATTGTGGGTAAAGAAGAAAATTTCATTTTTAATTATTAGCCAAAATCCTGACAAAACACTCACTTTCTTAGTGTTTATCTATGATACCAGTAAATCAATGATGACAGTCATATACTGCTTTATCTTACAGGTGAGGCTCATCGTTTCTTAGGTCCAAGCTGTTGGCGGCTTTAAGGAAAAAGACCAGAACCACTGAATTATAACTGCTGGACACCGAGAGTAAACTAGAAAAACATTAAAATTAAAAGAAGGGCTGGGGTTGCTTTTGTGGTAGTGACTGGTAAAATCCTGTTTCTTTGGTGGTGCAGCTGCAGGTTTTGTGATAAACTTTGGATAACAGAGCAAGGGAGAGGAAATTATGCATAAATCAACCTCCTTAGTGCTTAACTGAGATGCTGAGTTCGCAAGAATTGAGGTCCCCATGACCTTTGACCTCCAAAATCTGATCAGTTTATCCTTGAACTCCTGTGAATATAAAGTTTGAAGAAAATCTTTTTTCAGGATTCCTGCCAATGCTTAAATATCCAAAGCTGTGGTTTAGACCAGGTGTTCTCAACCTTTTCAGCATGCGTGTGCAGACAAGGCCGTCTATAAGGGGGATCAAGGGGGAGGTTTCTGGGCCCAGCCAAACTGGAGACCCATGAAGGTCAGCAAAACCATGGTCCACTGTGTAGATAAGCTGTGAAAACCATATTTTCTATTTGACCTGAATAATACCAACTCTTATCAATGTAACAAATGTCTTTATTTGTTCATTTGTGTAGGAAATAGCCTTCTTTACATGGAAATGACTTAAAAACATAATTAAAATTTGTTTAAAAATGTTAAAACTGGTTAATAATGGCAAAAATGGCAGAAAAGGTGATGAAATTGGATTTTTAAAGAATATAAATGCATCAAAAGTAGCAAAAATGGGCACAAAAAGTGGTAAAGTGCAAAAAACTGGTGGAAATTAGGTGGACTGGGATGAAAAATTGATATAAACTGGCAAAATGGGTTAACTCTGGTTAAAATGTGGAAAAAGGAGTATAAAAAGTGGTTGACAGAGGCAAAAATAGACAGATAGTGGAAAGCATCGGTTTATAAGTGGCAAAAACAGGGAGAAAAAAGTGATAGGAAGGGTTTAAAATGGACAAAAATGGATTTGAAGTGGCCAAAATGTGCTAAAATTGGCTAAATTGGTTTGAAAAAGTTGTAGAAAAATGATTGACATTTGATCAAACTGGTATAAAGTGGCAAAAGTGTTATTTAAAAAAAAAAATTCTTAGGTTTTTTTTGAAGGCATCTGTTGACCCCCTCTCAGTGTCATCTTTGACTCTTTATGGAGAGTTATCACTACTGAAATGTCATCTTTGACTCTTTATGGAGAGTTAACACTACTGAAATGTCATCTTTGACTCTTTATGGAGAGTTAACACCACTGAAATGTCATCTTTGACTCTTTATGGAGAGTTATCACTACTGAAATGTCATCTTTGACTCTTTATGGAGAGTTATCACTACTGAAGTGTCATCTTTGACTCTTTTTGGAGAGTTATCACTACTGAAGTGTCATCTTTGACTCTTTATGGAGAGTTATCACTACTGAAATGTCATCTTTGACTCTTTATGGAGAGTTATCACTACTGAAATGTCATCTTTGACTCTTTATGGAGAGTTAACACTACTGAAATGTCATCTTTGACTCTTTATGGAGAGTTAACACCACTGAAATGTCATCTTTGACTCTTTATGGAGAGTTATCACTACTGAAATGTCATCTTTGACTCTTTATGGAGAGTTATCACTACTGAAGTGTCATCTTTGACTCTTTTTGGAGAGTTAACACTACTGAAGTGTCATCTTTGACTCTTTATGGAGAGTTATCACTACTGAAGTGTCATCTTTGACTCTTTATGGAGAGCTATCACTACTGAAGTGTCATCTTTGACTCTTTTTTGAGTTGAAAATTAGCTCTTCATAGCATTAAACAGCATTACTGTAGCTCTACACTTCTATATAGTGTTAGAAAATTACTCTCATTGGATCGTTGTCTATTTCTAAAGTGTTGTTCTGATATTTACTCTTTAACATGTAAATATTTATGGCATTAATTACTAAAAATGCAAGAATACTGCTAAAATAAAGATTTTAACGTAACTTCCTTTCACTTTGGGTGTAACATTTGAGCTTTTCCAATTCAAATAACTGACACATTGCTGTGTCCCTTTCATTACTACTAAAGATTCAGGGTTTTTTTGGTAAGGATGAAGCAAAGAGACAAATACTGAGTTAGGAAACACTCTTTAATGAGTATCAGCACACCAGCCTTTCCCGTAGATCAATACGTTTCACATAAGGAGGGAGAAAAGATGCTAAAAGTGCACTTCCTGGTTCATGCTGCAGGATAGAATTGTCTGCAACGTGACTCAGGATGAGCACTCTATTTACTAAGATATATTTTTGGGCAATTTATGCTTCGTCCCAGAGAGGACGACAGCGGATGGAGTCATTAACATGGACGAGACATGCGGGACAGTTGCCCCAGGCCGGACCCAAACCAGGGGCAGCCCGTTGCACATGGGGCTCAATCCAACCCTTCCGCAACCCCTATGGTTGTTTTACCTTTTTACTGATTTTATAAATCCATCATGGTCAATATAACTTGAAAAAAAAATCTTTTAAATGTCATGGTAAATATGTTCACCCCCTTTAAAGTGGCAAACCAAATTCAACAGAGGTCCAGCCAATTTCTGCTAGTAGTCTCACAGCTAGTGAAATGGGAATCACCTGAGTGATTGTAGTGTGAAGACAGCAGACACTAGATAGTCCAGTCACTGGTTAATCACTACTCATGGCTACCATTAAACCACAAAGACAAAAGAACACTCCAAGCAACTCAAACAGAAGACATTGATCAGTATAAGTCAGGGGATGGATCAAAAAAAAAAATCAAGGCACTGAACATCCCCAAGGATTCAGCTAAATCAATCAAAAAATTGAAGGAATATAGCCTATGTGTGAATCTGCCTAGATCAGGCCGTCCTCACAAACTGAGTGACCGTGCAAGAAGGAGACTAGTGAGAGAGGCCACCAAGACACCTATGACTACTCTGAAGGAGCTCCAAGCTTCAGCTCCAGATGTGCAAGCCTGATTGACAGCTATCCACACAGACTCAGTGTTGAGATTGCAGCCAAAGGTGACTCTAATTGAAGGGGGTGAATATTTAGGCAGTCAATTATTTCACAATACAAATTATTGTTGAGTTGACTTGTGTTTCCACTTTGACTGTAAAGAGGGTTTTTTTTTTGTCAAAAAGCCAAATTAAATGATTAATTTAAAAATTCGATAAAGGGGTAAAAGACATCCAAAGGGGTTCATACTTTTATTGGAACCGCATGTGTAGATTTAATATGTCATCCTGGAACTGCATTGTTAAAGAAAGCTCTGAAGAAAGACAAGAGAGGGATCGGTCTCAAGTCAACAGCATTTATTCTGCTCACAGGTAAAGCATGTGCTCAGCGCTGAGGTCCCAGAAAAGTGAGCCCCGATACACAAAAGAGACTATCACTTATCTTCTTGGGCCGCGCCCCGTACAATGGGTTGGTCTTCTAGCAGTCCAGTTTATACTGGTCTAGGGCCTTCTTCTATCATGGGCTGCGCCAACCTTGTCAGCCCACGTACATCCACTCTTTTATGTATCAAAATAGTGTGTGTGTGTTGGTTTCAAGGCATGTAGCTAACGAGCAGTGGAGGAGGCATAGTTCTAGTGGATACAGATATCTCTTGTTATTCAGAAACATCCTGTGCTCCTAAAGATTACAAAGCAGCATTGTTTTAGACACAGGATCAGCAGCATTATACACTAACTTTACCAAAGCAAAAATCCAGATATCCTTCAGCATGTGTAGATACAATATGTCATCCTGTGAATACTTGGTAGTTACAAAATTCATAAAGCATTAATGAAAATCATGCAAATGTTGAAAAAAGATGCACATGCAACATGCAGGCCAAATCATGAGGCAGCATTAAATAAAAGTTAAAAACTTCATAAAATATCCAAGACAGACCTGAAATTACATAAAACATACAACACAAACAAGAAGCAGCATTAAAGCTCCAAGATGCAGGCATGAGTGCATGGGATGATGGGTTTGACAGTTCCTCTCAGCAGTTTTAGGGGAGTGTTGGGAGTCATATCCGACCAAAACGCACAATGTAAGGGCACAAAAATGTCCATATTTTCTGTGTCTTTCTTTGTGAGGCTGTGCACCTTTAAACTGTGCACGCCATTTAACGGTATGATGACAAATCCGTGCCAAAGCCTGGTTCAACTTGGAGCAATGTGAGTGCAGGCCAGCGTGGTGCTAGAGTGGGATGCAAGCATGCTTCGGCACAGTACAAGGCAACCGGGCGTAGTGCAAGTTTGCCTGCAGTAATACCTTTAACTTTTAGAGAACTTTAGCAAACATGAGCCACATGAAATTCCAGACCAACTGAAGTAATCAAGTAAGCACTGGTACGGTTAGTTAAATTCTAGTGTTTGTATAAGAAAAAATAATTATATCGTTATTCAATCACATTGTTTTGCTTAAAGGAAAAGAGAAGCTGGAAAAAAAAACACAAAAATGACATTTTCTTAGCTATATGTTTGGATAACTCTATAATCAGAATAATAGAACTAAAACCAACGGTGACATTTAACAGGCCGCCATCTCTAGAGCAATCTTCCTGTCTAACTACCCCAACTTAAAAGATGTACAATTAAAAAATCAGGCTCTGAATGTGGTAGATTGGATGACTGGCGCTTCCATTTAACCATTAGACAGAGTTAACCACAAATAAGCAGAGAGAAAAGCCAGACGCACATCAGCACACATATCCACACGTTCCAATTAACAGCAGTCTCAGGTGAATGGAAATGCTCTCTCTGTTGTGGCCAAGAAAAGCAGCTGTTTGCCTTGTTTCCATCAGGACCCTGATTCTTAGTAGCTGCACTTCGATTCATCGCCACAGCTCACTGTCAATCACGCGCTCCTGGACCGAGGAAACGCAGGGAGGCTCCACCTGGCTTCCATTAACCTGCCGTTGGCCTGAAATAATGTGCTGGAGCTTCCAGAGAGCAGGTTATCCCTCGAAACGTCTGCTAATAAAGCTGACTTAGCTCTGCATGTGTGAAGTGGCTTCTTTAAAGAATCTCTGGTCAACCAAAGAGGTCCGGCGTTGGAAAAAGTGAACACACGCTTCCTTTTAGCCAACATGCTTCAGGGAATCTCCTCACAAACACTCAGCAAACATACACAGACAGAGGAACCTCTATCCCAGAGCTAACCATCTGCAGGGCTGTCCGTGTTTATCTTCAGCGTGGTAATGAGCGCAGGGCTTTGATGTATGAGGTTTGTATACATGTGAGTCCACGGAGCCTGCTGACGAGTGGAGACAGACATGTAGGGAGAGGGTAAGTGGTGGAGTAAATCGCAGCGGTGCACGGAAGACCTGGCTCTGATTCCTGGTTTGGTGACTTTGTCTTCTCAACTGATTAGACTCCGACTGAGGAAAGATGTCAGTAACAGCCCAGGAATAAATAACCCTAGAAAAAAAAGGAGTAAACAGATTTTTGACCATCAATCATGTTTGCACGATGCCACAAATGACCAAACAAAGGGTTTGGATCAAATCCAGCAAATGTTGAAAGAACAAATCATCAAATCCTTGGATGCCAAGTCAGACCACTGTCTTTTTGCCTGTCATGATGGTCTGTGCTGCAGACCTCTGGGAGTGCTCAGCTCCTTGGTAAATTGTGATAAGAGCTCCTTGGAAGCATTCAGTCCTCCTGCTAAACTGTTCATAAACTCCTAAGACCCAGCATGCACATATGAGGATATTACATTTTGGCTTTTCTACAACATAGTAATAATTTCTGCTGTTAGAACTTTTGAGATTATTGTCCAGAATGTCCATTAATGTTTAAGTGATTACCTTGAAATATAAGTCTAATTTGTTGTTTGAATATTTTCAGGAATTTGCATGGAAATCATAAAATATTTTCCTGGAAATTAATGAATATGTTTTCATTTTTGTTGAGTTACGTTGGAAGATTTTGCCTTGAAATTTTGGGGGGGTATTTTCATGGGAATTTATTTAAATTTCTTCGTGAACTGGATTGGGAATATGGAGTGTAGGGGTAAGCTTGCAAAGCAGATGGATACGCCTGTTTCTGTGTTTTTCACTGGCGAATCCATCTCGCAAAGCTCCAGTCTGAACAGTTTGGGCCCGGTTAGAAAGTGACAGGATCAATCAGCGTCGAGGAGCAGTACTTTCGGGAGCGACGTAAACAAGCAGCATCAAAAAGCCGGTGCAAATATGGCGGAAGACATTAGCCATTAGCGTTCCGGTAAAAGCCCCAGTTTAATCGGAACTTGACGACATTTCTTTATCAAAGGAAGAACAAAGAACAGCGAAGAGTTTTCTTCTTTTCAAAAATGCTAAAAGTCATGTACTGACATGTCTACAGTCACCATGGTTCGCGTTCTATGGAGTTTACTCCTTGGTAGCGGATACAATGTCACGTGTTTTGTTGCTCTGATTGTCCCGTAAAGATGTGACAGACAGAACGTTCATCCAATCACCCTCCAAATTTTTTTTCAAAGCCTCTGCCCTTTCTGAAACATAGTCTACGAGAGGTTTTCTAGATGGATGTGTGAAACAAATCCATCTGGCGTGTCAGGATGACCATATCATGGTGCACTGACCAGTATTTTCCTGGAAATTCTCTGCTAGCAGTGCAAAACAGTGTGTGCTGTTTTTAAGCCTGTGTAACTACTTCGGTCCCCTTAAAGGTCCGTGGTCCCTACTATGGAAATCACAGCTCTAAAGCCTGATTTATGCTTCTGCGTTGCGTCGACGGTGTAGCTACGCGTAGCCCTCTGCATCGACATGCACCTCCAAAAAATCCCAACTACACACTGTGGCGACGCGGCCTGCAAGGGCTGTGATTGGTCTGCTCACAATGTCATTTCCGGCAGTTGCTTTTTCTGGTCTTCCTCCCGGCAACACTGCCATTTTTAAAGTTTTTGTGGAGCAGTGCGAGTGTTTCAACGATGGATCAAGTTGCACCTCAGTCGCCGTTGTTTACTGTGACCGGAAGATAAACAAGGATTCGGGTGTGACCCCTCTGAAATCATACACACACAGCCACACCCCCCTAGTGGCATGGCGGTGAATTGCAGAGCAACGTGTTCCCTCGACGCAGAACTTCGAATGGTCAACGACGCAGAAGCATACATCAGGCTTAAGGACTCATTCTTGATGGTTTAACTTCACCAGAGTGACGCACCACACAGCCAATGAGCAGGTTTTGTCTGGTGTTTTTGGTAGAGGGGATATTTGGGGAAACAAATCAATTTTCATAAATTAAAATAGAACATAAAATATGTGTAACATAAAATACCAGATTAACTGAATCATATGACATAACACATGAAAAGCTGTTTTAGCGTCAAAGAGATTCTTGCAGAGCTTTTTTGGTAAATAAATCTAAGCTGTCTGCTTCTCCTTGCACTTAAACATTCTTTTATAGATACATGAATGTTAACATACAGGTGAGTGGCAAAGAAACCAAAATCTTGAAGAGTTTCTTGAGGTCACCTTCCCATTACATTCTTTAACAGTATCAGGAGAAAGTCTCACATGTGCTGTTTAGACAGTGTTGGTAGCATTAGTAGAATTCCCATCTCCAGCGTGCATTGAGGGAGGCTGCAGGAGCTGGCCTTTGTGTGCGTGTTGTGTGAATACACTCGCTGCTGAACTCAGAGCAGAGTGACACTTTTGGACAGAGACCGTGAAAAAGGAGGAGAAGCTCGAACAGAATCCAAACAGAGACAGAAAGCAAACAGACGGACACGCTGGGAGGGCTTTGACAGCAAGTCTGAGTGCAGAGAAAAGCCGAGAAACAGCAGTGAGGGTGAAAAGCTCAGCACTGAATCAGGGAAAGAAGAGCTCCTGCTATCTAACAGGTTTGGCACCAGAGACTCCTCGGTGGAAATTATTTGCCTTCACAGTAGGCTGCTAACTTTGACTGGCAATACACCGGGGTGACTTTGGGTCTGATTCTGGGCCTGATCTGGTCTCATTCCAGTGGGGGGGTATGGCTAAATAAGAGACTTTATAACGCTTATCATTTGTAGAAGACAGCTTTAAGTGTTTGGAGTAACACAATTATTTTACAGCTTTTCATCATGTCAGGGCCTCCATGATCAAGAATCATAAAGATCAAATGTGAGTCCCTGTGATACCTGATCAGACTGTGAGTTATCTCCCACTGTGTATTATAGTTTTCTATTACAAGTGTTCACCCCTTGGATGTTTTCCTCTTCACTTGGGGCGTCCAAACTATTGCCCAGGGGCCAAATGCAGCCCGTGGTCCAATTTTGATCGTCCTGCAGCAAATATAAGAAAAAAAAAAAGAAATATGGCCCACATCTGAGCATGAAGCTCGTGCTTGACTGTACTGAACTTCATAGTTTCAGCACTAGACGGTGCTACCATGCTAATATTGAAAACAAACATCTCAGCAGGAAGAATTTATTCATTTTTTTGTGACTAAACTGAGACAGTACTGTACATGGTAAATATATTAGCAATCAAATAATATCTTTTCCCTGATGAGTTTCAACAGCAAATAGCACTACCAGTAATATTCCAGGGGCGGAGCCAGTGGCAGCCAGGGCTAAACAGGGCCCCCTGAAATCTGACTGGTACCACCAACAACCTGGAAATGATTCTCTATTTGCTTTGTCAGCCATTACATCGAGCATTTAGCGTTAGTTCAGGCAGACCACAGAGTCAAGCTCTTCCCTGATCAGCTGACGTAGTGCATGCCGCCTTATTTAAACTGGTCTCGCCTGGCCAAGCTCTGCCGTGCTCTCTGCAAGCTGCTCCTGCAACCTTCCTCCACCCCAGCTCCTCCAATATTCTGCTTCTGACTTGAACAATGTCATATACCTCATCTTGTGGATATTAAAGTGGCCCCAACGTCCTTACATATTTCTGTACGTGGCCCTCACAAACCTCTGGTTGGAAGATTGAATGCCGAAGAGAACGGTGTATGATGGCAGATTTGTTGTGGTTTAGCTGCTATTTGCAGGAGTTAACTGAGAACAGAGTTAAATTTACCTGAAGATCTCCATTGTGGCACACAGCAACGATGTCCAGAAGTGCTTTTAACCATCTTTGAAACATCATTTTAGCACGTTTGGATTCCATTATGATAAAGAGTAACCACAATTTTTCAAGATTTCTTCAAAGTGATGTCGTTTAAAACCAAAAGTAATTTAAAAGAAGTGATTGGATAGGTCTCAATCAGGCTTGCACATCTTGACACTGCAATTTGACTCCATTCTTCTTTGCAAAACTGTCAGGTTACATGGGGTTTGGGTTTGAGCAGCACTTTTCAAATCCAGCCAATTCTCTATTGAATTGAGATCTGGGCTTTGACTCGGCCACTCCAGAACTTTTGCCTTGCTGTCTTTAAACCATTGCTATGTAGCTTTTTCTGTATGCTTGAGGTTATATTATATTTTGTCGCATTCATTTTACCCTCTACCTTTACAAGCCGTCCAGGGCCGCCTGCTAAAAAGCATCCCCACAGCATGATGCTGCCACCACTGTCCTTTATAGTGGGGATGGTGTGTTTGTGGTGATGTGTAGCGTTTGGTGTCTGCCAAACATAATGTCTTCTCTGATGGCCTAAAAGCCCTTTCTTCTTCTTGACCTTGGAGTCTCCCAGTCTCCTAGTTCAGATTTAATCTGAGTTTTCTTCAACAGTGGCTTTCTCCCATAAAGCTTTGACTGGTGAAGAACCCGGCCAACAGTTGTTGTATGCAGAGTCTCTCCCATCTCAGCTGTGAAGCTTGTAACTCCTTCAGAGTAGTCATAGGTATTTGTGAGGACGGTATGATGATGATGATGATAATGATGGAATTAACTGAGCTCCGGGGGATGTGGAATTTCTTTTTGTATCCATCTCCGGACTTATACTTTTCAATAACATTTCTCTGAGTTGCTTGGAGTGCTCTTTTGTCCTTATGGTGTAATGGTAGTAAACCTTAAAGACACAGGTGTCTTTATACTACAGTCACATGAAACACATTCATTGCACTCAGGTGATCCCCATTTCACTAATACTGCTTTCCCAATAAAATTAGCACGTAAAGGCAGGTTTTCAAAAACAATCTGCAAGTGATTCCCTTCCCATTGGCAGCAGAGCCGGGTCTGATCGCCAGCAGATGAGCTGCATGGCTGTTTTTTTTTTTTCCCTCTGGTGCGTCCTGTTATAGTCATCATGTTGATGACATCATCAGTGCGTCGAAACACAGCTAGGTAAACAATGGAAAGGAGCATGGAAGCCATGAACACAGTGGTCAGCTGTTTTCTGTATTTTGCACTTTTTTCCCTCTTTCAAAACATACAAACTCAGCACAGACTGAACAACATTCGAGCGCTGATGATATGAAGGCGGATGGAATTTCAAAGTCCAAAAAACAACAATGCTCATCGCTCAGCTGCCGACGTCCTTTTGTTGCCCCAAGTTACGGGTGCGATTTTATGACGTAGGCACATTACGCTGAAGTCATCCAGCGTTCACCCGGGTGTGACGTTCCCACTGGAGCTGATCGGAGATGAGCCGATAAAAACCCGTGTCCATTGCAGGGTCAGTCGACGCTGGTCTGAATGCCAATTAGATCCTTTCCCATTGCTGACAGGAGCAGATTGTTAGCGTGTTTAAACATGTTTTTCGGCCAGTGGGAAAGGGGTGTAATTGTGAGACTGTTAGCACCAATTGGCTGGACCTCTGTTGGATTAAGAGGGTTCTTTGTCTAAAAAAGACAAAAAGCAAACTATTTTAACCACCTAAACATCTAAAGGGTTGAATACTATATATAGGCACTATACCTTCATGCATTTCTTAGATAACCCATTCATAAGTAAGAGTGGACATTTATGCAAAGTCTGAAGAAAATCTCCCCAAGCAATCTTGAGATATAATAATTTGAAGAAATAGAAGAACATGAGGTCCACTGACCTTGAACTTTGCCCTTCAAAATCAGTTCATCCTTGAGTCAGAGTGGACTTTTGTGCAAAGTCTGAAGAAACACAATGCCCTCTTCCTCAGCCAAAAATAAAGTTCGAAACTATGATCGCCTCAGGTTTGAGGCCAGCCTTGGAAATACCCAAAGTAAACCGTGCAAAATGAAGCTCTGACGCTCTAAGATCTCTAACATGCACTCAGAGAGGGAGCCCCCGCTGTGAGTAAAGAGGAGAAGACCATGATGGAAACGATTCCACTTCGTCTGCTCCAAGATAGATCATTGTTGAGGCGCAGCTCCAAACCTACATAGCTGTGATTTAGCACAGGGCCAGGCAGGAATCAGAGGCTTGCTTTCCAAACCCACCCTAACCAAGAACCCATTCTCAGGAAGGGTGGAGAGGGACCAGTGGCCCTCGGGCATTACCCGTCCCAGCCGATCTCCATTAGGATAACTCAAGAAGAGTGAGGGAAAACAATGAAGGGCTCCTGAATGTGACTTTAGTTTAATCCTCTTGCAAGGTCAGCTTTAGACAGAAATATGAACAATCCTGGACACACAAAAAACATTTCAGTAACCTTGGATGACGATCCTGCTGCTACGTCTGCTCTTAAATGTGATCCTCGGTGTTGGCTCAGTAGTGTGCACATGTAAAGCTTTGTGTGTTTGTGTACTCACTGCCATCACCCGAGATGCATTAGGGGTGGTCCCCGAGCTCTCCTGTGCTCATGAAATCACTCCTAAGTGCCTGTAATTTCTCATGCTTCATCAGCACTGTAATTTCCAAAGACTCCCACTGAAGACCCTCCTTCAGTGGCGACCCGGGGTTGTCAAATAAAAACATCATTTATCCAGTGACCTCGGAGCTTCAGGAAATGGTCTGCTGGCTGCTAGTGACGGCCTTGAAATAAGGAGCCGTGGTGGAGGACTGTGGGGGTTTGTGAAACATGAAACAAAAGGTGGTCTGGCCCCTAAATCTACAGTATCAGGTTAGAGAGATTTCAGAAAAATGCACACATCCATTTGGAAAAATCTTGTATGGAACCATTTGTATGTTTGCCAAACTGAGGTTTTCCTCCAGAGAAAATATTTACCTAGAAAAAAAGAAACTCTCAAAGTATTTATTTCAATGCGATCCGCTCCTTCATCATGTCCTAAATGTGGTTTCTGTAGTTTTTGGCCTTCAGAGGTTCAACAGGCAGCCCAGCCAATGAGCGGCTCTTTTCCATGGTCGGGTACTTTCAGGCTCAGCGTCTCGCTCCTCTGGGATTAAAGATCCAAACATCTTTAATGGTTTAAAAATGTTTATAATGGTAGACAAATGCTTCTCTGTCTGCTGCTGCTGCTGCTGCTGCTGCAGGTTTTTAGATTGTCCAAGTTGTCATCACTTCAAAATGCCCTACATGAGAGCTTTCAACATTAAAATGTACAAATATTAGTCAGAAATGAGAAGGAAATTAGATTAAAAGGTTGAGACATATGTAAGTTAACAGAGTAACAGGGAATTGTATGTAGATTTTTTTGCTGCAAATGTTGACAAAACACATCCATTTTTTTTGCTCTGAGTTCTTACATAACCTCAAATAACTTGTGAAATAATCTCAAATTTCTCCAACAGTTTCAAATGCAAAGAAATCCTGAATTAACAGCAAGGGTTTTTTTTCCTCAGTTTTAATGTCAACTCTAAAATCCTATGTGTGCATGAAATTGGGACCATTACACCATTTTAAGGTTTTTTGCCTCTTTCATGGCTTGGTTTTATTGAAGCAGGGCAAATACAGGGACACCCCCCCCCCCCCCCCCCCCCATGCTACAATGATATAAAACCAGCAAGCAATTCATCTCAATACAGTCTGTTGTTAGCTGATGTCACTGCATTCATTAAAAGTTAGCAGCCAGCTACATGCTCTGTTTTTGTTTATTCTGAGGTAAATTTCCCAAATCTATCAGCCACAGTGGTCTATGGGTGATTAAAAGTATCAAAATGGAGAAATTTGTGCCAGAAAACAGTAAATCTAATCCCCAACATCTATCTGTCTGCTGTTGCACAGAGCCAGGTTCTGATCATAGTTTGTTCTAAAGAAAATGGTGAAAAGATGCTTAAAAGTGGCAAAAATTAGATTTGCTCAAGTAGTGACATACTGTGTTTTTATTTACTGTAGGTGAATCTCCCAAATCTATCAGTCACAGTGGTCCATGGGTCATTAAAAGTATCGTCATGGAGAAATTTGTGCCAGAAAATGTCATGTCTGTCTGTTAAGTATCTGTTTGTCTCAAGTCTTGTATTCCCCTTTTTATGTTGAAGATCACTCACCCCTGCCTCTGTTTCAGGTTTGTGTCCAATCACTCCCCATTACCTCTTGTTTTTTTTACCTCTTGTCTCACTCTGTCTCGTCGCCAGGCCGTTGAACGTCACAGTCAGGTTCCAGCACTCTTTTTCTAGTCGCGTTATCAACTGTAATCTGACCCTGTTTGTTTTTGTCTTTTGCCTCACGTTTTGGATACCTCTGCCTTGTCTGACTGCCTGCCTGTGTACCGAACCCGACCTGTTAATAAATAGTGTTTTTTGGAACTGTCTTCTTGTCTCTTGTACTGTTTATGACAGAAAACAGTAAATTTAATCACCAACATCTGTCTCTCTGCTGGGGCACAGAGCTAGGCTCTGATCAGAGCTTGTTGTAAAGTAACTGGTGAAAAGCAGCTCAAAAGTGGCAAAAACTAATTAAAAGTGGCAAAAAACTGATGGCTCAAGTAGTGACATGCTGTGTTTTTGTTCATTGCGAGGTAAACTTCCTAAATCTATCAGCCACAGTGGCCTACGGGTCATTAAAGTGATCATAACAGAGAGATTTGTGCCAGAAAACAGTAAATTTAATCACCAACATCTGTCTCTCTGCTGGGGCATAGAGCTAGGCTCTGATCAGAATTTGTTGTAAAGTAACTGGTGAAAAGCGGCTCAAAAGTGGCAAAAACTGGTTAAAAGTGGCAAAAATGGGACGGCGAAAGCAGTGACATGCTGTGTTTTTGTTCATTCTGAGGTAAGTTTCCCAAATCCATCAGCCATAGTAGACTACAGGTCATTGAAAGTATCATAATGGACAAATTTGTACCAGAAAACAGTAAATCTAATCCCCAAAATTGGTTAAAAGAGGCAAAATGGGTCAAATATGGAAAAAAAGATGTGAAAAATAGGCAGAAACTTTAAGGGAAAAAGGGTTAAAAAGTGGCACATATAAGTAATTTGAACATGTGAACCCAGTTATAGCTTGACACACTTTTTAGCTCTAAAATGATGCAACTGATGCTAGTGTCATTGCTACTGATCCAGCACATATGCATTAATACCATCAATAAATCCCAACTGGGGAGAGCCCATTTACTGGGTTTTTCATGGTTCCAGAGCAAATGGAAGTGGGAACCAAAGTCAGCATCGACCCTTGCGTACCCATCATCCTTTGTGCTCCCTTGCTGTGGATGCCATGTGTGGCGGGGGAGAACCAGGTAACAATGTTTTAGGGGTTGTGGAGTCTCCAGAAACTTTTAAAACTCAAGTTTGGAAGCATTTTGGTTTCCTGGTGTCAAGAAATGAGAGAGGAGAAAAGGTGATGGACAAATTTAAAAAACAGTATGCAAACACTGCCAGACTGTGGTAACACAGTTCCAGAATAAATGCTGTCCAACGTTCAATAGACTTATTACGGAGACGTTATTGTGCCGTGAGATTTTGATGCCCTTACATCCCTATACCAACAATCATTTCATGCTTTCTGCAAGCATTTTACTTTCACTTTCTAAGGCGGAGCAGAGCTCGGAGGGCAGGGGTGTAAAAAGGCTTTTAGGAGCCGTGTTTGGACCAGTAACTTTTATTATAAACAAAACAACCAGCAGGTCACTGGCCCTGCTCTATGGGCCGTTGAATATTGGGAAAATAAAACCCTAAAGAAATCATACTGGCCCAAAAATGTGTTGTCCCAATGGGAAAATGCCCTTTACGCCAGATTCCCAGTCCAGCTCTGGACGGTGGGGAAGCCAGTTTGCAACCATCCAACAGAAACACAGCCTGCTCCATGAAGCTCTCACCAGGGTGTAAAACTTTCCAATACCTACTTTAGTCTCTCTGTTTTCTTTGTTCCATCTGTTCCCATCCTCGTCTGTGTCTAGCCTCAGCTGATGAATGAAACATGACTAAAACAGGTAGACGCTTAAAAGCCACTTTTGCACTGAAAAGTCTCACTAACCATCAGATTTTCTTTTCTTAGCCATTCATTGTCCACTCAGGATAAATCCTCCTGATTTTTAGTGATCCTCCTACTAAATGAAGTTAACATTTGTGGTTTGAGGGAAATTCCTCCAGAGCTTTTTGGATGGATTGCCATAGAAATGTGCAGAGACATTCATATTGACCTCTGAATGAATTATAATCGTTCTGGTGATCCCTCAGAGCAAACGTCTGCAACCATTTCACCTTAAAATAAACATTCATAATAATTTTGATGGTACAGTGATTTTTAATAGAAAGAATAATGACTTTTTCATTCCCAGTGCTCCCCAAACATCTGCTCCTGTACTGTGTAGCTTGGTTTGACCGTCTACCGGAAGAATTACGTAATGGCTTTCTAGCACAAGCCCCTGAAGGCTAACACCTCTTGTTACCAGTTTAGGTGGAACATTCTCAGACATAGAGACTCAGGTACCAAAGAAAGACGAGAAAGGGAAAGAATACAGAGGACCTTAACTTAAAATGTTGAAATGAAGACAAACTGAATCACACTGTAAGCATATTTATTTCCTTTTTTATGATTTGTGTTCATGGGATTAAACACACACACTGCAGTGATAAGAGCAGCAGCCTCTGTGGTTAAATTATTCAGCCAAGAAGTGCTTGAAAAACTGAGGTTCCTCAAGTGTCCACTGGAGGCCAGGTGCAGAAGAACAGGAAGTGGTGCATTCCATGTGAAAGTGCCATTTTTACATCAGAAATAAACCTGATTATACAGCCTGGTTCAAAGGACCACTCTGGTCTGGCAAACACTACACAGGGGTGAATCTTTTCTTTAACTAGTCCATTTTTGTTTTAAATGAGGATACTGAGTGATGCATACTTAGGGACATGGCTCATGAGACTGCAAACTAGTACTCTGTAGCTGTTTGTCAGGAGGCTTGATCTCCAATTTCCACACACAACGGCTGCGCCAGGATCTGCTGGCGAATCAAACTGCGGAGAGAGTCGCTCCCTCTCTAGTCAATCGAAGCAGTTCCACTGCCCGCGCTCCAGTCCGGCTCTGGCTCATCCCTGAAGGGCCACTCCCCTTTGCTTTTGCTGGAGATACTCCGCAGGTCTTTTTCAGCGCTGATCGCTGCCAAACTGTGTCAGTCCACATAGAGCAGATCGATCAAACAGCCGGAACTGTACACCTGTTAATACCATGGAAAAACTTTAATCTTCTTCATGATATTGCAAGTTTTAAAACCATATTATCGAAACAATGGTTACCTTAATCAGTGATGGGATCCAAAAATACCAGTGCAAGCACATGTAATAGTATCTTAATTTGTTGTACAGTCAAAGTAAACGCACACGGTTGTACAAATTCCAAAGGCACACCTAGACTTTCCTTATGGCACACCAGTGCCTCGCCACACCATTCAACAAACACTGGTCTATTCTCACTATATCCAAATGAAGACAAAATGAAGACAAATAAATATTAGGGCTGTCAATAGATTACAATTTTTAATCATTATTAATCTCACAAATTCCATAGTTAACTCGCGATTAATCGCAAATTAATCACACTTTTTTTCTGTTCTAAATGTACCTTACAGTACTATTTCTCAAGATTCAAATACCCTGATCAATACAAGTGGACAAAAATGCTTTCTCTATGCAGATGTTTGTTCATGTCAACAACCCAAAACAACAACAGATAAAGTCCAGAAAATTCTCTAGTCTCAAAGATACTGAACGCTGCAAAACGAAGCAAAACATTGTCGTGTCAAACGAGGCCTTAGGTGATACTACATGGATGTCCATCTGACATCAGCATCATACTGCTTTTGGTTAACCTCACCTTTAAAAATATATCTGTACTCTTCAGATATTAAGACTCTAATGGGGTAACGAGCAGTTTACACCTGATAAAAAGATGGGGGATTTAAGTCAAGTAGTATCAATGCCACTCAGAAATTAAAAGACCTTTATCAAGATGGAGTGCTTCTTGCTTTTGAGCAGTTACATGAGGATTAACAAATCCCCTCAAAACATTGTTTTTTTTTTATATTTACAGTTAAAAAGCTTCATGTTGTACAAATATGAACAGATTATGTGTGTTTATTCCTCCTCTATCAAAAATAAAGGAGAGCTAAAGGTAATACAAATGGGAAGCGCTGCCTCCCTCAATATTGCGACATGTTGATGTCTAACACTGAAAATTCTGCTATGGATGAAGGAAATGCATGGAAAAATATCCAAGAAAATGATGATGAGGAAGCCTGGAACAAGGCGTATTTAAAGGTTAAAGGTAAACCTCATCACAAGTCTGCTAATATTCCAGATACGTGTAGTAAATGCTTTGATGAGAAGGCACTCTTCTTCACTATTTATAGAAATGTACTAAGACTCAAAACTTTTGGAGAAATTTTATAAATGTAAATTTTTTATCAGAGATGTTTTTATCAAAATTAGGTGTCAAACTTTGTGTGCTTGGAAATATCCAGAGGACTTAACATTTACAGAAACAGACAAAAGTACTGGATTTTGGACTTCCTCAAGCAAGAAGAGCTATTTTACTATGTTGGAAAGTACTGATGCACCTTCTTTGAATCTGGATAAAGGAACTTTTTGAAAGTACCCAATCTCATTCTTCCCCTTAGCCCTTATTTTAGCCTTTCCCCTTGGTTCTGCACCTTCACGTCTGGTGAAGATGTAACCCAGTTCTCTTTTTGAGGCCCAGGGCTAAGAGCTAAGGGCTACAAGGAGCTGGAAACAGAGATTCTTCAGGACCACACTTTGAACCGAGGAGTGAATTTCCCACCATGCACTGCGTTCACTTGCAAAATGGCACAACAGATTACAAAAGAGGCGCATAAATGTAAATATTTTCAGCCTTTATGATTATAGAAAATACAACAGTTGTGTTTTCTCATTTATTCAATCTTAGGGATGGGAGTTCATTGCTATGAGGGGAAAGGGGAAAGGGCAGACGAAGGGCTAAGGGGTAGTAATGGGATTGACCCTTTAACCCTCTATGGTGCGCAATATGATGCCAGGTGGAAAAAAATATTTGTGGTGTTTTTTTTTTTTTGTCAAAAATAGACTGAATTAAACATAATCAAAGAAAAAAATTTAAAAAAATTTTTTTTTGAAGGGTCCTTTTTGGGGGCGTTGCCTCAAGGCAACACTGCACCATTATGGAATGGAATGAACCATAAAAAAACAGGATTTAAAATTTGAACAAAAAGTTTTAAAAGCATACTAGATTGCAAAGCAGCTGCATCAGGTTGCAATTCATGTTATTTGAACTTTAATGATGGAAATAATTATTTTTAATATCTATCTTACTATATTCTGGTAATATTGGAATTTCCCCGTGTGGGACTAATAAAGGAATATCTTATATTCATTGCTGTACATTTACCCTCACTGTCCTCATCCTGATCCACATCACTTTTCACTTTCCTCATCCTCATTCTCATCATGATCAGTCTCACTGTCCTTGTCCTTGTTTTTATTTCAGTAATTATGTTGAAATGCACAATACCACAATGTAATGGTATCATTGTGCACTCCATTACAGTACAGTGTTTGCAGTATTCCATAATTATGTGGTGTTGCAACATGTATATTTGAACTATTTTCCATTATTTATTCATGAAAAATAAGCAACATTTAACTACTAGAAATTAAACTTCATCCACTAATAATTATGGGCACATCCAGCCTCAGAAATATCTGGGAAACATATTTTCTTGCAGTTCTTTTGCAGCACCATAGCTGTTTTGTGAGAGAATGTCTGCACAAAAAGTGTTCAAGATGGCATCCAGAGCATCATATGATAAGTCAAACCCTTTCATGGGTTACTTAAGGTCCTGTCATTTTTTTTTAAAGTATCTGAATACTTGGGAATGTATTATGTGAGTGCACAAGGCCAAAAAGTGGTATGTTGCCTACAAGACAACACTGCACCATAGAGGTTATATTACTAAAGAAAAATGAAGACTTTGTTAAACTCTGGGACTCGTACATGAATGTTATAGAAGCTAAAAAAGCTTTATTGTTATGGTTTTCTTTTTATTTCACTTTATTTATCATTCAAGAGCACTTTGTTTTATTTTAATGAAACATGCAACTTCAGTGTGAGTCTGTATGTCTGTAGAACTATTTTTTTTGTAGATCTGGTCTAAAACAGTTCAGTATATATTTTATCTTTTCCAATATTGACAAAAAGTTAGTAAATATATATTTTAAAAAGTAATCTGAATACTTTTAGAGATATCTTTGTAATGTGTGCCCCCCCCCCCCCACACACACACACACACACTGATGTTGTGCTGTGATAGCTGATTGGTTCCCTTTTAAAAATCACAGTTAAACAACTATTGATAATTAGACCAGACAACAGGATTGTAGTTCACAGTTCAAACTTTCAGTGCCTAATTTGTCCCTTTAAATAGATTATCACTGTGCATGCTCTCATCTTGTTATGGCCTCCCTGCGTTAACAGAGGGCTTCTCTTTGTGTGCCTTTCTGAGCGCCTTTTGTGCAGGTGTTGGAGATCAGAGCTGCTGGGGATAAGTCTGGGATCTGAGTGAAAGCTGAGTGAAAGTTAATGGGATGGAGGGTCCTCAGAGGGCACGCAGGAAAAAAAGGGGTCATGACATTTAATCGTCCTGCCCCGGCAGGCCGCAGCACTGACAGCGGGGTCAAGGGGGGCAGAAATGGACCAAGAAGGACAAGGGTGGGGCACACGCACACAAAGGCCCTCTCAGTGCTGTGATCAGAGCTGTCACCCAATAAGCCTCTGTGTTCCACTCTCCTATGGCCGAACTCTCTGAAGTACACCTGGAACATGACCCTGATGACACTCACTCACTACAATAGTGATCAGGGGGGCAGAAATCCCCTCTGAAGGACAAGCTCACCCCATATTTGAGGCTTAGAGCTCTTAAAAAGAGCAGCGTGTGAAGTCTGACAGAGACACTGGAGCTCGACAGCTCATTGACTCTGGAGTAAACACGTACATCATGATCCAGTCTTTGCCCTAATTGTCGACCAGCGCTGGCTGTCAGGGCCAATCATGAGGCAGTTCAGCGCACAAAACAGGAAGCTGCTGGCATAAACATGAGCTATAAACACAGTAAACAACCCCAACATAACACTGACACACTGCTGATTAAAGGGGGAAGACGTTTGCTAAAGAGGTGTTTGAAAACAGAATGTACACAAACAGTCTCTGATTAGAGACGATGATAATCTCTGTGCTCGGCGAAAGTTAACAAATCAAGGTGAGTGCAGATAAATAGGACATAATCGAGTTTATATGAGGTCAGTTTGGGGCTTCTACTTTCAGTGTTTCCTCTTCCACATGCACTGCTGAGCTGTCAGACTATGGCTGCTCCAAACATCCTAGTTTTATTTTGGCTGCTTACATTATTTTACTTTGCACACTGAGACAAAATTATTTCGCAAAAACCAAAAACTACCAGCGTCCATATTAGTTGCCCCTTTGGAGCCGACCTTTTTGTTGAGCCTTAGCACAAACCACTGCTGTCCTTTAACATTGCAATGCTCAACGCTTGTAGTTAAAACTGACGGTTATCTTCACATTTGCACACAGTTTAAAAACTCAGTAAGGTTTTGAGCTGTCACTGGAGAAAACATCATTGCAAAAATGAAATAAATCATTCAGACTTAAGCAGGAGAAGGATCTACATAGTTATCACAGCTTTACAAGTGTCAAGAACTGGAGTGAGAAGGATCGTCAAGAAACTCAAAGAGCAGAAGAAGGAAGAGAAAGGTTCCAAAGACAGGAAAGAAAACTAGTGAGAGATGTGTCTAAAGAGCCCAGAACAACTGCCAAGACACCAGTGAAGGACTTCGCCAAGTCTGGAAGTGTAGTCTCAAAGAAGATGATCACAAGAGCCCTGCACAGGACTGGACCAAGTTCACTTCTGCAGAAAAGACGCCTCCATCCAGGCTGAAGTTTGCTAAGGACAACCTGGAGAAAGATTCTGTGGACTTGAAGCTAGTCCTTTGGTCAGATGAGACCAAACTAGACCTCTTTGGCCATTAAGACGTTCCCCAAAGAACACCGTCCCCACAGTGAAATACAGCAGTGGGAGTTTTATGCACAAAGGGTTAATATGCTGCTGGCTTTCAGTATCAATGATCCTACTGTGTCGTATTCAACCTCAAATTGAAATCCAATAACAGCCGATAGACGAGTCAAAGAAACAGAGTCAAATGATCTAAGCTCTGCCTACTGTCATTTTAAATATGCATAATGGCTGAGGATCAAATTAACAGTAGAATTTCACTGAAAAATGACACTAAATGTGATGTATTTTCACCCCCAAAATAAAAATACTAATAGATAAAAAGCTTGTGTCTTTAGTGGCAAAATAGTGTACATTTTGTGTGTAATGTAACTTATTTTTGCATAAAGATGATGGTCTCTTGTCTTGTGATCCTCAGAGTTACTCCATTTTGAATCCCTAACATTTTCTTGCAGATTTGGTCAAAACCAACAAACAAAAAAGTGTTAAATAAAGTTTTTATATGTGCGCCTGTGCTCCTCTCAGTCGTCTGTCATGTTTGAGAGCAGCAACCGCGATGCATGATGGTAAATATTGCTGGGCTAGTGAGCATTGGTTGTTCACTACATTTCAAAATGCATTGTGGGAAAGAATGAGTGCTCTACAAAATGAATAACAATGCTCACTCAGAATTCGTACACCACTGCAAAATGGCGTATGGTAACTTGAATGAGTTTGTGACTGTGTAAAGATGTAATATTCTGGAAATCACAGATTTGGAATGACCAACTTCTCTTGCTATTGCTGACAGGGTCATCCCTTTGGCCTTTATCTGGACAACCTGCTGCAGGACGGTTTGGTCACTTTAGAACAGATGGTCAGATAGTTAAGGAAATTAGCCCCAGGCGCCAGACTAACACCAATTACTGGGATGTATCTGAAAGTGTTTTCTGTGTTGATCGGTGTTTTTGTTTAAATGTCTCATTTAGTTTTTTTATACTGTGCTTCAGAATAACACTATATTGCCAAAAGTATTCGCTCACCTGCCTTGACTTACATATGAACTTAAGTGACATCCCATTCTTAATCCATAGGGTTTAATACGACGTTGATCCACCCTTTGCAGCTATAAAAGCTTCAACTCTTCTTGGAAGGCTTTCCGCAAAGTTTAGGAGTGTGTTTATGAGAATTTTTGACCATTCTTCCATGTTGGACGAGAAGGCCTGGCTCTCAGTCTCCGCTCTAATTTATCCCAAAGGTGTTCTGTCGGGTTGAGGTCAGGACTCTGTGCAGGCCAGTCAAGTTCATCCACACCAAACTCAATGCAGTCTGACAAGTACCGTTCTCCTGGCATCCGCCAAACCCAGACTCATCCATCAGATTGCCTGATGGAGAAGCATGAATCGTCACTCCAGAGAACGTGCCTCCACTGCTCTAGAGTCCAGTGGCGGCGTGCTTTACATCACTGCATCCACGCTTTGCATTGCACTTGGTGATGTGTGACTTGGATGCAGCTGCTCGGCCATGAAGCTCTCTACGCACTGTTCCTGAGCTAATCTGAAGGCCACATGAAGTTTGGAGGTCTGTAGTGATCAACTCTGTAGAAAGTTAGCGACCTCTGCGCACTATGCGCATCAGCATCCACTGACCCCGCTCCGTCATTTTATGTGGCCTACCACTTGGTGGCTGAGTTGCTGTCATTCCCAGTCGCTTCCACTTTGTTGTAATACCACTGACAGTTGACTGTGGAATATTTAGGAGCGAGGAAATTTCACCACTGGACTTGTTGCACAGGTGGCATCCTATCACAGCACCACGCTGGAATTCACTGAGCTCCTGAGAGCGACCCATTCTGTCACAAATGTTTGTAGAAACAGTCTGCATGCCTAGGTGCTTGATTTTATACACCTGTGGCCATGGAAGTGATTGGAACACCTGATTTCAATGATTTGGATAGGTGAGTGAATACTTTTGGCAATATAGTGTATGTAAAATACCGCTCTTTTACTTTTGTTTAGATAATTTTAAAACAGAATAATGAAGTGAACCTGATGTTTAGGGAATTGTGGATTGTTCTCTAATTTTGATCTCCATTGTACTTCCATGTAACATGTGTAGGCAGCGTTTGTTGTGTGAACGAGTACAGTGTAATCAAGACTCAATTAGGACATGATTTGTGGAACAGCTAAAGTAATATGCTCAAATAATTGCCTTAAACTCAATGCTTCCCTCAAACACCTCCAGAGAGAGTGATCCTAATGCAGAGTTAAAATTAGGCCTAAATGTGTCAGAAATTAACACTTGAAATGTTACAGTGTAAACCCTGTTATAGAAGAATATAAACTCAGCAAAAGAGTTCAATTTAACACTGTGGGAGTTGAATTAACACTAAGAGAGTTGATTTGTTATAACAGAAGAGTGAACTATCAACACACCTGGGAGTCAGCTTAACACTTCAGAGTAGATTCACGTCTGATGTTAAGTTTGATGAACACTCTACAGTGAAAATGTTACTTAGTTTAGAGTTAATTCAACACTAAGGAAAGAGTAAATTCAGCAATAATCTGGAGTGGGACCATACACACTCGGACACAGGTGAATTGAACTCTTTATGTGTGTAAAAAAATGTAATGTGTAGATGCACCAAACAACTGTAAAGAAATGCCAAACAGCCAATAAGGGATCCAAACCTCTGCAGAGACACAAACTATAAAAGCCATTACCCTCTAAAACTACCAGGACAATAGAAAAGAGGTGTAAACCAACAACAAAGAGATGCAAATGACTTCAAAGAGATGAAAATAGACCTCAAAGTTTTGTAAACGACACCAAACGTGCACTAATGACTACAGAGACGACTACAAAGGTGTGTCATTAATCTAACAGCTACACAAGAAACTACTGTCACACTAAAGAGGGGAAGCCTAAAAGATGAGGTGGACAAAAACTATCACAAAAGATAGAAAATTACTTTAGAGGGATAAAAACGAAACAGAAATACTGCAAAACAACAAGAATCAAGACAAACAGCAAGAGGCTGAAAAACTATAATGAGAATGATGTTGCCCACAGAGATTTATAACACTGATACTGACATGGATGGCATGGAAAAGGGGACAAAGCTAACACAAAGATGTAGATTCTGCACTCACAAACTGATACATATCATCTATATTGAGACACAGTGGAGGTAGTGATACAAGCTGAAGCCAGCACTGTGAAACGACCACACGGCCGATAAAATATTAACCCCGCGTTTGCTATTGGCCTTCGCATTCGCCTTGGCTTTTTGACCAAAAAATCTTTAATGTCAAAGTGAAAACAGAGTGATTGATGATTGATTTATAAAACCACTAAAAAGGTAATTTGACAGATTTTATTCAAGCCAAAATGGTACTGAATAAATATTATTAATGAGAAAAATTATCCTACGGAAGCCGATTTCTGCCAATTATAAAAGAAAATGTGGAAGTAAGCAATTAAAAAAAGAAGCCTAAGTCATAATTATGAGATAAAAAATCAAATTTATGAGATAAAAGTTGAAATTAAGAGATAAAGTCTAAATTATGAGCTAAAATGTCATAATTTTTTATCTCATAATTTAGATTTTTTTCTCATAATTTCCACTTAATTATCTCATTATTTCGACTTTTATCTCATTATTATTACTTTTATCTCATTATTATTACTTTTCATCCCATAATTTTGACTTTATTATCTCCTAATTTCGACTTTATAATCCCATAATTTCGACTTTTATCTCTTTATTATTATTTTTCATCTCATAATTTTGACTTTTCATCTCATAATTTCAAAGTCTTTATCTCATTATTACTTTTTATCTCATAATTTCAACTTAATTATCTCATTATTTCGACTTTTATCTCATCATTATTACTTTTATCTCATTATTATTACTTTTCATCCCATAATTTCGACTTTACTACCTCCTAATTTCGACTTTATAATCCCATAATTTCGACTTTTATCTCTTTATTATTATTTTTCATCTCATAATTCTGACTTTTTATGTCATAATTTCAAAGTCTTTATCTCATTATTACTTTTTATCTCATAATTTCTACCTTATTATCTCATAATTTCGACTTTTATCTCATTATTATGACTTTTAATCACATAATTATGATTTAAATGCCCTCACTTCCGCATTTTTCTTTTCTAAGTGGCAGAAATGGGCTTCCATATGACCCAGATCACCAAAGAGAGCAAGAACTCTCATTGCTAATTTATTATATTTTATTTTTTCATCTAAGTATTTCTTTGCTTCCTGTTCCACTTAAAGTTCATAAAATGCTGCCTGTGGCGTGAGTTTGCACTGAGTAGGAATTTTGCATGTAAATACAGTGTTTTGTCTCACTGTCCTGCTTCCCCAGTGAACATGCTGAGGTTACAGCCTCTGAATGAATCACAGTCCGCAGAGTTTCACGACAGCAAAGGTAGCTTCTGGTTACAAACTTTGGACCAATCAGAGCGCGGCTTTTCTTTCCTACAGCAGGAGCAGCAAGAGTTCAACCTGGACCGTTTCTACAAGAAACTATCAGCTCTAAATTCAAACTGACATGCTTATCCACTTTCGCTGACACACGTGAAATCCAACTTATTGTCATTGGAGGAAACTTCCCCCAGTAATGACAATGTTGGGGATGTACGTGCCAGACAGATTTTCCCTGAAATCGTCAAAGGTCCAGGATGGAATCGGTCTGTACACGGCGAGGCGGGTGAAAAAGGTTTGTAGTTTCCGACCGGGCAACTTTGTAACCGAGTTTTGACGTTTTTGCCGCTTTCTAGAAACTTCTAGTCGATTGAGTAGTGGTTTTTAGTCGCCCTTTTCTTGATAGTCGCTGTCAAATTCTCAGCTTCGACCCAAGGCTGCTCTGACGTGAAGTGCCACGTAGATACAGTCACTCCAGTAGTTTCTCGTGTAACACATCAGTGTAATCATGTCGGAGAGGAAAAGGAGGCTAACGGGGCTGTTTTAAAGAACCAGAACAGTTCAGGAATGCTAAAAAGCGGAACTTAGGTCGATAAAAATGCAGATATTTGTCCAGAGCTATCAGAGAAGTAGAGACATGTTCAGAGGATGAATGAGTCCATGTTACAGTAGGAGTGAATTCACAAAATTATCATTAAATTTGTGCTAAAGCAGTATAAAGATGGACATGAATACACGCCCACAGAAGGTTCTGGCATCTCATAAGGAAAACTTCACGTAGTAAATGATGCATTCACATGTCATATTAAAAAGTAGGCGTGTCCACGTTGCCCACAATGCCAAAGAGTCATAGCTTGGAGTCCTTCGGGGTGTATACGGCTCTAATATGATCCATACTGGCTGCCAGCTTGTTGAAAAATCATGAATCATGTTTGACAAATGATCCTTGTGTTTGTTTTAAAGGGAGAAAAGTTTGGCCCCTTTGCAGGCGAGAGAAAGCTGCCCAATGAGCTGGATGAAAGCTCGGACACCAGGCTCATGTGGGAGGTAAATACAGACTTTTATTTTAATTTTTCCTGCACCTTTCAGTGTCTCAGGATTTAAATATGTGTGCAGTTACAGCAGTATACTCGCACATTCAGAGGTGACTTGATTATGTTCTTTTGTTAAAGAACATAATCAAGTCTTTAACCTGGGCCTTACTTTTTTATGTGGTTTAACATGTTAATGACTTGAAGTTCCACTATTACAGTGCCTATAAAAATATTAACCCCCTTGGATGTTTAACCCTGTTATTGATTTTATACATCAACCATGGTCAATTTAATCTTGGCATAAAAAATATTACAATAAGAGCATTAATATCAACATAAAATAGATTTTTACTCAGTAATGTCACTTCAAAAACATGTAAGGTTAAATGAAGTGACTGACCTAAGTCAACAGAGGCTCGGTCAGTGGGTGCTCGTAGGCTCACAATTAGTGGAATGGGGATCGCCTGAGTGCAGTGAATGGGTTTAAAGTGATTGATTCCTGGCTACCATTACACCATGAAGACAAAAGAACACTCCAAGCAACTTAGACAAAAGGTTATTGAATCATCAGGAAATGGAAAGAATATGGCACTTGTTCAACCCTTTACCTACTGCCATAGCGTTGACGCTATGTTTAATATGTCCGTAGTATTATTACCGTAACTAAGTCAAAGTTTGTCTGATCAGAAAAATTCAAACGGTATTGGAAAGCTGAGAATTGTGGGCATGCACACATATATGGCTTAAGCTATTAGTTACTCACAACCATATGACGTGGGCATTCATAGCAAAACACCAGTTTTGTATTTTTTTTTTCTTTTAAACTGCTGACAATTCCATGTAATGTGCAATAATCATTAACCAGATGTTGAAAAGTCAAGTTCAAGTACTCCTGGGAAAAAAGGGACCAAAGCTCTCAGACTTACAGCCATAATAACAAAATATGTCCAAATTGCCATTTTAAACTCAGTAGATAAAGGGTTAAATCTGCCTGGATCAGACTGTCCTCACAATCTGAGTGAGCGTGAAAGAAGGACACTAGTGAAAGAGGCTACCAAGACACCTATGACTACTCTGAAGGAGTTCCAAGCTTCAGCAGCTGAGATGGGAGAGACTCTGCAGACAGCAACTGTTGGCTAGGTTCTTCACCAGTCAAGGCTTTATGGGAGAGTGGCAAAGAGAGAGCCACTGTTGAAGAAAATTCATTAAATCTGGGTAGAGTTCACCTAAAGGCATGTAGGAGACTCCATGGTCAAGTGGGAGAAAGTTCTTTGGTCTGATGAGACCAAAATGAAGCTTTTTGGCCATCAGACAAGACACCAAACACAGCACATCATCATCACAAACACACCATCCCCACTGTGAGGCATGGTGGTGGCAGCATCATGCTTTGGGGATGCTTCTCAGCAGCCCTGGAAGGCTTGTAAAGGAAGAGGGTAAAATCAATGCAGCAAAATATAGGAAATCCTGGAGGACAGTCTTCTTCAGTGGGTAAGAGAACCATGACTTAGGAGAAGAATCCCCGTGCAACTTGGCAAAGCTGAGCTGTTTTGCAAAGAAGGATGGAGTAAAAAAGTCCAGATGTGCAGGCCTGATTGAGACCCATCCACATGGACTCAGTGCTGTGATTGCAGCCAAAGGTGCATCTACTAAATACTAACTTGGAAGGGGTGAATATTTATGCAGTCACTAATTTTACATGCATATTTTTATTTAATTGACATTGCTTTGTAGAAATCTGTTGTCATTTTGACATTAAAGATTGTTTTTTTTTGTCAAAAAAGCCAAATGTAAAAAATCAGTCCTAAAATAATCTAGTCTGTAGCGAGCCTTACATACATATGAAAGCTGTATTAGAAATGCTGTGCAGTAATTAAGAGAGTTTAGTAAGGAATCTCCCTTCAGCTTGTGTTCCATTCAAGAACAACCCATCATTTTTCACCAGGCAGCTGTTAGGAAGAAGACACAGCTGCTGTGATTCTGTCCAAACACGCTCTCAGTTTCTCTGTGATAACGAAAACATTTAATTACACGGCAGATCAGTTAACGACGGCTGATTTAAACACTCATCTCAAGAAATAAAAGCTGTGATGCTAGTTATCTCTATCTGCCACATTGTGAGAAGTCTGTTTTACATAACAAGGTGTTGGGAACGATCTTTGATGCACTGAAAACAAACCATGAAAGCAACAAGAATCAGTGCTTCACTTCTGTCAGCTCATGCAGCTTACTGTATGTTTTTCTTCCAGGTGCGTGGCAGTAAAGGAGACGTGCTGTATATTCTGGATGCGAGTAACCCACGGCATGCCAACTGGCTGCGGTTTGTCCATCAGGCGCCGTCACAGGAGCAGAAGAACTTGGCAGCCATACAGGTAAATTTCCTCTCTGCGGACAATGAATCCCTCAGACCTACTGTACCTACAGAGACACATTAGAAAGACTTTTACAGGCAGAAAACATCAGTCAAGACTAGCTTATAATTTTTTCTTTGAAAAATAGGGCTGTAAAGTGACCACTAAGAGAGGTTCTGTTTGACTTGGCTACAGAGGTAGGATGCCAGAATTCAGTTTCATTTTTTATTTCTGTTTGGAGTGGACTGACTGTTTTCAGCCTTCAAAGTGGCTCTTAAACATTTTATTCTTTTAGAGGGTCAAAGAGGCAGATCTTTATTGTTTTAATTTGAAAGACATCCTGTATAGAGCCTTGCATTGGTCACTTTTATTTTACAATACAAAAATCAAAGGCTGGGAGCGTGAGAAAACTTCTAACTGACTTTCAGAAGGAATTACACCTTTAACCATAACTGCAGCCTTGTACAATCATCTATAGGAAGGAAACATGTGAAGGGGTCGTTGGATGCATGTTCTTTATTTGTATACAGATAAGACTTCAATTATTAGCTTCCCTCTGAAAATTTCATTTTTTTTAGTAATTCCCAAGTGCTGTTAAACAGCAAGGAATTTTTGCACTGTTTTTTTAAACATCCTAGTTTTATTTTGGATGCATATATTATTCAATGTTGCACTCAGAAACAAATTTGTTTTATTTAAACTACCAGGGTCTAAAATAGTAGCCCTCCTGATGGTAATAGTCTGTTCAGCCATCTTTTTGCTGGATAACGACCTTGCTTGTTTGCAGTAGTTTGCACAAGTCTCAGACACGTCTCCTGAGGAATCCCAGCCCACTCTTCTTAAGCCAATCTCTCAAGCTACTCCAGATTCTTCAGGCATGGACCTTGGTCCTCAGTTCACCCCACAGATTTTGAATGGGATTTAAGTCAAGGCTTTGTTTAGGCCAGTCAAAAACGTTCACTTTGATCTTCTGGAGGTAGTTCTTCACCAGGAGACATGCATGTTTAGATTCCTAGTTTTTCTGCTGACTGAGATTTTCTTTAAACTTTACATATCCTTCTTCGCTCATGAATCCTTCCACCTTCACAAGATTTCAAGTTCCAGATGCACTGAAGCATCTCCACAGCATAAAACTCCCACTGCCGTGTTTCACTGTGGGGACCGTGTTCTTTGGGTCACGCCTCTCCCGTCTTTCTTCAAACATCACCAACGTCTCTGTGGCCAAAGAGCACTAGTTTGGTCTCAACTGACTAACGGGAATGCTTTCAGTACGAATAATCCTTCTCCTGGTTGTCTTTAGCATACTAAAGTCATAGTCTTCAACCTCTCAGTCCATTCCTGTGCAGGAATCTAGCAGTTGTCTTCCTTGAGACCACAATATCTGACTTGGCTAAGTCATTCACCAGTGTCTTTAGTTGTTCTGAGGTCTTTAGACACATCGCTCACTACATTTTTATTTCCAGGGTCTTTGAAATCTGTCTCTTCCTCCCTCTGCCAGGCATGTTCTGGACTGTGTGGCTCACTTTGAATTTCTTGAATATCCTTCTCACTCAGGGCTGCATGGCGTTGCAGGGGTTAGAGCTGTTGCCTCACAGCAAGAAGGTTCCTGGTTTGCTTCCCGGGCAGGACCTTTCTGTGTGGAGTTTGCATGTTCTCCCCATGCATGCATGAGTTCTCTCTGGGTACTCCAGCTTTTTCCCACCACCAAAGACATGCTCGTTAGGCTAATTGATCACTCTAAATTGGCTGTAGGTGTGAACGTCAGTGGGCCTGGTTGTCTGTCTCTATATGCCAGTCTGTGACTAGCAACCAGTCCAGGGTGTACCCTGCCTCTGGCCCAATGACAGCTGGCCCAGCAACCCCCAACAGGATAAGTGGTATAGAAAATGTATGGATGGATGGATCCTTCTCCCTCCAGTTCATGACCGTCCAGTGATAACTTTGTAGATCTTACTTCTTTATGAGCATCAGCAATTATTTTTCTCAGCAAAATATTTATTTTGCTTATTTTTCTCAAGTCTAAAAAGCAGCAGATGAAAATATAACCGGTCAAAATATCTGGCAGAAAACATGCAAATGACCAGATAAGTAAATACTGAATACTTGCATATTATATTTTGTGTAACCTAGAAGATATGTTGCGAGAATGCGTTAATATAAACTAAAAGTTGCCTAATCTTACTACATCTACTGTCCTGTGGTGCTGGGGTTGTTTATCTCCTCAGATGGCAAGCACATGGCTAAATATGTATGCATAATGACGTCAAAGTGAATCTATCTCTCTACTGCGCCTGCTCATTACTGCTGGAGACTCTGCAACAGTCTATGCTCTGCAGGGAAAGCTTGACCAGAGCTTTTGCATAAAGCAGAATTTTAATCTAAGTGAGGTCTTCCTGGTTAACCAAAGGCTTAATATCATCAGCGGTATGGAGGGATTTTGAGTATGTCATTGCTGTGAGTAATGAAGAGGCTGAATCAAAGAGAACGGTACAACTGAGCATCTGAAACACCGATGCAGCAGCAGAGAGAGAGAGGCCTACGCTGGCTAATTAGCAGTAGTAGTCTTGGATAAGCTGTCAATGAGAGGAGGTTTGGACTGGACTATCTGCTTTGGAGCTTTTATCTTTTCGGGACTAGTCCAAATAAACCAGGATGGTTGGATTTACTGCTTTATTGGAGGTTACAGTGATATCGTCATGGGGACTGAGATTAGCAACTGATGGAAAGACTCATTTTTCATTTGAAATATAGAGTTGTAACGCAATGGTCAAGACGACTTGCTTAAGTTCAAACTGAGCATCAGAATGGGGAAGAAGGGTAAATTAAGTGACTTTGAACTTGGCGTGGATGTTGTTGACAGACGGGCTGCTCTGAGTTTTTTAGAAACTGCTGATCTACTGGGATTGTCACACACGACCATCTCCAGAGAATGGTCAGAAAAAAGGGAAAATATCCAATGAGTGGCAGTTGTGTGGATGAAAATGCCTTTTTGATGTCAGAGGATAATGGGCAAACTGGTTCAAGATGATAGAAAGGCAATAGCAACTCAAATAACCACTTAAATATCCCGAATACCAACTCTGAATGCACAACATGTGGGACTTTGAAGCAGATGGGCGACAGCGGCAGAAGACCACACCGGGTGCCACTCTTGTCAGCTTAGAACAGAAAAACTGAGGCTACAATTTACACAGACTCAGCTGTAAATCTGCAGCAACTGCATGATGCTTTCATGCCAATACAGACCAAAATCTCTGAGGAATGTTTCCAACACCTTGTAGAAACCATGCCATGAAGAATTAAGGGAGTGCTGAAGGTAGAAGGGGGTCCAACCCTGTACTAGCAAGATGTACCTAATAAAGTGGCTGGTGAGTGCAGGTAGAGAGAAGAGTCTGAAGGAGAGAGCTTATAAGGAGGGTGATGAAGAAAAGCCAGACTAGGCTGCTTTGGTAAAGATTAAGTGTAAAAGACATGGAAACATTTTGTAGGGAGATCTTTTTTTTCATACTTTATTTCATTTTTTAAGGAGCTTCTACTTTTTCTTTCTAAATGCAGATTCAAGACAAATTTAAAATCAGAGTTTCTCAAACTAGTACAAGCTCTGAACAGCAGCCTCAGCCAGTGATTGTTGTTTTTGGAGGAACAAGGAATGATTCTCTTTGTCAATTTAGTCTTTCCAAATACCTCAATTACATGTTTTAAAGTTCTGAAAACAAACTGAACATGGCAAAGCCTATGAATACAAAAAATGTGAAGAATTTAAAAACCCTCAACTCTGATGCTTACTTGTAAAGACAGGCTTAGCTCACTGGACCTGGAACATTTCACCTCCTTCACTCCTGTTTTAAAGATAAAAGCGGCTGTTTTGTCCTGATGGAAGAAAAATGGAGGTAAAAGAAGAAGAGGAGATGAACATTTCAGGTCCAAGTTCCTGCCATTAATACCCAAGTGCCCGCAGTGATTGGTGGTTTAAAGGTCGTCCATGTGTGTTAAAGCTCTGTGTTTCATCAGCAGTGACATTTATTGTGCTGCTTTCCCCTGCTTAATCATTATTTATGTATATTTAGAATCCCGTAGTTAAAACAGAATGACGGTTTGATTTTATTAGCATGACCTTTAAGGACAGGAAAGTTAATGACGACATTTTTTAGGGTTTGAGGTTTTGACCTGTGGCCTCAATCAGACTTAAGAGACTGTTGTCTGGGTGTAATGAGTTCAGCAGTCAGCCAGTCTCAGTGTTCCCGCAGTGTATTACCGTAGATGGTGAAAAACTCTATTCTACAAAGAATGCTTTTCTCATTTGGCTCGTTTCTCTCGGATTTTTCAGGTAGAGTCCTGCCAGTGTTTCATGGTTTTGCTAATCATGTGGCTGGTAGATTTGAACCATGTTGTAGGCTTGTCTTGTAGTCAGTTTAGCTTTTGTAACCTGATTTTTAGCACCCATTTGTAATCTTTATCCACTGTCTTTACCTTCATTTTCCTTTTTTTAAGTGATCAATACTTCAGATATTTACTAACTTGGGCTTATTAGTATTTTCTGTCTCATGCAAATGCAAATCATTCTTCTATTCATCAGTTATTCCTTATGTTATGAACCTATATCTGTTGTTCTTTTTCTCTTTAGACAACCCTAGATATGAAGTCCTAAAGGGTAGGGATACATGGTATTATCAGCAGATATTGTCTTGAAAAGACAGTTATTGCATCAGCAGATTTCAGTATTTCTGCAGATATTTAAAACAGATATTTTGGCTGTGAATAACAGCACATATCGATGGTAAATTTTTGCCATTTGTACTAATAAGTGCAAAGTTTTAGGCTGGACCAACAGATCTTCGCCAGTTAAGGTCTTTTCTTTGTTCACTCATAATCTTCAAAATTAAAAGTGAGTTTTAAGTGGTTAAGTGTTTTTCTTTGTTCATCCTTGTATATTAAAATATGTGAAAAGGACTGAAGCTTTAGGTCTGAAATACATATTCTAATACTGTTATTGGTATCGGCTAAAATGAATCTGTAAATGTCAGATATGACTGATATGATTATGGGCTCTAAGCAGGAATCGCTTCCGTATTTGGCATCAGGCAGCTCCCAAACTTCAAACTTGGGAGACTGAACGAAGAAGAAAACAGCGTATGATAGCAAATACGTTGCGGTTTACTCGCGGTTTACATGAGTTACCTGAGCTGACTGTCAATGACGAGTTCAATTTAGCTCAAGATGTACATTGCAGCACACAGCACTGATGTCTAGAAGTGTTTTTGAAACATCATTTTAGCACTTTTAAATGCCATTATGACAAAGACTAAACAAAACAACAATCGAAACAAAAAAACTGAAGAATAAACGAAGTATAGGATGGTTTAAATTCCAGTTTGGCTCAGCATGTATCATTGGGCAGAAGTTGTAAAGTGGCCTTATTTCCCACCAGAAATACGTCAAACCCTGCTGTGCATAGAGCCTATTAGCTGCTCATGAAACTAATAACAGATATTTGAAACCAGTAGCACTTACGGCAAAAAGTAAAATCTTCTAGTAAACATTCTGTATTGAATTGGTATAAATACAACAGCAATGACTGTACACCTTTTATGGTTCAAGCATGTGTTAACTGATAATGTAAGTGCCACCGTTTTAAGTAATGGCAGCAAAACCAAGCTTAGCTAGAGCTTATTTATATGAATAGCTTAATAATAATAATAGCACATAAATGTATAAGTTGGATTTTATTTAATAATTTAACCAGTTAGGTAAGCATTGACTAAACCATCAAAATCAACCATTTTAATAAAAGCAGTATTTTTCCATCTTAGATATGTTAGAGAAAAGTTATATGCAAGTATTAATGAAGTACCAGTCAAGCACTTTTTTGGGCATTTTTATTTTGAGGGGCATTTTGTCTTTAGTGATGGGACAGCTATGAGTGACAGGGAATATGGGGAGGGAGAACTGAGGAAGACATGCACAAAACATGGGCCGAGGCTGGGAATCAATCCCGGGACCAGTGTGCTGAGGATAATAGCCTTTGCCTGGATCTACCAACTGCACCCAATCATGGGGACATTTCCCAACTGATTTAAAGGGGACATACTTTAACCCTTTTAAGACAAGTTTATATTAGTCTTAAAGGTCCCCAAAACATGCCTGGGAAGTCTGTTGCTGATTAAACACTCCAGTATTAGATTTTTGCATATCTAAAAACCTCTCTGTTTCAGCCCTGCTCAGAACGAGCTGTTTCTGTGTCTGTGGCCTAAAGTCATACTGAGCTGTCTAACTCCGCCCCTCACCACACCCCTCTCAGGAAATGGATGTGGCTGAATGGATGTGGTGGAGGATGAGGGCGGGACTTTCTTCCAAGTAGGGGCTGCCAACTGAACCTGGGGGCGGGGCTAACTCCCCACATGACATCATGAGAAGAAAGTCTAAGAGCGCCTTATTTCAGCACACATTTTTTGAAAGGTGGAAAAAGTGGTGGGGGGCTGGATTATTGTAGTACTTGAGGGGATTGTTGATAGGCCAGGGGCACATATTTTTGTTAGAAAAGCCTGGAAAAGTGATTTTTGCATAATATTTCCCCTTTAACCAATAAAAAACTAACAGTGAATGTCACTACTAACCCTACCTTCAATTAGTGATGGAAAGATTTCCTCACAGTTTTAATCTCTAATGTTGTTGTCTTCAAGGATGGAGAGAACATCTTTTACCTGGCTGTGGATGACATTGAGACGGACACAGAGCTCCTGATTGGCTACCTGGACAGTGATATGGAGGAGGAAGAGGAGGAGGAAGAGGAAGAAGATGTCAAGGATGAGGATGAAAACAGTAAAGATGCTAAGCACCTTGTTAAAATGGGTAAAATGGAGTTATGCTGCCTTAATTGTATTAGTTCCTCCATCACATGTGTTTTAGTGTAAATTTACCAGGGTCAGCCTTGCGGTGTGTGCTCCCTTTCTCTCCAGAGCTGGTCATAAAGAAGGAGGACCACCCGTGCCTGCTGTGTGAGAGCAGTTTTCCCAGTGAGGAGATCCTGGCGGCCCACCTTCAGAGTCTACACCAGAGACCCAGCACGGAGGAGAAAGAGTTCAAATGTAGAAACTGTGGCAAGAAGTTTCCCATCAAACAGGCTCTGCAGCGCCAGTGGGTTTGGGTTTCTGTTCATTCACTTAGCCTTCGTTTTATTCCGCTGTTCTCATGAGCAACCTGCAGCACATTAGGAGGCCTGAAATCAGTTTGACAGCTGCTTAGGTGTAAGGTTTTATGTAAAGGTGAAATTAAGGGTTTGAAACTTTACCTGCCTCTGGCAAAGAAAAAGCATTGATGATTTCAAAAGTCAGAGGGATAGCTGAATCTCAAAAAGTTTAATGTAATACAAAAAGTGAAACTTCAATATGTTCTAGATTAATCTCATACAAAGTGATATATTTCAAGACTTTTTGTTTTAATCTTGATGATAAGGCATACAGCTTATAATACAGAAATGTTGACCTTCTGGAAAATTCTGCTCATATGTGCTTTCAGTAATTGGTTGTTTTGCACAAATTACTGTACCTATGCAATGTGGCATGAAGCTGATCAGTCCGTGGCACTGCTGGGGTGCTATGAAGCCCAGGTTGCTCTGATAGCAGCCTTCAGCTCATCTGGATTGTTGAGTCTGGTGTCTCATCTTCCTCTTGACATTTCCCCAGAGATTCTCTACGAGGTTCAGGTCGGACCAGGTGGCTGGCCAATCAAACAGTAACACCACGGTCAGCAAACCAGTTTCTGGTAGTTTTGGCTTCACTGTGTTCAGGTGCCAAGTCCTGCTGGAAAAGGAAATCAGTATCACCATAAAGCTTCTCAGCAGATGGAAGCATGAAGGTCCCTGAAATCTCCTGGTAGATGGCTGACAGCGTTGACTCTGGACTTGATAAAGACCAGTGGACCAACAGCAGCAGATGACACGGCTCCTAGGATTCTGTGCCTCTCAGATCTTCCTCCAGACTGAGACCTTGATCTGTGGTTCAGGATTGGCTCGACGCGAGGAACACGACACTTGTAGCCCATTTCCTGGACCTGTCTGTGTGGTGGCTCTTGATCCACTGACCCCAGCCTCAGATCTACCCCTTCTGTTTCAGATACCCCACCCTCTGATGATAAATTTTCAGCCCATGGGGAGATAGATGTTATCCCTGCTCAGACTGACTACAACTCTGTAACAGTGGTGGTCTAATGTCGGCATTCGCAAACTCCAGACTGATGTGCTCACACTGTGGTCTGATAGTTGTGCATGGCCTGAGTTCTCACACAGCTGAGTAAAATCTTACTTTAAAAGTAAAAAAGACGGCCCAGGCACAGATCCAGGACAACTTTTTCTGTGGTTACTAATAACAAGAAGACTTTACCTCAACCTATATGTGAAATTCTCTCTTTTCGATGATAAATGTGAATTATTATTTGTTTATTAATCAGGAAGAGAGAGAAAGAGAGAGACAAGAGACAGCACTATGCTGCTGTGCTGAGTCAAACCAAGTCGAGCCGCCCCTGATAATGGAAAAGCCCCATTTGTGTTGTGTGTTTTTTATGCTTCCATTGTTTTGTGTTTTATGTGCTTGGTTGGTGAAAAAGGAATTTGTAAGTGAGACAGACCCTTTGTGGTAGACTCTTGGGTTAACAAGAATAATGATTATTTTGCCAGAGCTCTGACCGAAACACTGACTAAACCCTTACTGCATCCGCTACAAAGCTGAGCTCATCCCTGTTGCTTGTGCTGCTTTTCTTACCACACTTTCCTCTTCCAGTCATCTTTCCATGAACCTGCTTTGATACAGCCTCTGAGAACAGCCTATTCTTTCAGCAGTGACCTTCTGTGGCTTCCCCTCCTCGTGAAGGAGGACAGTAGTTAAGTCAGCAGTCTTCCCCATGATTGGGGTTGTGTGAAGTGAATTAGCAGGAGAGATTGAAAGCTCAGGAAACCTTTGCAAATTGGACTTTTACACAATATTGTAATATATTGAGATGGTGGATTTTTGTGAGTTTCAAAGCCCAGTTCAGACCAAAGATTCGTGACAAGACGGTTTTAGAACGTTGCAGGTGAGAGTTGCAGCACTCTGAACCAAGCGTTGCAGCTTGCATCAAGCCATCTGATGTTGTCACCAGCGACTCAGCCTGTCAAGTTGCAGAGAGTGGGTTTTAGAACACAGCTAAATCTGTCCATGGAAAAAATATTTTTCCACAGACAGATATTTTCATTATAACAAAACTGATCTGGCAAAGCATTTTTGTATTCATATGTGCCGTGAAATTGCACAGCTGCACGGTGTTGATGACAAGGAGGAGTAATCGCTCTTGTGCACCCGCATATGATATAAATGTTAGGCGTGACCATGACGACAAAAACACAAAAACAGTGAATGTGCAGTTCCTTCCCTTTTTTAGAGACAGATTAATTGTGCATTAACGTCAGAATAAAATCTCTTAAAAGTGACGTGAGAGCAGTTGCATGGAAATGCTGCATCGTCTCCTTTAATTACAGCAGTGTGAACTGAGAGTTGTTTAGAGCGTCTGAACTGGCCTTAAGCCGTAATCATGAAAATTAAAGCAAAAAAAAAAAAATCTTGAAATATTTCACTTTGTGTGAGGGTTAAAGCGCATTCATTTCCAATATCTTCAACCAATCCTGAGATAAATTTAGTTTAGTATTTTATTTATCAAAGTTGAAGATGTTGTTTAAAAATGGTTCACAACTGGCGGTGCCTAAGGACCCACCACCACCCTCTTATTCAGAGGCACAACCCCAATTCTCCATAATGTTCAACCACTTTAATGTATGTAATGAAAAATGTTACAGATTGGACAACAAAGAGATGGGACAAAAGAAGCATGCTTTAAAAAGAAGATATGTATGTGTACATTTTATTTTACTCATTTTTTTCCAAAGATGTAAAAATATGACAATTTATCAAGGAATTCCCTAATTATCTTGGGAAAACCAGCTTAGTTTTCCGGAAAAAGTAAATGAGTAAGGTGACATATTGAGGAAAAGACAGAAATTTACTTGTCAACATAAGAAAACCTTGAAAAAATGTCCAGATGTTCTTTATGTCCAATTAGGGCATGTATATGTCATAGACTAAGATTTTTCTTGGAAACAGCTTTGCGACCCACTTTTGGGTCCCAACCCACCAGTTGAGATCCACTTTTTATGATAACTTAAGTAAGAACTCTTCAAATTAGTTTATCATGCATATCTGGCTTTAAATTGTGATTTTAAGTCTAATATGTTTCATTCGTTGCCTCGTTTGTTTCTATTTTGAATCCTTTGTTTCAGTGTTTTGCATTGTTCTGAGTCACTGGATCCATCAGGCGACTCTAAGGCGCACCAGTGCTCGCTCTGCCACAACACATTCAGCTCTGAATCCAGGTAATGTACCAGTTAAAGCACAAAGTACAGCCTGCTATCAGTATACTGAAATGTACCAGACACATGCCATGTTTTTAATTTTTGTTTGTACAGTTTCGAGCAGCACAAAGAAGCGTGTAAAGGAGACGCCCGGTTCATCTGTAAAGCTGAGAGCTGTGGCAAAAGATTCAAGAGCAAGGACGCTCTGAAGAAGCATAAAGGAAACGTTCATACAGGTCTGCCTCTCCCTGCATGCCTCAGTCTGTCTGTTTACCTCTACATGCTAACATGTGGGGCACTTTTCTGTCTCTAAAGCGTCACATTATGAAGATCGTTGTCCATTAGCAGCCTCAGCACTCCAGGAAGTGCAGGAACAGTGCTTGACCTCGATCAGTTAAAATCTCTGTAACGTTGAGACACATCTCTAATTACTTGCGCTCTATAATTGCTGACCTGTGTGTTCTGGGGCGGCTCACTCCTTCAGATAATTGGACTTCCAAAGCTATTTATGATGGGATGTAGGGCAGCGGGGATCTGAGCCGCTGAACACGTGGACCAAGTATCAACCCGAGATTAAGACATCCATCAGAGAGCCGGGGTTTTATGTTTTACAAATGTGGTCAGGACGACGGGCGTGTGTGGGCGACGGGAAGTGGATCAGACTCTTTAGATGTGGGGCGTGATTGAGACAGGGATAAGGGGAGGGTCTCAAAGTGGTAGGATGGTGGGCCTGTAATGGGGAGAATTCAGTTTCCAGTTTCCCTTTTTCTGCTCCTGTAATGATTTCCTTCAAATTGTCGCCATGATTGCCCACTTTTGTTGTCGTCCTACAGATTTGTCTGCTTATTTCTCATACATTTCTGTCCTTGCTTCCCAGGGAGTGCACGCCGGAAACTGACGTGCAACATATGTAACAGAAAATGCTCCTCCTCTCTGAATCTACAGCAGCACAGAAAGGTGAGGCTCTGCAGCTCAGATTATCCCCACCAGATACTTTGCATTGGATCTGAGAGGATTTACAAAAGCTTAAGCAGTTTTGCATGATCCATTTTTACAGTGATGTCTCTTTTTTCCTGTTTCTTCCTGTACATCACGCTCTGTCTCGTCTATCCCAGAGCCTCCGAGTTCACTCTGTGCGGTTTTTCCGTCTCCGTATGGGGGTGTCTTTATGATGAAGTTGTAACAAATTTATTCTGAGTGACAAAGAGCAGACGGGTGGTTTCTTTTTCACAAGCTCATCCCGCCAGCCTTGTGAAATTTAAGAGGCTCTGTTGGCAGACAATTAGGTCCTAACCTTGGCGTCAGAATTCTCCCCTCTCTCTGATGGAGGCCAGATTTGAACCGGCCTCTTTAAATGCTGCTTTAAAATGTTTTATATTAATAGCTTTTTGTTGTGGTACTGTGGAGACTACTTGTAAGGACTGGTTGTAGCCACTGTGATGTTTTTGACAAACATTTTGTAGCCTATATATTTGGCTATATGGCTAACACCTTGCTTTTTAAGCTGAGGAACAGTGAGGTTAAAACTTTGGAGTGCTAACAATATATTTAAAAAGAAATTTTATGTGAAAGTCAGGCTAAAACTGGGTTTAATAGTTAGACTGGCTGAATTCAGAGAATGTCAAGTTTCCTGATGTGTGACTAACACCAACATCAGTGATCAAAAGGAATCAGATTTATGGTAATTTCAGTGCTTGAGTACTTGTGCAACCTTAAAGGGATATTTTGGTATTTTTTAGGATTGGTTGTATGAGGTATTTAGCAACAGTAGTGGCATTTGGCTTTAATTGAGCACTGCCTCTTTAAGAAGGACTCACCTGTCATACTGGCAGGGAAGCCAGGCCATACAGCACTGCAGACGGGTTCAGTGTCTCTGCCTAATTTTGTGAGTTTTAGTTGAAAATGGGCAAAAAAACCCTCCAATGTTGGCTCCAATGTATGCTCTTCTGAAAATTGTTGATGTGTGTTATTTTTCACCCAGAAAGCCTCTGTGTTTGGCAAACCAAACACCAAACCAACCAAAAGGTAGATATTTCAGTGCAGTTTTTAACTTCAACAGCTGGTAAAAGGTTAACATATACTGACCGTAGCTTCTCTTATTATAAGCCCTCAAAAAAATAAAGCAACAGTCATAAATTTACTTGGATGACAAACTTCCATTCAGCTTTTCTGGTCGGGGCTGCTGTCTCCAAATTGTCTCCAGAAAGTTGAAGATGGTCCATAAAATGCTTGCCTTAGGTAAGGCAGGAACTCTGGATGGGGAGTGATGCAGGCTGCAGGCGTATGTCTTCTGATCTGAAATGTCATAAGGAAGTGCTAATAAATCCCACTCAGGACAAACGAAGCTCTCTGTGTTCATGTATTCAGTTTCCACAACTACACCAGCAGGTAACCTGGGATCTCTTCTTCTCACTGGTTTCCACTGAAGTTTCTCTCTTTCCTCCTGCTGAGTCTCCATCTATAGAAGCTGTTCCTCTTTGTACTCTGATAAAAGTAGCCCTTCCTAGCACAGTAAATGGCATGGTATTATCAGCCGAGTCTCACTTTGCTCATTTTAGTTACGTTTGAACTTAGTTTGTTGTTGTCACAGCCTGAATGCCCAAACAGCTGATCAGAAGAGGACAACATGCTGAGGTGAAAGAGCATGTAGTCGAAGGTCGTTTTGCAAATTAGTGCCACACACAGATTCTTTTCTGCAAGGCCGCCCGTAAAAGGTTGTGAAGAGGAAAACTTTGTGAGGCCCAGACAAATTGGGGATCAGCAAAATCATGTTCTATGGTAAAGTTAAACTATTTTAACCTTAACCATATTTTATTTTTAACCTAAATAGTAACTTCTCTTATCAGTGTATTTATTTATTTATGTAATCTAAACCACTTTCTTAGAATAGAGTTACCTTTTAATGATAATGTCAACACTGGGGATGGGCACACTGAACTAAATGACTAGGAAAGTAATGTTGTACTTAAGAGCTATGATGTGCATAAATGTCAAGATGCCAGAAAATAAAACAGAAAAAGGCAAAAAATGGGCAAAAAGTGTCAGAAATGGGCTCAAAGTGGCAAAATTGTGCCAAATAAGTTGCTTAAAAGGGGCAACAAGCAGCAAGAAAAGATTTAAAGAGGCAAAAAGTGGCAAAAATGTGCAAAAAAGAGCAAATAAGTTGCTTAAAAGGGGCAGAAAGCAGCAAGAAGAGATTTAGAGTGCGAAGTTTAAAGAGGCAAACAGTGGCAAAAACGCAAAAAGTGAAAAAAAAAAGGTTTAAAAGGTTAAAAAGGGTGTAAAGCAGTAAAAATGCCTTAAAACTGGAAAAAAGGGCAAAAAGTGGAAGAATTGGGTCAAAAGTGGCAAAAATTAGAACAAATAAAAGGGAAGTGGCAATGATGGGGCAAATAGCCGCGAAAATGGGTAAAAAATGTAAAGAAGAAGTGGCTAAAATGGGGGAAAAGTGGCACATATGGTATAGACGTGGCAAAAATTATAAGCAAATGGATGAAAGGTGGCAAAAATGGGCATAATCTTGCTAAATGGGCAAAAAGTGGAATAAAAACATGGCCAAAAGGGTGACAAATCGGACAAAAGTGGCAAAAAAAGTTGCTATTAACAGACAAAGCAGTAAAAATGGACGTGAAGAGGGGAAAAGCGCAAAAAGCAGCATAAATTGTTGAAAGATGGCAAAAAGTGCCGAGAAACAAGTGAGAAGTGGCAATAATGGGAAAAAATGGTGCAAATGTAAAAAGAAGTGGCAAAAATGAACGAAAAGCTACAAAAATCGTTTGATAAAAGGTTTAAAAGCAGCACAAATGGGTGAGAAGTGGCAAAACATTGGAAAAAATGCCTCAAAAATGAGTGGAACAAAGAAATCTCAAAAATGGGTGGAAAGTTATGAAACAGTGTTAAAAGTAGCATTATTTAAAAAAAAATGTAATTGGAACCCAATAATAGCTCTACTCACTTTTCAGCTTCAATATGAGGGAACTGTGAGCTAGGGTACTAGCACCAATGCTACTGATCCAACACACATACATCGATATCATCAATAAAGCCCAACTAGGGAGGGCCCATTCTCTGAGAGGCCTGCTTTCTAGGTGAAATATAAAGCTTCAAAAATCTTCATAGAGCGTGCAGCTTCAGCAACATTTTTTTGAACATTTTAACCTAAAACTTTCTAAATTACCCAGAGAATCTGCACCTGTATGTTAGGCTGTATAGCCTAGCTTCCATGCTGGTACAACCAGCGAGTCTTTCTTAAAGGAGCAACACTCTTTGAAATCACTTGAGGATAATGCCACTACTATTGCCAAGTACCTCATATAACCCCGCTTAAAAAAACATTCCTTTTGGAGGGAGTATTTGAGTACCAGCTAACTATATTTTACTGTAGAAAACAACATATTGCACTCAGACCTGCTCGTGACCCACTGTGTTTTTCTGTGCTGTGCTGCTTATCAGACCTTGAATCTAACTTCTGAACCAAATCGAAGGTTTAAAAGACAGAGAATCAACTGAAAAACATCTTAATGGTTGTCTTGATGATCGCTCATCATTGTTGGCTGAATTGCTGCTTCAGACCGGGGCAGCAGTCCTTGAGATGTTGGGATCTGGATTATACAAGTTGTCTCAAACAGATTGTCCTGGCCATTAACAGTCAGTGAATGTTAATGAACGCCATTCATCAAATAACACTCTTCATCAGTTATCTCAGCTGGTAATTTTGGAATTTAATTTCCTCTTGTCAACATTTATCACCCAGATAAATCATCAGGCATTAATCCAAAAAGCCTCTTCCACTCTGTCCAACATTAAAAGTCACCTAGAAGTGGTGACATAGTTCTGCAGTGCATCATTTAACCTACTTCACCTCTTTATGAGTCACTGTTCTCCTGTTTCACATCTCCAGGGTGCTTTAAAATAGGTAAACCTCCTGTGTGGCCTCTTTATACGTCTGCGTGCCAATTCTGCTTCATGTGGCTCATCATGGTAGAAAATATTTCCAATCATGCACAATTGTCTGAGCCATTGTCTGCTCATGAATACGAGTTAGAAAGGCTGGGTGTTTGTATGAATTTAGGTCAGTGTTACAGTAGATTTGAACAAAAGATGTATATTCCAGTTAGTCACATAATGAAGACAGAAAGAGGAATTATAAACACATTTCTGCTCCAAAAAAATCTGATTTGTTCTTAACATTTTAATTGAAGACATTTGGGTATTAAGTATTATTCTTGCAGAGCAGCAATCAAACTTTCCATAATGACACGTTAGCTCCAAAGCAGCTTAAATCTGCCATTATCAACATTTAGCTGAACAAGCTTTTACATTAACAGCTGTGACAAGACGAGCTGCTCTGCATTAACATACGCTATTGTAGCTCTACGCTCGGGAACTATTGGATGTGCCGTTATTAAAGCCGTTCTCTGAAGCAGAAAAAAGATTGAAACTTTTCATCACTTTAATTGCTTTTCTGTCTGTAGACATCAATCTGATGAAAACGGACAAGATTTAGTTTATGTTCGTCATCGCAGGCCTGGGATCCTTCAACTTTTACTTGCTCTTCATTCTAAGTTTTTAAAGTTCTGATTAAGACCAACACTTACAGAATGATTACAACACTTCAAACCTGGGACAGGGCCCTGTTTTCACATATTTATTGGGTATTAAGGACAGCTGACTAGGGTCAGAATATCAGATTTTAACAGTTTTAACTGATGTAAAAAGAGATCCACGCGGTACAAAACAAAAACCTGGTAGAAGTAGAAAAAGAAAGATTTCAAAGACTCTTAATAAGTCAGAAACACCAGTCGTTGAATATTGTATTCCAAAATGGGTTTACAGTTAAACTTGGCGGAGAAGGCTCGGCTCAAGATGCTCCTTGGGTCGGTCAAGCAGCATGCTTTGACTCTCCTGGGATTGCATGGCTTGAAGCCTTCATATGGATAGATACATTAATGACAATGCATATTCAATACAATAGAATAAGTTAAAAAGCAATGAATCCATAGTATCAGGAATCTGAATGAGGTCGCAACAAGCGTTATTCTATAAAAGAGGAGGCTGGGGTGGAGGAGGTTAAGCTTTGCCAGCAGCAGCAGCATGGTGCATCAGCATTAATTGGTTAATGCCATCATGATTGGATGAGGAAGCTGAAAGGCAATAATTGGAATCACCCGGCCATCAGCTGATCACGGCCTAGCGTCTGACTATGAGTCCTTAATGAACGCCAAGCTTCATAAAGAAAATTAGTAAGAGATGTTTCTAAAGCAGGGATTTTCAAATGTTTTTTGCTCAAGGCACACCTAAGATTAAACCAAAATCTGAAGAAACACCATCTTTATTTCCATGCAATATCGCATGTTTAGTTCACATAGAAGTGTGATGCATTGTCGTTCAAATTCTCAATGCACACCTTAACAATCCTCAAGTCAACATTTGAGAACAACTAAATTACTCAAAAACGTGAAAATTAATGTTTTTTGCAGCCTACATTTTAGCCGCTCCAGCCTTCTTCAGAGTTGTTGATTCAAGCAGTCTGCTGTATCAAATCAAAACCTTTTTTACTTGTTAATAGTCAATTTTACCAACCTTGCAAAGCAGATGGATACACCTATTTCTGTGTTTCTCACTGGCGAATCCATCTCACAAAGCTCCCATCTGAATCGTTTGGGCCCGGTTAGAAAGTGACGAGACTAATCAGCGACAAGGGGCAGTACTTTTGGGTGTGGCGGAGTCGTGATGTAAGCAACCAGTGGCAAGAGGCCAGTGCAATTATGGCAGAAGAGCTCAGCGTGGATGCTGCTAAAGCATCAGTTTTATTAGAGCTTGATGACATTTCTTCCTTCAAAGAACAAAGAACAGCAGTGAGGTGCTTTTCTCAAAACGACAAAAGTCGTGTACTGACACGTCTACAGCCGCTATGACTCATGTTATGCAGTTCTCTATGGAGTTTACTCCTCGGTAGGGGCGCACCTCAGTTGTGACTACATCACGTGTTTTGTTGCTCTGATTGGCCCGTAAAGATGTAACAGACAGAACGTTCATCCAATCACCCTTTAAGTTTTTTTTTTCAAAGGCTCTGCCCTTCCCAAATGCCATTTATGGAAGGCTTTCCTGATGGATGTGTGAAACACATCCATCTAGCATGCCAGGTTACAATTTTACACCAAATTTTCCAAATTGTGTGCATAAAAAATAAAGGCACAGTGTGGAAAATACACAAACTACTGCAAAAAAAAAAAAAAATTAGTTGTGTAAAAGGTTGTCCAGTTTTTGGATGCCTTATGATTTTATTTTAAACATATACTATCATTTTCATTATTATTATTATTATTATTATTATTATTATGTAAATCATTATATTATCATCACATTGGAAATCTTAATCATTGATAGAATCCAAAAACCCCAGTGCAAACATATGTTAAAGTGTCTTTGGTTGTTGTAAACTTGTTTAAATCAGGCGTGGTTTTGCAAAATCCCAAAGCACACCTTGACTTGACTCGAGCCACACCAGTGTGCCTGCCACTCCATTGGAAAATCACTGGTCTAAAAACCTTAGAACAACTGCTAAGATGCTTGTGAATAACTTCACCAAGTTGGGAATTGTAGTCTCAAAGAAGACAATCACTGGAGCCCTGTACAGTGAAGGACCAAGAAGAACTTGACTTCTGCAGAAGAGACACCTTCAAGCCAGATAGGAGTATGCTAAGGAGAGCCTGGAGAAAGATTCTGCATACTGGAAGCGTGTCCTTTGGTCAGATGAGGCCAAACTAGAGCTCTTTGGTGGTGGGAATACTGTGCTCTGGGGATGCTTCAGTGGGTCTGGAACTGGGAATCTTATAAAGAAGAAAGAAGGATATGTGAAGATTTTAAAGAAAACCACAAACAGTCTGGGTCATTGCTTTGTCTTCCAGTACCACAACTACCCAACACATCCGTGTCTCCTGGTGAAGACCAAAGTGAACGTTTTTGATTGGCCTTCACAAAGCTCTGACTTGAATCTCATTGAAAATCTGTGGGGTGAACTGATCCAGAACAGTTTGCAAGATCATTTTATAACTTTTTCTACCCATTATTTGCCATTTAAACTCAAAATAAAGCACATTTAAGGACCTTAGTTTGAAATTAAATACTATATCTTTCTTTGTGTTCTCCAGGTACATGAAATCTTTGAATGCCATGCGTGTGACAAGAAGTTCATTTCTACAAATCAGCTGAAACGCCACATGATCACACACTCAGGTAAGAAAATACTGTGTGAATACATTGGTCCTTACCTGTATGTATCATCTTCTGTTTACTTAAACACACCTGCCTTTAATGGTTTAGAAAAGCGGCCGTACACCTGTGAGATCTGCAGCCGCTCCTTCAAGCGTCTGGACCAGGTGACGGCTCATAAGATCATCCACAGCGAGGACAAACCGTATAAATGTAAACTGTGTGGGAAAGAGTTTGCTCACCGCAACGTCTACAAGAATCACAAGAAGGTGAGGGAACAGGGTGTCACAATTGGATATAGATGTTTTTTTCTGGGGAGAGATATTACTTAAAGGTGCGATGACTTCAAAGCTGCATTTTTTAGCTTGGCTGTAATCAATCAGGGTCTCGTTGGTGGCTGTTATCTGTGGGGTCTCTGGCCTGCTCCACCCCGAGGTCCCTCGTGTTTTCTTTTGGGATTGGCGTGTCACTCAGATAGATAGGTCTGCCATGGGGAGGGGGGGGCAGAAAAACAGAAGCACTTTGAACTTAAAGCCCCTCAAGCTGCTTGTCTTCATCAAGTCAACAAACCAAATCAGCCACGGAGCCTCAGCCTGATCCTCCGCATCAATTTAAGAAGCTTCATCAGCGTCCACGCTGAGGTGGAGGGGCCTCTGTTTACTCTTTATAAACATGCTGATGATCTGTTTCTCTGCAGACCCACTCTGAGGAGAGACCCTTCCAGTGTGAGGAGTGCAAAGCTTTGTTTCGCACCCCCTTTTCTCTGCAGCGTCACCTTCTCATCCACAACAGTAAGTTTGACTGTTCTCTTATCAGCCTGCCTACCACAAAAACACAACATAGACTTTAAATGAAACTTCCAGGAAGCAGCTAAATGTTAAGCAAAAATCTAGTACTCAGTTGTCAGACCCCCTTCACTAAAAAAAAAAAATTATGTTGCAGCCTGATGCTACAGCAGAAAAAAATCATTTTTATTCTCAGTAATCTACACTTAGTAACCTATCATGACAAAGTAAAAACAGAATTTCAGAAAATTTTTCAAACTTATGAAAAATTAAAAACGGACACATCACATTGGCATAAGTATTCCGGCCTTTTGCAAAAACTCTTGAAACGTAGCTCAGGTTCCTCCCATTGTTATGGATCGCTGCTGAGATGTTTCTCCATCTTAATTGGAGTCCACCTGTGGAAAATTGAATTGATTGGACATGATTTGGAAAAGCACACACCTCTCTATCGAAGGCCCCACACCTGACAATGCATATCAGAGCAAAAACCAAGCCATGAGGTCAAAGAAACTGCCTGCAGAGCTCAGAGACAGGATTATTGACAGGGACAGATCTGGAGAAGGATACAAAAAAGTCTACTGTTAGTTTCCCGAAGAACACAGTGGGCTTCATAATTCTTAAATGAAAGAAGTTTGGTACAACCAGGACTCTTCTAAGACCTAGTTGCTTGGCCAAACTGAGAAATCAGAGAAGAGCCTTTTTGAGATAGGTGACCAAGAACCGGATAGTCACTCTGACTGAGCTCCAGAGATCCTGTGTGGAGATGGGACAAAGTTCCAGAAGGGCGATCATCACTGTAGCCCTCCACTGATCTGGGCTTCCTGCAGAGTGGCTTAGATGGAAGCCTCTCCTCAGTGCAAAACCCCTTTGACTTATATTTGGATTTTTTGGATTACACAAGTTAGTGGTCATGCAGCAAAATCAGAAATTTCATTCACTATAAAGTCTAGAGATGCACTGGTGTGATACTTACCCCGGTGACAAAAAAACATGAACAAATCATAGGGCATGATCAGGTAACAAAAGCTGTGTCTGCTGACTCCCTGAAACCTGTCAGGCCTCTGTGATGACTCTGTTCCTACCACTGAAGGCTGGTTTATACTTCTGCCAATGCTGAAGTGAGCCAGCATACTTATGTGCTGGTGTGTCTGTATTACTCTGCAAAACTCTGCAAAAATGCAACCATTTTAGGTAATACTTTTTAGCTAATTCCTGGTCTCACTGCAACATTTTCTAATTATAAATAAGTAAAAGAATCTCTGCAATCCGGAGAAACAGCTTCATATTACCAAAACGTCATTCATTCATTTTTACATCTATCACTGATGAACCGGGCTAATGTGAGCCTTCAGGCTCTGCTTAGTGTACTTCAGATCAGGTCCACATAATCGTCAGGAAACCGATTTGTGGCCAAATATCAATGTCCACTATCAAGGAAACAGCATGGATCTCTGTTGAGTCCAAATGCCTCTGGTTTAAGTGGATATTAGTCTGTTTTTTCTTCCATTTTCACCGACTTCAGCAGCTGTGATCAGCAGTCCAGCTGAGCAGTCGTGCAGAAAGTGACGTCAGTGCAAACCCTCTCTTGTGTTGGATAGGTAAGCTTTGCATTCCTACTGAAAGGTGCCAAAAAACAGGACGGTACAGGTCCTTTCCAACTTTTGACAATGCAAATAAATGTGTACTGTACTAGGGCTGAACCATTTGGGAAAAGAATCTAATAGCAATTTTTTTCTCCAGTACTGCAATTTAAGATGCAGTTATTTTTAGGTCCCTTATCTAGTATGTTATTTGACAAACATAAGCAGAAATCATTCTATATTATAACCAACACATTATTAGAAAAAATATCTAATTGGGATTTTGGCTCATATAGCAAGTTTGATATTGATTGCTATACTGAAGGGATGATCTTTTTTTTTAATTGTTATTCTCATTTTGATTTAGAAAATCATGTACACAAACAGGAAAAGTAGGATTTTAGTAAACTATTCTGAAAAAAACAGACAATTATATGTATGCATAATGTGGAGAGCATGAAATCTCTTCTGTAAAAAATTGTATGAAATTGGTATTTTGACACTTTTCAGGATAAAAGAAATATTGCACTGTCTGCGATTTGAAAATTGCAGGAGGCTGTAATGTGATTTCATCTAATTTGCAATTAATTGCCCAGCCCTGTACCGTACTGTACCAAACTGAACTGGACCACTCAGTGGAAACGACTTAATAACATTCCTAAAGACATATTCAGACACTGGAGGCCACCCAGTGCTACCCAGCAGACCGATCACAGGGCTTGTGGTCTACATTGTTTCAACACAAAGCTGATGAAGTGCACGTCGGCTACCTATAGGCCTCTGCAAAGGGGTCAGGGCTTGGCAGACAAATGCCTCTAAATTAGGCTTTTTGGGACTCTAAAACTTTTAATTGTTGTGATCTCTTGGCAAAAAGCTGGTCATGTAAAAAAACTTTGCATGGATGCAGCTTTTGACTGTTAGGAGTTTTAGAGACATATTTGCTGCTTTTTTGATTATGGGTTAGCTAATTCGAGGCAGTAAAAAGCAGTAATACTCCAAATACAGCATAAATTAAAGCTCTAATTTAAAAAAAAAAACAGATAGATTTTATCCAAGGCTGATCAAGTGGCAACTGGACTGGTTCCATGTAATATCTAAAATCATAGATTTTTGATAATCTAGCATTAGCCAAAGATCATACCGGAAAAAAACAAGGCTGCTGCTGCAAAAGCTTTGAGTGAATCAGTTTGAGAGTTTTGTTGTTTTTTTGCTTCTGAATTCAACTTTTCATTTGCAAGAGAGAGGGATGTTTCATAGTTTGAAGTTGTAGCAGAACAAGAAGTTCAAAGGGGAATGAAATGTCCTTGAAATATGATTTTTTTTTTTTCCATTTTTTACTTTGTTGTTTGGTATTTAAATTAGGTTTGTCATTTTTCCTTTTTAAATTGCAAATAGAAAAATGATTAAAGTCCAATTTATTACTCAAAGCATTTTGTAGATAAATGAAAGTGGAATACATTCATTAGAGTTGTAACAATCTTCATTTTATTTAGCAAGCCGAGTGTGATTGGAGGGTTTATTTTACAGACCGCTGACTAATCCCTACCCCTGTGAATATTTTCATTAATAACAGAAATTATAACTCAATCAGACTTGCCTCCAAGGACTCATTAGAAGCTGTTCAGGTGGTTTCTGTGCTGGAGCGTGTGCAGGATGCAGCACTAACCCTCCCATTGAGCCTGATAACAAAGAGATTGTAAAGCTGGAGGCATTTCCTGCTGCCGTCTCAGGAGGAAGGCTATATAACACCAGACCTCATGTAATATATCCAGCTCTGGATGCTATGTGGGGCGGGGGATCGAGTGTGTGATTTCACTGAAAGTTACAAACAAGATGTGTCATGTCTGTACTTAAGATTTAAATTTAGAATTAAAAAAAGGGATTTCTTGTACCAGGCAGGATTACAACTTTGGCTGGGCTTGTTAAAATCAGGAATTTAAACCGTTTCCTCTTCTTAAAGGCTTGAGTAGTCTACCCTTTTTAAAAGAAACTTTTACACTACAATAGAGTCGGACTTTTATTCATCTGCGGACAACTTTTGAGTCATAGAGCCTACAATTTTATGAATTTACACAGAAGCAGCCTAAAACCTGGTGCTTTTACTGCAGAATGCAGAAAACACAATCATGTAACTATAGCTATAGATGGTAAAGACCCAGAAAACTACTTTCATATGTTTTAAAACTTCAATGCAGGGAAATTCTCTTTATTGATGATTAAGATAGATTATAATTGTTTTTACTGATAGCTAAAGTGAGAGAGAAAGAGTGTTGATGGATGACAGATTAACTTTAACCTCCTACGTCCCAGCATCCTCATATGAGGAAATTACATTTTGGGTTCCCTGCACCGTTACACTTAATTTTATTGAGCTCAGACCTGTTGGCCTCATTGGTGGACACTTTGTCTGCCATCTTGGGATCACAAAATCAGTTTCCATTCAAGTCTATTTGTTCAGCATTCACTTTGTTGCTAGCTTATTTATTTAATGTTTGCTACATGATGTAAAAGAACAGAAAACGATCCAGTATTACCTGAAAGGGAGCCTCAGAGAAGACACGGAGAGCTCTGTATGACGTGACAGCATGTGTAGAGGAATGTTTAAATCTGGTAGATTTCAGATGTTTGCAGCAATAATATTAATATGGAATTAAAGGGGTTCAGTACAACGATGCCTTTGGTTCCCACTGCACAGACCTCCCAGTGTAGGTAGCCTGTGGGTGATTTTTGTACCCTCTAACCCCTAATCAGATTGGCTGTCCCAACATTAAGTGGATTAAGAGCACTGATGCTGGTAGTGGCTAGGTGGACGAACCCATCTGCTCTTTACCAGAATTGCCAGATTGTCAGTCTGAGCTGTCAGGTGTTAGGTTGGATAATTATCATGGAAAGCTATTTAACCTAGATACAGATCCTTGTGCAGCTGTCAGTCGGAGGGATTTTCCAAACAGCTGCTCAGTTTTAACCAGAAAACGCCAAAAATAAAAATGTCTCATATGTCAGCGAAACCACTGATGAATAGATATTTTGGATCATTTGGATCATATTTGATTTTTTTTAAAAACAAGTAAGTTCTAATCCAAATAATTGTTTCTCTTTTCCTTCTGAGATTATGAGAGTAAATGCTTTTTTACCTCCACCAAGGAGGTTATGTGATCGGCAGGGTTTGTTAGTTAGTTTGTTAGTTTGTTAGCAACATAACTTAAAAAGTTATGGACAGATTTTGATGAAATTTTCAGAAAATGTCAGAACTGGCATAAGAAAGAACTGATTAGATTTTGGGAGTCATCCAGATCACTGTCTGGATCCAGGAATTTTTTTAAAGGATTCTTTACTACTGGGAGATAGGGCTAATAGTGGAGGTCTGCGCTCTCCAGGTGCGTTTCTAGTATTAGAAATGTTTTCATAATGTCAGGAAAAATGCTTTGAGTCAGCAATCCTTTCACCTATAGCTAAGTCCTCTGTTGTCTGAGAGAAGCACTCAGGGTGGGAAGGGAATTCCTGCCTCTCAAGTTCAGACACCTCAGGGTCTTCATCACAAGCGAGGGGAGAATGGAGCATTAGACTGATGGATTAATGATGTATCGGTGCAGCAGTGCTGCAGGTGTTGTTGCATTAGATAGCGGTCTAAACTGGCTGTAAGAGACAGGGCATGGATCTCTGAGGGAAGGAGATCGGAAAAAAGCCTCTGCATCTTTTCATAGAAAGGAGTTGGTTGAGGATGCTTCCTGGTCACTTCCCTTTTGCTATTTGCAGTGTTTCCCTCTTTTGCCATTTTTTTTGCCACCTTTGGCCCATTTAAGCTGCCTTAAATGGGACTCTTTGCTGCTTTTTGCCAGTATTTCCCACTGTTTTGCTGCTTTTCTGTGCTTTAGTTAACCTTGCAAAGCAGATGGATACGCCTGTTTCCATGTTTCTCACTGGTGAATCCATCTTGCAAAGCTCCCATTTGAACCGTTTGGGCCTGGTTAGAAAGTGAAAAGACCAATCAGCAGCAAGGGCAGTACTTTCAGGTGAGTCTGAGTCGACAATTATGGCAGAAAAGATTAGCATGGATGCTGTTATAGTGCCAGTTTTATCAGAACTTGACGACATTTCTTTGTTAAAAGAAGAGCAGAGAACAGCAGCGAGTTGTTCAAAAATGACAAAAGTCGTGTACTGACATGTCTACAGTCGCCATGGTTCGCATTATTCCTGCACATGTGCACCTTGGTTGCGTCTATGTCACATATTTTGTTGCTCTGATTGGCCCATAAAGATGAACGTTCATCGTTCAAATCCTCTGCCCTTTCCCAAATGCTTAGTATTGAACGTTTTCCAGATGGATGTGTGAAACAAATCCATCAGGTTATGCTTTAGTCACTTTTCACTAATTTTTTGCCATCTTTTTGACTATTTTTGCAACCTGTAACTCATTTTTGTCACTTTTTTAAAACTTGTTCTCCCTATTTTTTCACTTTTCACCCAGTTTTTGCCATTTTAAGCCTCCTTCACCCCTTTTAATCAGTTTTTGCCACTTTTTTGCTGCTTTCTGACCATTTTTATCCCCTCTAACTTACTTCTTCTCACAATACTACAGGACTCAAATCATCAAGCTGGTTTTGTCACTGATGCTGATTTGCATGCAGTAAGGATACGTTGTTAGCCTAATGCCACTATAACCTGGCCCTGGCTTAATGGAGGGAAAGGAGCGGATGGGTGAACATCATTAAATTCTTCTTTTACAATGCATACATCAATACAAGACACAGAGTGCATTCAGAAAGTATCAGAACCCCTTCACTGTGTTCACTTTGGTTCTGTTGCAGTCTGATGCTACAGTGTCTCCATTATTAGCTGACCTCAGGCTTTGAACATGGTGTAATACATGCACAGCCATCAGTTATTAGTAACTTAATAAATGCAGGATTATAACGCTTGTCCCATGAGCCTTTGCTCTGACATAGCTGTCTAAACTCAAGGCGACTACTCTGTTGGGTCACTACAGTACCATGATAATGAAAGCTTTATGTAAGGGTGTCGTTGACATTAATTATCGTCAACTGGATGTGTGGATTTCACAGAAACATAATGAACCTCAGCTTTCACTGGTGTTCTTTTTATTAAGCTGACCATCATCGTCCTTGGTAATATGAGAGCGAGCACAAGCTTATAGCCATTTGCTCCTGCCAACCACACAAATACACAGGCGAACACACTCTCCAAGCTCGTCTGTGGAAATTGAATGATCTCCATATAATGGAAACAACCACTCTTCAACAATAGAGGCTGTTGTGCGGAGCGAGGAGCAGAGGCGTGAAGGGAAACATGGCGCTGCTCTCTGTGAACAGCTGACACTGTCTGAGGACTGTCTGTCTGCACTTTTAGTGCTTTTCACAGAAGGATTAATAAAAAAGCCATGTTTTCTGCTCTGACGTTTGGATGAAACATATGGCAGAGCAGTTAGTTTTACTGTTTCCCCTGGGATGGCAGCTACAAATACACAAAAAGGACGACTTCTGTCCCAAAAAATAGAGCCAGACTTTCTACAGACCATTGTTTGGGGTTGTCTGCTGCGATGAAATACTCCTCTTTGTGTTTTTCTGTCCGCACAATCGGCCCGCTGAAATTGGTTCCTCTCTTGCTGTGCGTGATGGCCGTGTGTTTACAGACTCAACAATAGATAACTGAAATGGTTCTTACAAATGTCCCTGCTGCAGGTGAGAGGACATTCAAGTGCGACCAGTGCGACGCCACCTTCAAGAGGAAGGACACGCTCAACGTGCACATACAGGTGGTGCATGATGGCCATAAGAAGTACAAGTGCGACCTGTGTGAGAAGGCCTTTGTCACGCCGTCTGTCCTCAAGAGCCACAAGAAGGTAAATACCCAAAATAAAAAAAGACCTCAAACTAGACAACCTCAATCATATGCCATGATTGCGTGGCTTCAAGAGCTGTTATTTTGTCCCTAAATTGAGTTCAAGCTGCAGTTTTATTGTATTTATTTTGAATGCATGCAGTCCAAACACAAGAGTTCAAAAATAACTCAGAAAACCCTCCCAGAATGAATTTAAATTATCCTGAAGTACAACATAGAAGAACAGACAGCCACTATCTTCTTCAACATTTTTAATTAAAGGTAAGAGGCACGGCTCCAGTCTGACTTCTCTTTTCTGCATGAACCAGGAACCACCCTGAAAATGAATCCTTACAGCCTTAAAGTGGAAAAATGTTGCTTCTTACTTACAGTCGCTAGAAAAAGTATGTGAACCCTTTGAAATTTCTTGGATTTCTGTATAAATTGGTCATCAAATGTGTTCCGATCTTCATCTAATTCACAACAATAGACAAACACAGTCTGCTTAAACTAATACTGCACAAAAAATGATATGTTTTCATGTTTTTATTGAACAAAACATGTAAACATTCACAGTGCAGGGTGGAAAAAGTATGTGAACCTCTAGGCTAATGACTGGTTGACCCTCCTTTGGCAACAATAACCTCAACCAAATGTTTCCTGTAGTTGCAGATCAGACCTGCACAATGGTCAGGAGGAATTTTGGACCATTCTTCTTTTCAAAACTGTTTCAGTTCAGCAATATTATTCGGATGTCTGGTGTGCATCGCTCTCTTGAGGTCAGGCCACAGCATCTCAATCGAGTTGAGGTCAGGACTCTGACTGGACCACTCCAGAAGGTGTATTTTCTTCTGTTGAAGCCGTTCTGTTGTTGATTTACTTCTATGCTTTGGGTTGTTGTCCTGTTGCATCAGCCATCCTCTGTTGAGCTTCAGTTGGCGGACAGATGGTCTTAAGTTTTCCTGTAAAATGTATTGATAAAATTGGGAATTCATTTTTTCCATCAATGACAGCAATCCATCCAGGCCCTGAGGCAGCAAAGCAGCCCCAAACCATGATGGCCCCTCCACCATATTTCACAGTTGGGATGAGGTTTTGATGTTGGTGTGCTGTTGTTTTTTTTTCTCCACACATAGCGTTGTGTGTTCCTTCCAAACAACTCAATTTTGGTTTCATCTATGGACAGAATATTTTGCCACTAGTGCTGTGGAACATCCAGGTGCTCTTTTGTAAACTTCAAATGTGCGGCAATGTGTTTTTTGGACAGCAGTGGCTTCCTCTGTGGTGTCCTACCATGAACTCCATTCTTGTTTAATGTTTTACATATTGTAGATTTGTCAGCACAAATGTTAGCATGTGCCAGAGATTTCTGTAAGTCTTTAGCTGACACTCTAGGAGTCTTCTTCACCTCACTGAGCATTCTGCGCTGTGCTCTTGCAGTCATCTTTACAGGACGACCACGCCTAGGGAGAGTAGCAACAGTGCTGAACCTTCTCCATTTGTAGACAGTCTGTCTTACCGTGGACACATGAACATCAAGGCTTTGAGAGATACTTTTGTAACCCTTTCCAACTTCATGCAAGTCAACAATTCTTGATCGTAGGTCTTCTGAGAGCTCTTTTGTGCCAGGCATGGTTAACATCAGGCAATGCTTCTTGAGAGCAGCAAATTCAACAGTGGTGTGTGTTTTTTATAGGGCAGGGCAGCTTTAACCAACACATCTAATCTCATCACATTGATTGGACTCCAGGTTGGCTGACTCCTGGCTCCAATTAGCTCTTGGAGAAGTCATTAGCCTAGGGGTTCACATACTTTTTCCACCCTGCACTGTGAGTGTTTAAATGGTTTGATCAATAAAAACATGAAAACATATCATTTTTTGCACGGTATTAGTTTAAGCAGACTGTGTTTGTCTATTGTCGTGACTTAGATGAAGATCGGAACACATTTGATGACCATTTTATGCAGAAATCCAAGAAATCTCAAAGGGTTCACACACTTTTTCTAGCGACTGTAGTTATGGACATCATCAAACGCAGTCAGCTGTGTAAAAACTACCTCTAAAACTGGAAAAAGTGAACACATATCATAGCTTTGCCCCTGATCAGCATTGTTTGCATTATATTTCTGCAAAAGTTCAAATCAGAGTAAACTTGATTATCATTTCCTCAGCCATGCAAATGCTACGATATGACATACGGGAGCGCTGAAAAAATTGTTGTACAGTTAGATTTTTATGCAGGATTTTCCTGCATTATGAGAGCAAGAGTTGCAGAAATTATATATTTTGCATGCGATCCTAAAGCAAAATTCAGGCCCTGCACTGGTTATAGTGGGAGGTGGAATTGGAAATGACAAGCAGGAAATAGAGTTGGTCTCGTTAAGTTTTAGTGATACTGAGTTCTCAGTCTGAGTTCTTATTTATACTATCAATCCTTTTTCTTCTTTGATTGAAAAGAAAACCAAAATCTTGTAAAACCACAAGTGGTTCAGTCAAACAGCTTCTAAGTGGCCGTATGACGTGCAAAACCAAAAGTGCTTGTGTGCTGTGAGTTATCCATGACACCATCTACAGACAGAGATTTATGCTTTCACACAAGCATGATTAAAAACAAACACATCTTCTCTTGATTCCTAAAGCCCTTTTCTTAATCCTTGGTCAGAGTAGTAGAAGCCACTAAGGTTTCCATCATTCCTCTCCAGACCTCCAGCTCGTCTCACGAACCAGGAGTAGCTAGCTGTGTTAATATCTTCACCGTCAAACCTGGCACAGAACGCCGTCCTGACCGTTGCTACCCGTGAAGGCTTGGAAATCAATTCCTGCGTTGATTAGAAATGGCAGTTAGGCCATTAGCTCTGCAGGGTTTCAAAGCTCCAAACAGATCTCGCTGCAGATTATGAGCTCTGAATCTGACAACGTCCGGTGTGGTTATGGATCCAGATTGAAACCAAACAGCTTTTTGGCACACAGAAAAAGAAAACGTCTCAGAGGTTGTCTCTGAACAGTAGGGCTGGAGACTCGGGCATGTTGAACTGTCTTTTTGCTCGCAGGGAGCAGAGGCTGCTGGGAGATCTGGCCTTGATCAAAGCCAGGTTGCTGAGGAGACGACATCTTGCAGGCTGTGTTTACATGTGCAGAGTAACCTTGCTCCTAGGCATACTGATGTTGACATCTTATTTAATGTACACTTTGATAATCTGCAACTGTTTGTCTGAGCAAACCTTGGCCCTGAAATAATCTCAGAAATGTCTCACTGCCATGTTTGCCTTGGATCAGGATCCAACAGTAGCTCTGTTTGATGAAAATCTGAGAGTAAAGGGAGCAAGAGAAGTCATGTAAGATTCAGAATGAGATAAAATATTCTAATGTTAGTAGTTTGAGATAACAACCATTATTCTTTTTTTTCAAATATGTATTTATGAGCTGTTTGTCTTTGAGAACAGTAGATAGAGTTGGAAAAGCAGGAAGAGAGAGAGAGCAGGGAATGGCACACAGGAAAGGAGCCATAGGCAGACCTGGACCGTGGCTGCATGCACTGAGGATAACAGCCTCTATACCAGTACCCCAACCTCCATTCTTTTAACATATATATAATCCGTATTTTTAATAAAGCTGTAGCTAGTAACAATGTATAATTAACACTATATAATAGTAATATTAATTCCCACATTTTAGGAGGGAATAGTTGGTGAAATAAGAATTTCAGCAACCCCACAAATTAACAGAGAAATGTCAAAGCCGGGCTCCACATTTATCTGAAGGTCATGTTCCAACTCCTTTAACAAATCCCGATCATCTGTTGGTATGCAAATGCTGATAGGACATTTCCTAAAACGATCTCGTATTTAGGGAAAACTTTTTCAAGAAGAAACGGAAATATGACGTTTTCGTCTCCATGTGGACAAGGCCTAAATCTCCCAATCGCCTAAATAATCAGGATTGGCATCCTGTTTTTATGCAATATCCCGTTAAGACAGAAAGTACCGGAAGCCACGCCCATATTTCATGCAAAGTATCATGGGGGCTAGATTTAAGGTGGACAACAACTGTTGACACTTTCAGCTTAAAGGTCACCAATATACACAGTTACATAACACCTACTCTCTTTTCTGATAAATACGTTTCCTGCTTCAGCCCATGCATTCTAATCATTTAAAAATATTCAGTGATTTAAGCATAAGTAACTGTTTTCTTATGCTATTATATTAACACAAACAAATATGCTAAAAAATTTACATTTTGAGTAGGGCTGGGAAATAAATTAAAAATTAGATTAAATTGCAATATGGCCTGCTGCAATTTTCCAATCGTAGAAGGTACAGTATTTCTTTAACCTGAAATTTGGGTCTAAATTGCAGTTTTAAAATTTTTTGCAGCGGCAGAGATGCTATGCATGACTTATCATGCAATCATTCAAGTGCCATTTTTTAGAATAGTGCATAAATCATATCCTACCTTCATTTTTTTTAAAACTTTTTCTTATTAAATATGAGAATGACAAAACTCCAAATCATCAGATTCAGATTTTTTCAAAGAATTTTTCAGCCCTTGTTTAGGAATAAAAGAGAGTTAAGGAATAATCGCATTTCATCGCAATATTGTAGAAAAAAATTGCAATTAGATAATTTTTCAAAATCGTTCAGCCCTGATTTTGAGTAAATGTTACTCTTGTGGTGAATGTGTTGTGAATCAGGAATTGGTTTGACTCAAAAATCGATTCTGAATTGAACCGTGCCCCCAGAATCTGAATCAAACTGAATCTTGAGAAAGTTAAAGATTCAAATCTCTAGACAAAATCTCATGATAGAACAGTGATAGGATAGATTGTAATTGTTCTTGTACATGGTGATTTATTCTGACATCGACCAAAATTGTCCGTGTTTTCCCAGGTCTGACTTCTTGTCTCTGTGTGGTATGGCTGGGTATTGTTAAGAACCTCACGATTCAATTCGATTTCGATTCTTTAGGTTGCTATTCGATATCGATTCGATATTGATTTAAATGCTTCAATGTCGATTCAGTAAGAAGTAGAAATACACAAATAATAACTTATTTGTGCATATGGAGTACAAAAGTAAAAATCATGACAGTTCTGTATAAACCTTCAAAAAGTAAAGTGCATGTAAACTTAAATAATATTTCTGTCCTCTTGGAAATTGTGATAAACCTCACATAACATGGCTATGGTTGGTTGTTGTTTGGTTGAGTGCGGCCTCCAACCATACAACGTGAATCACATGCACAGTGACCCCCTCTGGCCAGGAGGTGAATCAATTCAGAGGATTTGCTGAATCGATATTGAATTGGGGGAGGAAATATTGCGATGCATCGATTAATCGATATTTTTACCCACCCCTACTGTGTGGATTGGCTCTTCTGCCATGTGCCATAGTTTAACTGTGAGCTCTAGAAACACGAACATTGACTAGACAGGGTGTAATTATTTGACGACTGTACAATGCTGAAAGAAAACTGCATGCATAGATCCTGTGGGGATTATTGGTTAGATGGAACATGCGGACATCTTAAAAAAATACCAGTATGATTTACTTGATTTAGAGTCTTTGTTTATTTCCCTGGGGTTTAGTGTAATACTGTAGTAGTAAATATAATGTGGTACATATCTGCTGGTTTATCCTTGTGTTACAGTCGATGTTTTCTCCTCAGTGAGGCTGGATTTGTTCTATGAGAGGGCGTGTGACTCAGCATGTATGTGCATGTACTGTATATGTAGTACAAGATCATATCGCCTTTTTTTAGAGCCTGACTGGAAGAATTTACTCCTGCATGAAAATTACAGGTTATCATAGAGACAAGACATCATTTATACATAAAAACTGTGAGGAATTAACCACAACTCCCAATAAATTCCACTTTTATGATTTAATAGGTGATGTTCCCATGTGAATGTGTGAAGGTAGGATTCCTGGGATGTTTTCTCAGCAACAAACTAAATAATGCAGCACAGCTCCATATGTTAGTAAATGTTTGTGCATGGTTCTACGTGAGCGAGCTTGTGAGTGCATGTGTTTGCCACCATGTGAGAGAATGAGAGTGGAAAGAGCCTTTGTAACGAAACACCCGAGGTGTCAGAGGGACACAGTGGGGCGATGGAGGAAAGGATGGGGGCCCGGAGAGGAGGTGTTCCTGTATTGTTGTCCTGCTGTTGAAACTGTCGCTCTGAGTTTGAGCTTTTCATACTCACGATTATTCTGTACAAGCGGCCAGGGGGGAGGAATTCAAGGGAAACTTTTCAACAAGGAGAGAGTGAGAGAGAGGAGGGGGGTGTGGAGGAAAGGTAACACGCTCTTTCCACATGCTCTTCTTCAGTGATGCATGTGCAGACCTTATGAGTCTGCAGAGCTTAGCACTGTGGAGAGCTGGGAGGAAAAGAGGAAGAGGAGGAGGGGATGAATGCATACGTGCACCCTGGCCTTTGGTCCCCCGGGCTTTGGACCCTTGCAAATCTGCATCGTCTGTGTTCTTTGATCCTGCCTTCAGGGCTTCAGCTCAGTAGATCCACTGTCATGCAAACATGTGCATCTCCATTTTCGAGTTTACTACTTAGTTACCCGTGCATTCTTCCTCCACTTAGACAGTGCATTTAAAAATAAGCTCTTAAGGCTTTGTTTAAGTCTAGATTGTTGGGTCACTTTTACAGAAACACAAAAATTAGATTATGTTTGAAGGTTCAGCGTGATGAGTACAAAGCTCTGACATGGATTTCCAGCTATCACGGCAGATCACATTTTACTTTGTAATGTAGGAAGGATGTGGAGGATGAATGTTACAAATGTTGCTCCTAACTTTAACCACATGTCTATGTTTTATCCTCAGACTCACACAGGGGAGAAGGAGAAGATCTGCCCGTACTGCGGACAGAAGTTTGCCAGCAACGGCACGCTGAGGGTCCACATCCGCAGCCACACAGGTCAGTCCCCCCTCCACTGTGAAAAGGTTTGTGAAATCGACCCTCTGTCAGCTGCCGTTAATGTCAGCTGCTTAAGTGAAAGATGTGGAGTATCATGGACACATTTATCATCCAAAATAACCCTAAAGAATCTCAATTTAACATCGAAACCAGTCGAACTCAGTTCAAACTGGAAGTCTTGCTGAAAGAGGGACTTTTTTAAAGGGATATTTTGATATTTTTGAAGATGGTTGTTTAAGGCAGTGGTTCTCAACCTTTTCAGCCCACAACCCCCTACAATAAAGGTGCCAGAGACCGAGGACCCCCACTATACCTGAAGGTGGTTGAACACAGCCATGCACATTCAAGAATAGTCATGTGGAGACAAGGACACCCAAATGTTTTTTTAGTCATTTGTGCCATAGTATATTGCCATCTTAAAAATGTAAATGGCTTTTCTTAAAAACAGAATTAAATTGGGTTAAATTGTCATAAAAAGGGGTGATATGGGAGTTTAAAAGCAGAAATGAGTTAGAAGTGGCAAAAATTTAGCAAAAAAATGGCAAAATGGGACAAAAGGGGCAAAAAAGTGTCAAACATTTGTTGGAATGGGATTTAAAGTGGGAAAAAGTAGTTTAAACTGGGAAAAATTGGTTAACTGAGGTAGAAAAATAAGCAAGAACTGACAGAAATTGGTTAAACTGGTAACAATGGGTATAAGAAAAAGTGAAATGTGGTTAAAATGGGAAAATATGAGCAATAAAGTGATAAGAAAGGGGTTAATAATGGCAATAATCGGTCATCAGAGGCAACAATAGGTGGAGAGAGGCAAGAATTGGTTTAGAAGTGGCAAAAACAGGCAGAAAAAGTGGTTGAAAGGGTTTCAAATTGGTAAAAATGGGTCTAGTGTGGCAAAAATGTGTTAAAATTGGCAAAAATTGGTGGGGAAAAGTGATTAAAATGGGCTAAAGCTTAGCAAAATAGGTGTAAAGTGGCAAAAATGGTCATAAAAGAGGAAAAATTGATTAAAATTTTGCAGAAGTGGCAAATATTAGTAGCAAAATTGGCTGGGAGAAAAGGAGTTTAAAAAATATCCATAATTTTTCAAGGCATCTGGCGACCCCCTCTAAGTGTCTTGCGACCCCCAAGGGGGTCCCGACCCCCAGGTTGAGAACCACTGGTTTAAGGTATAGTCATAATACTAGACTGGTTCCTAAACCTTTCACTACCATGCCAACTGAAATCTTGGTGATGCCTTCATATTCCTTTAGCTGTACTGTAATACTGGTGCTTTATGGCCACTGAGCTAAGTCCTGCACTGAGCAAGCCTGGGTTAGGACACAGTGTAGCTAGCAGAGGTAACTCCAGCTGCAAAGACACGTCATACCTGCGTCCTGGTCCCACCCGTGTGAATCTGAGAGGCTGAAATCCAGAACCAGAGCTTTATGAATGATGAGCATATCAATGATGAAGCTGCTGCTCCACTCTCACCTCCTTAACACCGTGTACTTTCTAAATGAACGTCAAATTTTATCATTATGACACCCCAACCTGATGCAGCCCTTCCTCTCTCCTGCAGTCTTTGCACAAACTCACAGATAGAGCCCTGGATGTTCATTAAACTGCCTTAAACTGGAAAGCTACACATTCCAGTGTGTTTCCTTACCAACAGACTGGTGCAGAGCCCTGGCACAAACTCACACAGACACACAAACACTTCTTGGCCTCAATACTCCATCTCTCACTCACTCTTTCATTTTCTCTTCTACTCTGCCATCTCTTGGCTGTGTCTCTCTTTTCCTCACTCCCTCTGAACTCCTCTCTCATGTGGTCTTCTTATTGTCTTTCTTTTTTAGCGATTGAATCAACACTTCAATTGTTTTCTATCTTCAGGCTGTTCTGCTGGAACAGCATTAAATTGGACTTCTGGTATTTTCATACCTTGGCTGTATTTTTCAATGTTGATGGGCTCTAAATGTCTTTATGAGAAGTTTTGTGTTGATCAGGAAGATTACATCAGCCTGCAATGGCAAAGGAGACTAAGGCTGTATTGTTATCCCTGCTGCCACACGTACCTGATCGAAATCTATCCCCTAAAAGTTCTTGATTGCTATTCTAAAAAACTTTTCACACATGCACCTCACAGCTGGAGACTTTCCTGTGTTGAAAGGGTGGAGAGGGGTCTTTGGACACAAGACATGACTGAAAAAAACAGTCTGATGCTGTGATAAAAAGTCACTTTTATAGCAAAGCTAGATGCAGTTTGACACCATATCAACAAGAGCAAAGAAAAGCATACTGGCCAACAAAACTTAATTTATCAGCATGCATGGAGGTAGTGACAGTCAGCGTCCCTGTCTGCTCCCTAGTGGGGAATTTTCTAGAATATTTTTATGCTAAGTTCACATGGTATGCACCCCAACTTCATCCAGAATATGCATTAAGAAGCTTGCTGAAAAAATCTGAATAAAGCGAAGGGAACCATTTTTTTTTTTTTTTTTTTTCAGATGTATTTTCTTGGTCCATAATCTGAAAAATAAGGCGGGCACTCAGACCTTGCATTCTGAGTTTGACGTGTTTTATTTGCAATCACTCCAAAAAATTGTCACAAATTGTTTGGTTCTGCAAAGAGAGAAAAAGAAAGCTTTAATTCTGTCTCTTATCTGGCTGTGAGTACAAATTTTGGCACACTAGTGGTTATATTTCATGGTTGACTGATGCAAAAAAAGCAATAAAATGAACCCTTTCCAAGACTGTTAATGATGGACAATGGCAGGCCTCCTCGCCCTATGAGACCAGACACTGGCTGTGAGCAGTCTGTTCATCAAGAAAGTGGAGAACTGTTGGCCATATCATCCCACAAACATTGTCTGCAAATCTGTAGAAGACAGCCTATGGTTCCTAAGCGCTGACAGGGTGAGGAAGCAGTTTTCATGGGGTCAAGATGGGTGCAACCCACACACTCAGCTCTGCTGCTCATCCCACAAATGCATGCTCATTACAAATGTGGCACCATTAAAAGGGAAATAAACAGGCTTTCCAGCAGTATAAGACTTATTCCTATGAAGCATTTTTACGACAAAGAAATGACCCATCAAACAAATTTCCTTACTTTTTGTGCTAAGTTTATATCAATTCTTGAAGTAACTACTTGGACATGTCAGTGAAGTACTTCAGGTTGATCAACATTGATTAAGAAAATTTGCCCCATAGGATTGCATTGCAGCCTTTATTGCCGCTTTGTGGCTAACAAATAAAACTGCTTTTGCAGAGCCAAAACTCCCTTTAGAAAGAAAGAAAGAAAAACAGGAATGACTGGATTGTGGAAAACATGTCGTTCAATAAACACTAGTCATTCACGGTGTTCTTTTGTCCAGTCCTGTTCTGTCCTAACCTTGCAAAGCAGATGGATACGCCTGTTTCCATGTTTCTTACTGGGGAATCCATCTAGCAAAGCTTCCATCTGAAAGATTGGCCCCTGTAAGAAAGTGACAGGACCAATCAGGAGTAAGAGGCAGTACTCCCGCTTGGCGGAGTCCTGACGTAAGCAAGCAGCAACAAGCAGCCAGTGCTTATGACGGAAGAGATTAGCGTGGGTGCTGCTTTATTGTAACCTTGCAAAGCTGATGGATACGCCCGTTTCCTTGTTTTTCACTGGCGAATCCATCTTGTAAAGCTCCCATCTGAACCGTTTGGGCCCGGTTAGAAAGTGACAGGACCAATCAGCGATGAGGGGCAGTACTTTCAGGTGCAGCAGAGTCGTGACGTAAACAAGCAGCAGCAAGAGCTGGTGCAGTAATGGCGGAAGAGATTAGCATGGATGCTGCTAAAGTACCAGTTTTATCAGAACTTGACGATATTTCTTGATTAAAAGAAGAACAAAGAACAGCAGTGAGTTGTTTTCTTTTCAAAAACGACAAAAGTTGAGTACTTACATGTCTACAGTCGCCATGTTTTGCGTTACTTCTCTGTAGCTGCGCACGCACAACGCGATAGTGGCTACGTCACGTGTTTTGTTGCTCTGACTGGCCCGTAGAGATGTGACAGAACATTCATCCAGTCACACTCAGAGTTTATTTCAAAGCCTCTGCCTTTCCTCAGACACTTCCTGTTGAAGCTTTCCCAGATGGATGTGTGAAACAAATCCATCTGGCGAGTCAGGTTAGCTATATCGTCAGTTTTATCAGACTTTGACATTTCTTCGTTAAAAGAAGAACAAAGAACAGCATTGAGTTGTTTTCTTTGCGGAAACAATGTTTCTGCCCTTCTCCCGACCGGATTCAGCGACAGTCTAATCTCCATGTGTTTTGTTCCTCTGATTGGCCTGTAAAGATATGACAGAACGTTCATCCAATCACACTCCGAGTTGGTTTTCAAAGGCTCTACCCTTTCCCAAACACTGTAAAACACATGGAAACACATCCATCTGGCGTGCCAGGTTATCTCTGTCCTGTTCTTGTGAGTAATGCAAGTTTTTATCTACCCACTTTAACTCAATTGCTGCAAGAAGGCTCACTGTGGTAAAATGCCCATATTCTTATGCATATTTGCACTAATGAATCTACTTAACTGTCAGATAACTAACTTTACTTAGTCTGTTAACCATTCTCAAATGCTGCAAGCAATTAATCCATGTACTGTAACTCAAATACTGTAAGTAGGCTCCCTGTGGTAGAATGCCTTAATTCTTATGCATATTTACACTAATGAATCTACTTAACTGTTCCAATAACTTAACTTTATCTATTAACCATACACAAATGCTGCAGTTAATTTATCTATTCACTGTAACCCAAATGCTGTCAGAGTGCTCTCTGTGGTAAAATGTCTCACCTCTTCATTGCACTGATCAACTATCCTAAATGATCTTATCTCCCTCCTGTAAATCTGCCCACATCCTTCCATATTTAAACTGTATACTCTCATCATGTCTAGTCAGCATCCTTGCACCCATTGCCCATCTTGCAACCATATTATCAATGCTCACAGGCTTGTACATGCTACAGATAATACTACATTCATATTCATTCATGCATATCTGAATCCTAATTTTAATACTTTTTCCAGATTATTTTAGTTTTTGATTCCTGTACATTGAGAGCAAAGCTAACCAGAGTCACATTCCTTGTAGCGTAAGCATACCTGGCCGATAAAGCTTATTCTGATACTTCTAACTGTTTCAATGCTACATTAGCATTTAATATGGCTCTCTTAATGAGTGAATCAGTTATTTCTATAATGATTTTATATTTAAATCCTGCCATGTTCAGGTTTACATGAGTGGAATCCCTACCTCTGTTGATATTATAAATCAAATGTAGTCCGTCAGTTGCTGACAGGATTGTAGTGTTAAAATGTGTCAGTGTCTATGTGGGTGCATGTTTGCGTTGTGGTGGGACGGTGGTCCCTTTACAAGCCCACCACACTCTGTCAACAGCTCCCTTTGTATATGGGTGTGTGTTTGTGTGTTTGTGTACATGTGTGTCTGTGTGAAGACACAGAGCATGTATACCAGTGTGGGCCGCTCTGATTGTATTTATATAGAATAAACAAAAGAGAGGAATGCTGGGGGAGGGGTGGGAGCCGAGGAGACACCTCAAAGAAAGAAAGGAGTAAAGAAAGAAAAGACCACTCCAAGAAAGCATCCAGCCGGACGACCTCTGACCCTGACTGGCTGTAAATCTGTCCCCTCATTCTATAGGCTGGGCTTTTTTTGTTTGTTGTGTTTTTGTGTGCGAGGGGAAAAAATAAGCTCCCTGGGCGACAATCCTGACAACTTGTTCTCAAACAGTGAGCAGTGATTTGGTGGGTGCACATAGCTCATGTGTAGGTGGTGCGATAAATGTGGAATTTGTAGGCTGAATCATAAAACGCCACTGTTGATGTAAGTAAAACTTTAAAGATGGCTGGTTTGTCTTTCCACAGCCTCTTAAAGACGGCGACCAGCTGAGGTAAAGACCTTTAAATTGACGGCTTCTCTTCAGCGTCGACAGGAAAGCTTGATCTTGTTTGTCTTCCTGCTTCACAGGAAAAAGTCAGCATTGATTATTTACCTGCTAAACACTGAGGACTTTGTCAGGATTCCTCAGAGATTTCCTCCTCGTATCACCTTACCGCCAAACTTTCAGGAGAGTTAGTCAAAATCTGAACAAAGAATTAGGGCTGCAGTAATAGAATCTCTTTGTAATCGAGTACTCTATCGATTCTTCTGTTGTTGTTTTTTTAAAGATATAGTACAAGACAAATGAAAAAATGGGGTGAGTCCCTTAAATGGACTACTTGTATGTAAAAAAATGGTATTTAAAGGTTATCTAAACATAATATCTAAGATAGATCTGATGGCAATTTACATTCAGCAAAGTTAAAAGGAAATGAAGTTAAATAATTCCATGAGATTATACCATGATTGAGGTTTAGGGATCCTCCCCCAGGAAATTTTGGCTGCTAATACTTTCTTGTATTGTGTTTTTTTTTTTTTTAATTTTCATTATCATTAAGGCAAAGAGACACTTAACCATTTCAACATCCTCTACTTCAAGCATGGGTGTAATATTTCACACTCTAGCAAGAAACAAATCTCCATTATCCACACAATAGTCTGATGATGTCTTAAAGCCTGATTTTTACATTCCAGAAATTTGATCTTTTTCTCAAAATGTGTTCACTTGTAATTTTGTCAACCACATTTTTGTTTGATCCACTGTGACTTTGTAACACATTTATCTGGACCTGGGAACAGGTTTTAAGGTAAAGCTGCATCCTTGAATCCATCTGACTGTATGATGATGAACTCTGACCTGTTTGCTCTCTCTGTCTCAGTCACTGTTAGTAGCAATAATGTTTCTATTTGACTAGCATCTAATCATCAAAATATAGAATTATTAAATGCTTTGGGGTGCCAAAGGACTGAAAAAAAAATACACGGTAACAAAGATGTGTGGGCGCTGAATTTTAAATCAGTCATAATTAAACGTATGACGTATGCACACAGAAGAGAGAGAGAGAGAGAGCACCTGAATGAGGCTTGAATCATGAAGCTTGTCTTTCTTCTGTAAACCTTTTGGCTCAATCAGTGAAGTTTATGAAATCCCCTGAAGTCTGCAGACATAAACTGACCGCTGTCTGGTATGGCCGCGGGGTGCAGGCTGCTCGTAGTCTCAGAAATCTGCGTACTTTCACCCGTTAAAGGCTCTTCAATCTCTGTGGAAAACTGTTATTCTTTATTTAACAATTTTCACGATGAAACATCACTACACTGTTGGCATAGTGCTGTATTTGCCATTATTCCACAGCCAGTGGATGCATAACCACACAGCAGGACGAGTGTCTGTCAACATGAATGCGTCATCTTCTTTCTCTTCCCTCATGATTTTCATGCAGCACATCGCAGCGCATGTTTACTGCATGGTACGTTATAATAACGGTGAATAATAAACAGACAACCGTCCGTGTGAAACACGGCACGCCGTGCGACACAGGGTGATGTCTATATGGATACATGACTGATTTAAGCGAAGCCTCGAGGCAGCTAATTTGCCTCGAGGAATTTTTAGAGTCGAGTCACTTGAATTTTCTGAGGAATCATTTCAGCCCTAGTAAAAATAATTTAGAGAGAAAACTTTAAATTGAGGTGGTGATTAATTTAGATATGGAGATGATTTGACATCATTAACTATTAAAACACAAATTTTAGAAAGAGGGGATATGTGAAAGAGCCGTATAGCTAGTGACAAACCCAATGTTGCACTAAATGCTTCATATATAAATGATTAATATTTACCTTATTTATTACTTACTGATATTTACCAAGAGGGTCGGCTTTGATCAGCAAAGTTTACCCAATAGGAATGCATTGCAGCCTTTATTGCCTGTGTTCTAGTCTCAAAGATTTTGGCGACATGAACTTGATACCAGGGTTTAGAATTCTGGTATTTTGACGACTGTGACTTGAGGGTGGAGGGGCTGGTGGGACATGCTCTGTGTTCTCGGCTTGTATTTCAGTTTGATTTTATTTAGTGAGAACATCTTGTCGGGCTCAAACACATGAAGTATGCAGCCACAGAGGCAGGCGTCTTCTCTTTGAGCGGCCTGCATGAGATCACCACGAAATGAGAGCTGTCAAAAAGTTGGATGCGGCCGTCGAAGACGTTGGTGAAGTCGGGAGTCATGATGGATGTTTCTGTCATTTTTTTAAATGATTCTTTTTGGCCCTGTCATGGCGTTAATGTGTGCTCGTCCACATCACAGCGCAGTGAGACGAGATTTTCCCACCATGCGTGCCACGATGTGGCGAATAACCGGAGCGGCTTCATGAGGATTATTTGTGCCAGGGGAAATGTGACAGAACGCAGAGCCTGGCTGTTATACTGACATCATAGGACATGTCATGTTTGGGCACAGTGATCAGCGTGAGCCCATGAGATGTGTTACAGCAAATTGCTGCGGCATTTTAACCCTTACAACATGATTCCAGCAGGCATGGCTCCATGACGTCGTGTCTGTGATGCTGTTTTGTGGTTTTAAACCTCACAGAGAGCATTTAAAAAGTGATGTGTCATGCCTATCACTTAAAATATTAGCTTACTAGAGAAAGCTTTTTTTTCTAGAAGAACCTTCTTAATAGAGCTTAACAGTGGGGTTCAAGAAATAAAACCCTTTCCATTTTCTCCATAGGGGATTGGTTTATTAGCCATCATATGATTACCATCCAAGGATTCATGATGAGTTTCCTGAGTCTGAAACAAAGGTATATGATCTTATATATACCCCCTTTTTAAGAGAAACGTGATTCATTTATAATCTTGTGAATAAGGAGTACACTACCCACAACCCCAGTGTGTTTTAGCAATGTCTTTAATTGGTGGGTCATGGTATTACCATAGAACTGTTTACCTTGGAGCCCAAAACCTTGGAATCATTCAACTATTACAATAACAAATTGGAGGTTTATTATGTGGTGAAATGGGATGTGATATGCTACATAAAATGTCTGTATATTGTCAGAAGAAAGGATATGACACTGATAATTAGCATATATTATTTTTATTTTTAGAAGTTCCACCTGGCCTAAAGACTTGTTAAATATTAGTTTGAGCTCTGAGATGCTTTTCAAAGAGCTGATGAATTATGGTTGTCTTTTTGGTTATTTATATCTCACATTTGGACATTTACTCTAGTTCAGTAACTTAAAAGAGATGCTTTCTTTTTTCCCACTCATTATGAATGCTTTCAGCTAAAGGGGGAGGGGCCTCATATTGGCCTTTCACCCCTTTTGGGTCTTTTTTATTAGTAGCACATTAAAGATCAAATAAAACACCCATGTTTGGACAAGTTTCATGAGATATTGTCTCAACATGTGATCCGTGTGTGTTAGGCTCGTTGATTGTGATGCATATCACAGTAATCGTCATAAAAAGTCTGGGAGAGCATCGGCAGGAAGTGACTAAAGTAAACAAGTAAGCATTCCTCAGTGAATGAACTTACTGAGGAGACATATCACCAGCTCTCTTTCTCTTATGCGTGGTCGAGACGGTAATAATATAGGGAATAAAAGTAAAAGTTTTCATTTAATTTTGGCCATTAAAGCCTGCTTCTGTGTGTGGGAAAAAGATTTTATTGATGTGACTTGCACTGCAGCTTTACTGATGACAGTGTTCTGGTTAATAAAGGTTTTTAAGGAGGATATGTTTTCCAAGTAAGCCTTAAAAGAGCCACAACCGTTCTGTATCACTGCACTATGTTAAACATCGTATATATGAGGGATGCAGCAACACTGTCAGCCCTCAGAGTACCATTTTTTCCTAATGAAGTGCGCTGTTTAACAGAGTCTGTATCACAGGTGTCAAACTCAAGGTCCAGGGGCCAAACCTGGCCCGTGGTACAGTTAAATCCGGCCCGCTGGGTGATCTCATGTTTCTGTTATAACTGACCCATCACTATGAGGTCTGCAGATTTCCTCAATTATAAAAATGTGAACTTATCCTTGATGATTTAAGATATCCTTGTTAAGTCACAAAATCTGAAAATTTAAGGAGTAAAAATATTTAGATAGGAAGTCATGAATGTGGGAAAAGAAATTAATTTGTGTTTTTCACATTTTCAATTTTACTTCCCACAATTAGGACTCAAACTTATGATTTTGACTTTTAATTTCATACTTTGAGAATTTCAACTCATCATTTGGACTTCTCATATAATATTTTGAGCGTTAAGATTCATAATTTTAATTTTTAAGTGATATTTTGACCTTTTTAACCAATTATTTTGTATTTTACCTCATATTTTCAACTCCAAACTTTGACTTCATAATCCCATAGTTTGACCTTTTCCACTCACAATTGAAAATTTTGAATCATATTTAGACTTTTAATCTCATGATTACAATTTTATTTCATATTTTCACCTTTTTCCCCAACGATTTAGACTCTCTGATATATTTGCTATTAAAAAACTTAATTTTTTCAATTTCATGTTTTGAACTTTTTCAACTAATAAATGTACTTTTCTCATATTGTGAGCCTTTAAACTTAACTTTTTAACTTTTTGAATGTCAAAATTGTTTATCATCAGTGCTAAGTTTTTTTTCCCATATTTTATTACTGCTGAAACAAGATTGACAGTTTATGTTAGGCCCTCAGATTAGTCCTGAATCCAGAATCCGGCCCCTGCTGTGATTGAGTTTGACACCCCTATGGAGAAGTCAACACCTTGCTGTGTTATAACATTATGAACATTGAATTACTGATTGTTGTCTGCCACCTGTGCCATAAATGCAGACATGGTAGGAGAGGAAGGAAAAAAGGCCTTTTAAAGTGGAATTCTGTGGTGGGACAATCTGGGTAGAGATTTATTAGCAGTAAATTTATTTAGTACCGTGACAAAACATGAATCAGTCCAGAAAAGGCAAGCATTTTAGCTGTGGTTTAGTCTGTTAATCCTCAGTTGTAGTGGGTAAAAGACAAGAGGTCTCAGTGCTGTGCAGTTGTATACTCAGGTGTGCAAGGAGAAGAGACAGAGCTCTACCAAACTCCATGTAAATCTTTATCCATGACCACTCCAGCACAGACACCCACCGCATGGTAGGGGCTGCACAGACTAGTCAACCAGTCGACTTTACTGCTGTGTGATGACTCTTTTTGCTGAAAGTCGACTAGTCACTCATCACAAGATTAGGAATTTACAATGCCTAATGTGTAGCACTTTTTATTGATTTATCTAAGGTTTGTGACGCTGTAGACTACAGTTTACTAATAAATGTGCTACATCACATTGGCATGTCAACCCCAGCAGCACCATGGTTTGCCAACTAATTTATTTGACTGGCAGTGTGTTCAGATAAATGGATCCGTCTCTTCTTTTCTGGAGGTCAAAAAGGCGTGCCTCAAGATTCAGTTTGATTTTATTCTCTGTCAACAATCTGTGTGATAACTTGTCAAAAAGCCTCATATTATTTTAAGCAGATGACACCATTATTTTGTTTTGTTAATACAATTTGCAGGTCTTTGAGTTTTTAATCTGCTTTAAGTGTTTTTTTAGTCTTCTTGGTCTAAAATACTGATAAAAACAAAACTCATGGCCAAAACAAGTTCAAATACAAGGAGGTTACCAGGGAGCATCCCATCAATTTTAATACACAAGACTGACCTAGTCTCAAACTGTAAACATCTGTGTTGTCTGTGTGATCTGAGCAATACTTGGGTTTTTAGAGGGCAAGAGGGCATTTTGTAGGTGGCCTTAGGTCAAATTTGGTTAAATAAAGGCTAAATTAACATAAAATGACACAAAAAACAACAAGAAGATGGCAGGTAAGGCAGATAAATTGCCACTGTAGAAATCTAGTGACAGTCCATTAGGGTTTGTTTTTTTTGTCTTTTCTATGATATATACCACATTAACTTTTGTTGTTTGCATTCACACCAAAATGTCCATAAACTGCCTGTTGTTAGGAGTATATGGATTATGATTTACTATATATTATATATATGTTAAACTATTGAGTTCTCCTGCTGTAGATTCATTCATGATTTAATCCATGACTAGTTGAAGTTGTGTTGACTTTTATCACACGGGAGTTGATAAGTCATGCCACCTCTACCGTGGAGTGCAGTGGTGAACGAGCGGTTGTGGAGGACTGGGGTTAGGGTTGATTGTTTGTGATCCCAAACGCCTTGCCTACCTTAACTAGGGCTGAATGATTTGCAAAAGTAGTCTAATTCCCCCAATATTGCAATTACAATTTAATATCTGTTTTTTACTACATTCTTCATCTTTTTTTTCAACAAATTCAAACAATACATAATTCTATATTATAACCTAGATTCAGCCAGGAACACTCTCATCATACATTTAACTATTTGTTTTTTGCAAAATGGATATATAGTCTTACTTGGCAGAGAAGAATCTGCTCAAAGAAGCCCCCTGGGTTAGTCAAGCAGCATGCTTCAACTTCCCAGGAAGTGCATCGCTAGAAACCCCCATGTGGATGGATACATTTATGACAGTGAGTATTGAAAACAATGATAATATTTCAGAAGCAGTTAATTCATGTGCAACATGCTACAACATGAGGGTTCAATAAGCTTTAAGCCATAAAAGAGGCGGCTGGGGTGGGGGAGGGGAAGTTTTGCCAGCAGTAGCAGCGTGGTGCATCCGCATGAATGCAAGCAGGGATTAGTGAGCAGTACGTCATATTTAAATACACCGCTGTGTTGAGAGAAAAGAGCTGTGATTGGCTGTGGAAGCTGAGAGGCAACAGTTGGTATCAGCTGGGTTTCAGCTGAGGTCTGAGCTCATGGCTGGGGTGTGACTTCCATGAACTAACACTAAGCTTCATCAGTATGAGACAGAACTAACTACGGCAGAACAATAAAAAATATCTAAATACAATTACTTTTGCTTATATTGCAAATTTGTTATCAATTGCTTTGCTCAAGGGGATTATCATTTTTATGTCGCTTGCTATGATTCAGAAAAACATGCATAAAAAAAGAAAAGAGGAATTTTGTAAACCATTCTGAAAAATACTGACACTTGAATGCTTGAATAATGTGCATAAAACCTCTGCTGCTGTGAAACATTTATGTATTAAAGTTGCAATTTGTAAATTGCAGCAGGCCATATTGCAATTTAATGTAATTTGCATAAATTTCCCAGCCCTGACTCAAACTGATCTGATAGCTAAGAGCAATCCACAGACCACAGTCAGGTTTTATCCAGAGGATGATATCCAACCAGCCATAACTCAGCATCTTCTTACTTTCTGGACATTTGGAGTAAAACATCAAACTTTGTGACTGTGGATGATGAATGATGCAGATGTGTGAGCTCTGCGCGACATTTGTGTTCAACATCAAGAATTTTAACATCATTTTGAAATATTTGTGTCATAATACAAACAGCCATGCCAGAAAACTTCAGCGTGAATTGTCAGACTTTGAATTTCAAATCACTTTCAAACATAAACGCGAGGAGGGCCGCAGTTCCTTTGTGTTCGTTTGGATTTCACTGCGAGACAACAGTTTATAAAAACCAAACACATCACATTCAGAGTTTTCCTTTCAGTAAATAGAGAGATAGAAAAACATTTGAAGCAGCTTGTTCTGACGTCTCCTCCTGGCTCTGGACAGAGGATGTTTATTGTCCGGGTGTCGTTTGTTATAATAATTATACACAGCCATATTTAGACGTTTCAAAGAGCTGCACCGTGCAACATGAACTGATCTCACGACACAGCAACTGCCCTCAGATGGACATCTGGTACAACTCTGGAATCATTGAACCTATTTACGTCCACACGATTTGTTTGTTGTCACCATTGTCGTGGTTACGATCTCGTACATAAAATCAGCCTGTAGTAAGAGATTGTTTGTCTCCCGGATGAATTGTTCCTCACTTATGCAGCTTAAACTCACTGTGGATGCTGGTTTTTAACCAGTGATTCCATTGTTTCTTTAAACACAGGCCCTGTTGTCTAAATATCGAGGGGTCAGAATGACCAAATGGTTCAAAAGTTTGATAAATTGCTCCACCAGATTGGCTCAGCTGACAGCTGTGAAACAGACTCTAATGGCTGCAGTGTAATCTTTTAAAGATCAAAGCCTGCGATTGGACGTGCTTGTTTTTGCCAACAATAGGCTCGAATTATAAATGCACTGTTCTTTAAGTGTCCAGCAACAGTAAGGAAATCATCTACACAGTTTCACAATCTTCTAAAGGATGCAACAGTTATTTAACCAGAACCAGCTGTTTTATTACTTCTATTTGACTCCATTGGCCAGAGCAAAAATTTTACCTCACAGATCATTGGACTTGCTAGTTTGCTTCTGCGTGCCTCAGTCAGTTTTAGTTATTATTCGATTTACTTGTTCTTTCAGGTTACTCTTTTAATGGGGCCGTGGGGTCTTTTTCTGGTTTAAAAAGGAGGATTAAACCTTAACTCAAAGGTCTCTCCCCTGGAGGAACCCTTGCTGTTTTCTTGCAACACACAGAGAAACAGTTCAAAAATGATTTTACTTCAGTTGTTAAAAGTCAAACGATATTAATATTTGTCAGGATTCAACAACAGCAAAAATCTATGCACAGGCACCGGTTGCTGGGTAGATTAGTTTTTTTATTCACCAAAACTGCAGAAAATCTTCTGCACACTGTGTTACACAAACACAAGGGACATTTTTGGTACCAAAACTCTGCAGATGTGATAAAGATTAGAGGTTATACTAACAGTGATATGCTTATTGACTAGGGATGCATAGTCATTTTTCCCTGATATCGATATCAGCAGATACACTATATTGTCAAAACTATTCACTCACCTGCTTTGACTCGCATATTAACTTAAGTGACATCCCATTCTTAATCCACAGGGTTTAATATGACGTCGGTCCACCCTTTGCAGCTATAACAGCTCCAGCTCTTCTGGGAAGGCTTTCCACAAGGTTTAGAAGTGTGTTTATGGGAATTTTTGACTGTGCAGGCCAGTCAAGTTCATCCACACCAAACTCTCTCATCCATGTCTTTATGGACCTTGCTTTGTGCACTGGTGCACAGTCATGTTGGAACAGGAAGGGGCCATCCCCAAACTGTTCCCACAAAGTTGGGAGCATGGAATTGTCCAAAATCTCTTGGTATGCTGAAGCATTCAGATTTCTTTCACTGGAACTAAGGGGCCAAGCCCAGCTCCTGAAAAACAAGCCCACACCATAATCCCCCCTCCACCAAACTTTACACGTGGCACAATGTAGTCAGATGTTCTCCTCTCCTTATCAGCGTTCTCCTGGCAACCGCCAAACCCAGACTTGTCCATCAGATTGCCAGATGGAGAAGCGCGATTCTTCACTCCAGAGAACACGTCTCCACTGCTCTAGAGTCCAGTGGCGGCGTGCTTTACACCACTGCATCCGACGTTTTGCATTGCACTTGGTGATGTATGGCTTGGATGCTCTGCCATGGAAACTCATTCCATGAAGCTCCCTATAAGCTCTTTCATAATACCACTGACAGTTGACTGTGGAATATTTAGGAGCGAGGAAATTTCACCACTGGACTTGTTGCACAGGTGGCATCCTATCACAGCACCATGCTGGAATTCACTGAGCTCCTGAGAGCGAGCCATTCTTTCACAAATGTTTGTAGAAACAGTCTGCATGCCTAGGTGCTTGATTTTATACACCTGTGGCCATGGAATTGATTGGAACGACCTTTTTTATATTTATAATAATATAATTATTTGGGTGAGTGAATACTTTGACAATATAGTGAATAAAAACTTCTGCTGATATTTACAGCCAATATTTTGGCTGTGAATATCAGCATATATCAAGTTTTGTCCATATTTACTAATAAATGAGTGAAGATTTAGGCTGGACCAACAAATCTACATCAGTTGAGGTCCTTTTCTTTTTTCATCCTCATTCTTCAAACTTTAAGTGTTTTAATGACTAAAGTTTGTTTCTTTGTTTACCCTCAAACCTTAAATTGTGTTCAATATTTAAATGTAAAACATATAAATATCGGTTCCGAAATCAATGTCAGCTAGAATGAATCTGGAACACGGTGGATTGCTCCCTCTGGGTGGGAGTGAGTCTCTGCTAGGGCTGAATGATTTTGGAAAATAATCTAATTGCGATTTTTTCCAATAATGCAATTTCGATTTGGTATGCAATTATTCCTTAACTTTCTTTTGTTCCTAAACAAGGGTTGAGCAATTCTTTAAAAGTGTCTAATTGTAATGATTTTGACTCGTATTGCAAATTGGATATAAATTATTGCATTGAAGGGTTTTTGTCATTTTTATATTTAATAAGAAAAAAGTACAAAAATGAAAAAGGTAGGATTTTTGTAGACTATTCTAAAAAAAAAGGCACCTGAATGCTTGCATGATATGTCATGCACAACATCTCTGCTGCAAAAAAAAAAAAAAAGTTTAAAACACGTATTTTGACACGAATTTTGTTTTCTCTGGGCTGGGCTCAACCTTAGAGTTAGGGAGAGGGGTTCAGGCATCTGGGGGGAAATAAGAGTGGAGCCGCTGCTCCTTTACATCCTAAGGTTGGGCATTTGGCAAAAATTCAAATATCAAGCATCCTTATTTTTTGACGACAGGATAATTCATTTGAAATGTGTTGTCTGTCATTAAATCTTACTCGATGAAGAGTTTTACTCAGTACTTAATTTCTGATACAGTATCTTAACCACTTAGATGACAGATCCAGGGCTGCTTCTCATTCATCTCTGAACACTGCTAACTCGCTGATAACCTGCCTTAGCGGTCTGTTTACTTCCCTCACTCTGCCATCCTTCTCTCACCTGATACAAAAACTGTGACGAATGGGGTGTGAGCGCTCTGCTGCAGTTTTAGTTTCATCAACTAAAAATATGACTGAAATTGTTAGCCGAAAAAAATAGATTAAGAATAGTCAAAAATAGATCTTTGATGACTAAAATGTAATTTAGTTTTTGTCTGACCGTCAAATCTGTCAGAATCCTGGGGCACAGGTGGCGTAGTGGTTTAAAGCGTGCCCCATGTATACAGTTGGCCCGGGTTTGAATCCGGCCTGTACTTTCTTCCACGTCTCTCCCCAGCTCTCTCATCCCTGTTTCTGATTCTGTCCACTGTCCTCCTCTGTCAATAAAGGCATAAAAAGCCCGAAAATAAATGGTAAAAAAATGCATCTGTAGCTGGTTCCTCTCAGCTGTAGAAAGCAGGGACCCCAGGTTTGGCAGGGTCTATAGAACACACTAGGCTATACGATTTTGGTAAACAATCTAATTGCAATTTTTTTCCCCAACACTGCAATTGCGATTTGATATGCGATTCTTCCTTAACTTTCTAAAATAAACAAGGGCTGAACCTTTTTTTTTAAAGTGTTTAATTTTGATGATTTTGACTTGTATTGCAAATTGGATATGAATTGTTGCATTGAAGGGTTTTTGTCATTCTTGTATTTAATAAGAAAAATGTACAAAAAATGAATAGGTTAGGAATTTTTGTAGACTTTTCTAAAAAAAGGCACCTAAATGACAGCATGATACGTCATGCATAACATCTCTGCTGCTGCTGCTGCTGCAAAAAAGTTTCAAACTGGTATTTTGACACAAATTTCAGGTCAAAGAAATATTGCACCTTTTGTGATTTGGAAATTGCATCAGGCCATGTTGCAATTTAATCTAATTTTCAATTAATTTTCCATCCCTAGAACACACTCCATGGTTTGGTACCAGATTCAGGCAAGAAAATAAATGCTTGGACTAAAAATAAAGACTAAAATGAGAGTCCTTTTTTTGGACTAAATTCAGACTAAAATGTTTTTGAGTTTTCATCAACAAAAACTTGACCAAAACTATGAAGGGCAGATATGACTATAATATGACTTAAACTAAAGGGCCTTTAATTTAAAGACTAAGAGACTCAAGAGAGAGGCGTTCAAAGACAACAGGAGGAGTGAAACTTTAGACAATGCACGTGGCAAAAGCTACGATATATCGAGTATGCCTGATATATTGCTCAGCCCTAAATGGATGTATGAAGCAGGCTATCGGTCATATCAGGTTACTCATAAATAGGAAATAATAATTTGAGTTTCACACTCACCTGCAGATGTTAAATCAGAGAGTTATCATGTTTTAGTAGTCATGATCTCCATATCACTCCAAATAATCACGGTTAGGATCAGCCCTGGTCGGAGTATGACCTATGTTTAAAAATACCAGGACCGGCCTTTAATTTGGATGGTATTGATATTTGAGTGTTGACAGTTTGGATCAGCTGCATGTGGGGTATAACTCTCTCTGATACAGTTACCCTGCTAAGGCCAAGTTCAAGAGAATTGTTTGCGGAAGCAGAGAGGTCCACCGAGACCGTGGCTATAATGGAAAGGTCAAGTGTAAAAGTTGTCGGGCGTTCCTGTGGATCATCAAAGGCGATCTCTTATCATCTCCAACTCTCTGATAGATCAGGTTACCTCTCTGGCCCCTGTCGGTATGTGACGCAAAGCAGAGAAGAGGACAGTACAGGGCCACTGTCTGCTGAACCGGAGGAAGTGGTGAATTAATTTCTGACGGACAGCGCTAATGTCTTTCAGACCGGTGCCCCGAAGCTACAAAGCTCTCTCCATAACAGGAACACTGAGCAGCGGGCAGATAGGACGAAGGCGAGCATCTGCTAACCAGACATGCAGCCGTATGCACACACAAGGGGTGCCAAACGGATCGATTAGCAGACGAGGAGTGTGAGGGCCACAGCAGGGGCCGGGGGAGACACCCAGGGTCAAAGAGATGGTGTTGTGTTTCAGCACATGCTAAATCAGTTACCATCTCCACACGTATAAAGCCCGGCTCAGAGCTGCAGCCACCCCGCATAATCCCCAAACAATCTGGCTCAATCTGGAGAATAAGTGGATGGTTTCTGGTTACAGTAACACTCAGCAGAACAGACGCAGAGACCCTCGCACGAATAACACCAAGCAATACTGCCAGAAAGTTACCGCATAGGTAACTAGAGGGGCCAAGCAATACAGTCTACACACAGGATGTAGGCTGAGACAAAATTCTTGATATCAGCAAAGTTTCTGATGATTATAAAAATACACCAACCTTACCAGAAGTTCTAGCACTGACAGGTCCAAATAAACTTAGCACAAAAGTTATGAAATTTGTGTTTGGTAGATTATTTCTTGGGTGTTACAATGCTTCTTGGCAATAAATCTTATACAGTTGGAAAGCCTGTTTATTTCCATTTTAAATGGCGCATTTGTAAGGACAGGCAAGAGCTAAGAAAGTTGAAAATTTTAGTCAGATCTTCTCTTCCAATGCCAAACAGTTTATTCTGCTGTTGGTATTGACTCTTGTTTTGATCTTCTGGTACCCACTGGTGCTAAACCTGGTACCTGATTGGCACCAATTGTCAGCAGTGGTTAGCAGGTGTCTGCTCCACGAATCAGTTTGCCACTTTGGCTCATCTGGATAGGGCAGCTTCAAGCTGGTTTTCCTAAAAACCAAGGCATGGCATTATTTGGAGTGAGCCCTAGTACCATCTTTAAACAGAAGGCTATGTTCCATATAAGGGGGATGTCAGAGACAGGCCGTGAGGAGACGACACCCCAAGACAACTGTTTCCTCACCTCTTAGCTCTTAGGAACCATCGTCTGTCTTCTACAGATTTGCAGTCAAAGTTTGCAGGACGATATGGCTGACTACTCTCTGCCCAGACAGTCCAACAGACTGCACACAGCCAATCTCCAGTCTCATAGGGCTGCCATGCTTGTCCTCCACTGTCAGGCCTGTTTGTGCTGATATTGGCAACAAGTGCGCTGGAACCCGAGCATTTGGAGGAACGATATGTTCAGCAGTGAGTCCAGATTCTGCCTATGGAAGTTGGACCATAGGGTCAAAGTGTGGAGAATTCATGAAGAAAGCTTTGCTGATTGCTGCACCGATAGAGTGATCATCTCTCAATTAATTATTTTTTAGTACGATGTGATGAGCCTAAATCATGTATTAATGCTTCGAAAGGCTTGTTATCTTCATTTTAGGATCATGTAGACTACCAAACAGGCACAGTTAGGAACCTTTATGGATTAAACTGGTCCCCAACGAGGTGATTTTTTTTTTTTTTTTTTTTTAATACCTGAACGACCAGTCGATTGGTTGGTGCCTGAGTGTGATTTTGGTCAACCAAGTTTTTCTTTGGTTGACTACAGGCCTAGAATTATTGACTGCATTAGGTTGAATTCATGTATAACTTCTTGACTGTAGCAATGTGTAGCCACACTCAGCAGATGAAAGAGGTACAAAGACTGGGAGTGCTAGCGCTGCTAATGTTAGCCACACTCAGCCAGTCCACTTCAAATTATTTCCCCATGTGCATTTAATCTGTCATGACATTAGTCACCCCAAAACATCCCTTCCAGTACAATATAAACCTATCCAGACCCTCCCACTGGCTTGCTTACATTCTCACATAGGTGCACCCCAACTTCCTGTGGAAATTTTACAAGAGGACTGATTGGTAAAGATCCTGGTGAAGTAGGGTTGATAATTTAGGGTGCTGATGTCCCAGTGGATGGGTCACTCCCCACGTACAAAGGCTATAGAGCTCCAAGTGGGTGGCCCAAATTCAAGTCAGACCTGTGACTCCTTTTCTGTGGGTCCTGTCGCTCTATCAGCTACATAAAACTAAACATAAACACATTTTATGGAAAGTGCCAAGGCACCTCAGGTTTAAACATCAAAATGCTGAAATGCATTTTCAGTGGATCTACTTCTGAATGCCAACAGGAATGACATTACAGCCTTTGCAACTTGTTTTGTTGCTCCTAACTGAAACAAACTTGACGTTTTTATTCCAATAGTCCTGTAGAAGTCAATCCACAACTATAAAAAGAGCCTAGGTTTTTAAAACCTCTATTAACACTAACCAAATACTTAAAGATACTGCTTTATTGACTTTCAAAAACATGTGTAAGCTGATTCCCCAACAACACCACTCTCAAATGCCTGTCATTCCAACTTTTGGCTATCTGAGGGTTACAATGGTTATATTTAATGCTTTCATATCCCATAAAATCCTTTGTCTTTAGCAGAGAGCTGGGACAGCTGTCATGTAGCAGATGTACACGTGGGGGTCTAAACCCACCATAACCCCCCCACCCCCCACCCCAGCGGAGGGCTTCAGAGGAGCACAAGGAGGAGCGCTGTGACACAAAGTAATAAAATGTTTAACCTCATGTTGGCGCACAAAGGGTTAACGTGACATATGTGGACTGATTACAGCGAGGGAAACATGTGCAGAGGGCAGCTCGCCATTCTGTCCCCCCGTCTGTGCAGTCTGAGCCTGTAGGAGGCCTTTTGTTGACAAACAGGAAAATCTGAATCCCAGATGTGTTGGAGAAAGACGAGAGCAGATCCTATGTGTTGTGTAGCATGTGTGGTATCGGGTTAAGGCCCCGCGCTGGCCTTGGGGAGTCCTGGGGAAGGCATTAGTGCGCTAATAGCACCGGAGCACAGTGTGCCAGTGTACTCTGCGGCTTGGATCACATCCCTCCCAGGAGTGGGCTATTGTCGGATAATACACCGCACAGACAACCACACCCTCTAACACATAAGTGCACACCAATTCACCTACTTAACCTATGCGCTCCCTGGGTCCGGACATGTGCGCCTCAGCTGGAAAAGAGCAGAGAAAATGATGCTATTTGATATTCTAAGAGAGGTCATTCATAAATGCAGCCACTTATGGACTCAATACAATGCAAACCTCCAGAATTTTTCTCTTTTCCACGGCCTTCGTAAAACAAGAGAAACTGAATCCTTTATAGGAACAGGAAGTAAACTAACGCCACCTGGAAAAAGGCCTGGACCAAACACCGGGACTATGATGTTTTGCTGACTGCAGATACACTACACATATTTTCATAGTTTTTTGTGAAGAAATGCCAGAGGGGCGCAGGTGGTCTAGTGGTCTTAGGAGCGCCCCATGTACATGGGCGGCCCGGGTTGGAATCCGTCCTGTGGCTATTTCCTGTATGTCTCTCCCCACTCTCTTGTCCCTGTTTCCGACTATCCACTGTCCTCCTCTTTCAATAAAGGCACAAAAAAGCCCCAAAATAAAAAAGAATAAAAAAGAAATGCCAAAAATATACTCCAGTAAAAATCAAACCACACTGAAACCTGTTTGATACCATGGAAATAAAAATTTAAGTCTTTGATACACATTTTTTTTAACGATCAAAAATTGGGGAAAAAACCCTCCTACATTAAGTAGTACATATGAAAGCATATTAGGGCCATGTTAAACAATTTTAAAAAACAATTGAATATTGGTTACAAATATTTGAGATTACAAAGTCAAATTTATGAGAAACTAAACTCAAAAATGTAGTTTATTTTCTCAATTACAATTGAGAAAATAAACTACGCTCGCTTTGTTGGTGATTCGCTGCTGGTCTGTTTTCAGTGCTGGCTGCTGCCAAACCCCGTCAGTCCACGTAGAGTAGAACGATCCAAACGGCTGGAAAAACATGCAAAGTACAACACAATGCATGGACTCCCAGTTGTAAATCATCACTATATCAACATTATGTCTGATCCTGCTGCACAAGCAAGAGGTCATCAGGAGGTCAGGAGTCACAGAGCTATAAAAGAGAAAAAGGTTAACTTTTGAGGTAAAAAACCATGGAAACCAAAGATTATTTGTAGCTAACAATAACCTTTTAACTTCATAATATAAACACCCATGGTCGAAGCAATAGAAGTGAGCAATAGAATTATCAAATCATGTAAAAATGGCAAATTTTGAGGATTGTTTTTGGATCTGCAAAGACACGCAGCCTTTGGGATGCTGATAGTTTAGTAGTTATGTCCTCACGCCCTATGTGGGCGGTTTTCCTCAAGAGGAGCGTCCTGGGTTCATCAGGATTGGACAAAGCCTGTGTGACGTCAACTGTCTGCTTACAATAGGCGAACTCAACCAGCTCTTGAAGCCAATCCGCGGAGGTTTCCATATTGAAGTTGCTGTCTCAGTCAAACTTTGGATCAACCTAACGGCCCACCCACTAAGCTCGACTTCCTGTCAGCTAGCTAACTATTATTCTGGTTGATAGAAATGTAGCTTCTGCCTGCCGAGCTATCTGTCAATCAAATAAGATGTGCCAATCAGTACGCAGTGAGGTTTTACCTAAATATAATCAAAACGACTGTGGTATAATAAAAACCCACCCCCCTGTACAGTGAGAGCACATGAAGACATTAGCTAATGAGACACATTTGTTTTTTTGGACCAGGCTGTAAACCAGTTTATTATTAGTGTATAAAACGGCTTTTTAACATGTGTTCAGACTGGACTTCCGGTGTTCCTGCAGCCAGCCTCAAGTGGGCACTCACAGTATCATTATTTTTTTGCACATCTGCATTGGCTTCATTTTTTGGGACCGGAGGTTGCTGCTTGGTCCAGATCCAGCATGTGGCTCCTTTCCCACATTCCATGCCCCACATTCTCTCTCTCCTCAGGTTCCAATTCTACCCCTTTTCCGATCTAAATCAAGGCATGAAAGCCAGAAAATAATATATTTAAAAAAAAAAAAAAAGATCAGCTGCCCTTGAGCATTTGCCTTTGCATGCCTGCGCATCAGGGATGGGCACACATAGCTTACTGAGTCAAGTTATCTGTGTGTAACTTAGGTGAGACTCGATTCAAAGTCTTACACTCCCCGTCTCGGCTCTTTACTCGCTGTGAGAATCAGAAGAGAAACCTTCCTCCTGCACAGCTGTGTTTATAGCAGTGGGATAATTTTCCTCTTGTCAGATGTTCCCGAGATGGATTTTCTGATTTAATAAGCATCTTTGCGTTTTGACTCCCAGGGAAACACAGCTAATTAACCTTATTACTTAAAGGGGCAGAGCATCTCCCCCATCAATAAAACTACTCGCCTGCCTGTTCGACAATTAGTCACCAAAGACAGATTAGGTTTGTGCGAAACAGATGAGAAACTAGATTGTTGCTCCAAAGGAACGAGCACAAATGTGTAGCAGTGAGTTTCTATTATTAGCTGTGTTTTTATGTTTAACTTAATACACTTTTAGGCATTTATGAGACAGTGGTTTCTGCCATCATGAGGTTGGGATTAAACAGCATTTTCAACTTTTAGTCCTCACTCAACCACCTTCCTGAAGAATTGTAGAGCTTTGAAATGAATTTTCAAAGCCCATATTTTTTCCTCATCAGTTTCCTACTGTATTTCCCTCTCTGTAATTTCAGCGCGGCTCCATAGGTTACCTCATATTCCTTCTGTAGATTAGTAATCAGCATGCTCGCTCCTATCTGGCTCGTGGATCAGCAGGCAGTAAACAGATCCATGTGTCAGCGGCCAGTTTGACTGACAGCCTGTCACTTTCTCTTTGTCATCATCGCTGGGTGCTCCGATAGGATCTGGTGTTTGGTTGGACTCCTTTTGATCCAGTTTGGATAAGCCACTCTGCCTCTGATGTGCTCCTAAACTGTTGGCCAGTCGGAGCTCAGATGGCTGGCCATGAAGTGAAGCCAACATAAGCTTCTGCTGTGCAGAGGAACGTCAGTGTGCACGAGAAATGAAAGGTTCTGAGAGGAAGATATCTGGTCTAGCAGCAGTCAGGTCAGAGGAGGTCAGAAGAACAGAAGACAGAGGCAGCAACATGTTTATTCAGATTTTATGTGAAAGACCACTCTGCAGCACAGCAACGTTACATGAATTTTCATATTTCTCTTCTGTTATTCAAACTGTGTTTAAGTTGGTTGGAAAGAAGGTCTGCAGTCAGTCTCACATATGAATGATGATGTCTCATGCACAGTTTGTTTTTCATTCACCAGGTGAGCGTCCATACCAGTGCCCGTACTGTGACAAAGCTTTCAGCAAGAATGATGGCCTGAAGATGCACATCCGCACGCACACTCGAGTGAGTTTTCCGCTCTTAGTCCTCTTCTTTCTATTATTTTTAGATTTATTTAACCAGGAAATCCTCATTGAGATTAAGGATCCACTTTACAATTAAAATAGTTGCAGACATGGAACATTAAACATGAAACACCACAAAACACGGATCAACCACTCCAGCGTCACAGATTAGAAAGTCATCAGTCAAAACATCTACAACCTGATGCATCTTCCACCTGTGCCTTCCATTAGGCATGCACAATATTGGATTTTTGCCGATATTTACAGATTGATTTTAGCCAATATCGATGCGGATATTTAAATAGGCTTTTTGTACAAGAAATTTCAGTCCTTTAGGACACACTTAAAGGTGTCAGGATGACTAAGGAATCAAACTTTAGCCCTTAAAAACACTTTAAAGTTTAAAGAATGAGGACAAGTAAAGAAAAAGACCTCAACTGACATAGGTCTGTTGGTTCAGCCTAAAACTCTACTCTACATATGGACAAAATTTACAGCTGATGTAAGCTGAAATACACAGGCAAAATATTGGATGTAAATATTGGCAGAAATTTTGATATCTCCCGATACCAGACCGATTACATTGTGCACACCTATTTTCTATTTGCTTTTAAAACAATGTAAAGAGACCAGCTCCCCAAGACATACATTTTTCTGCAGTCACAGAGCGAAGACTGAAGCTTCCAGAACTTTTCACATGAACAAAATCACACAAGTATGATTGACGCATGTTTTGTAAAGCCTTATTTATAAGGATATGCCAATGACTTAGTCTACATGGGGTCAACGAAGGGCCAACAAACTTGATCATGCAGAATACAATGATGAGTTAAGGACTTACAGACCTCAGTGCTCTATGGTGAACAGTGTTCAAAGATTTCAGGCATTGAAAAGAAGCATGCATGCACAGAACATCACCGTAATCAATCAGAGGCAGAAAAGTCACTGCAACAAGCCTTTTCTTTGCAGGAAAGGAAAAACAAGACTTATTTCTGAAATGAAAGCCCAGTCTCAGCTTTAATTTCTTTACAAGCTGCTTAATATGAAGCTTAAAAGTCAGACAATCTTCAGTCAAGAAACCAAGATATTTATAAGAAGACAAAGACTCGATCACATCACCCTGAGATGTAGTGACAAAAGGCTTCTTCTTTAAGTGTCCTGTAGGATATCAAAGGTTTTTTTAAGTGACAGAGAGCGTGACGCTGTGTAGGAGCAGAGCAGTAAATAACTGTGTCATCAGCATATAAATGAACATTAGCATTTGGCATATTTTGACCAATACTGTTGATATAAAGTGTAAATAACAGCGGACCCAAGACTGAGCCCTGAGGCACCATTTTTGACTTCAAGACATGATGAACCTTTAAAAAAAAAATGTGGATTCATGACTGCTACCTGTTATTTCTCCCCCCTTTGCCCAAACTCACGCAGTCACATCTTTCTTTCACAGTTGAAGGTTTCACAAACCACCTTTATTTACAAGGGAACCCAATCAGATGTATGCAGGTCATTTCAATATTATATTTCCCTCTTTTGCATCAAATCCGTGCTTCCCAATCATTGTTAAATGCTCTGTGCACACTGCGATAGACCAATATCTGCTCCTAAAACACTTTCCCCATGGCCTGCAGTTGTGTTATAAATGCACTGTAGGCTTTTTTAACAAGCAGACCTTTTGCTCTAAATCTGTCTGAGAAGCTAGGGTATGCATTCAGGTCAGTGATGGCTGTCTTCCATTTAGCTGCTTCGTTTTCAGGGTCTTGGCTTTGTGCACACTGTGCACACTCCCTGTAACGGCTGACTCAGTCTGCTGAGTAAAATAGAATGACTTTCAGAGTCATTATTAACACCTGTGCCTTTATTCAGAGTGGGTCAAAATGTCCTCTGTGAAAAAGCCTATAATAGAGAGCAGAGGAACTCTATTAATCCCTCATTGTTAACATCTAATTGGACTTTTTAACATTATGAAATGGGTGAAGTAAAAGAGGGTACACAGAGAGAAAGGGACACTGACCCAGTGTCAGATGTCACTAACTTTATAATTCAATCTGGAGCTCTGTGCTACAAGCTTTTTTTCATCTTTTTATCGAAATGCAGAAAAATTCTCACAGACACCATGCAGGGGAAAAAAAAATCTCCTCTATGCAATGTATGTGACACTCCATCCCCATTTAAAATGAGGTAGTTCCAGCATTTGCAGCATCTCTCATGACTGGTTTAAAATTGCTGCGTACATGAGAGACCAGGACCAGAATCAGCTTTATTGGTTTTGCTTGCACAGGGAAATTGACTCCGGTTAGCTTTGCTCTAAGTGTTTAGGATTTAAACATTGAATATGAAAATTAATTAAACAAAAAGTATAAAATTAAAATGTACATATGTACAGTGTTTTAACTAATTCAGTATATACAAGTCCAAGTGCATTGATGGTATGGATGCAAGGTGGGTAAAGGGTGCAAGAATGCTGACTAGTCATAATATAAAAGTGTAAAATATGCAAGCTAGTGAGCAGATTACATGAAGTAGATAAGATGATTTAAGATTGTTTACAGTTATCACACAAATGTGCACATGAGGCGAGGCATATTAGCACACTGAGTTATTTAAGAGTATTAAATTAACAGTAAAGTTGTAAAGAGGCAGTGCAGCACATGTTAATATTAAACAAGGCTAAGATTCATGAAAAAGCTCCAATTTTCTATCGAAGCAATGTTTCAGTTTTGTTGTAGCCTGATGCTAAAGTTTAAAAAAAATCATTACACTCAGTACCCCATCATGACAAAGTGAAAAGAGGATTAAAAAACTGCATATTTATTAAACAAAGAAAATAGAAATATCACATTGAGATAAGTATGCAGACCCTTTGCAAAAACATTTGGAATTTAGCCAGGTTCCTCCCATTTCTCTGGATTTTGCTGAGATGTTTCTACGCCTTGATTGGAGTCCACCTGTGGTAAAATAAACTGATTGGACATGATTTGGAAAAGCACACATCTCTCTATAGATGACCTCACAGCTGATAATGCATATCGGAGCAAAAGCCAAGCCATGAGGTCAAAGGAACTGCCTGCAGAGCTCAGAGACGGTATTGTTGACAGGCACAGATTCCCAAAAGCACAGTGGCCTCCATGATTCTCAGATAGAAGATGTTTGGCACAACCAGGACTCTTCCAAGAGCTGGTCACCCACCAAAACTGAGCAATCAAGGGAGAAGGGCCTTAGTAAAGGTCTTTACACACTGGGTCCGTTATTTTTGGATGCATTTTTTTAATCCGATAAAAAATCACACACTCGAACCTTACACACTGGGCCTGATGCGTTTTTATTTGCCTTCACTGCAAAAATTCATAGAATGTGGCAAATTGCTTCGTACTGCAAGCCTGTGTTTCTGTAGCAAGTTTATAATTCAGTCTCTGTTATGAGCTGTGAGTAGGTTACAACTTATGCCTTTATCTGTCATATTTCCATTTCTGATATCCAAATAATACACGGGCAGACTACAGTGTTTGAAGTGAAGTTTTGGTGGCAGAGAGAGAGGAGGGGTCCGGCGGGTTTGATCAAGTGAGGAGGACGCAGCGGACACTGTTTTGAATCATCAGTCACCCATTTAAATGACTTGAACTGATGCAATATTTCACATTAAGATTGAGCCTGTTCTGAAAAAATATATGAAGGTCAAAAATTTCGGTGTGAGTGTGCAGACATAATTAGAAAAACATGAGCTTGAGCTTGATTTTTTAACGTGCAAAAAATTTGGACGAAATAAACAGACCCAGTGTGCAATGGTCTTAAGAGAGGTGACCAAGACTCCTATGGTCACTCTGACTGAGCTCCAGAGATCCTATTGGGCAACCAGCTCTTGGAAGAATCCCGACCAGTGGTGCCAAACTTCTGCCGAGCTCGCCCACACAAATAAGTTTGTAATAGATTGCTGTCAAAAATATTCATCAACTTAAGAAATAGGCCTACACATGTTGATCATACCGAAGGATGGGAACCTATGGTGTATGCTACAGTACTCAAGTCTCAACCAGTTACAGTGGTTTACCCTCCAAAATACATAGAAACAAGGCCGGGCTGTGGCACAGGGGTTAGCACTGTTGTCTTACAGTATGGAGGCTCCTGGTTCGCTTCCCGGTCAGGGCCTCTCTCTGCTGAGTTCACATGTTCTCGCTGTGCATGCATGGCTTCATGGGTTACTCTTAATTCGCCATAAGTGTGAGCATTCCTGGTTATTTGTCTCTATACATCAGACCTGTAACCTTGAAAAGCAGATGGATACGCCCGTTTCCATGTTTCTCATCAATCCATCTTGCAAAGCTCCCGTCTGAACTGTTTGGGCCTGGTTAGGAAGTGACAGGACCAATCAGCGACGAGGGGCAGTACTTTCAGGCGCTGCGGAGTCATGACGTAAGCGCAGCAACAGGAGGCCGGTGTAATTATGGCAGAAGACTTTAGCGTGGATGCTGCTGAAGCACCAGTTTTATCAGAACTTGTTGAAATTTCTTCATTTAAAGAAGAATAAAGAACAGCAGTGAGTTGTTTTCTTTTCAGAAATGACAAAAGTCATGTACTGACATGTCTACAGTCGCCATGGAACATGTTATTCCTCTGTAGCTGTGCATGCACACCTCGCTCACGGCTACGTCACGTGTTTTGATGCTCTGATTGGCCCGTAGAGATGTGAATGACAGAATGTTCATCCAATCAAACCCCGAGTTTTTTTCAAATCCTCTTCCCTTTTCCAAACGCTTAGTATTGAAAGTTTTCCAGACATGTCAGGTTATCAGACCTGTGATTGACTGGTGACCAGTCCAGGGTGAACTCCACCTCTTGTCCAATGACAGCTGGGATTGGCTCCAGCCTCTCGCGACCCCAAACAGGGTAATTGGTGTAGAAAATGGGTGGGAAAAGATGTAGAAACACAGTCCAGATTAGAAAAATGAATTAATTTCCCTTACAGTGAGTCAGGGTGTAGGGTGGAGAGACCCAAAGGTAGGTTTCTCTGGGCGTTATGAGGTCACTTCCTGGGTTGGGACAGCACTGTCTTATTTTCTGCAGCTCTTTTTGACCTGCTGAAGTTCTGCACTAACGTAATCCATCTCAGAAAGCCTCTGTGAGCATCTGGACGATTGTGTTTGTGCCACTTTTGATAAATGAGATGTAGTATGTGTTTGATCAGAGATTTCCATCATCACTTGGTACAGCTCTAACTGCGACAGTGGTGGCCTGTCAGCACCGTTCATTTCAGAGTCTCTGTTTTACTCTGTGCTGCTGATAATGCAGCTCTCCTGCTGTCCAGGTTGGCGTCTCTCTGTAGAAACAGGCAGCTCTAATTTTCTGGTGTGCTGCTGATTAAACGCACTGATGTTTGGGTCTTAATGGTCTCAGATCTGTCTTTGCTCAGCGCGCTCTGAAATATGGGCTGAGCAGTTACAAACAGCAGAGCCAGATGAAGTCACTGTCGAGCAAAACAAATGTGACTGGGCTGAAAGAGCCGCAGCTCGCTGTTAATGCTCACGATTAAAGATGGATGCGTTTGGAGTCGGTGGGATCAGACCACAAACCACATGACAGGAAAAGTAAAATGGAACACACTGGAGGACGATATGAGCGGCTGATGTTTCAGATATTTGAAGCATTTTTCAAACCTTGGTTTTGATCTCTAATGAGAATAGATGTGACTTCATGTTCTACAATATTTTTACATATTTAGCTGATGAAAGGCCTTTAATATTTTCTGACCGGGACTTTTTAAATCTCATGGTGGCTGTCGAAGTCAAATTTACTTTTCTTAATAACGCAAGACTCAGTGCCTGTGACTAAAATAATAAAATACTATTAAAGAAGAACTAAACTGTGCTGTGACTCCTTTCAGGGTTGCTTCAGATCAGCTTTTCTTCATGATAATGTGCTGAACCATTTATGATCATTCTTCTAAATAAGATAATTTACTTTAATAGTACAAAAACTGCTCCCTTAAATATCACCAACTACCTCGTCATGGCAGCTGATTCTGGTTTACTCTCTATTCTCATCCTCCTCGATCTGAGTGTGGCCTTTGATATGATTTCTCACACAATCCTTCTCAATAGATTATTTTCCATTGGCATCACGTCCACACCCCTAGACTGGTTCATTCCTACCTCACAGGCCGCTCTCAGTTCATCCAATCTCAGCCCTTCCCCCTCACTTCAGGTGTGTCTAATCTAACAACAATAATAATACCTGGTCTGCATATTTCCATCTATGCAACATCAATCGCCTCTGCTCCTTCCTCACCCCCCATACTACTTCAGTCCTTGTTCATAGCTGTGCTACCTCCCGTATAGACTACTGTAATTCTCTCCTCGTTGGTCTCCCTCACAAATCCCTCCATAAGCTTCAACTGGTTCAGAATTCAGCTGCTTGCGTCATCACCAAAACTCCCTCATGTCACCACATCACCCTGTCCTACAGCAGCTCCACTGGCTTCCAGGTAAAATTCAGACTAGAATTCAGAACCCTCCTGTATGCATTCAAGGCCATCAACATCTCGCCCCTCCTTATCCGTCTGACGTCCTCCACATAGCCACCTCCTCCTCCATCCACCTCACTTTGCCCTTCACCTTTCAGCAGCAGCTGAAGACTCTCCTCCCCAGCTCTGGAACTCACTCCCACCAGACATCCGAAACACTGACCCTCTCCCTCTTTTCAAATCCAGACTCAAAACCCACCTGTTCAGGATAGCATACTCATGTAATTACTTTTTGCTGTTTTATACTGTGTTACCTTTTATCTGTTGTTTTATTGTATTTGTTTTTATATCTAAGGTACTGCAGGTGGCTGCAGGAGGTCATTTACAACAGATTACAAACATGAACATTATTTTTAACTTTAAAACTGTTATATTAATATAAAATACTTAATTATGAGGGATGTAACATCAAAGTCTCCCTGATTTGTCGTACCTCAGTAATGTGTCCATGGTACAGAGTTATGGCAGTATCCAAAGAAAAACAACCCAAAACATCAAATAAAGACCTCAGAAAAAAGTGACATCAGCTTTTAGTAGAGTTCAAAATCGGTGCAGAGTTTTCAGCCCTGAGCACAAACTGTATGCATGGTCTCAAACGGTGGATTTATTTTAAATCAAAGTAATAATTTCATTTATAATTTAATTCAGACCTTTAACAAAATTGTGAGTCTAAAATGATATTTATGAGGTGATGTGTGCAGGATTGAGGTGAATAATAGATCAGCCTTTTTCTCTCTCTTTCCTCTCACATACACGCTTCCTTTTCTTTCCTTTCTCGAGCTCCGTCCATCAGTAATAACCTGTGGATATTAATAAACCTTGCCAATTCTCATCACTGATCTACACCCGGAAAGAAGAAACAAAGGTGTTTTTTTAAGTCTATGTTGCCATGGAGCCCGTTATAACAGCGGTAAAGGTGCCAAAGTGGTGCTAGGCCATGATGCACACGTCTAAAACCGCTGGTAAATATGCATGCATTCATTGCCAAAATAGCCCGTCATCATTAACAGGAGTTCTGTCATTACTTTTAAAGCATCCTCACTCACAGTCAGTGATGCTTCAGATGGAAATGGACACATATTCTAGAGCAGTGGTTCAGTTCAGTCAGGACCACTTGGTCAAGAAACACAAATGATTTACAGTTATAAATCTTCTTTCTTTATTAGCAGTTGTAAATTTGCACTGATTGCTGTTATTCATAATTTGACTGTTCTGGGATCCCTCTGCATTTAACAGGAACAGCACATGTTCCTGTGCCTGCAAGGAAAGCCTGAGGCAGAGAGGGAAGCAGCAAAACCACAGAGCAGGCATCAGTGACAACAGAATGACACTGATAAAGTCAGTGGCAGAATAAAGGAGGAGCTGGGGTGGAGGAGGGTTGTAAAAAGCAGCTTGCAGAGGGAGCATGGAGGCATAGCCAGGCTATAGCAGTCTAAAATAGTCAGCATGGGTGCGATTTGACAATAGCATGGTTAGAAGCGAATCAACTCGCTGTCAGCTGATACGGGCTTGCATGAGATCAGCTGAGCTCAGTTTTATGGCTGTGCTTGGCACTGTGGACCGCCCTAGCTAATGCTATATGCTTGGTTTTAGGGCTGGGCAATCAATCGAAAAATAATCAAAGCCAACATTCGTAGCTTCTAACCGACATTAACCTTCCCTGTCAATTATTTCAATTTTTTCCTTGTAATTCTATCTCTAGTAATGCAAACCCCCTTAAAAACACACTACTGGCTGTAGTAGTCATGTGACAGAAAGCCAGGTGTCACAAGGCATGATGCCTGCCAGAGACCCAAAAGGGAAATTAGTAGTCACATGACACTGTCCCATCCAGTCCGCTAAAACTCTAACACTACAGTACAGTAATATAGAAATAATTTATTCTGTTAGCAAGAAATACCAGCTGTTTATTTTGTACTTTTCTAGGAAAATGTAGCCTGAGGCCCTTTCCCGCATGTCTCTCCCCTGCTCTCATCCCTGTTTTCGAGTCTATCCACTGTCCTCCTCTATCAAAATAGAGGCACAAACATCCCCAGAAATAAATCTTAAAAAAAATAATAATAATGATAATCATTTCAGCTGATGTTTGTTTTGATTTCAATTAATAACCATAAATTGTTAATCACTGCATGTTCCTTTCAGTTATTTGTTTTAAAATTATACAAATATTTACAGCACAAACAGAGTCACAGATGGGGGGTGGGATAATCGTACATCAATCATAATCGAGGTAAAAAGTGCAATTCATCGTGATTTGGATTTTTGCCATAATTGCCCCGCCCTACTTGATTTACTGTAAGATGTTTTAAGAGGCTATTTTGTATAGATAGTGCCTTGAGATTTTTGCCTGAGCTCAGGTATGCCTTGGGCAAATAAAGCTGGAAAACCATAGCACACTGTCTTAATCACAATTTAAAGCCCTGGCTATTGTTTAATACCCTGGTACACCGGTATTACCACCTATTCTGGATAACCGTTTCATCCCTGGATCGAAGATTATTTCTCTAAGTGTGTGGCAACATTACATAAATGATTCCAATCAGGATGGACGTTTGGTTTATATGCAAGGCTTCATTTTAGCTGGAAACTGCTGCTGCATTGCTATTTTTAGAGAAACCAGACTCCTTTGTAAACTTTTCTCTGCAGAATATTGAGTAAATAGTCTAACACTGCTTTTGATTGCTTATTTAGTTTGTTTAATCTGTGGTTATTCTTAAGACAAGCAATAACAAATGTCATAAAATTTCAGTTGAGTTTTTTACATCCTGATGAAAATGAGCTCCTACAGAACTCTCTTCGGTGAATGTGATAAAACTGACCTCCATTGTTGCCGTTGAGTTATATTATTCTCGCAGTATAATAGATACTATTGTGTTAGTGAGCTGTCTGTTGATTTGTAACTTCACCCTGAAGCCTAATGGAGCTCAATGACTTCCTGTTGGCGTGCTGCTTTACAAATACACAGGCATTAAACGTGCCACAGGAGACGAGCCGCTGCTCTGGAGTAAATAAACCAAACTCCATCTCTGCATTTATAGAGGCGCTCTGTGCTCTGAGTGGTCTGATTCAGACGAAAGGTCAGGGCAAAGATCAGCCAGTGAACAGCTGCTGGAGAGTGAAGGGCACCAGGTACAGATGTTCGATGTTACTGGGGTCACAGTGATGCATTCTGGGTAGAGCCCATCACCTAAGTCCATCCATGTGTTTCTTAACCTTTAAACTCTGACCCTGGGGAGTTTTTTTTTCCTTTGTCATACAGGAACCATTCATTCCTGGGTGATTCTTGGAAATTAGCATCACACAGATCATGACGGCGTGTTTCCTCCAGGCCGCTTTCTCACGCACACGCTCGCTCGCTGCTTTATTTCCACCACCACTCCTTCATTCAGCCACACAAACAGTTGCATACTTAAACACGCACACGCGCAGTGAACCTGATCTTTACCTCCTTTTGTATCTTGTGTCATTGGGCGCTCCTTGCCCCGCCCACATGATAGCGCCTTTCCCAGGACCCTTACTTCCTGCATTCACCCCGTTCCCATGACAACTAAGCTTCAAATGGGTAGAGCCTTTTCGCTATCAGCCAGACTTGTCAAAAACAGCTTCCCAAAGAGTGACACTGGGAACAAACGGCTGCTATCTGCACACTTCTCACTTCTCCCCGAGTCTTTAAGGTGGCACCGCTGTTTCCCCTCACACCACACATTAACGCGCTCATACTTGAAGTTTTTAGTCCAAACACACCCACGGTGAGATAGCCGCTGTGACTGACACCGAGGCGGGCCTCCGAACGGCTCAGAGGAAATGTTCTTTGGTAAACTGATGAGGTGTGGAGACAGAGCCGTGATATTCTACAGCCGCAGAGAGCCAGAGTCTGATACATGTTCAAAGAGACTTTCTGTGCCGTGTTTTCCTTTCTCTTTGGAGGAATCCATGTGGTTTTGATGGCCCCTACGCCGGTCATTTCCTCCCTACTGCAGGGGCTGTACAATCTTTCATTCCATATCTTCATAGGCTCCCAGGGAGAACACCGGGTGTGAAGAGAGGGAGGGGATCAGAGTCAGAGGGTGAGTTAGGGCCGTACAAAGTGACAGAAAAACACAATAAAAATTGGCTTTTTTTTTTGGGCTGTTAATAAAAACTGATACTGTTATCTTGCATCAAAGAAATTCAACCATATACTTTATTTTTGCCCTAGGCGACTCTTCTAACTACCAAATTTCATATATTCCATGTCTGCCCTCTCTAGAGCAAATCATGTCCTTCCTAGTCTTCTTTTTAATTCCACTGCCGTCTGTCTCCACTCTGCTTTGTCCCTAAATACGCCAAGTACATTTCCAGCACACATAAATCCAACCAAACAGGAAGACAGACACAGAAATACACAGTCCAGCCAGTCAATTTGAAAATAAAATACCATTTACAGACTTCCAGTGGTTTATCTCATCTTTTTGTCAACATTACATCAAAACAGGAAGCAAGAAAATAACAAATCAACGTTGGAGAGGCAGAGAAATGTGCTGCTTGTATAATTTTCCCTGTATTCCTGCATGCTCTGAAATAATCTCAGCTGTGCTGTGCTCCACTCTGGAGCAAAACTGGCATGAACAGAACCTGCAGACTCAGAATTCAGGAATTTGCCCTCAAATTCCTGATTGTCCGTGCAGCATTATGGATGCACCAGTCACTCTAATGCAGTGAAACATAGGTACACCTAAGATTGAGACAAAATCTCAAGGCATACCTTCTTCATATTCATGCAAAATATCCTCTTTAACATGCCTTTGTTACATGTATAATTGTAGTAATACTGCATGGTTGTTCAAATCCACAACACACACCTAGACATTCAAGGCCTTCACCATTTGGGAACAACTGGAGTACACAAGTACACCCTATATGCATGTTTTTGCAACATGCATCTACTGTATTTACAGTTGTTGATTAAAGAGGTCTGCTGCTGCTAATCTAAAACTTTCTGCACCCATTTTTAAGCATTTTTAGACCTTATTATCCAAAATATGTACATATGAAATAAAGGCATAGCTAGAAAATACCAGCAAGTTTTAGAATTATATTATCATAACAATGGTTTCCTATATCAGTGATAGGATCATAAAATACCTGTGCAAACACATGTAAAAGTATCTTCAGTTGCTGTACAATCAAAGTAATCATGCAAACAAGTACAAACAAGGCCTGACTTGCCTCAAGCACATCAGTGTGCCTGCCACACCATTGGAGATCCACTGGATTAGGGGGTTAATGGAGTAAACTTTGCAGTGAAGTGGGAAAAATTGACCTGTTTTGTTTTAACTGAGAAGGCCACTATCTTATTGTGACTCTTTGGGCATTTATCAGCTCATGACTGGATTTTAGAATTATTTTTCTCTTTGGTGTTCTTATTTTATTTCCATTTTTTCTGATTGTTTCTCTTCATAACTGTAAAAACAGACTGAAAACATCTGTCAGTTTCACAGTGTAAAGATTGCAAGTACATTTTCTACCACAGCATCCTTGCAGTGGGTTTCCAGGGCAGCTTAAGGCTATATCCAACACAGACGGGTCAAACTGTGAGCCTAAATCCTAGTAAGAAGCTCTGGGTTTTGTAGTAAACAGAATCCACTTTAACTAGGTGAGACCAGCAGGTGAATCTGTGCCCATCAGGAAGCTAAGAATCAGTAGTCAGAGACTTCAGAACAGAACAGATACAAAATTAAAAGAAATTTTAATGTGTTCTGTAACCTAGCCTTGACTTACCTTTTCTTTGTTTGGTCTATGGAGACTAGCTGCTGAAATATGTGCAGCTTGTTTCACAAATTTCAGACATTTGAAGGATAAAATTCTTCATCCAGAGAAGTGTTTAATTTTTAAACAATCAGAGCTGGTGGGTTTTTCTTGAAACAGTAAGAAGCAGTCATGTCAAACATTTGATGTCTGATGTACAAACAGCAGCGTGCCTGTTTATTGTGATGTTTCCTCCTGCTGTATAAAACATCATAAGATCTGTCCATGTGAGTAGAAAACTTCTGAAGTTTATAATTTTTATCAACACAGATTTTATAATGGTTAATCACCCACCCTCTGTGACTGTCTGCATATTTTACCGAAGTATTTCCACACCGTGTATTTTCCTCTGTGCTGTACTGTTTGTTTTCCTTCCATGCACATGTGTGTATTATTTCACTGCCCTAATAGACACTCCAGCTTTCATCCATATGTGTTGCAGTTAGGGATCTATGTGTTATAAGCTGACCACTCTGCATGTGTTTCTGTTTCTGCAGGAAAAGCCGTATAAATGCAGCGAGTGCAACAAAGCCTTCAGCCAGAAACGAGGGCTGGACGAGCACATGAGGACCCACACGGGAGAGAAACCTTTCCAATGTGATGTGAGTGATCCCCGCGTGATGGCACGGGGCCAGATGTGAAGAGTTAAAGGGGGTTTGGGGGGCTCAGTTAGAGGCAGATAGTGATCTCGGTTCTCTTGAGGGGCCAGGCGGACTGATCTCACGTAAACACATTGAGAGGATCAGAGGGAGAAATTACCGTCTGCTTATAATACCGCTGCACAGTAATTACTCTCAGAGACCAGGGGGTGTGTATATGTGAGACAGAAGATGTTGTCCATGCTCCGAGCAAACTTTTACTATTCTGGGTTTCATCATCGTTTAAAGTTTGAAACGTACATGAAGGCTAATTTACTGCGTTTGTCCTGCGTCTTGTTTTAAAAACCACAATTGAATCTTAAGACTCTTTTCATTTCAGAATGATGAAAATCTACCCAACTATTACAAAAATATATTTCCTGTGACCTGAGCTTTTGTATGGAATGCATTTTTAGTTTCCCCATCTTATATGGGATCAGTACAACCTGATGAGTTTAAAAGCTCGGCCTTGTCTTTGAGTAGGAATTAGATTTGAATAAAATGATGTCCATAAATCTCGTTCCTGCAGAAAATACAGCAGCAGAGAGGCTTTAGAGCAGACTTTTTGGCTGAGTCAGCCTGTTGGTCAGTTGTTGAAGGTCTGCATTTAGATAAAACTGGTGTCAGTCATTGAGGGAGCTATGGTGATGTCTTTTATTTTGATGAAGGTCAGCTAGGACTTGTTGAGGCCAAGCATCAACAAAATTTCCACTGAAGGTTCTGAATTTTCTTTTCAAAATCTGCATATATTCCCCAAAATTACAAAGAAATTACCTAACATTTCTGTGAAAATTTAAAATAAACATTAAAATAAAAAAAATCCCCCAAAAATTCAATAAAATGTTGAAAAATTTACTCAAATATCAAGACAAATTCCCTGAAAGTTCAATGAAAAATTTTGAAATTTCAAAGAACATCCCTACCCCAATCCACACCCCCCCTCAAAAAATAAAAATAAAAATAAATTACAAATACCGATGAAAATACTTAGAAGTTACAAACCAAATTCTCCCAACCCTTTAAATCTTTCTCCCCCAAAAATACCAACAAATTGCTTAAATTTCCCGAAAATACCTGAAAATATTCCAACAGATTACCCCAAACAGCCTGAAAATGCCCATAAATCTAAAGCAGATCTCCCCCCAAACCCCAATGAAACTCTCCAAAATGTACAAATTTTTCCCCCAAATCTCCATGAAAAAACCTGAAAATTTCCAAGCACATTCTACAAAATAATCCAAAGAAATTCCCAAACTTTCTATGAAAATTCTGCAACATATTTCTAAAGCGCTATAGAAGGACTCAAAATGTCATCAAATATTCCTTCCGTTTTTTTAAGGAAACTTTATCCTAAATCCTTAACATCCAGATAAAAACTTCCTGAAAAATTCAATTCAAAGTCAGAAATTTGTCCAAAATATCCAAACAAATCTGAGAACTTTCAATGAAAGTTCTTGAAAAATTTCAAAAGGCACCCCTGCCCTGCAATTACCAAACAATTTCTCCAAAATTTTCTACAGTAAATATCCCAAACATCCATAAAAAAACTAAAAGTTACAAACAAGATTCCTCCAACAACTTAAATCTAATTTGCGAAAATGTCCCACATACTGCCCAAATTTCCATGTAAAGGCCTGAATATTTACAATTTCCTCCTAACACTCAAAACCTCCATGAAAATACTTGGAAATTTCCAAGCAAATTCTCCAAAATAATTAAAGAAATTTCCTAACTTTTCTGTGAACATCCTTTAACATATTTCTATAGTGTCCAATAAAATGTTTTCAGAATTTTCTCAAATATTCTTTTAACTTTTAAGTGAAACTTTAACTTAGAGCATAATGATACAATGAAAAAATCCCTAGAAATTATATGGAATGTGGAAAAATTCCCCCAAATATCCAAAGAGATTCCCTGAAATTTCAATTAATTTCTTGTACATTTTCAAAGGACAACCCTACCCCAAAATTCCCAAACAAATTCCCTGAAATTTACAAAAAGAAATTTCCCAAAATATTAATAGAAATACCTAAAAACAAAATTTCCTCCAACAATTGAAATCTAATCAAAAATTAAAGGTGAAGCACACCTAGAACCAAAAAATTCCCATTTACAGTATTGCCCACATTTCCACAGAAATGTCTGAAAATTGACAAATTATCCTCAAATTATCCAAACAAATTTCCATGACAATGCCCAAAAGTTCCAAAGCAAATTCCCCTCAGAACCTCCAATGAAACTCTCTAAAATACACAAAGATGTCTCCAAAATCTCCCTGAAAATCTTTAAAAATTTTAAGCAAATTCTCCAAAAGACCCAAAAAATTTCTAAAATTTAAGTGAAAGTTCTTAAAATTTTTTAAGGCAAATCTCCCATCCTTTCAAACGTAGATGCCAAAAGACTTCCTAGATAATTATTTCCAAATACTACCAGCAGAAAGGATTACTGTGTTGTATGAGAGACAAAATGTTGTGTCCTTATATGTGCATGCAGGGTCTGTAGTGTTAATGTAATCACTATTCTCTGAGCCAAATTGTTCTGGTATACTTAACACCCTCAGAACAGAGTTAGGATCATTAAATATATTTTTTCTTCTCAAGCAAAGCTAAATTTGTGTCTTATTTTGAACTGAGGGGCTCAGCCAGTGACTGTAGTCCCAAGTCTTAAATCTAGTATCCATAAATCTCCCAATTCTTCATAGAAAACCAAAACCCTGTCATCCATCAGCCTTAGCTGTGTTCTTAGATTCTCTTCTGAGCTTTAACACCCAAACAAACCTCAATCACTGGCATCGCTTTGGAGATGTAAACCAGAAAATGTGCCCTTATCCCCCCAAAACGCTCTCCAGTTGTTGTTTTAGACCACAGAATCAGTCTCCTATTCATCGTCACTGAAGCATCACCAGAGTGTCTCTTACATCCCATTCTCATGTGGATGCTTGGACACAGCTGTGAGACTTTTTCATGTAAATAATTCAGTGCTAAAGTATTAAAGGAGATAAAAATAACATGTGGATTTTATTTTTGGTTTGGATTTTGAGACAGACAAAAGTATCGAGTATTTCCAGGAACATTTTCCAGACCGAGCGTCTGTCAAAGCGGCTTTAAAAATGTAGAAGCATCCACAAACATCTGCGCAGCCATGAGACAAGGAGGCTTCTCTCCTCGCTGATGCACTTATCTAGTATTTTAAATTTTAACAACACTGGATCAGATTTGAAGACAGTTTGATTCTTCTTAGATGGTAAAGCTTTTTATATATTTTATAGCTATAAACAAAGATGCACTGTAGATGAAACAATCTCTGAAAATCAAACATTTTCACATTTTCAAAGGTCTTTAATTTTGGGCCACAGATGCAGGCTGTCTGTGAGATTTTCTGAATGTAATTCATGGAGCTGCAGCTCTCCACAGATGGAGTGAGGAGGACACATGCTGTGATCTTCGAGCCGTGTGTTAAACTGCAGCTGAACAGCAGCCAGAGGCGGATTATGGTGATTGATAGAGGACGATGGAGTCATTTGTACAGTGTAAAATGGCTCATTTATGATGGATGTTAAGATGCATGCATTCACTCTCGCTATGGGGAGAAAAAATATTTCTGTCTCCTAGCTCCACAGCGCGAGATGTACATTTTATTCAGTGACTTTGACTGAGCCTGGGTAAACCCAACTGTGAGAAAATCTATTTATTAGAGAAGTCTAACTCAAATGATAGATAGATAGATAGATAGATAGATAGATAGATAGATAGATAGATAGATAGATAGACAGACAGACAGACAGACAGACAGACAGACTATATCGCCAAGGTTTAGGAGTGTGTTTATGGGAGTTTTTGACCATTCTTCCAGAAGCACATTTGTGAGGTCACACACTGTTGTTGGATGAGAAGGCCTGGCTCTCCGCTCTAATTCATCCCAAAGGTGTTCTGTTGGGTTGAGGTCAGGACTCTGTGCAGGCCAGTCAAGTTCATCCACACCAAACTCTCCCATCCATGTCTTGATGGACCTTGCTTTGTGCACTGGTGTACAGTCATGTTGGAACAGGAAGAGGCCATCCCCAAACTGTTCCCACAAAGTTGGGAGCATGGAATTGTCCAAAATCTCTTGGTATGCTGAAGCATTCAGAGTTCCTTTCACTGGAACTAAGGGGCCAAGCCCAGCTCCTGAAAAACAAGCCCACACCATAATCCCCCCTCCACCAAACTTTACACTTGGTACAACGCAGTCAGATAAGTACCGTTCTTCTGGCAACTGCCAAACCCAGACTTACCCATCAGATTGCTAGATGGAGAAGCGTGATTCGTCAGTCCAGAGAATGCATCTCCACTGCTCTAGAGTCCAGTGGCGGTGTGCTTTACACCACTGCATCCGACGCTTTGCATTGCACTTGGTGATGTATGGCTTGGATGCAGCTGCTCGGCCATGGAAACCCATTCCATGAAAATTTCTACGCACTGTTCTTGAGCTAATCTAAAGGCCACATGAAGTTTGAAGGTCTGTAGCAATTGACCCTGAAAGTTGGCGACCTCTGCGCACTGTACACCTCAGCATCCACTGACCCCACTCCATCATTGTACGTGGCCTACCACTTTGTTATGATACCACTGACAGTTGACTGTGGAGTATTTCGGAGCAAGGAAATTTCACCACTGGACTTGTTGCACAGGTGGCATCCTATCACAGCACCACGCTGGAATTCACTGCGCTCCTAAGAGTGAGCCATTCTTTCACAAATGTTTGTAGAAACAGTCTGCATGCCTAGGTGCTTGATTTTATATACCTGTGGCCATGGAAGTGATTTGAACACCTGATTTCAATTATTTGGATGGGTGAGTGAATACTTTTGGCAATATAGTGTATGTTAACTTAATTGTGAAATAACACTACAATTCTAAGATATAAATCAAGAGTGTATCTTTCTTGCTGCCAACTGCTCATTCATTATCACAATTAAATTATTTATTACAGTAGAATTAGTGCACTTACCTTATTATTTAAGTAAAGGTCACCTCACTAGATCTTAGTCACATTTCAACCTGCTTTCAAAAACCTAAAAATAATAAATTAGAGAAAACCAACATTTCTATGTTAGTCCAAATAGAATAACTGGAGTGCTCACTTTGAGCAGTGCAGCCACTGTAATCAGGCTGAGCTTAAATAAGTAGACATGAGCTTAGGGTGCCATCCATGCAGGTAGTTGGTTTGCCATGGGCCCCTGGTTGTGTTTTGGAAGTCCCAAGGGCCTGAAAACTGCCCAGCAGCAGTCTCTGGGTGTGTCACTAGGGGTGAAAAGGCCCAGTCAAAAGAAATGCTGTGAAGCTGGACCTTGGCAGGAATGGTGGTGTGTCCTTCATGCCCTTCATGCCTAAAACTTGTGCACATGTCTGCAGTTGAGAACGATCATTATTCTCTGCATTTTCCTTGGTAACTAAGCAAGTAAACTCATAATACCATTTATGGATAATAACACAATGGCAATTGCAAATTGAAAGTCCAGTATAACTGCGATCGCACATCTTTACCAGGGCTGCATAGGGGTTAGCGCTGTTCCCTCACAGCAAGAAGGTCCCTGGTTCAGTTTCTGTGTGAAGTTTGCACTTAAGTACGTGAGCTTCCCCCCACCACCAAAAACATACTCATTAGGTTTATTGATGATTCTCCATGCTGTGGTTGTGAATGTGAGTGTGCCTGGTTGTCTGTCTCTACATGTCAGTTCAGCGACCAGTCCAAGGTGTACCTTGCCTCTTGCCCAATGACAGCTGGGATAGGCTTCAGCCCCTTGTGACCCCCAATGGGATAAGCAGTATAGAAAATGGATGGATAGATGGACATTTTTACCAAATTGCGTAGCACTAGGCCATACCTTTATCTACCTATTAGCTTTTAAAAGCAATTTCTGCAACACTTTATATTGTGGACTGAGCTGCAAACTTGAAATGTTTAAATCATTAGCTAAAAGCTTTTTTTATAATAAACAATGTTGCTAAAAATGACAAAAAATGTAGCGGTAGCAATAGTCTAAATGACTTAATGGCAGTACATGAGACTTATCATGTCAGATAAAAGGATTTATATGAGACAATAGGCAGAAAAACAGTCAAACTTTCTGTTAAAAGGCCAGCATTTTCTCTCTTACAGGTCTGCTCTGAGCCCTATGGTCTGCTGTAGTGATTTCCCTCTAACGTCAGTCTGTCTGTGTGTTTTCTAGGTGTGTGACCTGTCGTTCAGCTTAAAGAAGATGCTCAGCAGACACAAGCTCACACACAACCCCAACCGTCCGATGGCAGAGTGCCAGCTGTGCCACAAGAAGTTCACCAGGAACGACTACCTCAAAGTGCACATGGAGAACGTCCACGGAGAGACGGAGGGTTAGAGCGGCTCACAGGAGCAGACGTTATCAGATAAAGTTCATACAGCCGCCCTGGCCTTTACATACAGAATATGCAGATGTATAGATAGCAGAGACTGGCTTATTAAAGATACATACATGTGGAAATGGGAAACATTTGGGCGAGTATTTCCTGATTGAAACATGGCTGTACATTTGTAGTGTTTCTTTCGTACTGTAAGATATGGTTTTAGATATGTTGGAGCAGAGCCGCCGCTGTGTCTGCTCTCTGAATGTCAGATGTTTTTCTGCTTTCTTACCAGTTTTACTGTTCATACTGTTACATCCTGACCTCTGATTTTGTTCTGACCAGCCTTTTGAAAACTTTACTGTACATCTGTGTCTACTGTCCATGTCTGAAAAGACGCCGTACACCATGGATGGATTCTGGAGCCATCAGACTCCACTGGTCTCAGAACAAAGAGTCTCTTTTGGTGCATTTTCATATGTGTTACTGGTTCAACTTGACTCAACTCTCAACCAGGCACTTCATTTTCCTTTACAGAGTATACTATAATAGTAACGCCTCAATGAAGGGGCATCAGCATAGCGTGCAAAACTGCTACTTCCAACACAGCCACAATGGGGGACAATGAGGTGATACTGTACCTGGTTATCATTCTGCAGCTTTTTATTGGCGAGTTTTATTCCAGAGACTGAGCAAGCAGCATGAAAATATAACGCTGAAAAGTACAGGAGAGTTTGTGAAGTCGTATAGCAGTGTAAAGTCAACTGGGGTTTGACTCCTGTGTCGGACATCTCACTTATGACGCTCCTAGTGGTGATACTTTGGTTGGTAATGTCACATTTTAGGATGAACTCAGCTTACCTGGAACCACCGGTACCACGTATGAATAAAAAAAAATATTAGTCAAACAAATTGAGCCGTAAAAGCACCATTTGTTGTGTCTAACATCTCTTTTTAAAGTCTCTTCTTTGTTGTTTGGCATCTTTAAATACATTTCTTTGACTCCATGTAGCAATCTTCACTGCAAAATTCAAAGTGTATTTTTTATTTCAAGTCAAAAACAACTCATTTCACTTAATTAAAGCAGCATTTACTCGGTTAGCTAAGGAGAAGAAAGCATAAAGTCTAAATGAGTTATCTCAGAGGTCACCAATCTGTAGATCAAGATCTCCTGGTAGATCTTTGAGACTTGATGTGTCCACATCTAACTTTAAGCTTCCTTCACCCTTCAGTATGGACAGTTAATACACTTATAGATTGCTGGCATTGGGCCGGACTTCGTATCTCCAAAATCACCAGGGATTTTATCAGGGAACAAACAAAAAAACGCTGTATTTTAAATTAACACTGAATGCTGTAAGACCAAACAGTTGTTAAAAAGAATTCGCTATTTCAGCTCTATTTTGCTGAGTTGATTGAACACGTTTTTAGTTTTAAATAAACAGTACTCAATCATTGTAGGTATTTTTTGTCATTGTACTCAAATAATTTGACAAGCATTACCTAATCTGCAGAATTATCACTTTTGCACCATTAGTGAAGTTACTGACTCAGTTAGAGAAATCCCACCTGTGGCGCACAACTGATGGAAGCAGAGTTAATATCGTGGACTAAAACTATGACTAAAACTGTACATGGACAGCCTTTTTGTCCATGACAAAAACTAGACTAAGACTAACAAAAATAGATGACTATAAAACTGACTAAAATTAAGTTTAGTTTTCGTCAAGATGATTAAAACTAGACTAAAATGTAATCTGGTTTTTAGTGGACATTCAAAATCATTGATATTTCTCCACTGTTGGTAAATCTGTCAAAAACAATGCAGCTGTAGCTATTTAGCCTCTCAGCTGTAGAAATCAGTGACCCCTGGTTTAGCAGGGTGTATAGAACACATTACCATGATTTGGTACCAGATTTAGGCAAGAGAATAAATATTTGGACTAAAGGTAAAGACTGACACATGAGGACTTTTTATGGACTAGAATAAAATGTTTTGGAGTTTTCGTCGACCAAAATTAGACAAAAACTAAAAAGGTAGAAATGACTAAAATGTGACTAAAACCAAAAGACATGTAATCAAAAGACTTTAGACTGAGACCAAAATTAAAAATGGCTGTCAAAATTAACACTGAATGGAAGAGGACTTCCTGTTCCAGTGTGGTCCCTAAAATAGGACTGCCTTGGGTGGCATCAATGTTCAAGATTAAAGTCTTTAACAGAAATAAGGGAAACTGAAGTGGATGAAAAAATGTAGCTTTATGAAAAGTACTTAAACGTGTTGTTCAGAGATGGATAAAAACAGAATTTTTAAGTGTAGGCAAGTCTTCATAGTGCAGTTTAACTTTTAAAAGTCAAGTTAAGTCAACATAAATGGATGAGTATTGATTACTCAAAGAATCATATTACTACTGAAAAACATGATGTCATTAACAAAAATCTTTTCAACTTGTTTGGGTTTATTAAAAAAAAAAAAAAATGGAAATATGAGGTTTTTGCTCAATGCCAGCCAAATATATTTCACACATGCATACATTGTCCCATTCTTATACTGATGTCTAAAAAGAATTATGGGCATGAAAAAATGTCATATGGATTTTGATATTGATTAATTAATTACATCTAAAGGACATGCATATTTCAAATTTTATTTACACAAAAGTTTTACATATTTCTTTTCAATCTTTTCTCAAATCCCCTTTAATTACATGAGTTGTTAAATGCACAAGCTGTTAAATGAAAACTCATCAATTTCAAGAAGTTTCAGATTGTGGCTGTTGAGATTTATAGAGTTAATTGTGATTAATCGAGTTCCATTATCAGAGCACTATTTATCTTTTTAATTGGAATTAATTGCAAGATTTATTGTCCCTCTCAACACATTTTTGTTAAGGCATGTCAGCATCTCCATGCAGTTCAGGTGATGTAAAATAATTCCAGGCCAGAAGTTAGATAAAAACATTTGCTTAAATTTGAGTTTTTGCAGTGTTGCAGCTCTGTGTATGTAGTCATTTTGTGTCTCTTTTTAGTGGTTTTGTGCCTCTGTAGATGTTTGTGTCTTTATTTATCAGCTGTTTATTTTTATTGACAACATTTTTTGAAGGTTTTTTATTTCTTTTACATGTTTTTGCCTCATTTGTTGCCATATTTTTTTGTTTTGCATCTTATTCTCTTGTATTACTTCATTTTACAACTCATTGTACTCTCGTTGTTTCTCTCTTTTGCTGTCATTCCTTTCTTTCTTGCAGTCCTTTTTATTTGTTATTCATCACTTGGTTTTTGTTTTCCTCTCTTTTGGTGTGTCAGTGTTCGGTAAAATTGCTTTCTGTAAAGTGATTCTTTACAAGAGTACTGCCTTTATGTCACTGCACTACACACTTGCAAAAGTAAAATGTAAAAGTAGTTTTCCATTGTCAAAAGTTTAAACCCCATTTGCAACTCATACTTTGATGATGTTGTCCAGGTGGCATGCAGCAGACTGTACAGCTGCCATTGACTGTCTACTCTAGCCTTGTCCACAGCCAGTAATCTGAAAAACAGATGCTAATTTTAATGTTAGCATTATGGAACAGGCTTACAGTATCAGACTCTGACATCTTGCTAGTTTGCTGACAGAGAGAAACAGAAACTGTGCACAAGCTTTTAATGTAATCTTTTTTATTTCTCTTAGGAAAAATGTAAAGGGAAATGCTGTCCTTTTTTCCAGTAATGGACTACTTCACTGAAAACGTCACTATATCACAGATTACTTGAATTTCAAAACTAACTACTTTGGTACTCATGATGAAAAAATAAACTTAGTACAGCTACACATTTCTTCGTAATGCATTAGTCCCAACAGCTATCGTTTTGTAGCTTCTTTTTTTGTTTCTTTGAGATCTTTTCTCTGTTTTATTGACATTCTGCTTCTTTGTTTGTATAATCTTTGTGTTTTTGTGCATATTTGTGTCTTTAAGCTAATTTATGTTTAATTGATTTTTAAACAAATGTCAGAAACAGAGACCCCCTAACCCCGTTGGTTTACTTCGATCTGATCAGTAATCCATCCATAGCTGTGACCAAAGACCTTTTTGTACACTTGATCACTTTAGCTTGCACGATTCCTACATGTTTACACCCTAATGTTCTGTTTCACTCCTGTTCTTTATGTCTGACATGTTCAATATTAAGATTCTGTATAAAAACAGAAGTAATGGTGCAGGATGATGTAACAGGAGTTGGAGGGGATTTAAAAATGTGACTATAGGTGTCACCACATCTTCCTCAGTCTTGTAAAGGAGCTTTTCTGCCAAGTGGTCTGGTTTGGCACAGTTTGGTACAGTACCTACATCTTGCTTGTGCTACTGCTGATGACCGCACTCTCATTTGGTAGGTGGGGTCTGTAACAGCCTGTAAATAACTCCCTCTAAATCCATGTGATTACCATGACTTTTCTTTTGTCCAATCTGTTTCACCAGTTGGATCTACCCTCACCCACTGGAGAGGTATGCTTGGTACCCAACAGAAGGACCATAGGACAGTCCAGGTCCGTCCCTATCTTCTTACAGTGGAATCACTAAAAGCTGCATACCGTACTAAACTGCACTGAACCAGACCACTTGGTGAAAACCAACCAGATACTGTACATGAAAGATCTGTATTTCTTCTGAGTTCTGAATGTCCTCAAGACACTTTACAGAGAAAGGATTGTTGTTGTTGTTTTGTGCTGTTTGATGCTGATTTGAACTGTCATGGAAGATTCTCATTCTTAGATTTCTCCTAAATTAAATAAAACATTATTCCAGGATCAGATATTGGTTTTGTGGTTTAATATGGAAGGCAGATTTGGAATATTTGGATGCAAATAATTCTCTTAAAAGTTCAGTTTTAATTTCTTTATTTTTATAGTCTTTTTCGCTATGTTTGCACGAGGATTTCTACAGAAGAGGATAATGGCCACTTTCAAAGGAGAAAATAATTTTGGGCAAGTCAAGATAAAAGTCGAAACTTACCCTTCACGAGGGTCCAACGCGAAGCGCAAAAACAGCAATTTTTGACTTTAATACAAAATCTATACATTTTAATGATGTCATGCTTCCAGTTTCGACCCAGTATACCCAAGAAGTCCTCTGAGAGGTATGAATAACAATTGGAGCAACAGGGAGGTTTGTAAGTCCAAACATACATACATACATACAGACAGACAGACAGATCTCTAATTTAACAGTAAGATGTTGCCCAGTTCTGATAAAACTGCGGCAACGCCAAAGCTACATCCATGCTAATCGCTCCACCAGTAGCCATTGTATACTGCTGAAGACAAAATAATTAACCCCGCCTATGCACTTTTTTCCCCAAGTATTTTGTACTACTATTCTTATCCCTACATTTACTTGAAAACACCACTCAAAAATGTGCCATGCTTTGGTAACATTGTATAATGTGCGTTTATTTGCACTACAAAAATTTAAATAATAGCACATGCAATTTTTAAATTTAGAGACAAAATATCTCATAACTCTTCTTTAAGTCTCCATTCAGTGGAAAACTCCAGATAATAAACATATTTTGAGATAGGTAAAGCAAAAAGTAATGCCTTTATAACTTGGGAAAAGTTAGGAGGAAGATGGGGGAGAAGAAAGCAGGGACTGAGAGCAAGATGAGGAGGATGGAGGTGAAGAAGCAGGGACCAAGAGCGAGATGAGGATGGAGGAGCAGAAAGGAGGGATATAGAGTAAGATGATAGTGAAGGAGGAGAAGAAAGCAGGAACAGAAAGCAAGATATGGATGGAGGAGAAGAAAGCAGGGACAGAAAGAAGGATGAGGACGGTGGAGGAGAAGAAAACAGACAGATGGCAAGATGAGGAGGATGGAGGAGAAGAAAGCAGGGACAGAGAGCAAGATGAGGAGGATAGAGGAGATAAAAGCAATGGTAGAGAGCAAGATGAGGAGGAAGATGGGTATAAGAAAGCAGGGACACGGGTCAAGATGAGGAGGATGGAGGAGAAGAAGGCAGGGACGAAGAGCAAGATGTGGAGGATGGAGGACAGAAAAGCAGGGACAAAGAGAAAGATGAAGATAAAGGAGGATAGAAAAGCAGGGACAGAGAGCAAGATGAGGATGATGGTAGAGGTAAAAGCAACGGTAAAGAGCAAGATTAGGAGGATGGAGGAGAAGAAAGCAGAGACAGAGAGCAAGATGAGGCTTATACATAGTCTACATAAACTAATGAACAAGATTAAGATGGAGGAGAAGAAAGTGACAGAGAACAAGAAGTAATGTGAATGGAATAACACAAGTAAATCTAATCTAACATAAAAAAAATTTTGCTTATTAATGTAGAAAAATTATAGCTCAAAACCAAATTAAACTGCATTAATATTTTAAAGCAAAGCAACATTTTAAATGGAGATCTGGCTTCACTTTTGGATCAGCCTGTTGACAGACATGGAATCTGGCCAATCCATTGGCTGTTTTGAGGCTCCAGCTGTAAGAACTCTGACTGGCCACAAAACTTTCATGCATTTGGCTTTTATTAAATGTTTCCTCGCTCCATAGGATGGAGAATACGTACACATGTGAATGGTACTACTTTACAAAGTCACATCTGCAGCTAAGAATCTGGTATTATGTTACAACATTTAGCTGTAACTGCTGTTTTTGTTTTTTTAATAAAGGTGGTCCTGCACCAGTGTGCATTACAGACCACCTTCACATAGTTAATGACTGTTAGTTCACTGCAGTATTCATGCATTAGAGGTGCAGTCCTTTTCTTTTGAACCCACTTTGTTGTTTCTCTGCCTTTGGTAGATGTAGATTTTCCATCTGTTGATTCTGGTTCTGTTGACTGTGAATTGTCACTTCACACGTTTGTATTTTCAAATGTATAAAACCTCATCACCTACCAAACATCCATTTCCTCCTCTGGCTCTGATTACGTGTTTGTGAACTGTTGATGTTGGGGGGTGGGGGCTTTAAAAGGAGCCGTTTTGGGAGTTGATTACAAGCGTTCACTTCTCTCTGTTAATCTAACCTCTATTCTAGGGTTGGCAGTCTGCTGGGATCGAGAGCTAATTAAAGCTCTTTTTTTCTGAGGCCACAGTCACCACCCGCCTGATCTGTAGAGCCACACACCAAAGAGCCTCTGATGGTTTCTCTCTGGGACTCTTTCTCACATCGTCCCCCTGCAGAGATGCTCGCTTTTAACCGTGTGAGAATCTGACGAGCTGCGATTCTTTCTGTGTCGAAGTCGCCAAAAAAGCCGCCATTTAGACTCTATAAATCTTGCCATGTGTGGTTTTGGCTCCCTGAAAACACAGAACGAGTTCAGTATGTTTATGTGAACGTTTCTGACTGTGTGCAGCTTGTTTAACAATTAACTAATTACTCTTAGTTCATGTTTGATGACATGTTTTCCATTACATTATGTTTCTGTTGAGCGATGCTTCCTAGATCACGTCTGCTAACCAAAGACTGTATTAACAATGGACATAGCCACCATGATGTCACTGATTGGTTGTCATCTGCTTGTTAGGCCCTTTTGTCAGTTGCCATGTTGGTTTTTAGAAGCCAAAAACAACCACATATGTATGAGAGGAGCCCTCATGGAGAGTGAGGGGTTAGAAAATGTTGAAAGTCTTCTAACCAATCAAAGGAAAGGTAGTTTTATTTACAGAGTGCTGTTCATACATGCAGCAGTTCAATTCATGCCCAGTCACAAATTCTCTGTTAGATTGAGGTCTCAGCTTTGACTAGACCACTCTGAACATCCACCTCTAGGATTTTCCTATATTTTGCTGCATTCATTTTACCCCCAACCTTTATGAGCCTTCCAGGGCTGGCTGCTGAGAAGCAGCCCTACAGCATGATGCTGCCACCACTGTGCTTCACAGTGTGGATGGTGTGTTTGTGGTGTTTGGTGTCGACCAAATGAGCCATGTCTGATGGCAAAAAAGTACCATTTTCACTTCATCAGACCAAAGAACTTGTTTGCACTTGGCCATGCCTTTTTTGTGAACTCTAGCCCAGATTTAAGAGTTTTCTTAAAGAGCGGCTTTCTCTGTGCCACTCTCCTATAAAGTTTTGACTGGTGAAGAACAGTTGTTGTATTCAGTCTCTCCCATCTCAGCTGCTGAAGCTTGTAACTCCTTCAGAGTAGTCTTAGGTGTCTTGGTGGCCTCTCTCACTAGTCCCCTTCTTGCACAGTCACTCAGTTTGCAGCAAAGATTTCATGCACATAATTGCAAACCTTCAACTTTTTTAAGTATAAAATGCTGTTTTACTAATAAATATGTTTTCTCATTTAAAACAAGATTGATGTAAAAATGATAATCCTCTTCAATACAGCAGTTAGTGTCAAAATTTGTAGTATGAGCCAAAATAATCACAATTAGATATTTGTTTTAACTTGTTCTGTCCCAATATATTCTATATTATATTGTTTAGTAAGTAATAATTCATTTCTTGTCTTTATTGAAAAATATCTAGGATGAGGAACCTAAAAATAATCATACATTAGATCGCAATTGCAATATTGGGGGAAAAAAAAACGCGATAGAATTTTTTTTTAATCGTCCAGCCCTATTCTTTAGTCTTCAGGGTGTAATGGTTGCCAGGAATACTGATGAACCAGTCGACACTGACTATGCATCCCTTGAGCATTAAGCCTGTCACACAAAATGATTTTTCAAATCTTAACTGATTTTTTTAGAGTGACAAACCTCACATGTGGCGTTTTGTTCGTATACTAGTGTGTGGTGTGGAACGAGAGGCTCAACTCAGCCCACCACACACTCACAGATTCTGTTCACAGACTAACGGAGTCTCAGCCTGGTCTTGACACTGAAAATGCCAAACTGCACGGTCTCTTTAGAGTGAAGAAGCCACTGTGGTCATCTGTTAGTTAGCTACATGCTAAGTCGGTCCAGCTCCCTCCCTTGTCTGTGACCTGTCCTACAGCAGGCTACATTTTATTAAACACTTATTTTATTACCACTGATCAGCAAGTTTCTCCTCCATTTCTAATGTCCCTCTAACTTTCTGCTAACCTTGCAAAGCAGATGGATTCCCCCGTTTCCGTGTTTCTTACTGGTGAATCCATCTTGCAAAATTCCCATCTGAACAGTTTGGGCCCGGTTAGAAAGGGACAGGACGAATCAGCGACATGGGGCAGTACTTTCAGGCACGGAAGTGAGCAAGCAGTGAGAAGACGCCGGTACAATTATGGTGGAAGACATTAGCGAGGATGCTGCTAAAGGGTAAGTTTTATCACAACTTGATGACTTTTTTTTTCGTTAAAAGATGATCAAGGAGCAGCATTGAGTTGTTTTCTTTTCAAAAACAACAAAAGTCGTGTACTGACATGTCTATGGTCCATGTTATGCAGTTCTCTATGAAATTTACTCCTCGGTAGGGGTAGCGTCATGTGTTTTGTTGCTCTGATTGGCCCGTAAAGATGTGATGGACAGGTCATTTATCCAGTCATCCTCTAAGTTTTTTGTCAAAGGCTCTGTCCTTTCCCAAACACTGTATGAAGGGTTTCCCATCTGGCGTGTCAGGTTAACTTTATGCTTCATTTTTACTATTGTTACCATGGCTGTGTTTTTGCTTTACTTCCTCTGTCAGTCAACTTGCCTCCTGATTGGTTATTTCTCTGATCATAAATATTGAACATATTTAATATTGACAATCTCAAGTCAGAGCATCTCCTATCTACGGAAACCCAGACATGACATGGTAAAAATTGTGGCCACAATATAGCTATAGCGTGCGCACGAAATACTAATTTGTGGCCATGAAGTAGGTTTAATGTACGCATGAAATACCAATTAATAATGTTGATATCATTCCTGGACAGCTGGGTAGGCAAATCAAGCGCACCTTCCTAGTCCAAGTCGTACCTCCGCTGGTGAAGCAACCTGGCTCTCAATATTCTGTTTAAATGCCTCTCTGTGATAATCGTTCCTTGCAATGCCAGGTTTTTCCGAATGTCTTTGTTGCTCATTCCCAGGCTAAAGTAAAATTCAATCATACTACCCCTTTCCATCGTGTAGCTTTAGCCCTTCTACTGCCTCTACCTTAGACCTTAGTATTTCATGCACACAATATACTTATTTCGTGGCCATTTTATTATTTTGTGGCCACAGTTTAGTTTTTCGTGGCCATGAATTAGTATTCCGTGTGCACGGTATAGATATATTGTGGCCACAATTTAAATTTTTTGACCATGTCATGTTAGGCTTCGTACCTATCAGGTAAGAGAGGGAAACATTCCTTCATAACAAACCGCACACCACGGGATAATCTGGCATGATAATCTTAAGAACCATCCGATAATCTGGCCTTCACTGCCTTTAGTCAGAAGGGACGATTCAGAACGACAATTGGCATGATTATCCTGTAGTGTGTGGCCTGTTGTAGCCGTGCATGTCCTTGAAAACTAATGCAGTGCAGGTGCAGCCTGCAGTGTGCACATGTGTGCAGGAGCTGAAACAGATCAGATCTGACAGTCAGTACAGCTCAACAATGACAAAGTTTGGCAACGCAAACTAATTTACATAGTCCAGTAAGTCCATAATTATCCTAATTTATACAGTGTGTCAAAGTTACTTCAAGATCTCATACATGCTTGTCGAAATAGCTGGGACAGACAAGTTCTATTTAGGAAGATGAGGTTTAAACCTGGAGCTACTGGGAATAAGATCATTGTTTCAGTTCAACTACTGACCCTGTAAACTGGAGACTTTAGTCAAGCGCGTCCTCGGCTGTATTTGTACTAGTTTAGTTTTCTAAATGTCTGATGAGTGCATTACGACAGTATAAAAAAAACGGAAAAAAAGTAATTTGTTAGGACTCTCTGCTTTTAACATCTGTTGTAACATTGATATTCTCAAATGCATTTGCCTGAAAGTCACCAATTAACATAACCTGACGCCAGATGGATGTGTTTCACACATCCATCTGGGAAAGCTTCAAAAGGACATGTTTGAAAAAAGGCAGAGGCTTTGAAAAAAACTTGGAGTGTGATTGGATGAACATTCTGTCTGTCGCATCTCTACGGGCCAACAAGCAACAAAACACAGGACGTAGCAGCTATCGAGCTGCGCGTGCGCAGGACTAACGCAAAACATGGCGATTACAGACATGTCAGTACTCAACTTTTGTCGTTTTTGAAAAGAAACGACTCACTGCCGTTCTTTGTTCTTCTTTAAATGAAGAAATGTCGTCAAGTTCTGATAAAACTTACGTTGTAGCAGCACCCACACTAAACTCTTACGCCATAATTGCACCGGCCTCCTGCTGCAGCTTGTTTACGTCACGACTCTGCCGTGCCTGAAAGTACTGCCCCTCGTCGCTGATTGGTCCTGTCACTTTCTAACCGGGCTCAAACGGTTCAGACAGGAGCTTTGCAAGACGGATTCGCCAGTGAAAAACAAGGAAATGGGCGTATCCATCTGCTTTGCAAGGTTACATTTAATACAGTGACTGATTAAAGTAAAACACCGGCCTATTAATGACTCATGCACTGCTGCCATTAAAGTCTATTAAATCTCGTTGCTCAGGCTTAAACATAACAACAGGAACTGGACAGTACAGGCCAAAATGTTTCTTGTATTGCAGTGTTGCACATTTCTGAGATATTTCAGCCCAGAATGTTACAGAGATTGACTCACTGCTACTCACTTGTTCACAGAAAAAGTGTAGTTTAGTTCTTTGGGGTTAACCTGCAGCTCTGTCGTCTGCAGCTCGGTTCACCACACTGTCCTGCAGGGCGTGGCTGGGCTCGCCCTGCCCCGCCGAGGTCCACGCCGAGCCCCGTGCTGCCCACATTCAGCTTGTTTGTGGTGAAGCCTTCAGGACAAAGTGACGCTCTCTGAAACTCAGAGGCATTTTCACGGCGTCTTGTAAACAGTAGTGGGAGTGATTCTAACAGTGGGATGTTATTGTCTGTCCTAAACTAACTGACAGGTCAGACGGGGTGTTGGGACGTCTGTTTCTGATTAGCGCTCCGTTTCTCCGTCTCTGTGTAACGATGTGTCTTGGCTGTCACTGTGCTCCTCTCTCTGCTTTTCCATTTTCGTCTCACAACATTTGCTTTTCTCGTGGGATTTTCCCAGTGACCCACTGATCTCGTCTCCCACTTCACTCAGAGTTTTTTTTTCCGCGGCGTGCATCCCTTCCTGCTGGGTGTATCTTGCCAGCAGCTCTCAGTCAATGTGTTTCTAATTACATGTTTTTACTGGAAGCCCGGTTTCCTGTGCTGCCTCCTCGTTTGTGAGTGTGGCCAGATCGGTACTCGACCAGCGTCCGCAGAGCCCAACGTCGGCCACGCCCACTGCCAGAGTATCATTACCACGCCGGCTCGGGTTTATGGCAAACCGCTGTCACGTAAGGAATGACATGGACACGCTTGTCTGACCTCTGTGTTTTCTAGTGTTTCCACAGCAACAGGTGGCTTCTCCTTCAGCTTCATCTGACCGGAGTAGCGTGGAATGAGCGTGCCCGGCCGGAGTGCCACACGCAGGAATTTTAACAGGAGTGGGCAGGGCGTGTTTGGGTATTCTGGGTCAGCCTTTCAGCGGTGATGGATGCTCCTTTAAAGCCACATTTCCATGGAAACAGACGGTGGTAGTGGAGCGCCTAAAATGCCTCGACACTGAAAACCAGGAAAAGGTCAAATGCTTGACACGAGGCCACAGGGCCGGAGCTGGAAAACTCTCCGTCTGAGGGAAACGCTCACAGACACGCCATCCTGACCGCTGAAACACAAGGTGGTTCTAATTTAATGTCCAGACGTCACTCCAGGCTACAGAGCGATGCATCAGGTCAGGTAGACAGAGATTATTTCATTAGGAGGAAATTGGAAAGGAACTATCAGTGATGAACGTTCCCCTCCTCCAACATGCACACAACCAAAAACAACACTTTGGCACCATTATTTAACTAGTCAGACATATTTTAAAATCTACAACAATCCTTTTAAAAACAATGAAGATTATAAGAGTTATGATCTAGAAGTGGAATCAAGGAGTGTTTTGTATCATAGATGGACATTTAAATGATAAAACACCAAAAATCTCATTCCTGGAGTTTGCAGTAAAGAGTGACTAAACCACTGAGGTCTGGGAGTGATGCATCTACCCTGGAATAAAAACACAAACCTTTATGGACATGGCTGTAAAGAGAATAAGGCTGCTCACTCCTTTCTGCAGTCACCATCAGCTGTAATGTCAGACACAGTGGCGGATTTAGCAATTTCAGGGCCCAAGGCGAACACAGGCATGGGGAGGCCTTCCTCTTTTGTTGTTCTCCCCTTTTTAAATTCTTATTTATTACACAAGACAGAGCTAGTTGTTATCTTTTTAAAATCAGTCTTTACACAGAAATAATGTAAGGATGTCTGGGACTGGATTAAATACATTAAAAAAAAAAACATTTAATCAGGTAAACAAATGCACTCATTATTCAAACCAAAAATGTAATTTTCTGTTTTTCTTTCGATCTGCTTGTTGACCCCCAAAATGAAGGTGCCAGAGACTGGGGTTCCCCACTGTACCTGAAGGTGGTTGAACAGCCATGTGCATTCAAGAGTAGTCATGTGTAGACAAGGCCTCCCATGGGGGGGGGGGGGGGGGGAAAAAGGGGAGAGCTTTCTGGGATCCAGCCAACCTGGGGGCCCATGGAGATCAGAAAAATCATGGTCAATTGTAAAGTTCAGCTGTGATCCATTTCATAATTAACCTGAATAATTGCTATAATCAAATAAACACTTTTTTAATGTTCTATTGTTTTGTAGTAAATAACCTTCTTAAAAATGCAAACCCTTTTTCTTGAAAACAGAATTAAAATGGATTAAAAATTGGAAAAAAAAAAAAAAGGTGGAAAAGATGGTATAATGTGATTTTGAAAGTAGCTGAAATGGGTTACAAGTGGCAAAAATTAGATGAAGAGGAAAAAAATAAAAAAAATTGTCAAAAATGGGTTAAAGTTGCAAAAACATGAATAAAAAGTGGTAAAAAGGAATTAAAAAGAGGCTGAAATGGGTGGGAATTTTGGTGAAATGGGAAGAAAAATTGGTCTAAACTGGCAAAAATGGCATAACTGAATCAGAAAAATATGAAAAAAATGGACAGAAATGGGTTAAATTGGCAAAAATGGGCATAATAAGTAGTGAAATGTGGCTGAATGGGCAAAAATGGGCCTAAAAGGTGGTTAATAGTGGCGATAATGGGTCAACAGAGGCAAAAATAGGTGGAAAGTGGCAATAATTGGTTTAGAAGTGGCAAAAACTGGCAGAAATGCTGGAAAGGGTTTCAAATTTACAGAAATGGCTTTTAAGTGGAAAAAATGTGTTAAAATTGGGCAAAATTGATGTAAAGTGGCAATGTGTAATTTAAGAAATATTCTTTATTTTTGCAAGGCATCTGGCAACCCCCTCTAAGACCCCCTAAGGGGTCCCGACCCCCACGTTGATAACCACTGGTCTAATGTATTTCATGTTTAAGTTTATTTTTGCAGTCCTCTAATGCTGTCCATGTATTATTGTTTAACTCTGTTAAATGTTATGTCCTTCTGGCTGTGATATTTTAGCTAGAAAACCAATAAAGCCATTGCCACATGCCTGATCATATTTAAGTTGATTGAAAAAAACCCCAAAAATAACTGTTAAGCATTTTTTTGTATAGAAATATCCAGGCAGATTTTTAATTGTCTAAAATTGCATCTGATAACGAAATGACATAAGAACTATATGAATACTGGGGTTGCATTCACACCAGAGCAGTTTGGGCCACTTTAAATGAACTCTGGTCCGTTTTCCCAGATAGTCCGGTTTGTTTGGAGCAGTCTCTGATGTGGACCAAACAAGCGGACTCTGGTCCGTTTAAAAACAGGGGCCTCGGTTTGCTTCCAAACAAACACTGGTGTGGTTCCTTTGAGGTGTGGACGGCGGACCAACTTGTGACCCAAAGGTAGAAAGTGGCATGAAGTGTAATAATTTATGGATTTATATGTGATTTAATACACTCAAAACTCGCCAGTAACTTTTTTGGCATCTGTGTTGCCATAGCAACATGTCGTAGTCTCTCACTCACATGTTGGCTATGCCTTTTTCTGCGGTGCTGATTCATTCATCTCATGTAAAGAACGACATGCTGGGCAACTCGCTGCCTCACTGGTGGCTCGTAATGCCCCAGTGCAAAAGCAGAAACCCCAAGACAGCATTAATTAGATGTTTTTCATTGTTTATGTGGAAAAAAGACCAGCAAAGGGAGATGCATTTCCAGTTTTGTCTTCTACATCTCCTTTTCTTCTTCACTGCTGTTTGTTTGGGATGACAGAGCCACAAATCTATAACTGCTTGGCGTTATCCTGACAGTTTGGCTCGTTTAGGTGCAATGTGAATGCGAACCAAGTACCCTGGACTATCAGGTGTGAAAACAACCTAAGTCTGCCCGTTTATTCAATGAAAAAATTGACAAAACTTGTCCCGTTTTGCATCTTTTTTCCTTTTGTTCAGAACAGAACAGGCCACAGATTGATGAAGGCGCTCTTGTTTTGTTCCTTGGAGACGAGGAAATTCAGACAGGGTGAACTTTCTTCCATACACCACCCATGTCAGACATCATTAAAAACCAGACGCATAATATGTAACAGTTGAGATAAACAGTGTTTTTTGTACGGTGTTTCCTTGTTTTTTTTTCAAGTTAGTGTGTTTTTAGGACCAACTAAAGCTGCTAGCTTTGTTTGTCTGGCTCTTACTGCCAACTGGATACCAGGATTTGTTCTGATTTTCAGACTTATATGTGACGAAGAAGGCAGACAGCACCTACACCCCTGGAAAAGATGATACACCGTCTCCACACTTCCTGATCAAAACAACCGTTAAAAGTGTAAGTGAACACCCAGCTCAGAGCTAACTCCGCCTTCTTCAGAAATTTGAAAAATTCACAAAAAATGGGCAGTTTGGTACTGAGAGGAGGGAGGGGAAAAGGACGGAGTTTTCCAGAAGAGGCAGGAGTGACGGTGATGCGCCCCTACCCAGGAAGTGACAGAGTCTTGCAGCACTGCTGCCTCAGAGTGATCTTTAGAGGTGGAGGATTTTCCCTCCAGAGTCCCCTGAAGCAGGCTGTAGTGGTGGTGGACCGTGGTGGTCCTGAGCACAATCTGTTTGGGCCGTTTGCTCCAGCACCAGCGTTACTAAAGCCGGAGCTCTCAGAGCCGAGGCAGCGCAGGTGAAGGAGAAGGTGAGAGTGGTCTCTGAGTGGTAAAGTCGGTTAGAGGCGTTAGCATTCTACCTTTTATACAGAGTTTGTGACCTAGTAACCTACCAATGGTACGTCACATAAGCCCCGCCTTCTTAGACAAGATTTTTCAAAGCAGATGTCCGTTTGAGCTAATTAAAAGTCATAAAATGCAGATTTTTATCAGTTTGGTGTAAATGTCAGAGATAACACCAGCACTGATGTGTTTTATTATAGTTCAGTCAGATACTTCAGTGTACAGCTGAGAAAACATGATAAAGTGTTCACTTATTACACAAAATTACACAGGAAATAAGTCACATGTTGCTGATAGAAATCAGGTTTTATTGGCTGTTATTGTCCACTCTAGTCGCCAGGGCTGTGTAAACGTATTCAAATATATATGTCAGTCTCTGTGCAGCCAAATGGTGTGATGCTGTTTTAAAGCTCCACAATAAAGCGCACACAGGTTACCTGTGATGAAATGTTTTATGATGCCACTGTTGGTGTAAATCCTCTTATTAAGCAGTCTTTACTTTCTGAACATCATTTAACACATTCAGTTTGAATTCACTGGGTTTCTTAAAGAGGGCATATTATGCAAAAATCACTTTTTCAGGTATTTCTAACAAAAATCAGAAAAATCCATTCCCTCCCCCCTTTCTTTCTCCACCTTCAAGAAAATGTGTGCTGAAACAAGCAGTTCTCAGATTTTCCCCTCATGATGTTATGTGGGGAGTTAGCACCGCCCCCTGGTTTGGTTGGCCCTCCCCAGTTGGAGGACAGTTCCACCCTCCTCTCCTGATCTTCCTCTCAGCTACCAGCTGAGATGCTGGATAGCCCAGCGGGTTACCCTGCTGACTTTGGTCATGGAGATTGATGGTTCAACTCCCAGTCAGGTCTTTAACTTTGAATAAAAGCATCTGTAATATTGTAACATCAGGAGTGACATTTCCTGAGAGGGGCGTGGTCAGGGGCGGAGTCAGACAGCTACAAATATGTCCCCTTTAAGTGTGATAGAGAAGTAAACTGCTTTGTAGCTTCTTATAAAGCATTTCCTAGGACTAGAAATCCTTTTGACTTTGGCTGTTGAGCTCACTCTTTCTGCCGTAGGGACTCTGTGGAGATGCCAAAGTGTTAAAGTATCTGTTTTCACAAATGAGATTCTCCAAAACCCGCATGCTAAAGCTTAAACAACAGGCGTTAATAATCTGGCCAGCATTAAGGGAGGATTCAGCATCAAAAAGCTGCATCCCTGCTCAGAGTTGGTGAAGATCTAAACTCAGAGGGACTAGCATTAAAAGGTTTCCAGGCTCACATTTCCAAACAGATGAAATGTTGCTATAGAATATGATCGATAAGCTGCTCTAGAACGTTAAAGTCTTAATGTTGTGTTGACAGTTTGTTTCTGCTGTCTGCAGATGGATAAAATAATGACTAAATGCTGCTTTTCAATAGCTACATCTTTCCTAACCCAAAAATGTTTCCCTCTGAAGATAAAAATTGAAAACACATTTTATCAAATTTTTGTTTCCCATGTGGAAAGAGGCCGCCAGATCCAGATGGATGTGTATTGATGGGGAAACAGCACGGCCTGCTTGTTTATGTTTAAGTGCCTGCAGGAAATGGAACCACATTTAAGGCAGCGGAGCACAATGGCTCCTTGGACATGGACTCGTGAGAAAGACGAGAAGTCGACAGTGTGCAGAGGTGAAAAGCTGGCCAGGAAACACTCCAGAAGAATGATGGAAGATTGTCTCCTTTTCCCAGTTTTGTCCTCTTTAGGAGGTGAAGCCCCGCAAGAATGACTCAGCCAAGTTCAGCTGCTAAGTCCAATAAACAAGACTGTTGACTTTTCTGACTGTGAGGGGATGCAGGAGATGAAAGGCCCCCTCACACAGAGGCTCACATCAGTCAGAGGAGGGGGTCGCTCCTCTGCAGCGTCGAGGCTGGTCACTTCTGTCAGCACGCGGTAGCTGTGGGACATCACTCCTAAGACTCATTAGGACTACAGCGCTGTCCTCACGTTAGGCTCTCTGGGTCCGTGGCTCGTGTCTCTTTTCATGAACGTGTGCTCTAACAACAGAGCAGACAGAAAGCATTACACTTCTCTCAGTGTTGGTCAGGGTCCCAGCACTGATACTGCTGAACAGGATCCCTGATCCACAAAAGAGGTCTGTGGTTGACTGCATCCTGGCACTTTGGGTCTTCACTGAGCACTTATGGGAATTCACTCTGGAAGATTCCAGAGCTCCATGGGATCCCACATCCAGCTGAAGTCTTCTCTTAATTCTGGTACAGAGAGTGCTGTGGAGTTTGGTGGCTCCACCTCTGACTTCTTCCCAGTTGATTCTGGGATGAGGCAGGGGTACGTTTGCTCCTATGATGGGACGGGTAGCAGGGGAAGCGAACTGTGTTGCGTCAGTTGGTGATGTCCAGATCTCTGATCTGGACTTTGCTGATGATCCTTTTGGAGACTGTAGATGTCCTTGTGGGGTCTCTTAACCTGCTGAGTGAAAAGGCTGAAATGTTGGGAATACATGACTCCTGGGCCAAAACAAAGATCCAGACATTTAAGGATGCCGCACTGTGAGTAGTTCCCCTAGTTTGGCAGTGTAATTCATTGATCTGTGAGGCTGAGATCGACAACACACTTGTTTGTATGCATGCAAGGTGGTGTGGTGCTCATGGTATCTGAGCATGCAGATAAGAGTCTGGGTCTTGTGGTTCTCTGACCTGCCGGTCTTACTGGACTCCTCTGAGACCACTTCTCTTTGGCCCATTTTTGGGTATCATTGTCAAGACTGTGTGTCTAATGCTGGTGTGCTCAGGAGAGCAGGGATGGGGAGGATCAGCTGCTGGATATGGTAGCAGGATCAACACATCTTCTCTGGCCTGATCCAGATCACTGCAAAGTGGATACCTGGGACCCGGAGGCTGGACCACATCTTGGGGTAGCCAATGTGCATCAAGGAGGAGTCAGCTGGAAAGATACCTGGATAGATGGGGCATGAGCCTGGTGCTATTTGCTGGTTTTTTTTTTTCATTTTAGCCACTTCTTTTTTCTGCTTTTAACCCATTTTTGTTCCTTTTTGACACTTTTATGCCAATTGTGGCCCGTTTTCTCCTCATCTCCCTGATACTTTTAACCCTTTTTTTTTTCCTTTTTTTTTTACCCAGTTAGCCAATTTTCTAACCTGACATGCCAGATGGATTTTTTTTACACATCCATCTGGTAAACCACTCATAGACAGTGTTTGGGAAAGGGCAGAGCATTTGAAAAAAAAACTCGGAGGGTGACTGGATGAATGTCCGTCACATCTTTCCATGGTGACTGTAGACATGTCAGTACATGACTTTTGTCATCTTTGAAAAGAAAACAACTCACTGCTGTTCTTTGTTCTTCTTTTAACAAAGAAATGTCTTCAAGTTCTGATAAAACTGGAGCTTTAGCAGCATCCACGCTAATCTCTTCCACCAAAACTGCACCGGCCTCTTGTTGCTGCTTGTTTACGTCACGACTCTGCTGCGCCCAAAAGTACTGCCCATCGTCACTGATTGGTCCTGTCACTTTCTAACCGGGCACAAAAGGTTCAAATGTGAGCTTTGCAAGATGGATTCACCAGTGAGAAACGCTGAAATGGGCATATCCATCTGCTTTGCAAGGTAACCAATTTGCTGCTTTTTGCACAATTTAGCAACTTTATTTTTTAAAATCACCTTTAAACAATTTTTTGCATTTTTTCCACTTTTCATCCACTTTTGTTGCCATCGGTTACTTTTTGTCCAATTTTCAAACCCATGTTTGTCAAATTGATTGATTGATTGTACTTTATTTATGTGGCATGCACAAAACGTACCCAACCCTCATGGGTTTATAAGACAACAGAAATACAATTACAGTGCTTTACAAAAAAAATACATTCATAACAACTACAAAGTTGTGTGATATTTTCCCAGATCAGCAGTAAACAATGCACTCTGCCTTTCTCCCAGGCTTTGCCGGTAAAATCTGCTATAGCAAAGGCTCCTTTACTGAAACAGAACTCAAGTTTTTCATAGTCATCAAACCAGAAAAAGTCAGCATTAATCAAGGACACTTTCCTAAAAAATGAATCAGTTAAGTCATCATAAATTGGACAGTAAAACAGAAAATGAATATCATTCTCAGTTTCCCCAAAGTTACACAACAAACACACTCCGTCCAAAGCAGAGTTAATTTCGTCGACTAAAACTATGACTAAAAATGTTCGTCGACAGCCTTTATTTCCATGACAAAAACTAGACTAAGACTAACAAAAACAGATCTGTGATGACTAAAACTGACATAAAGTAAGTTTCGTTTTAATCAAGATGACTAAAACTAGACTAAAATGTAATGTAGTTTTTGTCAGACACTCATAACCCATGATATTTCTCCACTGGTGGTAAATCTGTCAAAAAAAAAAAAAAATGCAGCTGTAGCTATTCTGCCTCTCAGCTGTAGAAAGCAGGGACCCCAGGTTTTGCAGAGTGCAGAGAACACACTACCATGATTTGGTACCAGATTTAAGCAAGAAAATAAATGCTTGAGGACTTCCTATGGACCAAAACTAGACTAAAAAGTTTTTGAGTTTTCGTCGACTAAAACTAGACTAAAACTAAAAGACACTTCGTCTGAAGCTAAGACTAAAATTAAAACTTGCTGCCAAAATTAACACTGGTCGAAAGGTAATTCTTTTTTTTATGGTGATGACCTTTTTATAAAGGCTGTCACTCCAAATCACAAATAACAAGCTTATTTTTTGTTGCTTTGATCATACAAGTTGAATTTATTGGTTATCACAGCTTAACTTAACAAAGGACCATGGCTTTGCTGACCTCCATGATCCCCTAGTTGGTCTGGCCCCAGAAGACTCTCCCCTTTATCCCCTCTAATAGGCCATCTTGACTGTAACTTTGTTCAGAGTCTATTTGTATTGGTATAAATGTGGTGTGCATTGAGATTTTGGCTAAACTTAGTGTGCCTTGGGCAAAAAGAAATTGAAAACCACTGCACTGATCATCACACCTGATTCAGATTTGCATCTTAAGTAAAATTGTGATCTGAAATTCAGAATAGTTGCATTTAAAAAGGCTAAGAAAATAAGTATTTAGCTGCTGAAGCCACCATGCAAAGCAAACATGGATGCAGTCGAAGCAAGTTAAACGTCTTCATTATTTATAGTTAAGAAATCCCTGACGCTATGTTAGCAGGGGTAAAAGAAACAAAGCTGATGTTGTCCTCAGCTACAGAAACTCCACTTGGCAGAAAATACACAGCTAAACAGAAAATCCAATAAGACTCTGACCTTTGCCAAGGTTCAGTGTTACCCACAAAGCAGAGAGAGTCTCTAAAGAGGCTCCAGAAACCAAATTCAACCCATTCTTTTTAAGAGTCTGTGAAGATTTGAGCAGGCCGTGTAAAAAGCTGCAGCCTTTCTAGTCGTGTCCTTCCCAGCGAGAGCAGCTCAGGGATTTACTGTTGGGTGATTAGTGATGACAGAGAAGACTCAGCCGGTCTAGCCAAAACATTTGTGCAAATGTGATGATGGATGCACCATAACTCCTCTCTTTTCTCTGGCTCATCCTCCCCTCCTGCCCCCACTGTTATTGTGTCAGCCCTCATAATGTCGGCGGTTTGTGGAGACCTGCGTTACACACGCTTCACACAGCCCAACACAAACAACAGCAAACTCCTGCTGGGCTGAAGAAACGGGAGGAATGACGGCAGGAACCCACACACAGGAGGATTCACTCTGACGAAACTTCAACACAGAGACAGTTTTAGGGAAGGGAAGAATAAAACCCTAAAACTGCAGAGACAAACATCAGCAGAAGTACCGTTTCCCACATACATTAATAACTAAACGGCCTCTGAGTCCAGTGACTAATGTTGAGGTAGAAGCTGTCAGTGTTGTTGAACCTCCAACTCCTGATCCTCCTGAACTGAACTTTGTTTTCAAGACACTTTGCAAACTTACATGACAGATGGCAGACTGTTTCATGTGTCCATGGCGTGGTGAATTTTTCAAATCCATCTGAGCAACATCCCATAGACAATATTCTGGAAGAGCAGAGCTTCTAAAAATCGTATTCTCTGTCACACTCACTACGGGCCAATCAGAACAAGTAAACATTACGAAGTAAGGCGTGTAAACTACAAAACACTAGCTTGGTAGGTATAACAGACGCCACTTTAATTTGAGTTAAATTGAATTAATAAACCTTTTTTTTCAACAGCTGCATTTGTTTGATTTGTGAACACACGAAAAAAAAAGACTGTTATCAGCACTGCTGGGCCCCTAAAATACAATACAATACATTACAATAGCTTTATTTATCCCCGAAGGGAAATTCATTTGTCTGGAGTCTCTCCTATCTGTTTATGGTAGAATTATAAAGTCTTATTGCTGATGGTATGAAAGATCTTCTATATCTTTCTGTCCCGCAGCACAGGGATAGGAGCCGTCCTCCACTGTTGTTTCTTTGGTCATTTAGGGAGATATGAAGTGGATGATCCATGGTCCTCAGAATGGCCTCCACCTTCTTCATTGTGCGTTTCTCCACCTCATCCTCCAATGAGTTTAACTTTATTCTGACCACAGAGCCAGCTTTTTTCACCAGCTTGTTCAGACGCCTTGCATCCTTGTGTTTTACACTGCCTCCCCAGCAGACTGTAGCATAAAACAGAACACTTGCCTCCACAGACTGATCGGAGTCTTGCCAGGGAAGAGGCGGCTCTGCCCCTTTTTGTAGATGAAGTCTATGTTTTTAGATGAGTCCAACTTATTATCCAGGTGTACACCTAAATATTTATACAACATCACCACCTCGATGCCCACGCCACAAGTGTTCACTGGTTGAACAGGGGGTTTGGATCTGCGGAAATCATTTCCTTTGTCTTTGAGGTGTTGAGGTGTTGAAAAAATAAAAAAATGGGCCTAAAATAATAATAATAATAATAATAAATAACATTATATTAATATAATAATAATAATAATAATAAATAATTAAAATGGGCCCTCCCAGTTATGATCTATTGATGATGTCGATGCTTGTGTTGAATCAGCAGCACTCATTTTAGCGTCCTTGTGTTTTACTTTTTTGCCACTTTTTGCATCTTTAAACCAATTTTTTCATCTTTTTTGGGCACTTTTATCCCATGTTTGCTATATTTTACCTTTTTTGCCACTTTTTTGTCATTAACTCATTCTTACTGTTTTCTGACCCCCTTTTTTATTATTAATAATAATGATAGATTGGACTTATATATAGAAGAGTGCCACTTTGAAACTATTTTTGCTGTATGTTGAACCTTTTGCTACTTTCTGGCATCTTATAACACAATTTTGCATGTCTACTTCCATTTTGCCACTTTATTAAAACCTATTTTTGTGTTTGTTAGCCCTTCAAACCCACTTTTTTGCCACTTTAAAGCAATTTTTGCTACTTTACACCCATTTTTGCCACTGTTTGGCATATTCACACACATTTTTGACACTTTTATCCCATATTCTGCTTTTGCCTAATTTCACCACTCTTTTGCTTTCTTGTTCTTCAATGTTAGCTCCTTCTTTTTGCCAATGTTAACCTATTTCTTCCCATTTTTGCAGGGTTTTCTTTTTCTATGTTTGCCATTTACCCTTTTTTTTGCCACCTTTTGGTCACTTTTTGCATCTTTAAGTCTACATCCATTATTGTCACAGTTTAGCCACTTTTTACTGATTTTTGCTGTTTTTCACCCTTTTTGGCCGCTCTCTTTTTTTAGTCACCTTTTAATCCTTTTTTACTACATAACACTCATCTTTGCCACTTTCGCAACTTCAAACATATTTTTGTCATTTTTGTGGCACTTTAATTCCATTTTTTTCTGCTTTTGCCTGTTTTTGCCACTCTTTGGCCACTTTGAATCCATTTTGCCACTGTTTGCATCCATGTCTGCCCCTTTGTTTGGCCAACCTTAACATACTTTTTCTTTTTGGCCATTTTTGCAGTTTCTTTTTTCTACAAGTTGTAGTACATTTTTGCAGTTTGACCTTTTTTGCCATCTTTTGGACATTTTTAATATGCTTTTGGGTTGTTTTTCCCCACCGTTTTCGCAACTTCAAACACATTTTTGTCACTTTTTTGTCACTTTTATCCCATTTTTTATGCTTTTTGTCTGTTTTTGCCACTCTTAACCAGTTTTGGCCCGTTCTTGTCCCCTTTTGTCCACTTTAAACCAATTTTTTGCCACTGTTTAGCCACTTTTTACCAATTTTTGCTGTTTCTTTGGCCTTTTTGGCCACTTTTTTTTCTACTTTTAATCCATTTTTGTCACTGTTTTTCAACTCTAAGCCCATTGTTGTCACATTTATGTCACTTTTATCCCATTTTTGCTGCTCTCTGCCTCCTCTCTTGCCGCTTTTAACCATTTTTAAGCTTTTTACCCATTTCAGCCACTTTTTGTCCACTTCTTTTTTTTTTTTTTGCCAGTTTGAGCCCATAATTTTGTGTACGTGATTATTTTTCATCAAAGTTGTTTTTGTTTCTTCTTTGTTTTCTGCCACACTGAAGCTTGTGAACATCATGGCGTAACTATGAACTCTCAGTCTCACCAATAAAAAGGTAATTCTGCTTGAAGAAAAGGGTTTACATTTTTAAAATGTCTATATTGAACTAGAGCATAAGTAAATAAAATCATGTTTGTTGTTTTGATAAAAGTGGTTTTTATTCAGGTTAGTAATAAGGTATGATCACAGCTTAACTATACATTTTAGTTTAGTTAACTTGGTGGTCTTGTTCCCTTGTATGTAGAACTGAGATTTTGAAGAAAAATGCACCAGCCGCCTCTGCGAGTAACTAAGTACATTTTTTTGTGTTCCTTATTGTGAAGTGGAGATTTAAGCTTTGCTTTAAAGCTTTGAAGTCAATGTGAAACATGAGATTTTGGATGAAAAGAAAGATATTTAAATAGATGCAAACGATGTTCATTTTTTCATTGATGTATGTGAAACAGCAGTGAACAATCTGTGGAATTAAGCCTAACTGGTGACATAACATTGGCCTTATTGTCCCCGCTCACGCTGCACTGCTGTTTTGAATTTGGCTCCATGTTTGAAATGTGAGTTTGGAGAAACCAAATACCACAGCGAGGGTCTGTTTCCTGTCAGAGCGGCAGGAGGAGCAGCAGTGAGATACACACCTTTCATGTGCTGATGTAGCCTTCACAGACACTCTCAGCTGAACATGCAGTGGCTGGATGCAGAAAGGCCTCAGTGTGTCGGCGCTCAGAGAGCAAGGTGGGACGGGATCTGTCTGAGCCGTCTGAATTAGCCACGCTGAACCCTGTTAACCTGGACCACACACACTCACAGAGCAGCACATATGAGTGTGTGCTGAACGATAATTCCCCCGCCGTACAGCGACGTGATGCGAGGGGAGTGACTGTTGTCAGAGTGAACAGCTGCTCGGGCCAAAACACATCTATCTTCTGCAGGAAGTTATCGCTCAAACAAACCTAATGAATCTGTTGTTCTTGCCATGTTGACCGTGACCGTATCTGCCTCCCCCTCTCACACAGACTCATAACCCACTCATCCCACGCCACACTCTGTAAAACAAGCATGCATGTTTGCGTGCTCCCTCTCTTCCTCAACCCCGTTAACAGAAACTGTCGAGAAGAGGGACGATCAAGGCCGCAAACCAGTAGCATAAAAGACGACGGCTTTAACCCTTTGGTTCCTGCAGTAAAAAGGTCAGAGAGGCTTAAATTCTCCTGCTAGAAACAAAATACAACAGTGAACAATACATAATGAGCTTTTTGTTCTCTAAGAATCAACAGTGGTGGGAGAATGAAAAAGATTTGACCTACAGTGCTTTAAAAAAGTACATGCCCACCTTGTTGAATCATGACTTAACCCATTTTGGAAAGGAAAGTTCTGTTTCACTGGCCATATCCAGGCCTGAACTGCCAGACCTGCTGAATCCAGAAATGCCTGTCTGACAAAGTGAAGTAGGCTTCAAGGATCTCAAACCGCAAAACACCATGGTGCCATTTAAAAAATTTCAAAAACAGATGAAAAACTAAGTCTCTGACAAGAGTGACAGTCATGTCTAAGGCTTTGGGACTCCAGACAACCCCAGTGAGAGCCAATATCCACAAATGGAGAAAACTTGGAACAGCAGTGAACCTCCCCAGTAGTGGCCAGCCTACCAAAATGACCCCAAGAGTGCACTGACAACACATCCAGGAGGTCACAGAAGAACCCAGAAAAACATCTAAAGACCTGCAGGCCTCACATTACGCTGTTAAGGTCGGTGTTCCTGACTCAACAATAAGAAAGAGACCAAGAGATAGTTCCAAGGCCAAAACCACTGCTAAAAAGAACAACCGGTCTCGTCTAACATTTGACGAAAACACCCTGATGATCCCACAGTCACTTGGGAAAATATTCCGCAGACTGAAGAGACAAAAGTTAAACTTTAGAAGGTGTGAGTCCCGTTACATCTGAAGTAAAACTAACAACATTTAATCAGAAGAACATCATACCAACAGTTGAATGTGGTAGGGGTAGTGTGATGCTCCTTCAGGACCTGGACCACTTGCCATAATTGGCAGAATCATGAATTCTACTCTCTACCGGAATATCCTGAAGGAAAATGTTCAGCAAATCCACCTCTAAACAGCTTAAAAAAAAATGAAGGTTTTCAATTCGCCTAGGCAAAGTCTGGCCCTAAATCTGAGTGAGATGCTGAGGCATGGCCTGAAACAGGAATTCATGCTGGAAAGCCCTCCAATATGGCTGAATAAAAACAATTCTACAAAGAAGAGTGGGAAATTTGCCACTCTTTGCCCAAAAGAGTGGCAAATTTCCACCATGGCGATGCAAAAGACTGATTGACAGTTAATGGAAACACTTGCTTGCCATTGTTGCCAACAAGGGTGGAACAACCAGATGTTAGGTTCAAGGGGGCAATCACTTTGCAGGTCTTTAGATGTTGTCCTAGTTCTTCTGCAACCTCCTGGATGAGTCATAGATGCACTCTTGGGGTCATTTAGGTAGGCCGGCCACTCCTGAGAAGTTTCACTACTGTTCCAATTTTTCTCCAATTGTGGATAATGGCTCTCAAAGTGGTTGCCTGGAGTCTCAAAGCCTTAGAAACAGCTTTGTAACCCTTTCTAGACTGATAGATGTTCTTACCTGTTCTATAATTTCTTTACATGGTGCCATGATGTGTTGCTTTTTTCAGATCTTTTGGCCTACTTCACTTTGTCAGACAGGTTCTATTTAAGGCATTTCTGGATTTGAAGATCTGGCAGTTATCAGGCCTGGGTGTGGCTGGTGAAAATGAACTCAGCTTTCCAAAAACTGAGGTTAATCACAGTTAATTCATGATTTAACAAGGGGGCAAATATTTTCGCACATCACTGTAGACCTCCCCTCTCATCCAGAATGAAATGTTGCTTTGATTGGGTGTTTTCAGATCCCAGTATTCCAGTTTGCATTTTAACATGAACGATTTCCTCTGATCAGACCTTAATTACAATTATTTGTGTCCATACTTATAAATATAGTCATCTGTCAAGAGATGCAGATAGGGAACTTAAAGATTTTACTTGTGATCACCCGCGGCGCTACTATTAGGCCCGGGTGGGCCTGGGCCCACCCATTTTAGGCTCGGGCCCACCGATTTTGACCCAGGCCCATAGTGATTTCGGACACAGCATTAGTTTTCATCCTGGCTGTTCATCCAATAAGCAGCCTGAGGAAAGCTTTGAGTGAAAGCTTCTCAGCCAATCAGAGGATTGTATCCCACGTGTGGACTCTTAAGCCTGCCCACAGGCTGCATCGTCACCAGCAAGTGATCCAATGAAATGAATGATAATGATGCAAAGCTCTTCAAGCAGCAAGCTCAACGAGACTGACACAGACGGTAACTTTAGCTAAGCTAATATGAAACGTCAACATGGCAAAGCAAAGCAGCTTGTTTTATTTAAATTCACTGATTAAATTCATGTCCTCGTAGCCACCCCCTGACACCGGCAATGTAAGTAACAGGCTAACGTTATCATTAGTTTCTGGCTGTCTGTATGCTGAGTTTCCGTTAGCCGGCATTTGCCGGTCATTGGCCAGTAAAAAGGGCGGAAGTACGGCGGATAAAAATATAACTGGTCAAAATGTCCAGCAGAAAACATGCAAATGACCAGATAAGTAAATACTGAATACTTGCATATTGTATTTTGTGTAACCTAGAAGATATGTTGCGAGAATACGTTAATATAAACTAAAAGTTGCCTAATCTAACTACATCTACTGTCCTGTGGTGCTGGGGTTGTTTATCTCCTCAGACGGCAAGCACATGGCTAATTGTGTATGCAGGATGACATCCAAGCGAATCTATCTCTCTACTGCGCCTGCTCATTACTGCTGGAGACTCTGCAGGGAAAGTTTGACCAGGGCTTTTGCATAAAGCAGAATTTTAAATCTAAGTGAGGTTTTCCTGGTTAACCAAAGGCTTAATATCATCCGCGGTATGGAGGGATTTTGAGTTTGTCTTCGCCGTGAGTAATGAAGAGGCTGAAATGAAGGGAACTGTATAGCTGAGCGTCGTAAACACAGATGCAGCAGCAGAGACAGAGAGAGGCCTACGCCGGCTAATTAGCAGAAGTAGTCTTGGATAAGCCGTCAATGAGAGGAGGACTGGACCGGACTATCTGCTGTGAAGCTTTTACCCTTCGGGACTAGTCCAAATAAACCAGGATGGTTGGATTTACTGCTTTATTGGAGGTTACAGTGATATCATCATGAGGACTGATATTAGCAACTGATGGTAAGACTCATTTTTCATTTGAAATGTAGAGTTGTAACGCAGTGTCCAGTTAACAGAGCACTTTTGTTATGTGTTTGGATGCTTCGTTGTTGTGGAGGATGGTATTTGGCTGTATTAAGCTGCTTAGTTATGATAGCCGCCAGCTTAAAAGTGTTAACAGGCTAACGGTGCTAATATGAAGCTAACTGCTGTTGTTTATGAGTTTAAAGTGGGCGTATATTGTGTAACTGACTGCGTGTGTCAGGAAAAGCGCGCAGCTTTCATTTTGATACTTTAAACCACTTACACAAAGAAAAAATAGAGAAAGTCTCTGTGCAGCCATTTCCAGGGTCTCATCATGTGTACGTGTCTACCAGTCTGTAAAAACAGGGTAATAATTACTCAGGTTTACTGTTGGCTTGGTTTCTACTGTCTGGGTTTTGGGTCAGGTCTGGAAATAAAAATGTGTCCTCAGTCCCTGTAGTGCAGACTTGTATTGATGTATCACAGAATATCAGATATATGCGTTTTGCTGCTGTTAATGCTGCAAAATAATGTTATAGCAAAATGTAAAAATAGTTGTTCTAAATGGCCGGAATTCTTGAGGACTGCCGGTCATTTTGACCGGGGACAAAAAAAGTCTAGCGGAAACGCTGGTGTATGCACAATTTCTGGAGTAAAAATAATATTGGCAGTAGGCAGAGGTATCTTATGATAGCGTTAAGGTGTATGTCTTTGTCCGCTTCAGCACTGAGCTTAGGACAGCAACACAAGAGCCACACAGGTAGGCTACTGAGCCGCTAGTGCTTGTGATATTACATTATAACAAATCCCCTGTGACCAAACATACGCTGAGGTCGAGTATTAAGACTTCAGTAAAACTAATGAAGGGAAACCTAAAACTCGTCAAACTCATACCTGCTGATAATCAGAGCTCCTGAACCGTCATGTAGCTGCCACACTCTGCCAGTGAACTTCATCCGCACAGACGTAAAAGGAGCACTCAGCCCATCGTTCTACATTTCAAAGAAAAAAAAAGAAAAGATGGCACACATGTACGACATCAGGTGACGCTCCGCCCCGCTGCCTCCGGCTGTCATCAGAAGAAAATGATTTATTTCGGCCCGTGTTCATGTTCACTTGTAGGAGGGCTGATAAAATAAGGAAGTGCAGATACCTGCTCCCCCCGAGCTGCTCTGTTAGACATCAGCCTTGATCCCATAACTCCAGGAGCCCGGCCCTGTCACGCTGAAGAATGAGTGAGTCCGAGCGGGTTATGGAGCAGTCAGGGCCTTCACATTCTCATAAATTACAGCCTTGTTATAAATAAAATCCTGTCTGAAGAGAGGAAAAGACAAGATGAAATCCTGCACAAGGTAGAGGGGAATACAGAAAAGAATGCTCCCGTCTGCAGGATCAGAGACATCCTCGTTACATTTCACAGACAAAGGGAGCTTCACTTTCTTTACAGCTAATATTACATTATTGCAAATGTCATCAAACCTCTCTAGAACTTTCTTCATTCACGTTCACATGCTTGCAGTTGTAATGAGGGAACTCCTTGAGAAATATTCTTCAAACTTTGCACACATGTCCACTCTGCTGCAAGCATGAACGGGTCACATTTTGGAGGTCATTAGTCACAGGTAAGTCATTTGATCTTGAGTTCCCTCCTTGCTTTTAAGCGTGATATATTTTGATTGCTCTGACAGATTTTCTTCAAAATTTGCACAAGTGTCCCATCAGACTCATGGAAAGGGTGATGAAGTTTTGGACATTGTTACTGAAAGAGAGTTTGGCTGCACGTTCATCCTTTGAAGATGATATCCCAGAATTCTTTAAGACATTTTCTCCCAAACTATATAGATGTTCGCTCTGATTCATGGATGAGTGATTAAATCCGCAGGTTGTAGGTCAAAAGTCAAGGCCAGTGGGCCAAATACTCATCTCTTAATCTTAAGACAGCTTTGAAGGATTTCCTTCAAATTTTGCACAAATGTCGACTCTGGTTCAAGAATAAATTGATGACATTTTTAGGTTGTTTGTCATATGTCAAGCTAAGTGGACCTCAAGTCAACACCTTGCCTGTGAAAAAGATTTTTTTAAATGATTTAAGAGAATTTTGCCAAACATAAATGTCCACTCTGACTCGAGAACTAATTCGCTGCATTCCATTTGTCATTGTAACTCGTATTCCGATTTGTCTTTCCGACTTCTGATCAGAAGTGGCAAATCGAACGTCTCTCCAAGTCATATTTACAACTCGAGAACTCGTTTTTCCACAGAGCTCCCTGACCTTGATATCACAAGAATTTAGTGTTGTACAAACTTTAATTTTGACTGGTTTTCAGAACATTTTGCTGTTTCTCAGTGCATTTTTAGAAATTGTAGACACAACACAACCCTGCAGTTGCATGCAGTGTGCAGCAACAGTCTTTTAAAACATGAAGTACTGCGCAATATGATGTTTTAAAGGTTCATCTGCTAGCAACTGATCAATGTTGCTAAAAACACTGACTGGCTAATGCAAGAACAGCATCCGTCATTTTTCCAACTTGTTGTGGTTGTGACCAATGGAACGCAAACAACTGGGAAATCAGTCAGACGAATGTGACGTCATTCCTAGTTCCAACTTCCAACCTCTGAGGTAAATGCAACACAGCACAAGAATACATTTTGGAGGTAAAAGGTCAAGGTCATTAGGCCTGAAGATCATCACTTGGGACATCTTGGGAAACTTGGGACAAATGTCCAACCTGGCTGAATGATGGACTGCAGGTTTTTGATGGTAAGTGCCCCCCGGGGACAAATAAAGTTTTTTTTTATTTGATTTGAATTTAACCGATCCAACACAAGAATGAACTGATAGGATTTGAAAGTCAGACTGAAGGTCTCGGCCATTTTGGCTTCAAGTTCACCGTGGCAAAAGGAAAACCCTCTAGGGATTTTCCTCAAACTTTGTGCAAATGTCCACTCTGACTCAAATGAGAAAAACAGAAAATAAAACCCACAAAAGATAATAACAAAGATCATGACATGATGTCTGTGGTGGATCTCTGTCTCCTTACTGCCACCTGACCCCGGCTGATGCTCAGTGGTTCAGGGCTACCAATGTACAAGAACTAGAAACACAGAGACATCAAGGTCGTAGGTAACCTTGCAGGGCAGATGGATTCGTCCGTTCCCGTGTTTCTCACTGGTGAATCCATCTCGCAAAGCTCCATCTGAACCGTTTGGACCCGGTTAGAAAGTGACAGGACCAATCAGTGTTGAGGGGCAGAACTTTTGGGCGCGGCGGAGTCGTGATGTAAGCAAGAGGTAACAAGAGGCTGGTGCAGGTATGGTGGAAGTCATTAGCGTGGATGCTGCAAAAGCGCCAGTTTTATCAGAACTTGACGACATTTTTCCATTAAAAGAAGAACAAAGAACAGCAGTGAGTTGTTTTCTTTTCAAAAACGACAAAAGTTGAGTACTGACATGTCTACAGTCGGCATGGTTCACGTTATGCAGTCCCCTATGGAGTTTACTCCTCACCGTTGTAGTGGCGACGACGTCACACGTTTTGTGCTCTGATTGGCCCGTAAAGATGTGACCAAAAAAATGTTCATCCAATCACCCTCTGAGTTTTTTTTCAAAGGCTCTGCCCTTTCCCAAACACTGTCTATGAGAGGTTTACTAGATGGATGTGTGAAACAAATCCATCTGGCGTGTCAGGTTAGGTTGTAGTTCAAAGGTCAAAGCAATGGGGCCTTGTACTCATCCCTTGATAGTGAACACGGTATCTAAAGAATATTTTAAGCAGGTTTCTTCAGACTTGTAGCAAACGTCCACTCTGACTAGTCATCAGGTTTTGGAAGTCAAAGGTGATGCTCCTTGGATCTGGTGTTGCTTGAGGTATAACTTGCAAGGGCCATATTTCAAGGACAAACATCCAATGTGACCCAAGAATGCTCGTTTGAAATTTTGGAGGTTGTAGGTCAAAGGTCAAGGACACTGGGCATTACCTGCGGGTGAATCCAATATCTCAATAATGTTTTAAAGTTTGTCCAAACATTTCAGAAGCATCCAGTCTGACTGAATGATGAACTGATTAGATGTGGAGGTCAAAGGTCATGGTCCTTGGACCTCATGTTGCTTGAGTCATCACTTGTGAGTGCCAAATGCTTTGGAGGATTTTCATCAAACTTTGCATCCACTCTAACTTAATGCTGAATTAGGAGGAACGAGGTAAAGGGAGGAGTATTTCTTCCAGGCAGTGTTGCTAGTTTTCAGTGTGACCGTTCACCCCTGAATGAGTCTTTGATGCCCTCAGCCTTTGTACCTCAGTAATACAATGATGTTTGTGTTGGACTTTCCGCCTGTTTTCTTAACATGTGGGCAGCCCGTATATTTAACCTCTGCATCAATCCTGGTAGTGGTCGCTCTCACATCCAGCTTACAGTTCAAACTGATACCATCACAGGGTTATTCCAGCTCTTAACGGCCCACTATCTGAACCATCATGCTGTAAGTCACTTTAAACCTTCTGTTCTTCACGGAGAACAAGCGAGGCCACTCTTCAGCTCCATTAACCAGAGCAGCGGTTATTTACCACAGTTGTTTTCTTTCCTCCAGCTCGGGACGGACCCGGCCACAGGTGCAGGCTGAGCTCAGAGACGGCTGAACACAGAGTCTCTGTGGAGGGAGTAATGATCTTTCATACTGGTCTGACTGGAAGAATGGACTTCTGATCACCTCTGGGACGCTGATACGCTCCATTTAAAAGAGATTTGTGTTCTCAGTGAGCTGAGCTGAGATGGAGAGGATAAGGAACACTGCAAGAACTCAGATCAAAGCAGGTGTATTGTACAAAAAGTCTCATTAAAAATAGTACATGTATGGTGACCATGTGTGTAGATGTCATAACAAATGTTGAAACTCAGAACAAAAGTAAGAATATTTTTTGGTAGATTCTTTGTTATAACAACGCTTCTTGGCAATAAATCTTATAGTGTTGGAAAGCCGGTTTATTTCCATTTTAAATGGTGCCACATTTGTAAGGAACATGCATTTGTGGGATGTGGTGGTCAAGTGGTCAGTCAGAAACTCTATATACTTTGCTGAGGTCATTTTCACACCTTCAGGGACCCTGAAGCGGCCTACCAGCTCAAAACATGACTCCACCCCCTCCTTACTGACGTCACAGCCTTATTGGGACATGGCGGCCATCCACCAACCATCCACTATTCCTCCATCTGGACCATGAGGAATGAGGAAGGTTTCTGCCAGACAAATTCATCAGCTTAAGAGAGCAGCTGCGAAAATGCCATTACAAAGCAGTAAACAGGTATTTGAAGCTGTTGGTGCCTCTGGAGTCCCACCAACCTCAAGGTGTAGGATCCTCCAGAGGCTTGCAGTCGTGCATAAACCTACTCTTCGGCCCCCCCTAACCAATGCTCACAAGCAGAAATGGTTGCAGTGGGCTCAGAAATACATGAAGACTCATTTTCAAACAGTCTTGTTTACTGATGAGTGCCGTGCAACCCTGGATGGTCCAGATGGAGGAGTAGTGGATGGTTGGTGGATGGCCACCATGTCCCAATAAGGCTGCGACGTCAGCAAGGAGGGGGTGGAGTCATGTTTCGGGCCGGAGTCATGGGGAGAGAGCTGGTAGGCTCCTTTAGGGTCCCTGAAGGTGTGAAAATGACCTCGACAAGCATAGAGATTCTGACTGACCACTTTCTTCCATGGTACAAAAAGAAGAACCGTGCCTTCTGTAGCAAAATTATCTTAATGCATGACAATGCACCATCGCGTGCTGCAAAGAATACCTCTGTGTCATTGGCTGCTATGGGCATAAAAAGAGAGAAACTCATGGTGTGGCCCCCATCCTCCCCTGACCTCAACCCTACTGAGAACCTTTGGAGCATCCTCAAGCTAAAGATCTATGAGGGTGGGAGGCAGTTCACATCAAAACAGCAGCTCTGGGAAGATATTCTGACATCTTAGAGAGAAATTCAAGCAGAAATTCTCCAAAAACTCACAAGTTCAATGGATGCAAGAATTGTGAAGGTGATGTCAAAGACGGGCTCCTATGTTAACATGGAACCTGGATTGCTAAGATGATTTTGATTGAAATAGCTTTGATTTCAGTAAATATGACCTGCTAATGCTGCAAATTCAACAAATGACCATTTTCAGGTCTTTAAAACTAAAACAATATAAAATGTTCTGAAACTCTGTTGTAGATAATAATGTGGAAAAGTGCATTTTGAGTTTTTTATTTCTGATAAAAAAGTTATCATTGAGAGGTTTGTTCAATAAAATTTAAATTATGCTCTAATGGTTGATGACTTGAAAATTATACTGACAGTAATTTGCATAAAAATTAGTTAAATTTGACTGAAACCAAAAGGCATTTCTATCTAAAGACTACTTCATAAAGGTCTTTGTGAGAGTGTAGGTTTTATAGATGGATTAAATTTGAAAACGAAGGAGGAAAACCTCAGTTTTGAACTTGTATGCATACATACAGCCTCAGCTCTTTAGCAAAGGCTCTAGCTTTGTCTGGACAGTTGCAATTAATCTTTCTAACTTGACCAAAGAGTTCTTGGTTGAGCTTTTCCTTCTGTTTTTGTTGTAACTATAGCACAAATATTTCTCTTCATCCTCGTCTTCAAAGCCTCAGAAGGTTCCAGTAGTCTTAACTTTGGGCCTGTACGTCTCTGGAAGTCATAAGCAGCTCTAAATTGGAGTTTATGTGAATGTCAGCGAGTTTTCAAAACAAACAGTAACGTGAGATAGCGGCAGTCCGAACTCCGGTTACGTCTGTCAGGCTGCTTTGGAACAGGATGCTTCGGAGGGGTCTTTGTTTGGAGCTGCGAGCACGCTCTCGCCCAGGTCACCTCTGCTGCAGACTTTGATTCTGCAGTCTTTGTTCTCCAATCACAAACGCGTTTCAGTTTGAGTTTCATTAAAAGCATGTCCTGAAATTCGATCCTTCCCTTTGTACAGCCGCCCAACGGGAACAGTGTGCGACCTAACTGGAAGCAGATCATCCTCCCCTTCATCAATGGGGCGGCCTACACGTGTGCGACTGTGTGTGGTGTTCAGTAACACACCTCTGCTGTTGTGTTCACTTACAGTGTGGAACATCTCTGAAACGTTAGAGACCGAGTGTCACTCTCTCTGTTAACGGCTCCTCTGACCTAGCAGCTCCGTTTACACTCAGTACTGCATGACATCATTCATCCTCAGACGTATTAATGATTATTTCATCCTCTCCTGCAGCCAAGCTAACACCCTCGCCTCTTTAAAGAGCACAGCAACACACTTAGAAACATTTTCCACAGGAAACAGAGGCTTTAGACGCCGCGTTACCGCCTGTTCAGCCAACAAGAGACCAACAAACAGAGACGGAGAGATCTGCTAACAGGGAGTGTCACAGTCCAAGGTTTGGTTCTAATTTTCAAGTTTATGCTTCTCTAATGAACACGACTGCTAGAGTGAAGACTATGGAGGCCCTCAGCATAGGCAAACCATTAGGTGAAGGGGCCTCGTCCACATGGGGGGCCTACATTTTTTACAAATATAGCTGACTAACCTTATGGCCACACCCTCGTTTGAAGAAAATGAACAACAGTCTATGATGAATCTTTTTGCAGAAGTACGTATGGTTAATAACCTTATTTGACTGCGTGTTACCCCCCCTTTCACATCTAATGGAAGATTCCATCATGTCCACCTGTTCCTGCCGTACTGCTCAGTAGGACTGGAAATCAACTTTTTTACTTACCTGCCACTTTATGACTTTTTACAAGCAGCAAAAATGCAATGAGGGACAGTATAAAAAATCAAGAACTAAAGTTTTTAAGTGAAAGGCTATTTAATAAAGGGAAATGTTACAACTATTTAAGGAAATACTGGCAGGCACTCCATCTTGTATGGATTATTTTGAGGCTGGTTTGAGTGTTCAGGTCTTAAAATAATCAGGTTTGTCTGCGATGAAGTCTCAACTGACAGGTAAGATATTAGTTTGTGTAGAAAATAGCCTTTATAAAAATGTAAATCCCTTTTGTTAAAAACAGAATTAGAGTGGGTTAAAAATTGCTAAAATGGGTTAAAAATGGCCAAAAATGGTGGGAAAGGTGCTTGAGTTTGATTTTAAAAGTAGCAGAAATGCGTTAAAAGTGGCAAATATGCGATAAAAGGAGCAAAAAAACAACATAAAAGTTGGTAAATAGCCAAAACCAGCATACATAGTGGGAAAAGGGGGATTAAAGAGTGGTTGAAATGGCTTTGTAGTGGCAAAAATTGGTGGAAATTTGGTGAAACAGGACAAAAAAGTGATAGAAACTTGCTAAAAAGAGGTTAACTAAGACAGAAATTGGCGATTGGGTTAATCTGGCAAAAATGGGCAGACAGAGTAGGGAAATGTGGTTGAAATGGGCAAAATGGGCATAAAAAGTGACATAAAGTGGTTTATAGTGGCAATAATGGGTCAACAAAGACAACAAGTGTCAGAACAAGGCAAGAATTGGTTAAATAGTGGCAAAAACAGTCAGAAAAAAGTGGCAGAAAGGGTTTTAAATGGACAAAAATGGGTTTTAAGTGGCAAAAATGGTGGGAAAAACTGATGAAACTGGGTAAGAGTATGGCAAAATTGATGTAAAGTGGAAATAATGTAATTCAATGAATATTCCTAGGTTTTTTTAGGGCATCAGGAGATTCCCTCTCAGTGTCTTGTGACCGCACTGAGGGTCCCAACCCCAATATTGAGAACCACTTATCCATTGCATTGGCACTGGCAATGGTTGATACAGGACTTAAGAGGACAGTATCCAAGTGCTTCTTGGTTTCCTTTATGTTGTAAAGGTTTGATATTCTCCATTCTGAATCAGATCCTTCTATTCTCTCATGAGCTCATATTAGGAGAGTTATCACAGTCGTTTAGGTCATGTTAGAGAGTGTGAGTGTTGTCGCTCTTTTAATACTGTGTTGTCGACCAGTTTGTCCTGTGCTTGACCGTGCAAATGTTTGCTGCGGGACATATGGGTGCACTGGAAATTCATGCAGCATGCATCATCAGTGTCAGCCTTGTGGTTATTATTAATATTTTGTGCAGGATTCCTGCAATCTCATTCCAGAATTTGGGCTTGTGTAACTATCTTGGACTTAAGACGACTGAAACATCGGTTTAGAGATCTTTAGCAGGTAGAAGAAGGACATTTTTTGAGCGCTGACATCTCGTTTTCCAGGTAGCCTTTTATTGTCATGCACCTGAAGGAGTTTATTGTTTGGCGGATGCTCCTTTCCGCCTTATCTTTAGTAGGTAGACCTTCTGCAGCACTACTCATGATACTGAGTCAAATCATCCCAGCACACAGCTGAGTGTTAACATTTGTCAGCAGCTCTGACACAGGGATGAGGAGGCAGGGTCCTTTGGTGGGTTAGTGACTAGGTCTGCTTGGTTCTGATCATAGAGTCAGCAAAAACTACCCCAGAACCAGGACTCAGTTTATGCTGTTTATCATCACAAAATCAGTTTGTAATTTTTTTCGCCTCAGTGGATGGTAGGTTGAGCAAATTCACCAAACGCTGCTAAAGAATATCAGCATTTAGCAGGTGATGAGTGCTAATTTCCCATGCAGCATTTATCTATAGACTTTATTCATTCAGGATTCCATGATGCTTTCTTGAGTCAAGTCAAGTCAATGTTTATATTTAAAGAGAAAAGTACAGTTTCATTAAATCTTGTGAGAAAATTTAGGAAGTCTGCATCTGTCTTTTAGTTCCCGTGTTTAAAAATGAAAGCGCCATTGAGCCATTTTGACTGTTCCTGCCGTAAGATGCTCTCTTACTCTGACAGTCACAGAATCTCCTCCTCCCCGTCTGAAAACATGCTCCACGTTCTCGACCTTACATAAAGAACCCTCAGATCAGACGAGGTGTTAAAGACTCCGTCAAATTGCTCCCGTTCTGATCTCCTCTTATTCTCCACCTTCTGATGAAACTGATCCCTAACATCGGGGGCGAGGAATGCGTCTAAAGAGCATTCATCAGCTCGAAGCTGTGCTGCACAAACCTCCGTCTCCTTTTTCCCGTGGTTACAGGAGCTTCACATCGGACCTCCTGGGAACGCAAAGTGAGCAGAGAAATGTCTCTGCAGCACATGTCGGGAAGAGCTTCCAGATGTGACATGTCAGCATCAACGACACTCAGTGACGGGCTGGATGTGTCGGGGTCGGAGAGGGGGTGTAGAGGGGGTTTGACTGACTGACAGGCTCTCAGTGTGAATGAGAAAATCACTCAGAGAGAGAAAGAGGACAAATAATCATCTCCTCAATGGAAACCTGTGTTTCTGTGTTTGTGTCTGCAGAGAGGATGATGTTTACACGAGGAGGACTGAGCTCTGCTCTGTGGGAATGTTTTGGTGTCAACATATTCCTCCAAGACAACATGAGAGCGTGCAGTGGAAAGAAAGTGGAACAATGACATAAACATGCATCTTTGTAGTCTTTAATCACAGAACAACTTTGTTTTTAGGAACCTGTCTCTGCAAGTTTAGAGCTGAGACCAGAAAAGCTGCTCTGTTGGCTTTAGAACTGACAGTTTGTGTGTCCAATGAGTTTGTTTTTGGTGAGGTTAAGAGAATGTTATAGTGAGGAAACTTCAGGTTTTTATAAAGTTAGACCACATATTTCTATTTTTATATGCTAGCATATAGAGTGTATTGTGTGAGATCGCAATGGAAATTGTTTATTGTTGTTTCATTGTCTTACAGACTACACACTCACACTAATGAATCCACAGCCTCATTTATACAGTGAGCACAGAATAGCAAAATAAGAACTATTTTAAATGGCGTTAAGGGAACTTGGCTGTTTGAGAGGAACAATTTCCACCACCCTCCCCCAGCCGGCTTCTACTTCAATCTAGCTGGGCATTACATGCACTGGAGGAAAATACTGTAAGCCAGCTATCCCTGTCATATTGACTGAAGCTATGCTGAACCATATTAGTAGCTAGCTCCAATAGCTACTGGTGGAGGAAGGGGCCAAATGTTCACTGGGGTACAGGAAGCTGCCATTGTAAATTTGGTTTTGGAAAATAATGAAATCAGATTAAGAGAAATTCAAAGCCACATCATCCAAGACACCATATTCAACAACATTCAACGAGTCAGTCTGTCCACATTGGCTCGCATTCTCCAGCGAAACCAAATCACAATGAAACAACTTCATAAGGTGCCTTTTGAGAGAAACTCGCAAAGAAACAAAGAGCTCAGACGAGCATATGTGGATGTAAGTACAATATTGGCTGCAGTACACAACACGCAACATTGTTTCCCAGCGTACTACACCATATTGACTGATTTTTGTTCTTTGTTTTCAGGGAGTACTGGAAATGGATGCTCATGCAATCCCACATGAGTTCATCTTTATAAAGGAGGCTGGGTTCAACCTAGCAAGAACCAGAAGAAGGGGAAGAAACATTATTGGCCACAGAGCCGTTATAGATGTTCCTGGCCGGCGTGGGGGGAACATCACAATGTGCGCTGCCATCTCCATCAGCATGGTGTCCTCCACCGTCATGCCAACCTTGGACCATACAACACGGCCCATATTCTCACATTTCTGGACAGACTCCACGACATTCTCATACCACCAGAGCCTATGAATGATGCAGACCATCAAAGAAACCAGTATGTTGTAGTATGGGACAACGTGAGCTTTCATCGTGCAGCCCCAGTCCAAAACTGGTTTGCTGACCACCCATCATTTCTTGTACACTACCTCCCACCATACTCACCATTTCTGAACCCCATAGAAGAGTTCTTTTCGGCATGGCAGTGGAAGGTATACGACCGGCAGCGCTTTGTGTGCGTGCCTCTTGTGCAGGCTGTGGAAGAGGCATGCGACGACACTGATGTGGGTGCGATTCAGGGATGGATGAGGCACTCAAGGCGCTTCTTCCCTCGATGTCTGGCAAGGGAGGATGTTGCCTGTGATGTGGACGAGGCGCTGTGGCCAGACCCAGCTGTGAAGCAAAATGCTGCCTATTTATTTTTCTTGCCTCTTTTTTTTTGTATATATATATTTTTTTCTGCAATTTTCTTTTTCAGTTTACCGTTTTTGTGAGCATATTTTTGTTTACGCAAATGTAAATATATCAGCTGTGCATGTGTTGCACTGACTTGTTTGGTAAAAAATTAAAAAATAAATGTTTCAACATGTGTGTGTATCTACAAATATTTCTGTGCATGTGAACAATCTGAAGAATGTTCTACAATTTGAATTTTTTAGTATTATGGCAAAGCATACTAAAGATGAGAGTGCTTTTCATTATGCCCAACATTGTGTAGTTGGTTAGACCAAAATCTAGTAATATGAATGAAGTGTGTGCTATTTGGTGCAGAAGTTTAATTTTGATAATGCTATATGTAGTTTTGGTTGCAGTGCTTCATTTTGCAGGATATATGAGGTATTTTGCAGTTTGGGTGTGTGGTTTTGTGAATTAAGTATTTTGATAAAACCACCCTAGTTTGCAAAATTGTGTTTTAGCATTGGAAAAAACTGTAAGGGTCAAACGGTTTATCGTTTTAACATTAATTAACATATTTATCTTATTTTTAGCATTCTAACTCTCTTAAAATAAACATGCTAAAATGTCTTTACAAACTTCTGTCACATGTAGTTGTCTGAGACGGTATATTTTATTTCTGTTTAAAGAAACAGTATTGCTGGAAACAGAAACAGCGCGTCTAGATTTCTACCTTATTTCACCCTCATCCACATCTTGACCTCCGTATCTCCAGTTTCCATCCAGCTCCATGAAGGAGCCTCGGCCGTCTCTAAACACTGACGATGGGTGTTGCATGTGGGGTGCTAAGATCCCTCTCAGGATCCTGGTCTGTGTTAGAGTACATCTGGTGAATCCATGCATCCCTGTGTTCATTACTGCATGGACTGGCTCAGATTCAGTGCCTGTGCTTGTGAATACCATCCCTGGGTCTGGGGGCCATATGTTACATACAACACAACCAGAGCGGGAGCCCAGCTGGGGAAGTGGAAGCTGCTGAATTCCTAAAGAGGAGAACATTTTCCAGCCAATCCAGACTGTGACACACCTTCAGAGGGGATCAAACGCATGTGGAAGAAGTGCTTTGGTACCTCGTCCAGCTCATTCACCAGGCCGGCTTCATTACCTTTAAAAGCACGGCTTGGATTCAAGCTAAATGGACGAGAGTGAGGCGATCAGACCCACGGTTTCCTGCTGGGCACAAAGTCACTCTCACAGGCATCGCCCCATATGTCGGCCAGATGCTGCCGGCCTCGGTCCCCTTCAAAGAAACAATTAGGCACAATTATCGCAACATATAAATGAATTTCATCCATGATTAGAATGTTTTGGGTGGGGGGCGAGCTGGACGCACTGCCAGGTGGTTGTAATCTCGATGGCTGTCGCAGTGGGGCTTCGCTCAAAGAGGGTTAAAGAAAGAAAACCCGCCGAGCTGTTTATTCAGGCACTTGTGCGTCTGGTCAAGTGCTCAACCCCCCCCTCTATCGCTGCACGTTCACCCCACCAGTGAAGGCATCTGTCCCCTAATACCACTTTAATGAAGGTCATTCATTTTAATGGAGCCTCATTTCAAACCCCAGTAATTAAAGCAAGCGCTGCACTCGACTGGGAGCTTGTTGAGACAGTTCGAGTGCCAGGTCTGCAAATAAACACCCCCCCCACCCTACACAAGCCAACGAGCGTCGGTACAGCTCAATCCTGCCCACAGAGGGCCGGCCAGAATGAGTCTGAGCTCCGAGGAGAAACCTAAACCATGTTCAGGAGATGAAAACCACATTTAACTAAGTGGCAAAAGGATGACAGGTGGCTCGAGCATGTTCAGAGGATAACAGAACAATCAGGTCTAATCGGGTTTGAAGGGCTGAGAACATGAGGAGGAACCAAGGAGTGAGACGTTCAGATTCTGATGTCAAGTGTTTGTCAGAGCGCCGCTGAAAAGTGCCGGGCTCTGAGACGGATCAAGCTGCATTACACTCAGAGTAACTGTCTCAGTGTGTGGGAGTGTGTGAGCGTCTGTGGAGTCTGACAGAGAGGGAGAAGGTGAGAGGAAAGACACAGAATCTATTACATAAAAGGTGAACCTTCCTCCTAGCTGAGGTAAAGGACAGAGACATGAGCAGTAAATCTAACCTCTGCTGTGATTTTCAAGGCTAGGCTTCCGTTAAAATCACTGTAGTCAGGGCATCAGGCTGTGAACTTCACCTTCAAGGCCTATTCACCTTTTTGGATGTTTTATCCTTTTACTGATTTCAGCTATGGTCAATGTAATCTGGCTTTTTTGAAAAGAAAAAAAAAAACTTAAATGTCAAAGTGAAAACAGATTTCTACAATTCTTGATTAAATAAAAATATGTAGCTAATGTAAAATAAGTGACTGCATAAATATTCCACCTTTCAAGTCAGTATTTAGTAGCTGCACCTTTGGCTGCAATCACAGCACTGAGTCTGCGTGGATAGGTCTCAGCCAGGCTTGCACATCTGGACACAGTGGTTACTGTGGCAGAAATGGGCATAAAAAGTAGTAAAACAGGGTTAAAAAGTGGTTGGATGGGGGACCAAGTGGCAAATGGTGGAAAATTTGGTGAAATGAGATTGAAAAGTGTGAAAAAGTTGTTTAAACTGGAAAGAATGGGATAACTGAGGCAGAAAATAGGCAGAAATTGGCCAAATTGTGTTAAACTGGCAAAATGGGTTTAACAAATTGTGAAATGTGGGTAAACTTTAAAGTGGAAAAAATAAACAAAAATTGCAATAATGGGTTTCACTGGTGAAAATGGACATAAAAAGTTGTAAAAGGGGGTTAAAAAGTGGCTGAATGGGTTTAAAGTGTCAACAATGGCTGGAAAATTTCATTAAATGAGATTTAAAAGTATGAAATAAGTAGTTTAAACTAGAAAAAATAGGTTGACTGAGGCAGAGAAATAGGTAGAAATTGGCTAAATTGTGTTCAACTGGCAAAATGGGTTTAACAATTTGTGAAATGCGGGTATAAAGGGTGTAAAAAGTACTCAAAGGGTTTATTAGTGTCATAATGGGCCAGCAATACAAAGAAAGTGGCAAGAATTGGTCTTAAAGTGGCAAAAACAGGCAGAAAAAAGTGATGGGAATGGTTTAAAACGGCAAAAATTGATTGAAGAAGTGGTCAAATGGGATTTTAAAATTACAGAAATGGGTCAGAAGTGGCAAAATTAGATAAAAGTGGCATAAAAATAAACAAAAATTGCAAAATTGGGTTACAATGGCAAAAATGGGCATAAAAAGTATTTAAAGGGATTAAAAAGGGTCAGATGGGTTTAAATTGTCAAAAATGGTTGGAAAATTTGATGAAATGGGATTTAAAAGTGTGAAAAAGTAGTGAAAAGTGGTTAAAAATGGCAAAAATTGGCATAAGAAGTGGTAAAAAGTGTTTATCAGTGCTAATAATTGGTCAAGGCAGAGGCAGAAAATGGCAAGAATTGGTTTAAAAGTGGCAAAAACAGGCAGAAAAAAAGTGATGGGAATGGTTTAAAATGGCAAAAATATGTTAAAATTGGTGGGAAAATTTGTGGGAAAATTTCTGGTATAATGTGCACTGGCAACAGTGGGTTAAACAAGAGGAAAACTGGTCTAAATTATACAAAAATGGCTGAAAAATGGTCAGTGATAGCGGTGAAATTAGGAGGGCAAAGTGGTTAAATATGGCACAACAATACTTTCAACAGTAGAACTCTGTATGTTTGACTGTTTGACACTTTTCAGCTCCTAAATGAGGGGACTGTTATTCAGGACACTGGCACCAATGCTACTGATCACACTTGTACTGATGACATGGATAAATCACAGCTGGGCGGGCCGTTCTCTGGGATGGTCAGGGGCCTGTCCTTCTGTGTGCAGACCTGTGTAGATATTTTACAGCTTTTTTGATGACTTTGATTTCAGAAATCTCACACTAATTGACCATGTTTTCTTTTACATGTAACTAATTTTCTGTATTTATTTTCATATAAATGGGTAAAATGTACAGTTTGAAATCATTTAAAAATATTTTGTTTTTTAGAACCACTGCCATAGAATACAATTGTCAGCCTTACCAAAAAGCATAAACCTTTCAGACAATTACATAAAGATTAATGTAGATAATGAAAACACAGCTGCAGAGATGATGAAGGAAACCTCCCCCTATGTTGTCCTGTCCCACAGTTCCTCGTAGACGTTCCCCTGCAGCAGCCATGATGGACAGGAGGCTGACGTGTTGATTCCCAGGTGAGCGTGCTCTGAGGTGAGCTGGTGCACATGAGGCTCTGCAGTCCCAGCAGGATGGTGAGATACTGTCACTGTCATACTCACTGTGATGTATTACACCAAGGTTAAAGGATCCTCTGACATATATTGTTTAAATTTCTATCTGCCTGCTGCTGTCACATGAAATAAATTCAAATAAATATGTAAATGTGGAATATATCACCGGCTTCATCTCAGCTAAATTGAAACCAACTTCCCATGCACATGCTCGAATATTTCCCTGGATAATTTATGAGCTCAGATTAGAAAGATCCATCTTTCTAGGTGTGTCATCTGCCCAGCATGCTTTTCTGCTTCCTGGTGTCAGATGGTATAATGTTGATGTATGATCTGTGAAGAGGAGCCTTGTTTTATCTCCTGCGTGGTGACATGGGACCGTTGTTTTATCTCCCGCACAGACTCATGGGAAGCGCGTCCTGCTCCCGGCCGGCCGGCTGAGGGTCTGATGAAAGCACACGGTCACCTCGTCCAGATGGCAAACATCCATCAGGGGAGCAGCACGTCAAACGGCGAGGGCAGAGCGGAGTCATCATCGGGTTGAAGGAAGGGTATGGGCTCAGTCAGACGGGGTTTAAGTCGGACAAACATGTCAGCAGTCGCCTACTGTGAGATGTTTGGATTGAAGCTGTTAGTTTTAGATACAAATACTACGATGGTTCAGGGTTTGTGCATCACCCCAAGACTGAGAAACACTGTCTGAGTTCAGAGTGAGGTAGAAGAAATGGTTTGGAAGCAGTGGTTAGTAATGAAGGGCGTTATACGTCGCTATTTTACCCTGACTTTTGATGAGAAAAGCAGGCAAAAAGGCAGACCTTTAGTTTTCTGGCACATACTGTAGCTACAAGGCCTGTCAGTTTACTCAGTACACACCCAAGTCCCAAAAAAGTTGGGACTGTGTAAAATGTAAATAAAAAAAGAATGCAATAATGTTAAATTCTCATAACCCCATATTTATTCACACTAGAACAACAAATCAGATGTTGAAACTGAGACATTTTACCATTTCAGGAAAAATATTAGCTCCTTTTGGATTTAATTGTGGCAATACATCTCATAAAAATAGGGACAGGGCCATGTTTACCACTGTATAGCATCCCCTCTTCTAACAACAGCTGCAGGAGTTTTGGGTGAGGAAAGTTGTCCCACTCTTCTCTGACGTAGGATTCTAGCTGCTCAACAGTCTTGAGTCTTCTTTGCTGGATTCTTCTGTTTATGATGCTCCAACTGTTTTCTATTGGTGAAAGGTCTGGACTGCAGGCACCTGGACTCTTCTCCTGTGAAGCCATGCTGTTGTGATGGATGTGGTTTAGCATTGTCTCGCTGACTAAGCAAGGCTTTTCCTGTAAGAGACGTTGTCTGGATGGATAAACACTAATGCAACCCCATACCATCAGAGGTGCAGGCTTTTGAACTGTGCAAGGATAAGCCGGAGGGCCTCTCTCCTCGTTAGTCCACAGGACATGGTGTCTGTTGTTCCAGAAAGCATTTCAGATCTCAATACATCTGACCACAGAACAGTCTTTTTTTTGCCTCAGTCCATTTTAAATTTTGGCCCAAAGAAGATGGATTCTTCTTTGCGTGATCCAGCTTTGACTGGCCTTTTGTGGATGGCATGGTGAACTGTGTTGACAGACAATGATTTCTGGAAGTGTTCCTGAGCCCATGCAATGATTTCAGTGCAGAATCAGGCCTGTTTTTAATGCAGAGCTGAATAAGCTCCAATCCAATAATGACCTTTGGCCTTGCCCTTTGCTCACAGAGATTTCTCCAGATTCTCTAAATCTTTTATGATATTATGGACTGTAGATGGTGGGATAGTCAAAGTGTTAGCAATTTTACATGGAGGAACTTTTTTCTGAAATTGTTCCCCAATTTTTTGATAAACTTTGTTTTTCAGACTGGTGAACCTCTGCCGATCTTTACTTCTGTATGCTTCTTTTATAACCAGTTAAGTTACACACTTGTTATCAGTTAACCTACTTAGTTGCAAAACGCTCCTCCAGATGTTTTTTGTTAGTACCTCTTACTTTTCTGTTGCCCTGTCCGTACTTTTCTGAGATGTGTTGCCCTGAAAATACATTTGTCTGATGGACTTATTTAACCCTGAAGCCAACAGTCCTTGTTCTAACACTTCTGTTTACAGCATATTTTTTTTAAAGCTGGCAGAGTTTGTCTCTTTTGTGCAAATCAGAGAAAACAGTTAACTTTCTGCCCTTCACTCGCAAAAACCTGCTATAACAAATTTACACTGCATGCAACGCTAGTGAGGGTTGCTGATAGATTAGCTTGCCTACTTGGATTCCTAATGTGAATTGCACTGCATTAACACAGAGTTTTTTTTCCCATAACCACATTCCTCTTCTTCCCTCTGTGGCTTGCATTGACATGGACAAGGAAGAAGGAAAGAAGGAGATGACAAGGAAACAGAGATGTTGGACTAGAATGTTGTTTTCCCTTTCCTCACTCAACAGAGCTCGATAACTTGTAATAGAAGATGAACATAGTTGTGCTGTAATAATATCCATATCCATAATTTTCATACTCGGACTTGCGTTAGATCGGAGGTAAAATTATGCAGCTAACATCCATCAGATTTACAAGGAAGAGAATTAGATACAACAGCTGCAGTGTGGTTAGTGAGCCTGCATAAGGAGACATGATTTTTGACGCTTGCATGCTTTAGGACATTGGAAGACATTCATACATGAGCAAAAACATGAATGCAAGGCTTAGAAACAAAGACCAAGGCCAGAAAAAAATCCAGATGTAAGAAAAAAATGTTTTATAGGTTTACAGAACTTGTCTGAGTTTTCTTGTAATCCCAGCTCTTTTAATTGGCTTGAAAATAATAGAATTTGTACATTCTTTAACCTCAAATTGTTCCATCTTTGCCAAATGACCCCCTACAAACAAATCAGAAACAAAGCAGTCACATAATTTTGCAGGAATCGTCCCAGCAGCTGATCAGGACTTGTTTGAATGAGGCTTTATACATTTTCTGCAGCTAATCCTCCCAGCTTAGTGACATTTGAATCCCTGAACATAACTCCTCTCTCTCTCTTTCTCTCTGATTGCTTCCACACACTTGAAGCCGGTCCAGCTGGAGACTGTAAAAATAAACTTCATGTTTAAAAATGGGCAGATTACCTCTTTCAAATTGGTTTCTTTTCATGTTTTTGTGTGTCCAACCTGGCAGGAGCAGGTTGAGAACAGAGACTGTGTGAGGTAATGTGGAGCAGCGCAGGGAAACACTAATTGGCAGGCGAGTGCAGAATAAGAGCTGTCGCCTGCCAGATGTTTCTGTAAAAGCGGTTAGCGCGGTGCAGGTCGTCGGCGAGGTGTCGGAGGCCCGCTCGAGCATCAGAGGAGCCGTCAGGATCCTGGACCGCTCTGCTGCAGGACACCTGGCTTCCTGCCTCCCTCACAGCTGTGCACCTCCTCATGCTGCATCACGCTCTGCTTGTTGCTTCTCGCCCTTTCATGCCGCATGTTGTCAGATTATGTTTAGTGTGCAGCGAGAGTATCGTGCAACGATCTTCTTTGTGGTCGGGTCGAACAAAGACGGCGATTAGTGTGAAGGAAGAAAGCCAGATTTATTACATAATGACATGATGCACGTTGGCTGTTGTGGATAAAGGGATAAACACACGGAGGAGGTATTTCTAACCTCCACATCAACCACACCATGTGTCCAAAAAACTCTGCTTAAAGGAATATATGTTTACAACTGCTAATTGTATTTATTTTTTTGGCACATTGCAGTTAAGTTAGGGGAGCTTCAGCTGGAGACTCACTGTAGGGTTTACTTCCTCTCTCAAATGTTAAAGAACTCCGCTGCACCTTTAAACGTCTCATTTCAGCTCAGAAGTTATCAGCCCCCAACCTTGCAAAGCAGATTGATTTACCAGGCTGTCCATCTTGCAAAGCTCAAATCTACAACATTTGTGCTGAACTGAAAAAGGTTCCGATCAATCAGCATCATTTGAGGAGAATGAGGGGGTAGCTATGGGCAGGGTTTAGTTGTATTGCAATCATAGGCACAAGCACCAACTTTAGCCAACCATGCCAATGCAGGCATACGAAACCCCTCTACCCAACAAACGTGTGCATGCCACAGCAACCTGATACAGATGGCCAAAAGGGCTATGCCAACTCATAACCAACACAGACTTGATTTTGACAGAGAAAGACCACTGCAGAAACCTCAAACAGTTCCACAGGGATGATTTGGATGAAGTCAGGCTCACTCTGCATCGTAATGTGTGCATGGATGTTGCAGAGTTGCAGGATTTGTGGACTTTCTAAAAGTGGATCAGGAAGAGTGCTTGAGGACCATGTTGCCAGAGGTCACCAAACTTGTGAGACTTGCACTGGCTGTCCCTGTAACCTCATGTACTGCAGAGCGGTCATTTTCCAGCCTGCAGTGCCTAATCTGCAGTCCACAATGGGACAAGCACGATTGAAACGATTGAGTTACGTCCTGGATGCAATCGCAGACCAGTTAAAAAAACAGACAGCGACAAGGGACAACCCTTTCCTCATCAAGAATTAACAGAGTGACTAAAAACAAAATTGTTTTAGTAACAATTAGTGCTATGTTTTATAGCTGGTGTTGGCAATGATTTGGGCTGTAGAATTGGTTTTTATTTAAGCATTTTTATTATATTGGTTGCTGTGATCATTACTTTTACAGCATGTGTCACCATAAACTTCTTATTTTTAACCATCTGTCTCCTAAAGCGCTGCAGTGATCAGTAAGAGTTGGAATAACATGAGTGATTCATGAAAAGAGTTGCTCTTGTCTTGATTTACGGCACTGACTTTCAGCACAGCGGACAGCTCCGCTCTTGATGGCCTATAAAATACAGCACATTGTTTGGCTATCTAGTCTCTGAGGAGTCGGATCGTAGATTTGTTTTAGGCCTATACTGGATTATTTTTGTCCAGTGGACTCTGCTGCATGGATTAAATGGCATTAATTAAACAGTTTTTGTTGTGGTGTGTACAATTAGTTTGCGTGCTTGTAACCTACAAGGCTAACCTGGCACGCCAGATGGATTTTATTCACACATCCATCTGGTAAACCACTCACTGACAGCGTTTGGGAAAGGGCAGAGTCTTTAAAAAAGAAACTCAGAGGGTGATTGGATGAACACTCTGTCACATCTGCTTGTTTACGACTCTGCTGCACCCGAAAGTACTGCCCCTCGTCGCTGATTGGTCCTGTCACTTTCTAACCGGGCCCAAACAGTTCAGATGGGAGCTTTGCAAGATGGATTTGCCAGTGAGAAGCACGGAGCCAGGGGCAAGCCAAGGGACCTGAATCCTGTTTTTCTGAGTCAGATCTGATTTTATCAGGACATTTTAAATGGACAAGTTACACTAAAATCTAATCTTTTCAAATCAGATTTAGGCTGCTTATGAATCCGTGTGAATCTATTGAGGGGAATTAAGGAGTCTGATTGGCCACAGTTAAGTATGTAGAGACTAACAAACAAAAAGTATTGGCAAAAATTCAGAATTAAGCTTGAAGGCTTGTGGTGTGAGTACAGTAATGTTTTCAGACCACACTGGTGTAGTCGTTCACCTCTTACTGAAACAGTCTAAAAGTCAACATCATTAAATTCATCTCTTTATTTTCATTTGATTTCCTCATCAAGAAAAACCAAATCCAGTCAAATGATTTCATTTTACAAGCATCTGTGCTACCAATAAACTGATCCAATGAAGCGGATGTGGAAGAATAAATGAAACTGGTCTGCAGCTGTGTTACAGGATGCATGTAGCTCTCTTTGCACGGTGCATTCACTTTTGTTGGTTCTTGATATTAATGTGAACTCTGGCATCTGATATCACTGAGTGTGTCTTTAAGCCCCCTAAAAGCCACATATTTGAAAGGACAAAAATATGCTGTGATTATGTTTGCACACTGATTTATTATTTTTGTTGAAACAAGTTTGATATTTTGTGGGGTTTTTTTTTTTTTGCACCAAGCCATTTAAATGGGTGATTGACTTTTCAGAACAGTGGCTTTAGCTACTTTCTCTCACTCTGAAACCTCAGTGAAAACACTGAGATTTCCCCAGGTAGTTTTTTGACATCAACAATGGAACATGAACAACAGATTGGGCAGAAATTTATACTCACAGGAAAATAATAAATAGACTGAATTTCAAGGTTGATGCTCTCGCTCTAACTTGGCACAGCACAGTTATGTTAGACTTTTCAAAAGGTTTTTGAAACGTATAGGTCGAGGGATGGATTAAGAAAAAATATTAAAAGGAACATTCCCCTAGAGTTCAGTTAAACCCATCATCAAGAATGGAAGGAATATGGTACAAGTGTAAATCTGCCGAGATCAGTCCGTCCTCACAAACTGAGTGAGCGTTCAAGGAGACTAGTGAGAGAGGCCACCAAGACACCTCTGACTACTCTGAAGGAGTTCCTGTGCTCAGCAGCTGAGATGGGAGGGACTCTGCAGACAACAACTGTTGGCCGGGTTCTTCACCAGTCAGAGTTTTATGGGAGAGTGGCAAAGAGAAAGCCACTGTTGAAGAAAACTCAGATTAAATCTGGGCTGGAGTTCACACAAAGGCATATGGGAGACTCCATGGTCAAGTAGAAGATCATTCTGTGGTCTGATGAGACCAAATTTGTGCTTTTTGACAAGACACTATGCTTGGGAGCACCGTTCATCACCACAAACACACTCTCCCTACTGTGAAGCATGGTGGTGGCAGCATCATGCTGTGGGGATGCTTCTCTGAAGTCGGAGCTGGAAGGCTTGTAAAGGTAGGAAGTCCTGGGGGACAATCTTATTCAGTCTGCGAGAGAACAGCTCGGGAGAAGATTTATTTTCCGGCAAGACAATGACCCGGAGCATACAGCAAGAGCTTCACAAAAATGGTTGAAAGACAATCCCAATCTCCATGCAGCCTGGCAGAGCTTGAGCAGTGCAAGCCTGATTGAGGAATCTGTTTTCACTTTAAATAGCTAAATTATATCATCCATGATTGCTTTATAAAATCAATAAAAGTGGAATTCATTCAGCGAAATTAGCTGTAGTTGGAGTGTGAGATCAGGAATGGAAAATAAACGGTATTCATTCTTGTCTGTTAGTGCAAATAGGCCAGGGGTCATCAAGTACATCTGCACAAGGGCCAGATTTATTCTCAACAGAAACTCTGGGGGCCCGACTCTCAAAGACACAAAAGTTAAATTAATATTTTGGTCTGATTGAAATACTATTGTTGCAGTAATTTTATTTTCTTTCAAAACACAGGGCATTTTTAGTCATAACATTAGTGAGAGCTACCCCTATCTATCCCCATTTTTGACACTTTTAACCCTTTTTCATTACATTTTTCAAAAATAATTTTTGCAACATTTAAATCAATGTTTGCCATGTTTCACCCATTTGGCCACTCTTTAACCCCTTTCCACTACTTTGCCAGGCTATTTGTGCTGTTTTTGCCACTTTTAACCCATTTTTGATACTTTTGCCTCTTTAACCCATTTTTTTCCATTCTTAACCCATTTTAAACCACTTTTCCAGCATGTTTTATCCTCTTGGTTCCACTTTTCTTCTGTTTTTGACACTTTTTAACCCCTCTTCATTATTTTTTTTTGCACTATTTCCTTTTTCCCATTTTCACCACTTTTTTACCAGTTTTTGTCCCTTTGTGCCACTCCACAACCCATTTTGCCATGAATCACCCATTATGTTTGTAACACTTTTACCAACCTTACCCCTTTTTTAAAATATATAATGAGTATGACTGAAAAGTACATTTCTGTAAAAACAGATTGGTTGTTAGGTTCTAACACTATTTCAATTGTTTGTGGGATGGATTTACAGCTGCAGACATTTAAAGCCAAAGGATACTCTTAAACCACAACATCTTCTTTTCCTCTTTTTCTGAATTTAATGATGACCGGCTGGGCCTATCAGATCAAATTGACAATCTCCTATCAATTAAGAAATTCTTTATTCAGCTCTAATCTGACACACAAGATCAGGACAGCCCTGCCAACCCAGTAAAGTTCACATTTTCACATGTGGAGTGTGTGACTGCAGGAGCCTCTGCAGCCAGCTTCAAGAAGACACTCCAGGAACTGCAGTTCTTCATTATTATCATCATTTTTCATCACTGGAGGTTACCAACTCCAAATGAGACCCCCTATGCTGCCTTCAAAGAGAACATGCAAACTTGTAAACCCATCTTGTAAAGCTGACTTCATGGTCCCCTCTTATGTTAATGGTAATCTTGACCTCATTTGAAGGCACCATTCGACTTTCTGAATTTTCTATTTCACATGACTGAACATGGGCGATATTCTGCGGACAGAAATCGTTTCCTGCACTGTTTTCTTACATACATGGACTCTAATAATGCTATTAAAATCAAATCACATAAGTTTTTAAATCCCAAACAGGAGCTCTAAGAGCTCCATTTACAGTGTGATGCATTTTTAAGCTCCACATTTCCTCTCCACTGTTAATAACCTCCTCATACCACTGAAAGGTCACATTCAGGACGCTGATCACTGCTGCTAATTTAGGACTAGAGACGGACTGATAAATATTTGAGTTTTTAGCACATGCTTTCATGGCCTCCTCTCAGTTTTCATCAGTCTGTCATTTTTGGATGGCCCGTTATGAAACATATTACTCCTCACTCATCACTCTGAGGCAGACAGACGGAGAGAGGAGCTTAAAGTGAACCTCAGCAAAACCCATCTGGGAGGCTTAATTACAACTAAGCTCTGTTTAATAAGCACTGGATCATATATCCTCGCTCAGTGTGTGGAGGAGCGGGGAGGACCCTCCAGAGGAATGTCACTGTTTGTGGATGAACGTTTGAGCGCGTCAGCAGCTCTGAGAAGACGGTTCAGCGTGGCTGTGTTTCTGATGATGGAGGAGGGAATATGGCTGCAGGAGCTGAAGGAGTTACTCTCTCCATCTCCTAGTTCAGCATGGCTGTGTTTCTGATGATGGAGGAGGGAATATGGCTGCAGGAGCTGAAGGAGTTACTCTCTCCATCCCTGCTCTTTAGCAAGGCACTCTGAACTAAAACAGCTGCCAGGGTTTAAAGAAGTAAGGTGACTGAACTATACCTTATTTTATTCTTCAAGGACACAAACAAGAAACAACCCCAGTTTCAAAAAAGTTGGAGCGCTGCATAAACTGTCATTAAAACAGAATGGAATGATTGTCAAATCTCAGAAAGCCATGTTCTATTTAGAATAGAAAATTAACAGCATTTCAGGTGCAGAGACATTTGACAATTTGATTAGAAGTATTAGCTCATTCTGAATTTGATGGAAGCACATCTAAAAAAAAAAATAGAGACAGGGCAACCATTCACAGGTAAAGTAAGTGGGACAATTGTAAAACAGCTAGAGGAGAATTTCATTTGCAACATGTCAGTAACATGACTTAGTATAAAAGCAGAATTTCAGAGAGGGGGAATCTCTCAGATGTTAAGATTGGCAGATGTTTTCCAATCTGCGAAAAAAAAAAAAAAGAAAAATCCCTGAAGCAGTTTCAGAAAAATGTTCCTCGTAAAATAGAGATGACTTTGAATTTCTCTACATCTATAGTACATAACATCAATATAATGAGGGAATCTGGAGAAATGTCTGTGTGCAAGGCACAAAGCTGAAGGTCAGGTGGGCCATTGCGTTAAACACAGACATGATTCTGTACTGGAAATCACTGCATGGACTCGGGAACAATTTCAGAAATCATTATCTGCCAACACAGTTGGCCATAACATCCACAAATCCAAGTTAAAGACGGTGTTAATTTCGTCGACTAAAACTATGACTAAAAATGTTCAGCAACAGCCTTTTTTTCCATGACAAAAACTAGACTGAGACTAACAAAAATAGATCTGTGATGACTAACACTGACAAAAAAGTAAGTTTAGTGTTTGTCAAGATGACTAAAACTAGACTGAAATGTAATGTAGTTTTCATCGGACATTGAAAATCTGTGATATTTCTCCACCCTGGGTAAATCTGTCAAAAAACAATGCAGCTGTAGCTTTTCTGCCTCTCAGCTGTAGAAAGCAGGGACCCCAAATTTAGCAGAGTGCAGAGAACACAATACCACGATTTGGCACCAGATTTAGGCAAGAAAATAAATGCTTGGACTAAAAGTAAAGACTAAAATGTAAAACTGTTCTGTGGTCAGAAAAATCAAAATATGAGATTCTTTTTGGAAACCACGTACATTGTGTCCTGTGGACTGAAGAGGAGAGGAACCATCCAGCTTGTTATCAGCGCACAGTTCTAACGCCAGCATCTCTGATGGTGTAGGGTTGCATTAGTGTCTATGGCGTTGGCGGCTTACACATCTGGAAAGACACTATCAATGCTGAAAAGTAGATTTTCTTTTGGAGAAGGCCATTCCTTTTTAAGCAAGATGATGCTAAACCACATACCACATCCATCACAACGCCATGGCTTCACAGTAGAAGAGTCTGGCTGCTGAACTGCCCTGCCTGTAGTCCAGATCTTTCATCAATAGAAAACATTTGGAACATCAGAAACTGAAGAAGAAGAACAGCAAAGAAGACCCAAGACTGTCCAGCAGCTAGAATTCTACATCAGACAAGAATGGGACAACATTCCTCTCCCAAAACTCCAGCAACTGATCTCCTCGCTTTACGGACGTTTACAAACTTTTGTTAGAGGAAGAAGGGATGAGCTCATATGGTAAAATGTCTCAGTTTCAACATCTGATTGGTTGTTTTTGCTCAATTATAAAAGAAAATCATTGCATTGTGTTTTTATTTACATTTTGCACAGTGTCCCAACTTTTTTGGAATAGGGGTTGTAAAACATAATTAACTTTTAAGTCAGATATACATTCATGAGTGTCCCTAATACTACTGGTGTTCAGACGTCATCACTGATGGCTCCTGGAGAGCTTAAACACTCTTATTAGAGGTGGGCAAAGCTGCTGACCTTTAACCCCTAAGAAGAATAAAGCACTGTACTTTTTAAAGATAGTTAGTCTTCTGTACCGCTGTGCTGTTTGATTTCTGCATCAGAAGGTTATAAAAACAGAAAAAGAAAGCAGATATGGGGTTGATGTCATCTAAAAAGCGGAGGTTTCTGTCTAATCTCATCATGCATCACATCCTTCATCGTTTATAAAACCTCCATGCTTTTGTTGTCCTGGTAATTCCCCTCAGTGAGAGTTATGCTGCATTTCATCCCTCATGTTTCTGAGCTTTAATCTGACGGCTCGATAACATTTGGCTAAAAAAATCATGCCGGTGGTTGCAGAAAAGCTTCGTCTTGTTTATGCCTGTGCAGAACCTCTGCGACTGTCAACAGGTTTGCTGTTTGGCAGAAAAAAGAAGCCCAAACCTCCGCAGTGAAAACAGTTTATATGATCTCATCACGGCAACCACAAAGACCAAATCTGTGTCTCAGAAAACAAATTAAATCACATCACAGTTTGCTTGACGGTGTTTTGATCTTACATGCAAAACAAAAATGGTTAGTGAGCATAAACTATGAGAGGCGAAGATAAATAAAAAGCACACATGCAGATATTCTATGGTGGATGGAGGGGAAAAGAGCACATGTGATTCTTATTCCCAGTTCTGTTGTACACATGCTGCTTTGTGAATCTTTGCAGAAAGTGACATTGTCGATTTTATGTATTTATAGGTCACACTCCTGCAGCACAGATGCAACCTCTCTGTGGAGGCAGCAATCGGGTTATTTGATGATTTAGTGATCCTGCCAAAACTGATTTGAGATTCCTCTTGAAGTCTTTATCGGAGGAACTCTACACTATGGTGACCGTAAAATCCTGAAAGAAAAGACATTTTTTTTAGAAAACTTGGGCATTGGGATAAATGTTTTGTTTGCACCAGTTTTGTAAAAGTTTCTATGCTGACTGTCTCCAGTTCATGTTGAGATTGTCTTTAAATCTCGTGTCTTCACTCTCAGTGCTCGTTCATCGTTTGTCATCTCACTCCAGCCTTCTTGAAGTTCTTTTAGTTTTACAAGCCGAGCTTGTGATCAACCTAGAGGTAAGCTTTAGGCCCAAAAAGTTACACCATGTGGACAAAAGTATTCAGCCACACATGTTAGTTTCATCAAACCCATTTCCACAGGTGTATAAAGTCAACCGCCATGCAGTCCACATCTGTGATCTGAAATGGGTTGTTCTGAAGAGCTCAGAGACTTCACATGTGCTACTGTGATGCATCAACCCAATACAGTCAGAATGAATGTTTCATATATCTGCTGTAGTGATGGGTCATTGATGAATGAGCTGGTTCAAAGAGTAATAATAAGAGTCAGATCCCGTTTGAGAGCCGTTTTATATCATTATCATTACTATTATTTTATAGACATTGTGTGTGTCTGTAGATTGTATGATTGATTAGTAGGGATGATCTTTTCTCTACTGCTCTACCACAGTCACACCATGCATTACGGACTCATGCTTGATGGTGTAACATCAGAAACAATGTTTTTATATAAGGGGTGTCTTGAATGGGGGTTTGAGGTCAGGGTTACCTTAAAATCCAATCAGTTCATCCTTTAGTTAGAGCGGATATTTGTGCCAATGTCCATTCTAACTCAAGGATGACGACTGGACTACCCTTTGGGATAAATAAATATGTCTGAAGCTGAATTTTTAAGAACATTATCCTTATGATATGGCATTTATGAGCATGGGGAATAAAGGCCTAATGACCTTTGAACTTCTTAAGTCCATCTGAGAGGGTCTAGTTCATGGGTCATCAAGTACATTTGGGCCAGATTTAGTCTCGACAGAGTCTTGAGGGGCCGGACTTTCAAATAAAGAAAAATTGAATTAATATTTTTGTGTGATTAGCATACTATTTTATCAGTATATGTATTTTCTTTCAACATGCAGGACATTTTTAGGAATTACCAGTAAGATCTGTCCCTAATATCAAGAATGCAGTAGACTAGTTCACAGAGTTTGCTGGGCCCCTGAAAATCCTCAGAGAATGGACCCTCCCCAATTGTGCTTTAGCACCAATATGAACTTGTGGTTGACACTTTTCACTACTTCACTGCTTCATTCTGCCATTTCTGCAACATTTTTGGACACTCTTAACCCATTTTGCCACTTTTTGCTATTTTATCACTCTTCAACCTCCTTTTTGCCTTTTCACTATTTTTCCATTGGCTACTTTTGCACCATTTTGCCACTTTTAACCCATTTTTGATACTTTTTGCACTTTTTTGCCTCTTCAGCCAAATTTTTGCCATTCTTTAACCCCTTTTAACCACTTTGCCTGGCTGTCTTATCCCTTTTGTATCACTATTTTATCAATTTTTGCCACTTTTCATCAATTTTTGCCACTTTTCATTACTTTTTCACAATTTTTGACACTTTTAACCCTATTTTGATATTCTCTCTGCCCTTTTTTTTAGCAATTTTTGCCACATTTTAACCTCTTTTCACCACTTTTCCTGCAAATTCCTTCTTTCCCTTTGTGCCACTCCACAACCCATTTTGACACTTATTCACCTTTTTCACCACTTAATCTGACGATTTTTGCCAGTTTAATACATTTTTTAGTATTTGCTAAAAATGATTGAAAAGTGAATTTCTGTTAAAAAAAAAAAAAGATCAGATGTTAAGTCATTCTTAAACTGTTTTGATATTAATTGTTTTTAGGCTGGATTTAACAGCTGCAGACATTTAAAGACAAAATATACCACAACATCTGCTTTTACTCCTTTTCTGAATTTAAAGATCTTCTGGGGGCCGGACAGGGAGCTTTGGGGGGCCTGATTTGGCCCACGGGCCGCCAGTTGATGATCAGTGGTCTAGTTTAAGATCTCCCCTCAGGTCCTTTCTTCACTGTCAGATCCATCTCCAGGTCTGAAGTGAAACTGAGACTGTTATACCGCACCTGATGGTGGAATAAGCCACCTCTCTACTGTCAGACCTCCTCCAGTACTGCAGCCTGCTACCTCTTCTGTCATATCTTTTTTTCATGTACCCTTAACGGCACTCTATCTCTCCCACACCCATTGCTTAACCTAACAGAGTATTTTCAAATCAATTCTAGCTATAATCAGGCAAACAACAGAGTTTTGGCCACAGTTTCACTTCAGGCCTGACAGTAGAAAAGTGGCTTGACAATGAGGATCTACAGCCATACTGTCTTAGATTCATCCTGAAATCTGTGTAAAATTTAAGAAAGCCTCCCAAAGTGCTCTTGCAATGTCACGTTCATAGCCCAGACTGATGGAAATCCCTAAAACAGTGGTTCTCAAATGGTGTAGCAAGGCTCAAGGTGTGCCTTGAGCCAAGTCTTGGTGTGCTGTAGAAATTTACAAGTACACTACATGTTCCTGCCTTTCCTGTGCCTTCAAGGAAAGCCTGGGGCAGTGAGAGAAGCCACTAAAAACAGAGAAGAACAGGCATAAATGACCACAAGATGACACTGATGAAGTCAGAGGTAGAATAAAAGAGGAGCTGGGGTGGAAGAGGGTTGTACAAAGCAGCTTGCAGAGGGATTAGCAAAGCTTAGACATGCCATAGATATGGCAACATGTATGTGATTTGCCATAGCATGCCTAGAGTGTAACAACTTTTTTTTGTTTGATCCTCCATTTTCTATCAGGGGGTCCCTGTCATAGGGCGAAAGGCAGGGTACACCCTGGACTGGACGCCAGTTAAACTGACATCTAGAGGCAAACAACCAGGCACTCTCACACAACACGACTACTATTTAAAGTCCCCAAGAGAAAACTCACACATGCACTGGGAGAACATGCAAACCCTGCACAGGAAGGCCCTGAACCGGGAAGCGAACCAGGGACGTTCTTGCTGTGAGGCGACAGCACTGACCACTGCTCTGCTGTGCAACCCTCAATACTATGGCAGCGCTAACTCCATGGCCTGCCTAAACTAACACTACATGCTGGATTTACTGTATCATGTAAGAGGCTGTTTTGTAAAGATAAGGTCGTGGTATGCCTTGAAATTTCGGCTTGATATTTGATGTGCCTTGAGCAAAAAAAAACAAGATTGAAAACCACTACCCTAAAACATAACAGTGGCACTGAGGCTTTAAAACGGTTAAATGGGACCAAGTGATGAGCTGTTTGGTAACCTAAAACACCAGCTCTTATTATTGAGAAATAGTCCAGATTTTTAAAAGCACCCCCAACACTCAGAGCAAGGACAGACATAAGAGTAGCTGTTCCTTTGTTTACTAGTAAAATATCCCAGATATGTCAGTTGACTGGGTGGTAATGTGTGCCAGTACTCATTGCTTTTACACAAGTCCAGTCCAGATAAAGGCATCCCAGACCAGCTCTGTATGCAGTCTGCGCTATCCAACCATTTGCCATATGCACTAAGATGCATCTACACAAAGCATTGAGATATACCACTCGGTATTCTGATTCCCAAATGTATAGATCCATGAAAATGCGTTGTCTAAATAGAGTCTGAAGATAAGTTGCATACCTGGATCCTCACGGTCATCTTTTTGTTGACCTATGACCAATAAATATTTTCTTGCACATTTAGGTCTGTGTCCCCACCATCCTAAATGACTCCTGTGCATATTTGCTGTTGTCTGCCCATTAAATAATGGCTGTGAGGGTAAGAGCTGACAGTTCGGCCTTGTTCTGAGGCCTCAAACTTCTAGCATCCTTACATCACCTATGTCTCTGATGACGTGCAATAGTTCAGAGTTTGTCTTTGTTGTCTGCAGGTCAATTCAGTCCACCAGAACTTCAATTAGCGCTCTGCTCCAGTGAAGGAGAGATGAAGGATTTCTGACTCCACTAATAGCCCGAGCTCTAATTTCTGCTGCTGATTGACACTGTCTTCAATGAGCATGTTTGCAGGAGGTCCCGCCTTCAGCGTCTGTCATCCAGTCACCTCTCATACATGTCAGAGGCTCCCTGTGTCGCCGCTGTCTGGCTCTGAGGCAGATGAAGATGTGCAGCTTCTGTCGTCGCTAACTAAACCTTTGCGTGCTTCTTCGGTCAAAGGCAACAACATTGTGAACACAGCTGAAACTCTTTCACCAGTTTTTGTCTGCCGTCTTGTTTGGCTGTTGCTAAGGCTGTTTGCTGCCACGGTTAGAGATGTGTGGACTTGTTTCTCTGTTTCCTGGAAAGCACTTTCTTAAACTTGAAGCTGGGAAACAGTGTCATTCACTGAAAGGAGACTGATCAGGAAACAGACTTTTTTTAAGACGTCATATTCCTTGTAAAAACTCAGAAAAGGAAAAATAAAGTCGATATCGTATATACAGTATGGTACTTAATGTTTCTATGGTTTATTAGTGTTTCCTGTATTCTTTGTAGTTGTTTTCATATTTAGTTTTGGACCTTTCTTGTTTGATTTTGTTGCTTTTCTCTCAGTGTTTCTCATTGTTTTCTATTTGCCAGCCAGATCTGGCCAAACTGGGGCCCTAAACAGGTGTGAGGCCCAGAGAGAGGCAGAATCGAGGACACAGTGCACTGACTGGTTGATCACTGAAGGCACCCATTTACTGAGATGTGACACACAGGTAAAGTTAATGAGTGGTGAACAGTCTGCTCATTACTAGGGTCAAACTTACCATACAGACTGGAAAAGGAAAGAAAATCAAGTAAATATGTCTTTAGACACTCCTGATGTCTTGTCATCTGCCTCTTTCCTTGTTCCTGTCCTCATGTGAAGATACTACAACAGGACTTAAGGTAATCAGGTTCATTTTGTTGCAGACTTTTGCTCATGCTGGGTGTAAAACAGAACAAGTTAAACACACACACACTATTTGTTGACGCTGATTTTTGTGCTCTCCAACAGAGCTGCTACTACGGCAGCTGGGATGGACAAGACAGCTGTTCTCTCTGGGAATAGAGCAGTGACCTGAAGTACCACGGTGCGGCATGTTCAAGAGTGTTTAGGCCGTGCCAGTTCGGGTTTGTTCTGACAAATTGATGAGGGTAGTGGGTGCGATGTGCATCGGATGATGCCAGTGCAGGGCTCGAAAGTGCGAGCATTTCACTCGTATTTGCGCCTAAAAATAGGTGTGTGCGAACTGTAAAAAATATTTAGGGGCACATGTGCGAATAAAAAATCAGCAGAAGGAGAGATCCACCCAGGGGACCTCACTTTGAGTGTTTCTTTCTTCTCTGTCTTTTTGTACATCAGACTGGTTTGTGTGTGACTAAAATGATCAAAGTATGTATATACAATGCTGTCTAAACATAAATTTTACCTGGTGTTCACACCTTTGTAAATTAACCCTCAAGATATCCTTTTTTTGGAGATCGGTGCCATCCGTGATCAATTATGTGCGTGCAGTGCTGGCTCGGTCTGCCTCTCTCTCTCTCTCTCTCTCTCTGTGTTTCACAGAAACTCTGATGACGTCTGTCCCGTATTTTCACCTGCTGTTCTGCATCCCCTCTTGTCAAACGTCACTTTCTACAATTGTTTAGCTTGCAAATTTATGATAAAACTCCGTAAAGTTTCCGCGCTCAGGGTCCAACATTAATGGTTGCCCGAATGCCCGGGGCAACTTCAAAAAGCCAATGAGCAAGCAAAACTTGCTAAGGACTTGCACGATCGGGTAAGCACAACTCTGAGCTTTTCTTTTCATTAATTTTATTATTTTCTTCTGTTGTTTCTGTCACTATGGAGCCCCCGGGTAGCCAGATGCAGTGTGTCGCTGCCTCCATTGGCTGAGCGTGACGCTGACGTGCAGACAGCTGCACAAACTTTAACTAAAAACCTTTATGAAGGTAAACACTGCCATCAGTAAAGATTCATGGTAGGTCACATCAATAAATCTGTTACCCACATAAAGAAGAAAGGCTTTAACTTCCAAATTTAAGCGTTTATTATTTTAAATCTGTATTTTATTACTGTCGGATGCGCTCGATGGAGGAGCATGTGTAAGAGAAGAGAGCAGAGGAAGTCCGCTGGTGTTGTGTCTCTTCAGTTTGTTCATTCATTGAAGTGTGCTGTAGTGTTTAATCTAAAGCTTCCCGTTTCCTTGTTTTAAACTTCTTCTCCAGCCACAGCCTACCGATGCTCTCTCACACCCAGATCTTATGAAAATTATGCCGATGCGCATCATCAATGAGCGTAACACACACGGATCACACGTGGAGATAACGTCATATCCAGTAAAATTTGTCCAATCGTGGGTGTTTAATTTGATCTTAATGCACTACTGGTCATAAATATTGTCAAAAGAGCAGAAATATAAAACCAAAGCTCCAAAATGAGGCAGGGTGAAACGATGTGTCTGGAGAGCTGCAGGTGTGAGGCAGGGCTGCTTTAAGTCATTTGGAGGACCAGGGCAAAGACCAAAATGAGCCCCTCCTCTCCCTTTTACTAAAGAGTTAATAATAAGTGGAAAAAAAAATTAGAAAGCATCTCTTTTATGTTAATAAAGCCACAGAACTACAGTAAATGCCCCATTGTGAGATATAAATACCCAAATAGCCAACCATAATTCATCATTTTCTTTGAAAAGCATCTCAGAGTTCAAATTCATCACCCACACCTCATACCAGAGTCTGCTTAGAGTCGGCCTCATGACCATTTTAAGCACTGGGACAGAAGTGTACCCAAGTTAATTATTATTATTTAGAGGACCTGGAGAATGTTTAAAGATAGATGGAGCTCTTGTACCCACAATTACTGTCAGATAGCCTAAAAATTAGTAACATTAAAGACAAATTAAATTGCAATACTTTTTCAAAACTTGATGATTTTATCTTTCTGTACATTTTGTATACAAATTCATTAAATAACTTTTAAATAACTGTTGTTAAATGGGTATTTGCATCACGTTTATTATGGAAACATTATTTGATCAATTTTCATTGTGCCCCTAAATTTCTTTATGTGCTTCTAACTTTTTTTAACTTAGAAGCACATGTGCCCCTTGGGAAAAAAGTTAGCGTCAAGCCCTGCCAGTGTGATTTGGGCTTAACAGTGAAAGAATTAAAGGAGCAGTTTGTCCAGAAAGTCCAGGTGCTTATCCTTGAGCAACGGGTACTTTGTCCAAACAATGTCAGCCCTTTCCTTCCATGGAAAATGTTCTTTATAAATGAACAGCAGTCAGTGGGAAAGTTTGGGCCATCAGGAATTTTAAAGCTTAAAATATGAAAACGGTATGATTAAACAGTTATTGAGTGCCTAATTCCAATGGCCAGTGAGATAAACAAATAATGTAGGGCATTTATGATAAATACTTGCATTGTAACAATATGTAATAAATAAAATAATAGATGTACATGAGGGTGTGTTCAGGCTCCCTCCATCAAACCAGACAACCAGTCCCATCTCGTGACTGGAGATGTCATAAAACGACTTTATGTGTGTTGGATCTTCATACTTCAATGTTGTTAATAAATGATTGAATGTGTGAAAAAGCTGCTAACAGGCAGACAGACTACAGCTCCTTAAAGTCAGTCATTAAAGACACTATGAGTGAAAATAAGTCTGTATTTAGATTTGTTGCATGATAGGTCACAGTGTTATGAACCCCCAGGTCAAATTTCAGTCATATAAAACTTCTCCAAGTTTATAAAATTAAGCTTCAAAATCATAAAAAATGAGGCAGTAAAATCTGCTCCAGGATGGTGTGGCGTCTGTTGAGGGATCTGAAGCCACGCCCACTCAGGAGAAACACGGTCTCCTCAAATTAAAAAAATGCTACAAGCTGAATTGAGGAAAGCACTAACGCCATTATCCTGCCTCTTGACCTTTTGTTGACCTTATAAGAAGAGACAAAGTCCATATTCTGGCTCAAATCTCTGTTTTGATGCTTTAAGCCCATAGAACCCAGCGTAGCGCCGGTGCTACGATAAGCATATTCATTTTTGATTGGCTGTAGGTTTGAAACCAGATGAGACAGATCGATCATTCTTCTTGCATATAAAATCTGGGGAGTTACACAAACATTTCACACATTCACCACGTTTCAGAGCACTCTTTCGTTGCAGTGATGGGTTTGTAAAAACACACAACAAAGCGCACATAAGAAAAATCTTAATAAACAAGACCACGTGTTCCTCTATTCTGAAGTTTCACCTCAGTTAAAACGACTTCCTTTTATTTTCAATGCACTTTTTATGGATGACCATGTCTTTTTTTTTTTTACATAAAATACGTCAGTTCATGAGTATCTAGCAAACTTAGAAATTTGATTGCACTATTGTAAATTTTGCAGTGTTATTTATTTATCTTAGGTTTTTTTTACAGGTTAGGTTAAGTAAGTTATGTACAGACTCCAAATAAATTTCCCGTGGTTCCAAAGGATATTGTGTAACTTTTTTACATTTACAAATTTGAGGGATACAGCTGTGCAATTTCTGTATTTTGAATAATATGTGGAAAAAAAACGGGGTCATTCCCAACTGTGGGCTCGTGACATCATGAGCCCACATATTGGCCCCGCCCACATTAGACCCAGCCAGGAAAGAGATGTAAAACTTTCTAATGGTATAAATCCAAACTTCAGTCACATGTAGATCTCCGTGTTTTCACGTTCCATATTCTTACATATCTAGTGAGTTAAGACACAAATTTTGGATTTCACTTTACAGAGTCTTTAAGAACACAGCACCGGTCCAACATTTGCCCACTTTACACCCTCTAGTTTCAGCCAAAAGACCCAGAACTCTTCTTTGACACTCTGTTGTCATTTGAGAATAACAAAACGTGCCTTAAATTATGATTTGTAATGGTTCAAGGTCCAAAACACAAACAAATGTCTTTAAATTGTGTTGTTACCAATGTTTTCTAACCTACCACCATTCAATCAGAGGGATTGTTTTCCTCCACAAAGAAGTGCCGTCACATTTGAAAGCAGGAAGTGTCGTGATCTATTGTCAGGACTTCTCTAATTGAGTCAGTAACTTCACTCATGGTGTAAAAGTGTCTAAAGCCCAAAGGCATTCTGGGAAAACTGTGCACATTAAGAGATGATTGTCGAATAATTTTTAGCACAATGACAAAACATGAATGACTGAATACTGTTGACTTGAAATGAAAATTGAGCTGAAATAGCAATTCTGGATTTTTAAGGTCGTTTTCACACCTGATAGTCCGGGGACTCGGTGCATTTTGTAACAGAAATGGCAACATTGTGGCACTTTCCTTTGGTTTGGTTCGCATTCACACTGCTCTCTTGGTCAAGCGGACCAAACCGTCTGAACACCTACAACCTCTGCCTGCTAGGGGCGCTGTCGCCACAAACATACAGCAACTAAGAAGAACAAAAGGCGTAGAAGAAGACGAAACTCCTTCCGCCGGTCTTATTCTACATAAACAATGAAAAAACACTGAATTTACGCTGTCTTGGGGTTTCTGCTCTTGCACTGGGGCATAAGGAGCAGTCAGCGAGGCTGTGAGCTGTCCAACATGTCGTTCTTTACACGAGATGAATAAATAGGCACGGACTATGACGTGTTGCCATGGATACACAGACGCCAAGCGAGGTACCAACATGGATTTGAGTGTATTAAATCATATAAATCCTTTTATCATTATGCTTCATGCCACTTCCTGTCTTTGGTTCACAAGTTGGTCCGCTTTGCTTTCACACCTCTAACGAACCGCACCAGGGTTCGTTTGGAAGCAGATCGAGACCCCCTGTTTTCAAGCGGACTCTTGGTCCGCACCAGAGTTCCTGTTAGCTTTCACACCACTCCAGACGAACTGGACGATCTGGGATAATGGACCAGAGTTCGTTTAAAGCAGACCAAACAGCTCTGGTGTGAATGTGCCCTAAGAGAATCCAACTCAGGGTTTTTAACAACCTTCTCCTGATCGCTCTAGTGTTTGTAGGACACAGTGTGAGTGGCAATCTAAAATTTAACACTGAATAAGTGATGGCTATGCAGTCTAGTCTATAGACAGCTGCACGTCCCAACATTATTGATGTCGAACGCAAACTTACATTGACTGTGTTTACATGGACCTGAGTATCTCGGTTATGAGTCATATCCAGGTTTTTATCATATTCGGGATTCTGTGTTTACATGTGCACAGAGAAACCCGGTTATTCATATCCCTGTATACATGAGAGAAAGTACTATCCCAGTTTCTGATCACTGAATCATAGCTGCGCAGATAGTTGGTTATTTTACAACACCAGAAAGTTGGAAATTTTAGAAAAATTGCATCACTGTTATTTTGGGTTTAAAACAGTTAAATGCCAGCATTACGCAGCAAAAATGGTACCCACCTCGTTCCAACAACGGGAGAAAACAAAACTAATCACGCTTGATTATAAAGCATCCGCAGAAAAAAGAGACTGAGAGGATGGTAAGGAGTGAAAGGGAGATCCCAAATAAATAAGCTTATTATAACTTCATATTTAAAACTTTTTATCACTTATTAGGTGATTATTATTATTATTATTATTATTATTATTATTAAACACGACAAAAGTTTGGCAGAGACACCAAGAAATAGCGAAGCATCTTGCAGGCGACTGACTTCACTAAATAACTTTCCCGGAAACGACTTCAAAATAAAAGTCTGTGAAAACGGGGCCAGCTCAAAGTGGGTCTTAAAAAGGCTACGCTTTTATTTTGAAAAACACACCGGAAAAGTCATCATTTCTAAATGTCAGGACTAGGAGGAGTTGACGGTCTGTGCAGGTCGCTTACCGAGTGCCGTCTTTCCATCTTCAGCTCACAGAGCTCTAACTCATGGTGTAAGCGGTCGTTCTCAGTAAACTACGCTCACGTTTCATTCATAACTGAAAATTTAAACTGTTCAGTTCACGGTTTATCTTAACATCAGAGTGTTACATGGCACAGTATCCCGTTTTCTTTTGGAGGACTCCAGGTAGCAAAAACTGGTTTCTCAAAAACGGGATACTATAATATCCCGGTTTCTGCAGGTGTATACATGAACAGAGAGAAAACGGGATACTCAAAAAACCCAACAGAAAACGGGATTCTCAAGTCCATGTAAATGCAGTCATTATATGATTCTATGACTGAGGGGAGTGTTTAGGTTGCAGACAGGTTGCCACGGTAACAGCAGTATTCTATCAGAACTGTCATGCTATTGGCTGCATTGAAATTTTGAAATCATCATGGAATGTTTCCTGATCTTTGGAATGTTTGTCACATTCTCTGTCCATTGATGACATCACAGTGTTCTCTCCAAACCTCTAGTCTAAGCCTGCAGAACAGCAGTCACTGTCATTACAGTCCTGTTCCAGACCGTGACACTGTCCAACAGCGCTCTTTTAGTCCAGCTATTACAGCCAGACACTTTGAGATTCTGCTCTACAAGAATCCAAGATTACGTCCAAAAGTTTGAAGAAATCCCAGATTATGGAGACGACCACAAAGAAAAAGGCCAAAAAAGGCCACAACAAACTCAATAAGATTTATGTGGTCCCCGACTGGGAAGAGGACCGCAAACTGAGGAACTGTTTTCCTGCGGGAATGGAAGACGAGGGCTACATCGAGGGGGGCATGGTCTTTGAATTACCAAAAACGTATGTCCCAGAAGCCCCAGAGGTCCAGATCCATATGTCCGAGTTTCCTGCGCTGACCAAGGAGACACTGAAAGAAACTCCAAAACGTCAGCAGAAAGAGGAGAAAGTCCTGGAGGAGCCGTCAGAGACTCCAGCTGGGAAGTCTGCAGAGTCTCTGGAAGAACTTCAGCCAGAGACTCAGACAACCAAACCTGAGGACGAGCCTCAAACAGGGTCTGCACAGACTCATGAAGAGCCTCAGTCTGTCGCTGCAACCAGTGAGTCAGCAATCCTGACTACTGGAGACACTGAGCTCAAGAAGAAGAGAAAGAAGAAGAAGAGAGTGATGGTAAGTTAATATGAAGATTTTATTCTGCATTTACTGCCAATCAGTGTCAACAACAACAATGCATCAGCGTTGTTCTTGCTATTGCACTTATTTCTGCATCGGTTCTGTTTATGTAAGATAAGAGGGGAGGTTTTAAATGAGCTTTAGCTGCTGCCTTCACCCTTTCAGTTTCCTTGGAGACAGAAATTTCACTTTGATCTCATAAATTCTTTTATTTGTGGCAAGTCAACTAAAATAATTTTCTTCCATTCAGTCAAAGAAGAAGACGAGGTCTGAAGGCCAGTCTGTTCCACCTCAGCAGAAAGAGGAAGAACCTCAAGACAAGACCGAACCTGTGTCTGAGGAGGTACTGGTTCCTGAACCTGTGTCTGAGGAGGTACTGGTTCCTGAACCTGTGTCTGAGGAGATACTGGTTCCTGAACCTGTGTCTGAGGAGGTACTGGTTCCTGAACCTGTGTCTGAGGAGGTACTGGTTCCTAAACCTGTGTCTGAGGAGGTACTGGTTCCTGAACCTGTGTCTGAGGAGGTACTGGTTCCTGAACCTGTGTCTGAGGAGGTACTGGTCGGGGAAGAAGAAAAATCCCCTTTCCTGACCAAGCACCAGGAAGACCAGGAGAAAAAGGATTTCCATTTGGAAGATGAGACGACTCATCTGATGGCCCAGGTCTGCAACGAGAACCACGTCCTGAAGGATGAGCTGAAGCAGACCAAAGAGGAGCTGATAACTAAGAGCCATGAATGGGAAGAAGAAAGATCACGTCCTCTGGCCCAGATCAATGTGGCTGCTTCAATCAAAGAAGACCTCCAAAACAAGACCAAACAACTGGAGGAGTCAAGATCTGATTTGGCCCAGGTTTCCAGGGAAACAGAGACCCTAAAGGCAGCTCTCAAACAGGCTCAAGAAGACCTGGCAAAACAGAGCCGCCAGATGGAGGAGGAGAGAGCCGCCCTCAAGTTACAGCACGAGGAGGAGATCTCCAAGTTAAGGGGTTCTCTGGACCAGGCCAAAAGGGACCAGAGAAAACAACGAGACCTGTGGAAGGAGGAAAGGTCCCGCCTCCTCTCTGAACAAAAAGAGACAACAGGCCGTATGGAGGGGGCTGTAGAAGACCTCCAACAGCAGCTCAACAATGTCAAGAGCCAGTGGGAACAAGACAGGTCTAAGTTCCTGGTCTCTGAACTGGAGGAAAGGTCCAGAAGTCAAGCTGCTCAGGAGACGGTGGAGAGCCTAAAACGCCAGTGGGAGGGGGAGAGGTCCTCTCTCCTGGCTGAACATCGCCAAGAAACTTTGGAGCTGCAGACGGCTCTCCACCTGGCAAAGGGGGACCAGGAACGTCACAGACAACAGTGGGAGGAGGAAAAATCCGGACTCCTGCTGGAACACAACACCAGAACCTCTAAAATAGAGGAGGAACTGGCCCAGGCCAAGAAAGACCTGGCTGACCAACAACGCCAGTGGGAGGAGGACAGGTCAAGTCTCCTCCAAGAGAGCGTCAGCCTGAAGGCCTCCCTGCAGCAGGCCCAGCAGTTCATGGATCAACAACGGCTGGACTGGGAGAGAGAAAAGGCCTCTCTTGTGGAGTCTGTGGACGCCATCAAGCAGACTCTGATGGAGAAGGAACAACAGAACGCTCAAACATTAGAGCGCCTGATGGACAGACTTGATCAAGTGGAGTCTGAGCTGGAGGAGAGGAAAGAGAAGAAGAGGTCCTGGTGGAAGAGGCTCCTGTGTCTGTAAAGCATACAGTCAGGAGCCTCCACCTCTGACAGCCTCTGACCTCAAACCCTTCTCTCTCTTTAAATACAATAAAAAACAAAAAAAGAAAGTTTCCTGTACAGCCCATGCACTGTAAAAAAAAAGCTAGTTCAACTTAAAATAATTTGTAACCTGGCTGCCTTAAAATGTTAAGTTCAGCAAGCCAAGAAATTTAAGTTGTTTCGACTTTTGTCTTAGTTCCTTAAACTTACTTTTGTTAGTTGGGGTGACAAAGACAGTGCTGATAAACTAGTTTTATCAACTTCATACTTTAAGTTTAATCAACAAGTCTTTTAAGTGACACCAACAAGCAATTTCAAGTTTCACAAACCTAAATCTTAGTAGAAACAACATGAAAAAACAAATTAGATCAACAACTTTGTACAGGGACACTGAGTTGTAGAAACATGAAAATATAACTTGCCTGAACTAAGCATCTTGTTGAATCAATTTATAATTTATACTTGTGCAAACATGACTAAAATGTTATCTCAACAAAGTGATTTGTTGAATCAACTTATCTTTTTAAGGCAGCCAGGTAACTTTTGTCCTGACTTGTTCATCTTACTTGTAACATTACGTTCATTAAAAAAACAGGACCCTGTCATTTCTTAAAACAACCCAAGCCTCAATTTTCAAAAAAATACTACATAAAAATGATTTCTCAACATGTGACAACATTTGAAATACTTTATTCAGTTTCAAAACTGACAACAGCTTTTTTGTATGAATTTGACTTGGCATCAATACGCAACCATGAAGAATGGATTAATATGGCAACTGCCATATGTTCAATATTTATCTAGAAGTAAACACTCAGCTTACAAAACTGTAAGCAGAATAACAGTAGAGTGATCCCACTATATAAGAACTATGAAGGTATAAAAACAGACAGTAGTATAAAAGTCTACAAATATTCCACATTCAACATTTCTTTTTTAGTAAACAGCTTCTGTGTGCAGAATAGTGTTAATACAGTGCTCTCTCTATATAATGTAAGAACTAGAAAGTATAAAGGCATAAACTGAGGTATAATAATAATAATAATAATAAATTATATAATAACACAATATAAATAATTATATTTTAGCATTAAAAATATCATTTGGGTTAAAGAGCTTCTACATATTGGTGTATTAACCATTGCAGACACATAAAAAATGATTTTGGTAATTACCAATGCTGTTAATTTAGGGCAGCTGTGGCATAAACCTTACTTTGGTTAGGGTCAGGGTGGTCTAATACATTTGTTAAGCACTGTATTTCACTGGAAAGTCATTTCTGACTTTGGCCCTATTTTGTAGTTTTGGCCATCATTTTGTTTTGACTTTGATAAAACTGTAATTCAATTCAGCATTAAATGCTCAGTTTCAGTAACAGGAAAGAGGCCAAAACTCCAAAAGAAGCCACCGAATGTGATAAACCTCATATTTGAAAAGTATCACTTAGACAGTAAAGCAAATTTTAATTGAGATATTATCTTGCAAAAAAAAAAGTGAAGACATAAATTTACCAGTGCACCACTATAAAAATGACTGATTACCTGATTAGTGAAGTAAGAACACCTTGGCTGAGACCATCAGTCGTCCTCGCACCATGTAAGCGGCCAGTGGGCTGAAGTGGTTCAGTTCCTCTGGGTCTGCAACTTCCAGGTCTGTGGAAAGTTTCCTAGTCAGTTCATAGGCTCTGAAGTGCTCCCAGTACAAGGCTGAAAAGCTTTCAGTGATGAAGGACGCCTTATTGCCCACAATTAGTACTTTGACAATTTTGGCAAAATCAGGCAGTCCGCTTGTGCTCCAACAGAAACAAACATGCCCTCTGAGTATTTGGTGCCATGCAGAACAACACTGGCTGCAAGAGAGACGGTCTTAACATCCTTATATTTAAGTCTGATTGCCTGTTTGACAGAGTTATCTAAAATGTCTAGAGAAACCACAGATACACTGCCAACCTCTTAAAAAGGCTGGGCATGCCAAGGAAGTAAGCTACCATACGCTGGTGTTTTGTGGCTAGTGTTAGCAAAATGTTCTTGTAATTGTTCACATCACGCACAACTTTCTTTAAAAAGCTGTGCTTGGCTTCGAAGCGAATAGTCCAACAGTCCAGCAAAGGTCCGGAGCAAGTAATAAGGTAGGGATAGTGCTCTACAAAATGATGTTTGGTCTTAGCCTATTATCAGGAAAGGTCTCCAGGAGCAACGGTCTGTGGGCTGAGATTTTATCTTCCAAATAGCAGAGAGACTGATTTGTGAAAGAGGATGATGCCAAGAGCTCCACTAGGTCTTTCAATTCAAGAAGCACCTCCCATGTTTTGTCACTCTCTGGGATTAGTTCACCAATGATCAGTGGAAGTAGTCTCAACAAAGTCCAGTTCTCATGTCCGTTTCCACTGATTCTGAAACTCGGGGGTATCCTGTTTGGGTGGCTGGTCTTATCTGAGAACAAGTATGGGAAATTCTGATTGGCAGAATTAATTCATCCAATGTGAAGTATCTATTTGAAATGAACTTATCAAGACAAAGGCTTAGTTCATAGGGCACAATACCCTCCAAGAGATCGTGGAGAAAGTCAGGTGGAAACCCTGTAACTGTGTCAAAGTAAGCCAACTTGTTTAAATCAGAATCACTTTTTACACCATTTACATGTTGATTTTGTGTAACCTCCAAAACATTTGCCTCATGAGTCAATTTTTTTCTGAGGGGATAAAACCCTCCCCTTACTTCAGTTGTTTGAATATCTTAGCTAAACAAAATCTGCAAAACTTATCCACATTAAATGATTCCTGAAAGCCAGCAAGTGAATGAGCTGCTAAGTTATCAGCTGAAACAAAGAGCACTGTTCCTTTGATGCTTGCTCCCAACCTCTGGACAAACAGACCCTGGTCCTCAAGCATCTTTATGTCCTTTATACGGGGCTCAGAAATTTTCTCAAAGCCAAATGTTCTTACATCATTACTGATACACAATATTGCAAGGTAAATGGACTGAAGAGATGATCGATATTTGACAGGCAGGTTGGCTATTACCCAATACACAGCACAAACCTTATGTTTGTTCCTGGACGTACCTAAAGGATGACATATTTCAGAGTCATCTACATACAGACCAACAGCAACTGACAGCTCCTCTCTGGAAAGCAGGGGATTTTCTCTGAAGAACACACCGTCACGAAACGTCTGAAATTGGCCAGACTGTGATGTAACTGATTCTTCAAGAAATACTTTGTCTAAAATATCATTTCTATTAAGTAACTCTGTTAAAACACTTAAAACAGGGACATATACAAATGTTTTTTTCCTACAAGTATTTTATAGAATATACTCTACAGGCTCAATGACAGGGAAATTATTTCCTAAGAATACAGACCTCTTATAGTCTGTCCCAAAAGGTCCTGCTTTTGAAAGTAAACACAGAGGATTACTTTCCTGCAATGTTTCCCTTACAACAGCTAAAACACTGCTGTCAGTGCTGCAATTATGTTCCCTTAGCACTTTTTCAACTGACTTATTTGTAAACTCTCCTGCCAAAACGCCAAATGTGCAGAACTTGCAGGTCCAATTCATATGACTCACATGACAGGCTGTTCTGTTGTGCTCAGTCCAAGCTTGACTTCTGGAAAATAAAAGATTTAAAGTTAGATTTCCATATACTTTAAGTAATGTCCATTAATTGCACATGAAGTTTTCTGTTTTTCAGTGTTTATCAGTCCAAAATTCCCAAGTTAGTAAGAGTTGCTGTTATAAATATTCTTATAGAGCTGATTTATCTATGCACCATCTGCATGAAAACTGTATAAATAAACACAAACCCTTCAACATCAGTAAGTCTTATGAAAGATCATGTCATAGTATTACAGTTTCAATGAAGGATATGCAACTGAAGAGAATAATCTCTGCAAACACTACAATCAGGAGCCAAAGTCCGTCAGAAAGTATATCCAACATATAAATAAGGAAAATATGGTGAGTAAAAAAACACCAGTGACTTACGTCATACGAAATCTGCACAAAATTACACTGAGGTATAAGTTACAAAGTGAAATATTAAGGTTGACCTATAAAAATGCTGTCAGACGATCTATTTAGTAAGTTATTGTATCTTGCTTAAAAAGCTCTATTTACCATCATATCCTAACGGATCCATGTATTTTAATGACTTGATATCAGCTGAAATAACGGTTTAAAACCCCATCCTTTTACTGGCAGACTGCAGTACTGATGTTTGCTTACCTCTGTCCTGCTGTTTTGCAGCTCCCACAGGCAGCCCGGTTTTACAGCGTAGTATCCTGTAAAACATGAGCAAGTTAGCGTGTGCCACTAGGTAGGTTACTAGCTGGGCCAGTCCTGCCAATGCGGTTGGAAAGACGCACAATTACGCTACCGCTTTACACTGCAAACACTAAGCTCAGGTACGCTGTTTATAATTAGCGAGGCAGTATAGAAAACATTCAGCTGCAGCTTCAGGATTTAGCCAGGGCCACGCACTGCTCTGAATGAAAAGAAAATAATTATATTACAAACGTGCCGGGACAGGTCGTGTTAGCTTTCATTTATTAATCACATCCCTGTCAGTTGACTAATTTGAAGACCAGCCTACTTACACCATAGCCACTGAGAGCTCTCTGCATGCCGTACCGTAGGTAACGTGACCTATCAAAGATAGCTTATCATGGCAGAACCATCACTCTGTAACAACAGAGTATACTATTTATGCAATGAATGTTTCTGTAGTTCCAAAAAAATAAAATAAAGTGAGACATCGTCTTTTTAGTGGATCGAATGCCGTCACTGTCACAACCTGAATTCATGTTACAAATAATTTAACTTCTAAACAATGTTTTTAACCATTAACTTTAGTGTTTGGATTAAGGACTTCTCATAAATAAGGGGCGTAAAATAAACTAGTCTACGATTCGTTTATCTAAATGTGACAGATATAAAATAGCTATTATATATCTATTTCAGTAACATAAATTCCCCTCCTAAATTGGTTGTGGTCCACTGTTTTACTTTTCTGTTATTCTGCCACCAACCTTAGCAAGCCAAAACGCCATTATATGGCCAGGTTTAGCATTAATAGGAGACAATGCACTAAAAGTTAATCAGGCTAAATACAAAAGCTAACCAACAATCAGCAACCGGTTTGTTTTTCATAATTTGTGGCTTGCTAATATAATTTTATGTGCTCACAATCACACAGAGATTCACAAATGGTGCACAGATATGAATCCCTAGCTTAGTAACATCATGTGTGGTAGTACTGTCAGCTAAAATGCTCACCCAAGTAGTAAACAATGCTTGGCTAAGTTGCTAGAAAGTTTTGTCGCATGGTTTATTTTGACAGCATTTGTGAAATTTGTACTTTTTCAAACAAAAAATTCAATTAGCTTTACAAAGAAAAATCAAGCCCAGTAAAAGTAGGTTCTTACCTTTGTAATCATTGATCCAAACCAAGCGTCTCTTGCAGCACATGGCATTGTAAAAGTTGGTCACTCCAGTGACTATAAGGGGTTTTCTGTGCATTTGTGCAGGGGCCATACTTTCATCTAGTTGTATCAACAAAGAAATCTATGTTACCCAAACTACTCTGGTCGGACTGATTAGTTGGACACTATTATTCTTGATATTTTTAGTAAAAGTGACATTTAAGTTGAACTGACTTAAGAAAGTGAGCTGAGGTAGCTAAAACCTAAAATCCTTAATTACAGTGGAAATATTTAAACATGATTCTTCAAACATCACAGAGAGAACAGACTCATTCACAGATTACATGATAGTTACTGAAGCAGTAGATTTAAGTTTGATTGATTTATTTTTCACATTTTGATGTCTTTGTTTTTAAACTGAATACAGATGTCTGTGTCATGTGTAAAGATGATCAATAAAGGCTGATCTCAGTATGAACCTGAGAAAATAGTGAACTGGTACATTTCTATTTTAAATTTCACACATATTGGTGTGTTTGGATGGCGTTGTTCCCTTAGTAAATGAAATCATAATGTAAAAACTGCATGTTATATTTTTGTCTGATATGAAAATTTGTTTGATGATCTGAAACATTTTCGTCTGTCATATATGCAAAAACAAAAAAACATCTGGAGATCCCACACATCCACTGCATGAATCTTTTTAGCTTTTACCATCAGGGCGTCCCTATAAAGTCCTAAAAGAAAACCAGTAACCAAAACTCCATTATTCATACTGCCACAAACCTCTTCAATAAACAGAAAACATTCCTCCTACAGCTACTGTTATCAATACTCATACAAGGAACATTTTGAGGAACATTTTCTCAAAATATTCCACAATTTTTAGACGCTGTTATATGAACATTGGTGAACCTGTGCCCATCTTTACTTCTGAGAGACTCTACCTGCTTAAAATGCTCCTTTTAGACTCAGTCATGTCACTGACCTGTTGCTTATCAGACTGATCGATTGAAAAATGCTACCTACATTTCCAGCCCTTGCCCTGTCCCTACTTTTCTGAGTTGCTTCGATCAAATAAAAAACAAGCTCATATTTTCTCATGAAATGGTGAAATGTCTCAGTTTCAACATCTGATATGTGCGTATGTTCCTTTGGGAATAATATCTGGGTTTATGTGATTTGCAAAAATTGCATTCTGTTTTGATTAACAGTCTACACAGCGCCCCAACTTTTTTGGAATTGGGTCTGTAGTTAGGACATGGTGTGGGCACAAAAATCCTAATTTAAATGGTGTCATTCAAATTTTAACTAATTTTCAGTCATGGTAACAAGCCAATCACAGCAGCTCTGTGAGAGGAGTGTTTGGATTGTAAGCAGGTTGCCACGGTAACAGCAGTATTCTATCAGAACTGTCATGCTATTGGCTGCATTCAAATTTTGAAATCATCATGGAATGTTTCCTGTTCTTTGGAATGTTTGTCACATTCTCTGTCCATTGATGACATCACAGTGTTCTCTCCAAACCTCTAGTCTAAGCCTGCAGAACAGCAGTCACTGTCATTACAGTCCTGTTCCAGACCGTGACACTGTCCAACAGCGCTCTTTTAGTCCAGCTATTACAGCCAGACACTTTGAGATTCTGCTCTACAAGAATCCAAGATTACGTCCAAAAGTTTGAAGGAATCCCAGATTATGGAGACGACCACAAAGAAAAAGGCCAAAAAAGGCCACAACAAACTCAATAAGATTTATGTGGTCCCCGACTGGGAAGAGGACCGCAAACTGAGGAACTGTTTTCCTGCGGGAATGGAAGACGAGGGCTACATCGAGGGGGGCATGGTCTTTGAATTACCAAAAACGTATGTCCCAGAAGCCCCAGAGGTCCAGATCCATATGTCCGAGTTTCCTGCGCTGACCAAGGAGACACTGAAAGAAACTCCAAAACGTCAGCAGAAAGAGGAGAAAGTCCTGGAGGAGCCGTCAGAGACTCCAGCTGGGAAGTCTGCAGAGTCTCTGGAAGAACTTCAGCCAGAGACTCAGACAACCAAACCTGAGGACGAGCCTCAAACAGGGTCTGCACAGACTCATGAAGAGCATCAGTCTGTCGCTGCAACCAGTGAGTCAGCAATCCTGACTACTGGAGACACTGAGCTCAAGAAGAAGAGAAAGAAGAAGAAGAGAGCGATGGTAAGTTAATATGAAGATTTTATTCTGCATTTACTGCCAATCAGTGTCAACAACAACAATGCATCAGCGTTGTTCTTGCTATTGCACTTATTTCTGCATCAGTTCTGTTTATGTAAGATAAGAGGGGAGGTTTTAAATGAGCTTTAGCTGCTGCCTTCACCCTTTCAGTTTCCTTGGAGACAGAAATTTCACTTTGATCTCATAAATTCTTTTATTTGTGGCAAGTCAACTAAAATAATTTTCTCCCATTCAGTCAAAGAAGAAGACGAGGTCTGAAGGCCAGTCTGTTCCACCTCAGCAGAAAGAGGAAGAACCTCAAGACAAGACCGAACCTGTGTCTGAGGAGGTACTGGTTCCTGAACCTGTGTCTGAGGAGGTACTGGTTCCTAAACCTGTGTCTGAGGAGGTACTGGTTCCTGAACCTGTGTCTGAGGAGGTACTGGTTCCTGAACCTGTGTCTGAGGAGGTACTGGTTCCTGAACCTGTGTCTGAGGAGGTACTGGTCGGGGAAGAAGAAAAATCCCCTTTCCTGACCAAGCACCAGGAAGACCAGGAGAAAAAGGATTTCCATTTGGAAGATGAGACGACTCATCTGATGGCCCAGGTCTGCAACGAGAACCACGTCCTGAAGGATGAGCTGAAGCAGACCAAAGAGGAGCTGATAACTAAGAGCCATGAATGGGAAGAAGAAAGATCACGTCTTCTGGCCCAGATCAATGTGGCTGCTTCAATCAAAGAAGACCTCCAAAACAAGACCAAACAACTGGAGGACTCAAGATCTGATTTGGCCCAGGTTTCCAGGGAAACAGAGACCCTAAAGGCAGCTCTCAAACAGGCTCAAGAAGACCTGGCAAAACAGAGCCGCCAGATGGGGGAGGAGAGAGCCGCCCTCAAGTTACAGCACGAGGAGGAGATCTCCAAGTTAAGGGGTTCTCTGGACCAGGCCAAAAGGGACCAGAGAAAACAACGAGACCTGTGGAAGGAGGAAAGGTCCCGCCTCCTCTCTGAACAAAAAGAGACAACAGGCCGTATGGAGGGGGCTGTAGAAGACCTCCAACAGCAGCTCAACAATGTCAAGAGCCAGTGGGAACAAGACAGGTCTAAGTTCCTGGTCTCTGAACTGGAGGAAAGGTCCAGAAGTCAAGCTGCTCAGGAGACGGTGGAGAGCCTAAAACGCCAGTGGGAGGGGGAGAGGTCCTCTCTCCTGGCTGAACATCACCAAGAAACTTTGGAGCTGCAGACGGCTCTCCACCTGGCAAAGGGGGACCAGGAACGTCACAGACAACAGTGGGAGGAGGAAAAATCCGGACTCCTGCTGGAACACAACACCAGAACCTCTAAAATAGAGGAGGAACTGGCCCAGGCCAAGAAAGACCTGGCTGACCAACAACGCCAGTGGGAGGAGGACAGGTCAAGTCTCCTCCAAGAGAGCGTCAGCCTGAAGGCCTCCCTGCAGCAGGCCCAGCAGTTCATGGATCAACAACGGCTGGACTGGGAGAGAGAAAAGGCCTCTCTTGTGGAGTCTGTGGACGCCATCAAGCAGACTCTGATGGAGAAGGAACAACAGAACGCTCAAACATTAGAGCGCCTGATGGACAGACTTGATCAAGTGGAGTCTGAGCTGGAGGAGAGGAAAGAGAAGAAGAGGTCCTGGTGGAAGAGGCTCCTGTGTCTGTAAAGCATACAGTCAGGAGCCTCCACCTCTGACAGCCTCTGACCTCAAACCCTTCTCTCTCTTTAAATACAATAAAAAACAAAAAAAGAAAGTTTCCTGTACAGCCCATGACTGAAATATTTAAACATGATTCTTCAAACATCACAGAGAGAACAGACTCATTCACAGATTACATGATAGTTACTGAAGCAGTAGATTTAAGTTTGATTGATTTATTTTTCACATTTTGATGTCTTTGTTTTTAAACTGAATACAGATGTCTGTGTCATGTGTAAAGATGATCAATAAAGGCTGATCTCAGTATGAACCTGAGTTTAAGTTTGCTTAAAAATATTCAGAACGGTGTGTTTCACAAATGTTGGGATGAAGATGTCAGACCTGGAGCTTTATTCAGCATGGTCCATTCAAAAATATGAATAAAAACAGAACTCTACATGCACAAAAATAGTGAACAGATGATAAAATGTCCACCAAACGAAATGGTACAGGAGGAACGTCTTTAGTTGGCTTTAAGTATAACATTTTCTCTGATAAACCATCCATCCATCATCCATCATCCATCCATCATTCATCCATCCATACATACATACATTTTCTCCACCACTTATCCCGTTTGGGGTCACAGTGGGCTGGAGCCTATCCCAGCTGTCTTTCAGGAAGAAGCAGGGTACAGTCAGGACTGGTTGCCAGTTTAGAGTCACCATTTCACCAAACCAGTGAGACTTTGGTGTTTAGAGAGGGCCAGAGTATCTGTACACATTTCATTTGAGAATAACAAAACCTGCCTTAAATTAAAGCGCTTTAATTGTTCAAGGCAAAAAAGAATGGCTTTGAATACGATGCCAGACGATCCTCAGAGAAACATGCTGCTTTAGAGCTTAGCATCACCGTACCTGAAGTAGTACGGGAACCAGTGACGGTTCACACAACACTGGGGAAGGAAAACATGCAGTAATATCCACCAGGAGGTCAGCAAAATCATGCTGAATTATAAAGTTAATCTGTGATAACAATGTTCATATTTTTACCTGAATAATCACAACTCTTATTAAAGCAACAAAAAATAAATAAATATTTAGGCTACCGTACAATAAAGCCTTTTTCAAAATGTAAACCCCTTTTCTTAAAACAGAATGACCTTTTGTTCGTGATGTAAACAATGTCGACGCATGACAAAAAGGTTTAAAAAATTGGCAAAAAGCTGCTCAAACGAGGAATGAGAGGTAAAAATGGCTTTAAGATGTCAGAAGAAGGGACAAAAATGGGCATGAGGGGCAAAGATGGGAGAAACTGGAGAGAAAAGGGCAAAATGAGTAAAAATAGTAAAAGGCAGCTAGAATGGGCATAAATGGTCATAAAGTAGTAACAGTGGGTGGAAAGCTGCAAAAGGAAGTTGAAGAAACGCCAAAGAGTGGCTAAAACAAGTGAAAGGGGCAAAAATGGGGTAAGTTGGCAAAAAGGGGTTGCAAAAATGGGCAGAAATGCAAATACGGTTAAAAGTAGGCAATAAAAGTGGCAAAAAATAAAAAGCATACATGGGTATAAAGGAAGCAAAAATGGGTGAAAAGTTGCAAACTTTGAAGCAAAAAAGTGGCAGAAAGGGGCAAAAAATAGAAGAAAACTTGAAAGAAATGGGTGAAAAGCAACATAAAGAGGCAAACTCGGACAAAATTTGTCAGGGACACGGTCAAGTCTGTGGGCAGGTCTGGATATAAATAACAGACATCTGCACTTAAAAAACGATACAAAGCTGTTAAAACACCAAAAAGACCATTCTTTCTAGTTTTAAGCCAATCAGGGAGATTTTATGGTGATTTACATTTTTTCCATAGTCTTGAGATCAGAATTCTGGATGGATTGGGGTAAATGTAAAGGATTATTTGGATAATAGTGTTAATAGGATCATAAGAGTTTTCTGTACGTTTAAATTGTTGGGGTCAAATTGAGGCCCGGGCCCACTTGGGGAGGTGGTCCTGGGCACGATTCAAGTGGACTCTGGCACGGTTCGGATGAGATGTGAATGCAACTGTGCCCGGATACGGGACAGAGCGTCGAATCAGCTTTATGACATCATCATTAAAGGTAAACTTCGTTAAACAGCGCGGCAGTTTGTTCACATTTTTCCTCAGTAAAGGGCAGAAATCATCATAATCCAGTCCATAAAGGTCTGCTGTGACTCACCTCACAGATGAACACAGGTTGGAGTCAGTGAGAGGAGATGTAAAGGCAGTAAAAACTCTCCTGTCACCTCAAAAACCGCTGCATCTTTGCAGCGTGATCCCATTTAATCCTCTGAGCTGTAGTAGATGTGCAGATATGAAGAGCGAAGTTGCTGGCATCTTAAAAGTGATTTTAATCATCCATGGCTGCAGGATGGACTTTTTGCCGGGTCAAAACAAAAACAATCTTCTTCTTCTTTCTCCTCCTTTGCAGGCTGTAAACCAGCTACGTGCATACCGCCACCTGCTGTTTCAGACCGAGTAAATACGCAGGTGCGCCTGGGCACGGTTCGATGTTGCTAGTGTGAAAGACTGACTCATTTCACTCAGATAGATCCGCTGTTCTTCCGCCTTCTCTTCTTCTTCTGCTGTTGCTTCTATTGTTTTAACTGAACGGCTGGCAACTGGGCGCGTTACTGCCCCCACGACTACAGTGTGTACTGCAGTTATGAGTCAGTTGTGCCGGTTTCTGAGGTGATTGTGTTCTCACTGCGAAGGAACGGCTACAGGGCTCGAACGGAAGCAAGCCGAGACCACCCTATTTTGGCGATCTCGACCCGCTTGTTTTGTCCCGGATCCGAGTGCGATGGCTGTGTTCACATATGTCCAAACGAACTGGACTTTTGGCGGGGGGGCGCTCACTGTTTCGGAGCAACTGCCCCAAACGAGCCAGGTGTGAATACACCCTAATACATTCTCTGTGATTTAAATTCATATTTCATTAGAATAGTTTGCATTTGATTGTTTTTTTAACTTGATGTTTAATCGACTAATGGTGTAGGTCCATTTGACCTTTGATCCCTGCGCAGGCCTGACAAACACAGAAAGATGAGGCCTTATGCACAGGGCCTCATCACAGCAGTATGTTTGCATGAGTGGGACAACAAAAACCAACAGGAGACTTCTAGAAACCTGCTGGCCCTTACCTTCCACATACCTTCTTCATTCATCATCCTCTATAAAAGTCTCATGCTGTCATCGTCAGGCCCACACTGACACAGTGAGCTCTGTAATGAACTCTACATTTCAGAGCACTAATTACACACCGAGGTGCTCCCTGCAACCCTCAGGATGCTGCACGCCTTCCTGACCAGATGGGATTTTCCCATTCCTGCTCTCCTGCTGCTATTTCAGGTGTTCAGACAAGCTTTAAAATGGAATATCTCCCAGAAGCCATTGCCTCGACTAGATTGTTCATGCACTGTTTACATCCAATTGGAAGTCTTAGATGCATTAAGGTGCATCTTTAAGACCAGGATTGATCACATTTACATTGTTAGAAGTGTGGATCTTCTGTGGCCAATCTAAGCGGAGATTTTAAACAGAAGAGGCAGGAACAAACGTGACCAAACCAGAGCGATGACAGGGAAAAGATCGACTTTCTAACAGGAATAATCCAACACTTCTGGAACATTTCACGTCAAACGCAGGCAGCTCCTTTGGGACAGAGTTTTATTTCACGGTCCTGTACCTGTGCTCAGAGCGCTGCCATCACACTTTCCCTGAACACACCAACGCCAGCACACACCCAGCAGGTTCATTTCACCTCCGGGCTCCACTAAACGCCGTTGTGCACTGTACCGGCTTTGTGTGAACACATTTCGTCGTAATGGGCTTGGTTCAGAGCTGGCAGCATTTCCAGTATGTCCCACTTTTTTCCAGGCCGTGTTGAACCCACAGACGTGACATCATCCAACAGACGGATCCATGTAAACTCACTGACAGCTTCCCTTTTCAGCCACAACATTCAACGCTTTTAACATTACCTGAATTTTGGATTACCTTAGTTTATTTATCTTAAATTAAGCTCTAAACACAAAAGGAAGTATCTGCAGCTCTTCATCCTGTAGAGTCTTTGTAAAAATATAGTTAGGAGTTGTAGGACCCTCTCAGGCTCAGGCAGTGCCTATATAAAGTACTTACCTCCTTGGATGATTCAACCTTTTCTTTCTTAGTTTATAAATCAATCCTGGTCAATAAAATTTGAATTTTTCTTAGCAAAATAAATTTTAAAAACTCTTTAATGTCAAAGTGAAAACAAATTTCTACAAAATAATGTTAACTGAATAAAAATATGTACAGTAAAATAAATGATTGCAATAATATTCACCTCCTCTTAGTCAGTGTTTAGTAGAGTCACCTTTAGCTGCAATCACAGCACTGAGTCTGTGTGGATAGGTCTCTATCAGTCTTGCACATCTGGACAACTTTGCTCCATTATTCTTTGCAAAACTGCTCAAGCTTGTGAGATCGAGTGTGAGGAGCCTGTTTCAAGCTCATCCACAAACTCTCCATTGGACTGAGGTCTGAAGCCACTCCAGAACATTCTCCTTATTGTCTTTAAACCATTTCTGTGCAGCTTTTGCTGAATGCTTCTCTTTCCCCAAATCTTCTCCTAAGCTGTAGTTCTCTTGCAGACTGAATAAGGGAATTCCCTATACTTTGGCACATTCATTTTACCCTCTACTTTTACAAGCCTTCCTGAGACGGCCGATGAGAAGCATCCACACAGCATGATGCTGCCACCACCATGCTCCACAGTGGGGATGGTGTGTTTGTGGTGCAGTGTTTGGCGTCTTGTCTGATGGCATAAAAGCACCGTTTTCGCCTCATCAGGCCAAACAACTTTCTTCCACATGACCATGGAGTCTCCCACAGGCCTGTGGCTTGGATCTCCTTCAGAGTAGTCAGAGGTGTCTTCATGGCCTCTCTCACTAGTCTCCTTTTTGCGAGCTCACTCAGTTTGTGAAGACTGACTGATCTAGGCATGTGCCATATTCCTTCCATTTCCTGTTGGTGGATTTAACTGAATTCTGGGGGATTTTCAGTGACTTGAATGTCTTTTTGTATCCACCCCTGACTTATACTTTTCAACAACCTTTTCTCTGAGTTGCTTGGAGTGTTATTTTGTCTTCATGGAGTAATGGTAGCAGGGAATACCAATGAACCAGTAATTAGACCTTCAATACACAGGTGTCTTTATACCACAATCACATGAGGCACATTCACAGCACTCAGGTGATCCTTATTTCACTAATTGTGAGATTACTAGCACCAATTGACTGGACCTGAATTAGATTCAGGTCACATGAAAGGGGTGAATATTTATGCAGTCTCTTATTTTACATCATATTGTTTTGTTTAACTGGCATTACATTGTAGAAATCAGTTTTCACTTTGACATTAAAGAGGGTTTTATGCCTTTTTTTGTAAAAAAAAGAAAAAAAGCTAAATTATATTGACCATGATCGATGTATAAATTCACTAAAAAAGTAAAACATCTAAGGGGGTGAATACTTTTTATAAGCACTGTTCTTGATGTATTGTGAAGTTTGTCCGATACTTTGCACATTTTTCCAGCTGTCTGGATCGATCTGCTCTACATGGACTGCACAGGTGGAGTATGTGAAAATTGTAGGTAATGTGAAGCCACTCTTATATTCCTATTCAAATAAAGCCAGCCATCACATGCAGCATGCTGGAAATGGAACATGAACATATCTGGACCACAGCTGTAGTAGTTCAATCATTTTAGGCTCTCTTTAAACACGATAGAGTATTTATTTTTTTATACTGAATATCCAAACTAAAGTCGAGATATCAATGTCTTTTGTGCTTCAAAAACTACATATGGAAAGATCAGTTTGAATCAATCTGCATGTCTGAGTCCTGTCTTGAGGATTTTGCAGGTAAGGATCCAAAAAAAGCAAGGTACTATAAAAAAGGTGGCAACAGTCAGACAGCTATGTCATCCCAAGCAGCATTTTCCGTCTTTTATCACAGCGATCAGTCAGATGATTCACAACACTGGAGCTGTTGTTACGAGCCCATCAAAGACGATTGGATCAATTTTCCTCTCAAACACTTTGCCAAAGCAAATTTCCACAGACCACAAATGATCCAGAGCAAAGCTCACCTGGTGTCAGCTGTTTTTATGAGCGTTATTTATACCCAAAGCTTTATTTCCAATGATGCATCCATGGCGATAGTTTTATTTTCCACTGGAAGTACAACTACATCATAAATTTCTTTGTTTTCACTGTAATCTGGTCTCAGTTTCAGATGTGAGAGAGTTCCAGCAGATGATTTGATCTGATATTTGCTCCAGTCTTAAAGGTAGAAACCTGATCATCCTTTTTTCCCTGTATCTCCTCAGTACTCCTCTGCCTTTCTATGACTTACAGTCAAACTCAGCCCTTCCTCCTCCTCTTCCTCCAGCCCTAAAGTTCCTCTGGAGCGTCGACCTCTCAGCCGTGAAAATCATTCCTGTGTTTGGATGCAGCCCTTGTGACTGGAGCTTTTAGCACTGTGAGGCCAGTGAAGCGTTATCGACTGTCCTGCTCGCTCTTAGAGTTCACGGATACTCCGCCAAACACCAGCGGCAAAGTTAGAACTCATCTCCTATTTATGAGAGGGAGACACTGGAGATTCAATGATCCACAAGTTTATGGATCTTTTGGCAGCCAGAGGGTACGAGGAAGTCTGATCGGACACTGATACTTAAAAAAGCTTTCCCTGTATGATTTCTGTCACATATCCTTTGGGTTTTAGGTATATAAATCATAAAAAACAGCAGAACTTGGAAACAGCATCACAGGATAGTCATGGTTTTTATTCTTTTTTACAGATTTTTCTCCATCACGTCATCATAAATGCACATCAAACAGACAATTAATCTATAAATTCATTTTTCCTTCAATGTCTTCAGCCTGATTGGCACCTGATGGACCTGTAAGCATGGGCCCTGCTACTGTGGTCAGTAGGTGTCCCCTAACCCTAACCCTCTGGATGGGGAAGCCTCAAGCTGATGTTCCACAGAACCAAGTGGAGGCATTATCTGGAGTCAGCCCTGGTACCCCCTCCAAACTGAAGGCCAATTCCATAAAAGAAGGATGTCAGAGACAGACGGCAAAGTAGGCGTCCCAGGAAGACAACACCCCAAGAAACCTTACCCTTCCCGAGGAACCGTAGGCTGTCTTCTACAGATTTACAGTCGAGGTTTGCAAACGGATATGGCTGACGGCTTTCTGCCCCAAACAGCCAAAACAGATTACACACAGCCAATCGTTGGTTTAATAGAGCTGCCAAAAGGCCTACCATAGCCACCCCTCACTGTCAGGTCCCTTTGCGCTGGTATCGACAACACGTTGGATCGTAGGGTCAAAGTGTGGAGAGGACACGCAGAACACTAAGCTGATTACTGCTCTGATAAAGAAACATCTTCTGATGGTGTGGGACGGCATCTCCCTCACTGGAAAAAAAAAGGCCTGCAATTGGAGGCAATCTCAATGCAGAGAGATATCGAGATAAAATTTTGCAACCAGTGGCAATCCCATATGTCTGGGACTGAACTCTGTCCTCCAAGATAACAATGCTGGCCCCCATAGAGCGGGGTTTATCAGAGACTACCTCCAGGATTGGGAATGGAGGATGGAATGACCTGCCAGCAGTCCTACCTAGGGATGTTCCGATAACCATTTTTTCCTTCCCGATACGATTCCGATACCAAGGTGTTGGGTATCGGCTGATACAGAGTACTGATCCGATACCAGTGTGAACTTTCTGGACTGACTGTTCAGACTAGCAAATTATGTTCGACCTATATTTGTTGATTATATTTATATTTGACTCAGAACATGGCTCAGCAAATAGAATCTTAATGTCCAGCATCTCTGTGACCCTAAAGTTGTTTTCCTGCTGATTATTGAGTTTTACTCCAAAATATTAAAATAACAATTATACGGGGGGCTGCATCACAGGCTCTATATGTTATGCTCTATCTGGGCAGCATGACGTGATTACAGAACAGCCTCTTACTGGCTGACAGACCCTCACAAAGAGTACACAATATGGCTGTTAGCATTCAAGCTATTGGCTTCAAACGGTCACAATTCGATTAAAATGGACCGGAAATACGTTCAGTGTCGCGTTCACTGGTGTGGATCTAATAAGTAAAGTACCCAAAAGTCACATGAGCTCCAGGCTCGCTGAAAATGCTGCCCACGGGATACATAGGCATCAATAGCATCAATGGGACAACACAACAAGTAGGAGGCAAGGATTTATGTTTCAAAAGTTATTTAACTTTTGATAAACTGTGTCACATCTTGTCATGTCTGGAAGGCATTTTAACGATCATATGCAGAGAGAAACTGTCACACAGACACCATACTTTGCTGCTGTAGTGGGTCCTTTGGTTCTTCTTCACTGCTCTAAAACGGTAGCCCGTGCAAGCAGTGCTTCCCAGTAGCAAAGAAAAACTCATTTCCTGTTAATAGCGCTAACAGTTAGTATAAATGAAGCAAAATATACAGCTAAACCAAACGGTATCGGATCAGTGCATAAACTTGTGTACTGGCTGATACCTATACCTGCATTTTAAGCAGTATCGGATCCATTTCTGATACTGGTATCAGAACAACGCTGGTTGAAGAATGGGATGCCATCCCACAGCAGTGTGTGACCAGGCTGGTGACCAGCGTGAGGAGGAGGAGCCAGGCTGTTGTGGCTGTGTCTGTTAAATGAATCATTTTAAAAATGCCAATGCATCTTGTTCTTCCGACTTCAATCATCCAATCCACCAAACAACATCAAACAGCACGAGTCAATGGTAGAATCAGCTGTTTGGCACTGGCAGAGAAGATTTAACACATTTTTCACAGGTGCAAACCACATACTCAGCTCTGCTGCTCATCCCACAAATGCATGTTCCTTACAAATGTGACACCATCTAAAAGGGAAATAAACAGGCTTTCCAACGGTATAAGATTTATTACCAGGAAGCATTGTTACAACAAAACTGTATGTATGCATGTTAGTCTGAATGAAACAAGACATTTATAAAAACTGGAAAGGTAACTCACCTCAATTAGGTGGTTGGGGGACATCTACTCTTCAGTGTATGCACTTCAATTGGATTGAAATTGCATAGCGTCACATTTTTATGTTTTTATTCCCGTCAACATAAACCGGTTATGTTTATGGCGGTTAACGCAGACGCAGGACCAGGATGTTAAAGTCTTCTTTTGAACATCTAAAAAAATCCACATAAAAGCTGAAAGTGACTGAGTGTTATGGTTTGACCATATCTATGTTTTTCTGTCTCTGTGAGTCAGTGAGCCCCCCTCCACCCCCCCCCCCCCCCATCCCCCCCCGTCCCTGTACAGTAGATAAGAGAGGGCAGTGAGAGGCTCGGGGGTATCCATTACTCACTGGATGCCTATGGAGAGCAGAGAGCAGCACCTGAATCGGGTTTAATGGTGGAAATGGATGCACTGTCTCCCCGCAGAGTAATCCTTTTTATGGCCGACGCTCACCTGTGATATATGGACAGAAGACGGATGCCAACGAGGGCGGCAGAGGGACACGGAGCTGATTGGACGGATTCTTCTGGATGATGTGGAGGCTGAGTGTAGCTTTGAACTCGTGCCACTGTTCAGGGTCAGGCGTGGGGTGATTGAGTGCTGCCGGGCTCCGGGAGGAGAGAAAGAGGATGAGAACTTACTCCCATGAGCCGACTCGGAGTGAACAATCTTAATGGACAAGTTTGTCACAAGACACTCGGACTAGACCTCGGCCATGAAAACATCAGCTGGACTGAATCACTAACTGTACAAGTTGTGTAAAGTTTTTCATGTCAGAGATGAAATTGATCATATTTGTACATTAAAAACATGAAAACTTATTGTAATTTATGTTATTAATATCTAATATCTTTTAATATAAGCCATATACACCCTATGAATCTAGATGAACATCTTATTTAAAATGAGTCTTCTACCTCTAAATCTATTGGTGCATCACTAATCCTTTCAGACGATGTATGAAGTGGTGAAATCTTAAAGCTTAGCATGGACACACTCACAATAAGTATGATGATTTGTGGGTGTGTGTGTGTGTGTGTGGAGGGGGGGTTCAATTAGCGGCCCAGGGGGCCCAGAACCAACCCCCAAGTGGCCCAGCCTGTGGTGATGCCCGAGATGCAGAGGACAGCCTGTTTAGCAAGATTTCATAAATTCCCTCAGTATTTCAGACCATGAATGCAACACTTCACGTAGCCTAGCAACAGTCTACCTACAATGCACTGCGTTGTTTTGAAACATGGCCAGAGATGCTGACAGAAGTAGCCCCAAAATACCGAGTACAAAACATGTCCTTCTCATCCGCTACAACTGTGCAAATTTAGTTTTTATGCACTTTAATATACACCTGGGTAAGATGTGACCAAAATTTGTATTTACAGAATTTCATCTTAATTTTTTTTTTTTCTATTTATTTTATTTTTATTCAAGTGAAATAAACATTTCTACTGCCTCAGGCTATGCTTAAATAAAACTCTGTTGTTGTGTTTTAATGCACTATTTGATGTGCTTTTGTCATGTTAGCAAATTTAAAAAGGAGACTATGAATAAAAAGTGCATATTTTTCATCAAATTGATCTGTATTGGTTCCAAATTTGACTTTATCAGCTGCTTACAGGGCGCAGAACATGTCTGGCCCAAACATGTTCTTGATTTTAAAATTTGGCCCAGTTGTATTTGTAATTGAAAAGCCCTGGCGTAGACTTTGAACCTTAAGAGACTGAGACTTTACAATGAGGACAGAGGAGATGAGTTTGAGAAGATCTGGGATTTCTTAACCATGAAAAATAATGCGTGATGGTCATAAGCCATTTGCATCCAGTGTATTAAAGAAGAGGGACGGAAAGAAAGTAGGACTGGTTTTGCAGTAAACCCAGTCTGGGTGGGCTCACCTGCAAGCCGGTGTTGTCTGTGCTTCCGGCCTTGTTCGCTCTTCAAGTGTTGCCGTGTTGCAGTTCAATTTTAGTTTGGTTGGGTTTTAACAAAAAAAAAATGACCTGAGGAATGGCTACCACATCCAAGGAAGCCCCCCCCAAATGTAGGCTTGTAAAGGGTGGAACAGAAGGCAGATCCACTTTCCCAGGTGGACTGGGATTTATAAAGAGAGAACAGCTTGAAGATGTGTTTTATAAATCAAAATAATTTGGATTGGATTCTCTGCTCTGTTTTATAAATGAGACCCCTGGTCACTTGTTTTTTTCCGGGAAAATGCAGTTCGGTTAAAGTTATTCTCATCTGGAGAAATTTGGTAAAATGTTGGTAAATGTCAGAATAGTTACAAGATTAAAATGCAGACATGCAAGCTCTGAGTAGCAGTGAAATCTGGCCTTCATCCCACCATGATCAAAGTTTCCTGTTGGGTAGAAATCCTCATAAAAGTGGAGCAGGGAGAAAAGTTCAGTCAAAGTAATAAACACAAAGTGAAGCAGGAGGAAGGCTGAAAAAGGTTCAGCTGAAAGGAGCAGAAAGGTTTCCTCAAGGCCATGAATGAAGCCTTCATTCAGCAAACACAGACACAGGGATGATGAATGATGCAGGAGCCAATGTTTCAGAATAAATCTCCAGTTTATGGCCTCAGAGAGGGTCACAACTTCTGCTCATCTTTAGTCCACAAACAGATGAATAAAAGCTCTAAGCTTTTATTTTCACGTATTTTGTTGTTTTGATGATATTGTCTCATAAAGAATTTATAAGAAAGCAATAAGGAGGCCAAGTGAGTGTAAAGACGTCTGCCTCCAAACGTTTTAAATATTGACAGAGCGCTCAGGGATGCAATAAATGAGACAAAGGAAATAAACAATGTGACTGTTAAAGGTCCTCAAATAGTGCATAAAAAGGAGGCTCATATCCAGAGTCAGGCGTTTATATATCTGCTGCATGCATATATACGGAGGGTTTATTTGCATGGTGATGACACATGAACTGTTTAAAAATTAATATGTTTACCACTGAATTACTTTGCATTTTGCATCGTGCTAAGATTAAAAAGCTGATATTAAAGTGCAGCTCAGGGGATGTGATGGTGTTAGGAACAATCTGAAGTGAATGCTTCTCCTCTCACAGCCGCTTTGTTGTTGTTGTGGTTATGACGTGTCGGCGGCCTCCTCTTTCACACAGTGATGGGGGAGTCAGAGCACAGAGGACTCAGCTAGCCAGGCTTTTATTGCTTTATTGCTTCCTCCCAAAGAAAAGGAGCACAAAGGACTGTAGAGCTGACCCTCCCTCCTCCCCTCCGCCCCCTGCAGACCCCCTCCTGCTGGGAAGAACAGGCCCGCGGTGAGCGGGAGGCCTCTCTCTTTTTGAAGGCCGGCCTCTGAATAGTCGTCTGCGGTCATCGTTATCCTCCCAATTAACACTCGTTTGTCTGCAGTGAATTCAATTAGAGGCATATTCATGAGTGACCAGCAGGGGAGGCGTGCGTGTGGGAGGGGGGGGTCAGCGCTCTACACCACATCAGAGCGCTGTAGGTCAGCGCTGGTTCAAACACGACAGACATGCATATGCACGGTCGTTTCTTTCTGTGTGGGAAAACGAAGACCTGAGAGAAGCAGAGGATCACACAAAGTTTATGGTGAATATTTATTAAATAAAGTGTTAAAATGATATGAAAACAAGACAAACTCTGCTGTAATAGAACCCACTTCTCCAAAGATATTACACCAGCCTCACTCTGATTTTACACACCTAGAGATGAAAACTTTAATCTTAACTTAAAAGTCTTGATCATCTTAACTGCATCAAGATGTTATTCCAACTTATTCAAATTGCTTTATTTCAACAGAACATGCCAAAACATAAAACTTCAATTCATAAAATGTAGGAACACCGTGTAAAATGTAAATTAAAAACAGAATGCAAACCTTGTAAGCACAATAGAACATTGAAAAAAATATCAGATGTTGAGACTGAGACATTTTACCCTTTCATGATAAAATATCAGCTCATTCTGAATTTCATGGCAGCAACACATCTCAAAAAAGTAGGGACAGGGCAACAGAAATGTAAGAGGTACTAATGAAGAACAGCTTCTGCAACTGATGAGGTTAATTCAGCAACAGGCCAGTACCATTACTGGGAGTAAAAAAACATTTTAGAGATGTCATGATCCCTGTCTGTTAAGTCTATTTTTGTTCACTTTTATTTTTTGCACATTCATGTCTGTTTTATGTTTTGCATGTTCTAATTTTCCTTTTCTGTTTTAGATTGATTCCGCTCCGCTCACCTCGCCCCGCCCTTCCTCACTGACTCCCGATCCCTCATGTGTCACTCACCTCGTCTCCTCCCACTGCTGCTCTCCGTCCTGCATGCTGCTCCTCACACCTGTCCTGCATCACTGATTAGTCATAGTATAATACTCACCTGCACACTCACCTCCTTGTCAGTCCGTTGTTCTCCTTAGTTCACGTTCCGGCTCTTTAGTTTGCTCTCGTCTTGTCTTTTGTTACGACTCTGCCAGTTTTCCCGACTCTGCTCTTGCCTGATCCCTGCCTGTACCTTTGCTGTGAGTTTTTGGATCTCTGGTTTTTGACTGAATTAAAGATTCTGATTTTTGGCTTCTCCTCAACTGGTCTCCTGAGTGGTGCATTTGGGTCCTGCCTTTATCTGTGTTCTAGTCCATGGTTCATGACAGAACGGACCGACCAGAATGGACCCAGCAGACTCGGATCCAGTTCGCCACGCTCTGAAGATTCAGGGCCCAAGGATCGCGCAGCAGGAAGAACAGATTGCCTCCATGCACACCTTCATGAGGGAGATGACCGCGCGCCAGGAGGCGCTAATCCACGGCCTGAGCTCCCAGCTGAACTCCATTGTCCAAATGGTCCACGCAGACACCCCTCCTGCCGCTCAACCTGAGGACGCTCCTGCCGCGCTTCCTGCCCAAGACACCACGAGCTCTCCAGCTCCGCCGGTTATCTCTACCACGCTGCAGCTCTCCCGTCCAGAAAAATTCTCAGGGGACTCCGGAGATGTGCGAACCTTCCTGACTCAATGTGAACTCCATTTCGAACTCCAGGCCTCCGCGTTCTCCTCCGACAGAGCCAAGGTAGCGTTTATCCTGTCTCACCTCTCTGGACGCGCTGCCGCTTGGGCCACGGCGGAGTGGAGTCGGAGGTCGGTTATCTGCTCATCGGTGACTGCCTTCTCTCAAGCCCTCCAGCAGGTGTTCCAACAGATCCCTCCCGGACGTGAAGCCTCCCACGCTCTCCTCCGGCTGAAGCAAGGGAGACGCCGCGTGGCTGACTTCGCCATAGAGTTCCGCACTCTGGCCGCGGAGAGTGACTGGAACCCTGCGGCTCTCACTGACGCCTTTTTCCAGGGACTCTCGGAGTCCGTCAAGAACGCCATGGTTCCCCTCGACCTACCGGCCGAATTGGACCCTCTCATCGCCCTCGCCATCAGGATCGACCGCCGCCTGTCCGAGCGCGAGAGAGAGAGGGGGCGCTCCAGCCACCGTACATCTCCGCCGCGCAGTTGGAGAAGAGACGCCTCCGACCTTCCCGCACCGGGTCGCCCTCCCTCCTCCGCTCTACTGCCCCCAGGACCCAGCACCGAGGAGCCCATGCAACTGGGTCACACTCGCCTATCCCCGGAGGAGAGGCTCCGCAGACAGAGGGACGGAAGGTGTTTTTACTGCGGTCACTTAGGTCATGCTGTTAGTAATTGTCATGTCAAAGCTACCCGTTACCCTAAGGAGCTCCTACAACCGGTGAGTGAAGTCATCACCTTGAACATTATTAACTATGTCCGACCTCAGGTAGAGCTCTGCACCAACCATGACTGTTTTAAAGTTCCTGCCTTAATAGACTCGGGAGCTGAAGCTAACCTGATCCATTCTCGTCTCACTAGGACCCTAGCTTTGAACCTGTTTAGACTACCTCGTCCTCTGGAGGTGAAGGCCGTAGACGGCTCCCTGCTGGGCAAAATCACTCACCGCTCTCAATCTGTCCAAATCAGGTTCCCAGACTCTCACTCCGAGAGGATCAGTTTTCATGTGCTTCCTGACATGACCCACGACATTATCTTAGGACACCCCTGGTTAGCTCTACACAACCCTCAAATAGATTGGTCCACGGGACAGGTCCAGGGATGGGGAAAGAAATGCAGAGACACCTGTTTCCCTAAGAGGTCTTCGGTAGAGCCTGTTCCCTCAGCTTCAGATCTAATTAATGTTCCTCCATGTTACCACGATTTAGCTGAGGTTTTTAGTAAGCAAAAGGCTACCTCTCTTCCACCTCACCGTGACTATGACTGCCCGATAGATCTGCTACCTGGTTCTTCTCCCCCTCGAGGGAGGTTGTATTCTCTCACTGCCCCTGAACGCACCGCCATGGAGAACTACATTAAAGACTCCCTAGCAGAAGGTATTATCAGGCCTTCCTCTTCTCCAGCAGGTGCAGGATTTTTCTTTGTAGAAAAGAAAGACAAAACTCTTCGCCCCTGCATTGATTACCGAGGTTTAAATAAAATCACTGTAAAAAACCGGTACCCTCTTCCACTCATCTCCACGGCCTTTGAACTCCTTGATGGAGCTAAAATATTTACCAAGCTTGATCTCCGCAATGCTTATCATCTGGTCAGGATCAGGGAAGGAGATGAGTGGAAGACAGCTTTCAACACCCCTACTGGTCATTATGCCCTTTGGCCTAACCAACGCCCCGGCAGTCTTTCAGAACCTGGTAAACGATGTCCTCAGAGAATACCTTGACATCTTTGTATTTGTGTATCTTGACGACATTTTGATCTTCTCTCCCAATGAAGAATCTCACAGACAGCATGTCCGTTTGGTCCTCCAGAGGCTGCTGCAACACCAGCTGTTCATCAAAGCTGAAAAGTGTGAGTTTCACAAACCCAGAGTATCCTTCCTGGGGTTTGTGCTCGCTGAGGGAGAGGTAAGAATGGATCCGGAAAAAGTCACAGCTGTAGCTAATTGGCCTACTCCCAAGTCTCGTAAGGATGTTCAGAGGTTCTTAGGTTTCGCTAACTTTTATCGTAAATTCATTCGTAACTACAGCTCTGTAGCCTCACCCCTGCATGCTCTCACTTCTCCTCACAGGCCATTCGTCTGGAGCCCGGAGTGCCAATCTGCATTCCAGGTACTAAAAGAGCGCTTCACGACAGCCCCTATTCTCACTCTTCCAGACACCAGCCGGCAATTCATTGTGGAGGTGGATGCCTCCGATGTCGGAGTAGGAGCCATACTGTCACAGAAAGATCCCATTGATGGTAAATTTCACCCCTGCGCCTTTCTCTCAAAGAAATTATCCCAAGCTGAACACAATTATGATGTAGGCGATAGAGAACTGCTGGCAGTTAAGTTGGCTCTGGAAGAGTGGAGACATTGGCTGGAGGGAGCGGCTCATCCCTTCCAGGTTTGGACAGATCACAAAAATCTTGAATATTTAAAGACGGCCAAGAGGTTGAATGCTCGGCAGGCCAGGTGGTCGTTATTTTTTGATAGATTTAATTTCACCATAGCTTTTAGACCAGGTTCTAAGAATGTCAAGCCTGACTCCCTTTCCCGCCTTTTTAACTCAACTAACGTTAATTCTGAACCCAAGTCCATGTTACCTCCGTCCTGTTTTGTTTCCACCCTCTCTTGGGATATAGTGTCAGAACCATGGACCAGAACACAGAATTGCAGGACTCAAAAATGCAGACTCTCAGACAGGTTGACGTGAAGCAAAAATCAGATTCTTTAATACAGTCCAAAGTCAAAAACCAGAAGTTCCAAAACTCACAGGCAAAGGTACAAAATAAGCAGCAGGCAGGAGCGGAGTCTAAACGGGCTGGCGTGGTCGAGATCGAGATGAAAACAAAGACGTGAGTAAACTAGAGAGCTGGTACGTGACAAGAAAGGTCAACGGACTAACAAAGGAGGTGGGTGAGCAGGTGAGTATTATACTATGACTAATTAGTGATGCAGGACCGGTGTGAGGAGCAGCGTGCAGGACGGAGAACAGGAGAGGGAGGGGACGAGGTGAGTGACACAAGAGGTAAGGAGAGTCAGAGAGGAAAAGGCGGGGGCGCGGTGCATGAAGCGTGATTGATCTAAAAATAGAAAAGAGAAATTAGAACCAGCAAAAAATGAAACAGACATGAAAGTGCGAAAAAGGTGAAAAATAAACTTAACAGACGAGGATCGTGACAGTGCCCCCCCCTCAAGGGCCGGCTCCCGACGGCCCAGGAACATCAGGATGCGAAGCGTGGAAATCATGGATGAGTGAGGGGTCCATAACGAAGCGGGAGGGAATCCAAGACCGTTCCTCTGGGCCATACCCCTCCCAATCCACGAGATATTGGAGACCCCGGCCCCGACGGCGAGCCGCGAGCCGCTTCCTTACTGTTTAACCGGGGTCACCATCGTTGTTTGGGGGGGGTGGTGGGGGGTTGGCGGTAGGGACCAGAGCGCTGTCCCTGGTGGGCTTCACTTGGCTGACGTGGAAAGCTGGGTGAATACGCATTGTCCTGGGGAGCTTTAATTTCACTGTTACAGGGTTTATGACCTTAGAGATGGGGAATGGACCAACAAACCTGGGTGCGAGCTTACGGCACTGGACACGCAGAGGCAGATGACGAGTTGAGAGCCACACCCTTTGTCCATCCTTGTATTCGGAGCGGGAGCCCTCTTGGTCCGCTGCAACTTTGTATGCGGCAGATCTTTTACGAGGTTCTGCCGTGCTCGCTCCCAGGTTCTCCTGCATCTTCGGACCAGAGTTAATGCAGACGGGACTGTGGATTCAGAGTCTATGGAGGAACAGAGGTGGTTGATAACCATGCACTACATGGAATGGGGAAAACCAGTGGAAGATGTAGGTAGGGTGTTGTGAGCATATTCCAACCAAACTAACTTTTCAGACCATGAGGACGGCTCCTGGGAAGCAAGGCAGCGCAAACCTGTCTCCAGCTCCTGGTTCAGGCGCCGGATTGGCCGTTAGTTTGGGGTGGAACCCTGAAGACAGGCTCACACTGGCTCCCAGGAGACTGCAGAATTCCTTCCAGAAACGAGACGAATTGGGGTCCTCTGTCGGACACAATGTCTGTGGGAAAACCATGGAGTCTGAACACCTTATTTAACATGATCTCGGCCATTTCTTTGGCCGAGGGCAGCTTAGGCAGAGGAATGAAATGTACCATTTTCGAGAAACGGTCAACCACAGTGAGTACTGTGGTGTTACCTGCAGAAGGGGGCAGTCCTGTGACGAAGTCCATGGAGAGGTGTGACCAGGGTCTCTTGGGGATGGGCAACGGTCTAAGTTCCCCCACTGTTCTCTGCTTGGGAGACTTACAGGTAGCACAGATGGTACAGGCGTTGACATACTCAGTGACCTCCCTCTTCATGTTAGGCCACCAGAATCTTTGAGTAATGACAAACAAGGTCTTGAAAATGCCAGGATGACATGAGGTCTTGAGTGTGTGAGCCCAATCTATAACTGCGCCCCTAAGCTCCGGTACAACAAACAATTTCCCCTCGGGGCACTCTGACGGGCTCTCGACCTGATCTAAAGCCTCCCTGACACGGTCAGCTATCTCCCAGGATAGTGTGGCAATGAAACAAGAGGGGGATAACACCGACTTGGGTACAGAATTAATATTAGCAGAGTTAAATAGGCGAGATAATGAGTCAGGCTTGACATTCTTGGAACCAGGTCTAAAAGTAATAGTGAATCTAAACCTGTCAAAAATAGAGACCACCTGGCTTGCCGGGCATTTAACCTCTTGGCCGTCTTAAGATACTCTAGATTTTTATGATCAGTCCAAACTTGGAATGGTTGAGTGGCTCCCTCTAGCCAATGCCTCCACTCTTGCAGAGCCAGTTTAACTGCCAGTAGCTCCCTGTCTCCTACGTCATAATTACGTTCTGCTTGAGACAATTTCTTAGATAGGAAGGCACAAGGATGCAATTTACCATCAGTTGAACTTATCTGGGATAATATGGCTCCAACTCCGACATCAGAGGCATCTACTTCAACAATAAACTGCTGATCTGAGTCTGGAAGAGTGAGGACAGGGGCTGACGTGAAGCGCTCTTTTAAGACCCGGAACGCAGACTGACACTCCGGGCTCCACACGAATGGCCTGTGAGGAGAAGTGAGGGCATGCAGGGGTGAGGCAACGGCACTGTAATTACGGATAAATTTGCGGTAAAAATTAGCAAAACCTAGGAACCTCTGGACGTCCTTACGGGACTTGGGAGTCGGCCAATTGGTTACAGCTGTGATTTTGTCAGGATCCATCCTTACCTCTCCCTCAGCGAACACAAACCCCAGGAAGGACACGGTGGGTTTGTGAAACTCACACTTTTCAGCTTTGACAAACAGCTGATTTTGCAGCAGCCTCTGGAGGACCAGACGGACATGCTGCCTGTGAGATTCTTCATTGGGAGAAAAGATCAGGATGTCATCAAGGTAAACAAAGACAAAGATGTTAAGGTATTCTCTCAATACATCATTGACTAGGTTCTGGAACACTGCGGGGCAGTGGTTAAGCCAAAGGGCATGACAAGATATTCATAGTGACCAGTGGGGGTATTGAATGCAGTCTTCCACTCATCTCCTTCTCTGATTCTGATTAGGTGGTAAGCATTACGGAGGTCTAATTTGGTAAAAACCTTGGCGCCATCTAAGAGCTCAAACGCTGTGGAAATGAGTGGGAGAGGGTACCGGTTCTTTATCGTGATATTGTTCAAACCTCTATAATCAATACAGGGACGAAGGGTCTTGTCCTTCTTGTCCACAAAGAAAAAGCCCGCCCCCGCTGGAGAGGTGGAGGGCCTAATGATTCCTGCGGCGAGGGAGTCCCTGATGTAGTCTTCCATGGCGGTGCGTTCAGGTGCTGTAAGGGAATAGAGTCTTCCCCGAGGAGGGGAAGAGCCCGGCACCAGGTCAATGGCACAGTCATATTCACGGTGAGGAGGGAGAGAGGTTGCCCTGCTTCTACTGAAAACCTCAGCTAAATCATGGTAACAGGGGAACGTTAACGAGATCGGGTCTTGGCTAACTGGTTCAATGACTGTCCTCTTGAAAAAACAGGCATCTTTACACTTCTCCCCATCCCCGGATCTGCCCTGTAACCCAGTCTAATTGGGGGTTGTGTAGCGCTAACCAGGGATGGCCTAGGATCACGTCATGTGACATGCCTCGAAAAACATGGAAACTGATTCTTTCCGTGTGTGAGTCCGGGAATTTTACTTGAACCGTCTGTGTGCGGTGCGTTATCTTGCCCAGCTGGGAACCATCAACGGCTTTCACCTCCAAGGGACGGGGAAGTTTAAACAGTTTCAACGCTAGGATCCTGATGAGACGAGAATGAAGCAGGTTAGCTTCTGCCCCAGAATCAATTAGAGCGGGCACCGAGATACAGTCATGATTAGAAATTACTTGTACTTGGGGCTGGACATGATTAATAGTGTTCACAGTGATGATTTCACTCACCGGCAGTTGTTGTCTCTGGGGGTGTAAGGCGGCCTTAACATGGCACTTACTCACGGCATGACCTAATTGGCCGCAGTAAAAACATCTCCCATCCCTCTGTCGACGGAGCCTCTCCTCCATGGAAAGGCGTGTGTGACCCAACTGCATGGGCTCCTCGGCGGTGGGACCCGGAGGCAGCAGGGCAGAGGGAGGTGGGCGACTCGGGGTAGGGAGGTCAGCGGAGTCTCTCCTCCAACTCCGCGGAGGAGACACTCGGTGGGAGAGACGTCCTCTCTCTCTCTCCCTTTCTGACAGGCGGCGATCAATCTTGATGGCGAGGGCGATGAGTGGATCTAGCTCTGCAGGAAGGTCGATGGAGATCATGGCATTCTTGATGGGCTCCGAGAGCCCCTGGAAAAAGGCATCAGTAAGGGCAGCAGGGTTCCAGTCGCTCTCTGCTGCCAGCGTGCGAAACTCGATGGCGAAGTCCGCCGCGCGGCGTCTCCCCTGCTTCAGCCTGAGGAGAGCGTGTGAAGCTTCTCGCCCTGGGGAGGTCTGTTGGAACACCTGCTGGAGCGCATGTGTGAAGGCGGCCAGGGACGAGCATATTGCCGATCTGCGCGTCCATTCGGCAGTGGCCCAAGCTGCGGCGCGTCCGGAGAGATGGGACAGGATGTAAGCTACCTTGGCTCGGTCCGAGGGGAAGGCAGAGGCCTGAAGCTCGAAATGGAGTTCACACTGGGTCAGGAAGGGTCTAACATCACCGGAATCTCCTGAGAACTTCTCCGGCCGGGAGAGTTGCAGCGCTGAGGGAGCGACAGGTGGAGCCGGCGAGACCTCGACGACCGGAGCAGGTAGCGTGGCAGAATCAGTGGCAGGTGTGATGTTTCTGTGAAGCAGCTGAGTCAGGGAGTTCAGCTGCGCGCTCAGGTCGTGGATCAGCGCCTCCTGGCGCGCGGTCATCTCCTTCACGTAGGGGTGCACGGAGGAGATCTGTTCCTCCTGCTGCGCGATTCTCTGGCCCTGGACCTTCAGAGCGTGACGGAAAGGATCAGAATCTGCTGAGTCCATTCTGGTTAGTCCGTTCTGTCAGAACCATGGACCAGAACACAGAATTGCAGGACTCAAAAATGCAGACTCTCAGACAGGTTGACGTGAAGCAAAAATCAGATTCTTTAATACAGTCCAAAGTCAAAAACCAGAAGTTCCAAAACTCACAGGCAAAGGTACAAAATAAGCAGCAGGCAGGAGCGGAGTCTAAACGGGCTGGCGTGGTCGAGATCGAGATGAAAACAAAGACGTGAGTAAACTAGAGAGCTGGTACGTGACAAGAAAGGTCAACGGACTAACAAAGGAGGTGGGTGAGCAGGTGAGTATTATACTATGACTAATTAGTGATGCAGGACCGGTGTGAGGAGCAGCGTGCAGGACGGAGAACAGGAGAGGGAGGGGACGAGGTGAGTGACACAAGAGGTAAGGAGAGTCAGAGAGGAAAAGGCGGGGGCGCGGTGCATGAAGCGTGATTGATCTAAAAATAGAAAAGAGAAATTAGAACCAGCAAAAAATGAAACAGACATGAAAGTGCGAAAAAGGTGAAAAATAAACTTAACAGACGAGGATCGTGACATATAGTCGACAGGGTTAGAGAGGCCTTAGAGCAGGTAGAGAGCCCCCTAGAGTGCCCTGAAGGGAGATTATTCGTGGTTCCGGAACTTAGAGGTGCCGTCATTGATTGGGCCCACACTCTCAAGACCTCATGTCACCCCGGTATCGCTAAGACTTTATTTGTTATATCCCAAAGATTCTGGTGGCCCAACATGAAGAAGGAGACGTCTGAATATGTCAATGCATGCCCCATTTGTGCCACTTGTAAAGTCTCCAAACAGAAACCCATTGGGGAACTCAGACCCTTACCCGTCCCCAAGAGGCCCTGGTCACACCTTTCCATGGACTTTGTCACGGGACTCCCTCCGTCCGCAGGTAACACCACAGTGCTCACTGTGGTGGACCGTTTTTCTAAGATGGTGCACTTTATTCCTCTGCCAAAACTGCCCTCGGCCAAGGAAATGGCGGAGGTAATGATGTCTCATGTGTTCAGACTTCATGGTTTCCCCACAGACATAGTTTCCGACCGAGGACCTCAGTTTGTTTCCCGTTTTTGGAAGGAGTTCTGCAATCTCCTGGGAGCTAGTGTGAGTCTGTCATCCGGTTTCCACCCTCAAACTAACGGCCAATCAGAGCGCCTCAATCAGGAGCTGGAGACAGGTTTGCGCTGTTTGGCATCTCAGGAGCCCGCTTCATGGTCACAGAAGCTAATCTGGTTGGAATATGCACACAACACATTACCTACATCCTCCACTGGTTTCTCCCCTTTTCATGTGGTGCACGGTTTTCAACCATCTCTGTTCCCCTCCTTAGACTCCGAATCCACAGTCCCGTCCGCATTGACTCTGGTCAGGAGATGCAGGAGGACCTGGGAGCGAGCACGGCAGAATCTTATCAAGTCTTCGACCGTGTACAAGTCTGCGGCCGACCGCAAGAGGGCCCCCGCCCCTAACTACAAGGATGGACAGAAGGTCTGGCTCTCCACTCGGCACCTGCCTCTGCGAGTCCAATGCCGTAAGCTCGCCCCCAGGTTTGTTGGACCTTTTCCCATCTCTAAGATCATCAATCCCGTCACTGTGAAATTAAGGCTCCCCAGGTCAATGCGGATCCACCCAGCCTTTCACGTCAGCCAAATAAAACCCACCAAGGTCAGCGCTCTGGTCCCTCCGGCCAAACCCCCTCCTCCCGCCCGACTCATCGATGGGGACCCAGTGTTCACCGTGAGAAAGCTGCTCGCTGCTCGTCGCCGGGGACGGGGCCTCCAATATCTCGTGGATTGGGAGGGTTATGGCCCAGAGGAACGCTCATGGATCCCCTCCCGCTTCATTATGGACCCCTCCCTCATCCATGACTTCCATGCCTCTCACCCTGATGTTCCTGGGCCGTCAGGAGCCGGCCCTTGAGGGGGGGGCACTGTCATGATCCCTGTCTGTTAAGTCTATTTTTGTTCACTTTTATTTTTTGCACATTCATGTCTGTTTTATGTTTTGCATGTTCTAATTTTCCTTTTCTGTTTTAGATTGATTCCGCTCCGCTCACCTCGCCCCGCCCTTCCTCACTGACTCCCGATCCCTCATGTGTCACACACCTCGTCTCCTCCCACTGCTGCTCTCCGTCCTGCATGCTGCTCCTCACACCTGTCCTGCATCACTGATTAGTCATAGTATAATACTCACCTGCACACTCACCTCCTTGTCAGTCCGTTGTTCTCCTTAGTTCACGTTCCGGCTCTTTAGTTTGCTCTCGTCTTGTCTTTTGTTACGACTCTGCCAGTTTTCCCGACTCTGCTCTTGCCTGATCCCTGCCTGTACCTTTGCTGTGAGTTTTTGGATCTCTGGTTTTTGACTCGGACTGAATTAAAGATTCTGATTTTTGGCTTCTCCTCAACTGGTCTCCTGAGTGGTGCATTTGGGTCCTGCCTTTATCTGTGTTCTAGTCCATGGTTCATGACAAGAGAGGCAGAGTTGCTCAGAAGTAAAGATGGGCAGAGGTTCCCCAGTTGTGGGGCAATTTCAGGACAATGTTCCTCAATGTAAAATTTCAACAACTTTGAATATCCCACCATATAAAGTCTGAAGTTAACCTGACATGCCAGATGGATTTGTTTCGCACATCGATCTGGAAAACCTTCGATATACGGCATTTGGGAAAAGGCAGAGCCTTTGAAAAAAACTTGGAGGGTGATTGGATGAACTCTCTGTTTGTCACATCTTAAGGGCCAATCAGAGCAACAAAACATGTGACGTCATCGCTGCTACCATGGAGTAAACTCTGCAGAGAACTGCAAAGCACGACTTTAGACATCAGTACACGACATTTGTCGCTTTTAAAAAGAAAACAACTCACTGCTGTTATTTGTTCTTCTTTTAACAAAGCAATGTCAAATTTTGACATTGAAACAGGCGAATTAATCTGCTTTGCAAGGTTAGTCCACAATATCGTTAAAAGATTTGGAGAATCTGGGAAAGCCTCTGTGCACAAAGAACAAGTATAGGGGTCATTGTTGGATCCCCATAACCTTTGGGCCCTCAGGTGGCCCCCACATTTAAAACAGGCATTATTCTGAACTGGAAATCACTGCATGGGATCAGGAACACTTCCAGAAATCATTGTCCGTCAACACAGTTGGCCATGACATCCATAAATACAGGTTAAAGCTTTTCTCATGCAAAGAAGAATGCATATGTGAACAGGATCCTCCTTACCAAAGCTCGTCTTAAGTGGACTGAGGCAAAATGGAAAACTGTTCTGTGGTCAGAGGTGGTCATATTTCTGTGCTTGTTATATGTGCACAGTTCAAAGCCTGCATCTCTGATGGTAAAGGGTTGCATTAGAGCAGGGCTGTCCAAACTTTTTCCACCAGGGGCCACACACAGAAATACACACGGATGGTAGGGCCACTTTTATACACTCACCTTAAGGATTTAAATGTTAAGATCTAAAGTAGGTTAAGATTTGCTTTGGGATTGGGTCTGCTTAAATAGGTAGTTAATGGCTGACAAGGCAAATAGCCAATCATTTTAAGGATTTTGGGAAGGCCTTCAGATTTCAGTGGGGCAATGGTCAGTCCTGGAATGCCATTGGCACTGCTGTGTGCTCCCATAATCCATCTGGGTGTTTTAAATCAAGGTGTTATTATTTTGGTTGCCAATATGTTTATCATTTACAGTGTTGTCTCAGTTTAGTAAAAAAATAAAAATAAATTCCTCTTATCAAAAATGTTTGACGAGAAGAATTAGACACATCTAACCAACAACTCAGAAATAAAGCTAACGATACAGTTAAGCACAGGTGTCATTGTCAGGATTAACAAAAATTACACTAGACGTACATTTTTAATCTGAAACGATTTTAAAACTGTGGGAGACCACAGACTTAAGGACAATTTCCAAAGATTTTTCATCTTTAATCCTCTGAACACACACACGAGACGACTCAGCCAGACTGTCAGATCACTGGAGACCGCACACCTGCCGACGTACCTGCCGACTGTCCTGGCGTGTGTTACAAATGCAGCAAAAATGTTGTGTTTATGGTTGTGAGCGGAGCAGTGAAACTACGTATGATCCGTCTGGTGACACTACCCGGTCTGCTCACTCTCATTGGTTGTTGTGGGTACTCTGTCAGTCGCACTACAACCTAGAGTCATAAATATCAAACATGTTTGATATTCTTGCCTAAAATCGGGGTTAAAATCCTGTAGTGTGTGGCCAGCCTTACCTATCTGGAAAGAGTAGGAACATGATCCGATGCAGACAACGTCTCTGTCAGTTCTGGCTTTGACTATTTGAGCAAGATGATGCTAAACTCCGTACCACATCCACCACAACAGCATGGCTTCACGATAGCCAAGTCCTGGCACTGAACTGGCCTACCTCCAGCCCAGACCTTTCAATAATAGAAAACATTTGGAGCATCACAAATGGAAGAAATCAGCAAAGAAGACCCAGGACTGTTGAGCAGTTAGAATCCTACATCAGACAAGAATGGGACCACACTCCTCTCCCAAAACTCCAGAAACTGGTTTCCTCACTTCCAAGACATTTACAGACTGTTTTAAAGAGAAAAGGGGATATTACAAAATAGTAAACATGGCCCTGTCCCTACTTTTTCTGAGATGTCCTGCTGCCACTAATTCCAAACAAACTAATTTTTCCTGCAATAATAAAATGTTGTTTAAGTTCTATTTTGAATGCAGTTTGGTTTTATGAGATTTGCAAATCATTGCCCTGTGTTCTTAGCAACATTTTGCACAGGGTCCCAACGTTTTTGGAATCGGGCTGTAGAAACAAGCTTTCTACAAGACAAGGTTTGTACTTAAAATGAGAATTGAATAAGGACACAGAGTTAGATAATCATCTTTTTATGCCACATCCTTAGGAAGACACTGTGGCTAAAACCAGTGAATATTTCTATTTTTGTTTATGGTTTTTATTTTTTAAATTAATCAGTCAATGGTTGCATTTTTAGTCTGAATGATCCTTTTTTCTTGAGTTAATATTCCTAGTAAAAACATCCCTAAAGTCCAAAGAATTCCCCGTTCTTGGAGCATGAATGTATGAGTAGTATTTTACAGCTGGGTTAGGGTTACGTATCTGTGTCATTGCTGGGATGTATCACTCCTGAATCTCTTAAAAAGGAGGGGCCGTTGTCAAAGTAGTCACCTGCATGAGTCAAAGTTTCAGAGAAGAAACTCCTCCTTGGTGTTTCGTGTCTCCATGAGAAGTGATGTTACCGTCTGCAGAGTAAATCAGCTCTGCAGAGGTACGTTCAGGTTTCAGTCTGCTGTCGCTGTCCTCGCATGCAACGCAGACAGGATGTGTCAACAGATAAAACCAAATGAAACACATCTGTCTGGTAGTCTGAGCCGCCTTCCCCGCGGTCAGCACGAGGACACGCTGATCACTAAAGCAGCTCTGAGTGCAGAGCCCCGAGTCCTCAGGGACAGGACGAGGACATTTTTCAGAGCTGAAGCAGAGGGAGTGAAGGTCTCAGCCCTCTGTGTGTCTGACACAGAGGGCGATGGGAAACCAGATAACATGTCACTGAGGCTGAGCGACTCTGACGCTTTAATTGAGAGGTCTGGGCTGCTGTTGCTCCACATGAGTCATAGAGAGGAGATCAGGTTATGAGTTTCACTTCCTGTCTCAGCTTCAATCTGCTCCTGAGATGGGTTACACGAATTAAAACATGGAGTCAAGTTTTGGCAATTTCCTCACCTTCAACACTTTGTTAACCTTTCTTCTTTGAACGTGACAAGCTCTCGGTAAATTATGTCAGCATGAAAAAACATCTCTCTCAGCTTTGAACAGCCGGATCAAGCCATGAACACACCAACATTTGACTGATCTGGACTGGGCCTGTGCAAAAGAGCAGCTTCAAGCTGACGCTGTGCCCAAGTACCATCTCCACACTGAAGGCCAAGTTCCATAGTACGGCGATGTCCCAAGACATCCCAAGAAGGTCGTTTCCTCACCCTGTCAGCTCTTAGGTACCGTAGGCTGTCCTCTACAGATTTGCAGTCAAGGTTTACAGGACAATATGGCAGATGGCGCTCTAACCAGACAGTCCAGAACAGGCTGCAGACTCCAATCTCCAGTCTCATAGGGCTGCAGGGAGGCCTGCCATGACTGCCCTTCACCATCAGGCCCATTTGTGCTGGTGTTGACAACATGTGCACAGGAACCTGAGCATGTGGAGGAACGTTGTGTTCAGTGATGAGTCCAGATTCTGCCTCGGCTTGTCATCACTGGAGGCAATCTCAATGCAGATATGGAGACGATATTCTACAACCAGTGGCAATCCCATATCTCCACAGTCTGGGACTGAGCTCTATCCTCCAAGATGACAACGCTCGCCCCCACAGAGCGGGGTTTATCACAGACTACCGCCAGAATTTGGGAGTGGAGAGGATGGGATGACCTCAAACCCACTGAAGACTTGTGGGATCAGCTTGGGCGTGCTGTTCATGCCAGAGTGAGGTTGTGAGGTTGTGGTCAGGTTCACATTCGTGTTTTCTAGTGAATGTATTCCTCACCCTTTCATGAGAACAGATCTTTTGTTTTGCCCTTAAACTCTCTGGACAATCAGATGACGCTTTACCTTGGCGGGTTTCATGGCTTCACGTGAAAACAAACAACACATTTTGGTTTTCCGTCACTGTTCTCAGTAAAACCAAACTCGAGGTAGCTGTCGTCATATTTTCTCAGTTTAGCTGGTTTGGGCGGAGCATCACTTCATGAAGTGGACGTGCTTAAATATTTATCCATTGTTGCTGGCTGGACCTGCTGGACCTGCACACCAAAGTGTGCACACCTGCACTGATCAAAGTGACTGATGTGTGGAGAGATAGATTTACATGAGATGTCACAATCATATGTGGGTTTTTATTTGCCTTAAGTGGACTTATATGGGAGTCATTGGTTTAGTATGGTTGTTTTATGGTGCGGTGATCCCTGTATGTATTTATTTGATTTATAATGGGGCTGCATGGTGGAACAGGAGTTAGCGCTGTTGCCTCATAGTAAAAGGTCCCCGGTTTTCCTGGTCAGGGCCTTTCTGTTCTCCCCGTGCATACGTGGGTTTCCTTGGGGTACTCTTCAAGGTTATAATGGTTTTGGATTTTTCATTAGTTTTTATTTTTATTTCGTTTTCACTTTTTATGTTTGATTTCAGTTTAGTTTTCATTAGTTTTGACTGCTGGTTTGTTAATTTAGTTTAGTTTCTATTTTGCAAAAAAGCTTCGTTTTAGTTAAGTTTTTATTAGTTTCAGTGTTAGTTTTAGTTTTTTACGGATAGATGCCGGGGCTGAGAGAGCGTCGTACATTTTTAAAAACATTTTAAAACAGGCCACTCTTCACTTATCATTTATTTATTTAATGATATGTTTGAATACAACTCCAGACATAAAACTACCACTGTGTGACATCTTAACCAATCAGATCAGGCAATTTTACACTCCCTAGACTTGGTTGTAGGTGTCAGTCAGTCTGGTTGTGTCAAAGACTAAAACTAAGGATATTTTGTCTCCATTTTAATTTTCTTTTAGTTAGTTTTATAAGCGCACTATACAGTTTTAGTTAGTTTTCGTGTTTTTGGTAAAGCTTAGTTTTTATTTAGTTTCAGTTAACTTCAATGATTTTTGAATTTTAGTTTTAGTTATTTAGTTAGTTTTAGTTAACTATAATAACCTTCGTACTCTTCCTCTTCCTCACACCCAAAAAGAAAAGGCTCATTAGGTTAATTTTTTGGCTCTAAATTGGCCGTGGGTGTGAGTGTGAGCGTGCCTGGTTGTCTGTCTTTATATGTTAGCCCTATGATTGACTGGAGACCACTCCAGGACGTACCCCGTCTCTAGCCTAATACCAGCTGGGATAGGTCTAAGGGCCCCCCCTCGACCCTGAACGGGATAAGCAGTAAAGAAAATGGATGGATGGATGATTTTTAATGACATGAAATAACTTAACGCCTGTTGTCGTATATTTGATACATACTTTTATAATACCGCTATCTAATCAATATGCTCAATAAATTACTTTAAAAAAACTTATGAATACAATCTGATAAATGATAAAAATGCCCTCAAGTGGATTATCATTTACCAAAAACACCTTATAAATGAAATGAGATACAAAAAATAAATTTGTGAAATTTTATGGAAATTTGTTTTTTTTTTAAATTTTAGTAGAAAGTTAAATGATTATTTCAATTCCAAAAATTTAGAATTTTCCGGCTATTATTTGCGTTTTCAGGCTTTAAGGGGTTAAATAATTTATCTTGAATCATTTTGTGGACCCCCAAGCTGTGGCTCACAGACCCCCAGGGGTCCCCGGGCCCCAGTTTGGGACCCACTGTGTTAAATGACTAAATTGTTAAATTGTCGATAAGTCTTGTTTATTCAGACTTCAATCATCCAATCCACCAAACAAGAGTCGATGCCAGAAGAAGCTGTTTGGCATTGGCAGAAAAGATTTGGCAAATTTTTCATGGGTGCCACCCACATACTCAGCTCTGCTGCTCATCCCACAAATGCATGTTCCTTAAAAATGTGGCATCATTTAAAAGGGAAATAAACAGGCTTTGCAAATCTCTAAGAATTATTGCCAAGAAGCATAACTCCTTGTCAAAGAACTACTTTATTTTAAAAAATCCTTTCTTTTTGTGCTAGTTTAGTTGTTAATTTTTCAGTTTAGTCTTAATAAATCCTCTCTCTTAATGAGGTCAGTATTCGTCTCTTCGCTGTGAGTAGAGAGAGAATAAAGGCCTGCTTGGTGTGTTTGGGCTGCTGCCTAATGCTCTCATTGAGACTGAGGGACGAGCGAGTTCACTTAATGTGACGCTGACTTAAATCATCATGCTTCAGATATTTCTGATGAGATGATGCACTGGTCCACTTAGACAGCTGTGTGATCTGCCTGAACATGTAGCCATGCTTAAGCAGCCCTGATGCACATTCATGTCATTAGCCCTTCAAGTGTTCATAGGAGACCCCGTCGGCCTGCAGCCAGGGCACACAGGCCGCCGCGTCTCCTGAGACCACCTTCATGTGGAGTGACTTCTAGCTCAAGCAGCGACGGGGCGATCCCGTTTAATGGCTCATAATTACTTCAGAAGAGTTTAACCACTGCACTCAATTCAAGCTGAAGTGCTTCGGCCTCTGGTCTCTGGGATACAGAGCAGTGGGAGAGTTTCACTTCTGGGTCCAGTACCATCAAAGTGTCTCCACTGGTTGAAATTATTAGGAAGAGGAGAATTGTGATGCTTTTGTATTATTTTCTCTGCGTTTTTGGCCAAAATAAAGAAGCATGGTCTCTAGAAATGGGATCAGTTTGGCTTCATTTCGCTCATGGCATTAAATATCAAGACTCACATCCAAAAAATGAAATTATTTCACCCAGTGGAATATGACAGCCCACAGTCAGACAGTTTTAAGAGGCTGGAAAGTTTTATATTTCTTCTCTTTTTATGAAAACAAACATTCATCATTCTCAGAGGCAGACCTCCTGTGAAGTGTTTTTCTATCCTATAACCTCTGTATTCTTTTTTTATGCCTCAGCGACGGCCATGGCCAGTGGCCAGAGGCTTAATTTCACAGGTTGTCTGTCCTTTCTCTTAGGCGGGATATCCCATGAACTCTATGAGGGATTTCCCTCAAACTTTGCAGAAACAGTCAGTCTGACTCAAGGTTAATATGATTGAGTTTTGGAGGTCATAGGTCAAAGCTCAAGTTAATTGGGCACCATTTTCATCCCTTGATTAGGAAAGCGATAGTTTACTACACTGAGCTCCAAACTATTATGCAAATTTGATTTTAGTGTCATACACATTCAGTTTTTGTTTTTCAGTTAAACTCATGGATGGTGTTGTGTCTCAGGGCTCTGTGGATCAATAAAATAAACCTCAGACACCTGTGATCATTAGTTTGCCAGGTGAGCCCAATTAAAGGAAAACTGCTTAAGAAGGACGTTCCACATTATTAAGCAGACCACAGGTTTCAGCAATATGGGAAAGAAAAAGGATCTCTGCTGCTGAACAGCATCAAATAGTATAATGCCTTGGACAAGGAATGAAAACATTAGATATTTCATGAAAACTTAGGTGTGATCATTGTACTGTGAAGAAATTTGTGGCTGATTCAGAGCGGGTTCATGCAGATAAAGGCATAATGAGGAAGGTTTCTGCCAGACAAATTCATCAGATTAAGAGAGCAGATGCTAAATGCCATTACAAAGCAGCAAACAGGTATTTGAAGCTGCTGGTGCCTCTGGAGTCCCACAAACTTCAAGATGTAGGATCCTCCAGAGGCTTGCAGTCATGTATAAACCTACTATTCAGCCACCCCTAACCAGTGCTCACAAGCAGAAACGGTTGCAGTGGGCCCAGAAATACATGAAGACTCATTTTCAAACTTCTTTACTGAGGAGAGCTGTGCAACCCTGGATGGTCCAGATGGAGGAGTAGTGGATGGTTGGTGGATGGCCACCATGTCCCAGTAAGGCTATGACATCAGCAAGGAGGGGGTGGGGTCAAGTTTTGAGCTGGTAGGCCCTTTTAGGGCTCCTAAAAGTGTGAAAATGACCTTGACGTAGTAAATAGAGTTTCTGAATGACCACTTTCCTCCATGGTACAAAAAGAAGAACCGTGCCTTCTGTAGCAAAATTTTCTTCATGCATGACAATGCACCATCTCATGCTGTAAAGAATCCCTCCGTGTCATTGGCTGCTATGGGCATAAAAGGAGAGAAACTCATGGTGTGGCCCCCATCCTCCCCTGACCTCAACCCTACTGAGAACCTTTGGAGCATCCTCAAGCTAAAGATCTATGAGGGTGGGAGGCAGTTCACATCAAAACAGCAGCTCTGGGAGGATATTCTGACATCCTGCAAAGAAATTCCAGCAGAAACTCTCCAAAAACTCACAAGTTTAATGGATGCAAGAATAGTGAAGGTGATATCAAAGAAGGGCTCCTATGTTAACATGGAACTGGGCCTGTTAAGATGTTTTTGATTGAAATAGCTTTGATTTTAGTAACTATGACCTGCTAATGCTGCAAATTCAACAAATGACCATTTTCAGTTCTTTACAACCTATAAAATGTTTTGAAACTCTGTTGTGCTTAATAATGTGGAAAAGTGCATTTTGAGTTTTTTTATTTTTGAAAAACTTTGAGTTTATATTTAAGGATCATCGTTAACATATCTTCTAGGTTACACAAAATATAATATGCAAGTATTCAGTATTCATTGGCATGTTTTCTGCTGGATATTTTAAATGTTTATATATTTTTTATTTTCATCTGAAACCGGCCAGTGACCAGCAACAGAAACTCAGACACATACGCTCATGCTGAGTACCGTTTACCTTAGATGTTGGAGCTGGGAATGAAGTTGGCCTCCATTTCTAGGAGTTCATAACCAGGGGTACTGGGGTTGCAAGACTTTCAAGTCTCAGGTCAGAATTCCAGGTTCAGAGCACATTTTTGACACATTTTAAGGCTCATCTGCTTGTTAAAGCCTTACCACAATCTCAAGGATTATCTTAGAACTTCAAACATTTGCTCACTGTGACTAAAGGATGATTCGATTTTAAAGGTCATGGCAGTTGCACCCAGTCATCCTGGCCTTCCCTCAGGATTGGCTGGGCCCATGACAAACCCAGAGAGTGGGTCCTCCCCAGTTGGTATTTATTGATATGAATGCATGTGTGTTGGATCAGCAGAGTGGGCTTTATGGCAGAGTGGTTGAAGCCTCTCCTCAGTGCAAAACACATAAAAGCCCACTTGAAGTTTGCAAAAGTGTGTGAAATCCAGAATTCATGCAGATTGGGCATGAATGTTGTGGGTGTGTGCGGAAGTGGATGGCACACGCTGCTCGGACAGGTGGGAATTTTCATAAATCCAGTGGGAGAGGGCAGGTTGGGATTGAAGAAAGTCCTGCACAGGGCTCTATTGTAATTTAAGAATCCACCAGTAATGTTAGCTTGGATGTCACAAAAAGTTATATTAATTTTTGTCATTAGACTTGATCTGAGTCCCTCTTAATTTTCATTGTCTATCGCCTCTTAACTCAGCACTGCATGCATAACAGATTGTGAACTCCCAGCATTCATTTGATTTGCACAACCATGACTCAGCACCAGAGTAATAAACATCAGAAAAAAGAGCAAGCCAAGCAGTGATTTTACTAACAGGGCTATTCTTCTCTGGTTTACAGCTTTTTTCTAAATGATTACAATGGCATTGGAAGCAAATTTCAAGCATGTTTTCTTGCACGCTAGGAAAATAATTCTTGAACCTTCTCTTTGTATCATACAAATAGACTTGTGGTAAAGCCTGGATGGACTTCTTTGGAGATTTCAGTGGGTTCTTCTGCTCCATATACTTCTCTTGTTTTCCAAAGCTTGGCGAGTAAACTTTCCTCTTTATTTTGGCAAACATTTTTGCTTACTTAAAGTATCATTTCCACCATTATATTGCCTTTTCCTCCTTGTTTTCTTGACTTTTGCAGAGATGCTGTTGGATCCACAGAGTGAAATTTTAGAGTCAAAGACATCCCTGTTGGGGAACTTTAGAAATAAAACCCTGTCAGACACGAACGCACGAACAAGAGCTTAACATTTCCAAAGCTGACACTTGTGGAAAAAATACAGCTTAAGCGTTACCTGATATTCTGCACCCCTGTGTCATAGGTTCCTCCAGATGGACCTTTTTTCCAGAACCTCGTGACCTTTGGAGAGCAGGGACGGCGTGTGATCCCCTGAACGCCCCCAAATGTCAGAGTGGGGGCTTGTTTTTGTTTTTGGACCTGTTTCCTGGTGTTTTGACTGGGTTTGCATGTGGGTCAACACCGAGGTGAGCTCATACTTCAACAGACATGAACTCATCAGTGGGGCTTATTAATGTAAAGAGTGCAGAGAAGTCAAATTTTAAACTGGAAAAAAAGGTAATACTATATATCTTTTCTCCGCTTGGACCACATCTGGTTGTTTTAACAGCACGCTCAGCATTACAGCAGGTTGTGTAACATCTAAAGTATGCTTTTTCTCTGTTTCTCTCCTCATGTCTTTTCTTAAACTTCCTGGCTTTGTTACATGGAGAAACTAGGACTGCCAAGTGGCGTTATATACCTCTACAAAATACAATCATCGGACAGTGAAAGTACGGTGATGGGTAAAGAAGAAGAGCTAAGGCCGTGTTTGACCTTGACCTTGTCCCTCCAAACTGTTTTGTATTATCTTCAGCCAGCATGTCCATGTAGGCCCCATATAGGTCATGTGCAGGCTGCAAATATGGGTCACAAACAGGTTTATCCATGGTAGCCCCAACTCCGACTGCCCATGTGGACTTCTACCTGAGTTTGAGGCCTAAATGGGTCTCTTATAGGTTAAGCCCCCATAGGCAATCACAGGTGGGACCACCATGGAACCTGTGGACAAACCCACTTAGGAGAAATATGCATATAAGCCACATGGGGCCATATAGGCATGCTGGATAGGTCCTGAAGTCAGAGTGGACATTTGTACAAAGTTTGAAAAAAATCCTTCAAAGCATCCTGTAGACATCACTTTCACAAGCAAGCAATGGGCATTAGGTCAAATAATCTTGACCTTTGACCTCCAAAATCTGATATGTTTAACACTGAGTCAGAGTGGACATTTGTGAAAAGTTTTGAAGTAAATTGCTTAAGGGAACTTAAAAAGATTTAGTACAAACCTGGCTTTTACAGTTCCCAACAGTTTTGACTCAACTTGAGGCGATCGACCCCTGTAAGTCTAACATGCCATGGATTTCATTAAGGATCGCCGGTACATAACCTCACTTCAAGTGAAGGAATAAAAAATAATCGTCCCAAAGCCTACTGGAGATCCCCAGCTTAGAAAGCTAAAAGAAACACATCATCTGCAAAAAGTAGAGACAGAATTCTGAGGTTCCTGAACTCCAACCGGCTGTGCCTCACGATCCTGTCCATTAAAGATCCCTGGCACAGGCCAACATGCACCAGGAACGTTTCTGACTCTGTGCTGAGAATGGGGAGGCTGGTGAGGTGCTCCTTTTCATCAAAGGGAGCCAGTTCAGCTGGTTCAGGCACCTGATCAAGATGCCTCTGGGGAGCCTCCCTTTGAAGGTCTTTTGGGCTGGGGGGACTCAGAATGTGCAGGTGGGATATTATATCCTGCCCGTTCTTTGAACGCCTTGGGTACCACACAACAGGAGTTGGAAAGTGTTGGTAGGAAGAAGGATGTCTGGGTTGACTTGCTCGGCCAGCTATCGCTGAGACCTGGTCCTGAATAAGTGGAAGATGGATAGATGGATGAATCTATCAATTCATCCATCCATCCATCAGCTCCGCTTATCTGCGGTCAAGTCACGGTGGCAACAGGCAAAGCAAGTCCCTCTCTCCACACTATAAAAAAGGATTTTTGTGGGTAGTAAATAACATTCATGCCAATAGATTAAATTTTACTTACAGAAAAACAGTAAGTCTACGAACTATATTATAGAGTAAATCTTACATCCATTACTTATTTTTTACCAGTAACAACTGCAACCCAAAATAATTTAATAAAATCTACCCAAACACAACAGGTACACTGAGGCCAGTGTTGGCAGAGAGGGTGTGGGGTGCCATCGTCGTCGTTGTGGAAGGTAGGTGGAATATTAATTATCTAACTGTGTGCCATGGTTGTGAGTGAGATGTGAACTTATTTATTACTCAGAACTATCACAATTTTTGACTGGCAGCAGTTCTTCTAGGAGATATACATATGCAGCTCCCTCGACTGTTGCTCGGACTTGCTAGCTGCAGTGCAAGCTAATATCTAGCCTTGTTAAGAGCAAGCAAGGCGACATGAGAGTTTGTTCTCAGAGCGCTGGTTACTGTAAAGTAGTTAATTTACTCAATTTGGTTTTTAATGTGTGTGTTATACTTAACAACAACCCACATTTAGTCACTAACTCGTGAACTCCTTACTACTGTGTGTAATGTCGGATATTGCCTTTTATGCTCCGCGCTTTTTTTTCTTTTTGTCTTCTTCCCTCGCGTTCTGCCGTTGCTTCAATGAGGCGGACTTCTTCCCCAAGTTGGTCAGAGTTGGCGAAACTTGTCGTTTCTGAGGGAAATAAGACCTGATGCACACGGCTGATATCATCCTGTACAGTTGGAATAAAATGAACAACCCCTTCAGATGAAGGTCTAGTAGTGTGTTTTGGAGACGTGGAACGACGGGGGTCACGCCAAATACACAGGTGCTGTCAGTCTGAGTAGAGAGGAGCTGCGAGGGATAAGGTGTTTATTCAATATATCATCTGATAAAACACCGCAGCGCTCAAGAAGGTAAAGTTTCTGTGTGGTAATGACTAATTGCTGGATAACTTTGGATAAAAGTAGGCTTCAGTTATGCACTGTTATTATTAATTAATACGCCTAAATATGACCCACCACTGTCAATGATAGAATGTACATATATGTATATTGTGTGTGTTCTTTTTTCATTGATGCTCATATATGTTTTCCTTTACTTATTACAGCAAAATCAACACAGCTGAAGATCCATTTGAATGCATTACAAAGGTATGCCAGCTTTCATTAAAGTATAGGCATTAGATATACCCCGTGAACTAAACACTTGACTTCCTTAGTTAAATAGATCTATATACTGTATGTGTTAGCATAGAAATTTAATCACAAGGTGTAAAGCTTTAGAGCAGGTGGTTGCAAACTTTTCACTTAGGGCCACATAGAGATAAATTTAAGATTGAGCAAGCCAGTTTAAAAAAACCTTTACTCTTTTCCTGTTTTGATGTACCAATACTGATGTTTTATATATATATTTTTTCTCCTAAACAAGCTTTTATTACCAGTGAAAAGGTTTTCATTTAACTTCCTTTCAACGGAACATCAACTTTAAAGTCCTAATAAAATACTGGTAGTTAATTAATATTCTGTGGAAAAAAAACATCAAAATTTAACTTCATTTCATGATCTTCTCTAGTTTTAAGTCAAACCAGACATGTTTTGTTGTCAGATCTTATTTTTCCTGAATTCTTGTGTACTTTTATGTCATAGCCTAATATATACATTGTATGTTTGTGAAGTAAGACAAACATATATTAATGTATTACATTTACATTTAGCTATACAATAGCTAAAATGAAAAATCACTGTAATTTCTGTATGTATTAGTTTAATAGAGTATACTTGAGAGGATTTGCCAGTCACTGTTTAAGCCTGAGCCAGATGAAAATTTGCCAGGCCAGTCCCTCATGGTCTACATGTGTTCTTAAAGGGTCACATTTCATAGTAATTATAAATTGGTTGTGGGCAACCTAAAAAATTGACTTATTAAGACACCTCTAAAAGTTTACAGCTAGTATACGTATTGCGGCTAGACTTACACACCGTTACTAACCATATGACTGACATTATGTGTTATTAAACTTAGTTAAGGCCTTTTAGAAAAACAGAATTGTGATAGTCAAGATTTTTTTCTCCTAACTAATTTCTTAGATCAAGGAAGAGTTCTGTGGTATAACTTCAGTTTCCCTGGAAGACATTTATCCTGAAGCTTGATGGGTACACGCCACGTCTTCTGCAGCTGATGCGTGCTAGAGTAGGAGCCGCTGGTACCAGGATGCATCATCCCCTGAACTCTTTAGATGAGGTAATTTTATTAGTGTTTAAATAGCAAAAATAACATTGCAGATAAGAGCAGAGTAACATGAATGCATGTCATTGCAGTCCCAGAGTATTGAAGAAAAGGGATGGGATTGTCAGCTGTCTCACTGAGTACCTTGGAGAACAGAAGGAGGAGCTCTATCAAGACTGTCAGGTATGCCATTAAGAAATGGTAAATGAAAATATTAAATTACTGAAACTGATCACTTGCGTAAAGATTAACTAATAGTATAAGACAGAGCACCTGAGTAACATTTTAGGACATTTATTCAAGATTTTATGTTTGCCTACTGAACCTAACAGCCTGCTTATGTAAAATTAAATGGATCGATCTAGTACACCTACCTACATGTAGCTTATGGTGTCTGTGGGGTCTTTAAAAAAGTATTGATACATCAGTTTGGTGAAAATTAAGGCTTTATATAAAAAAAGTATGAAATGTAATTAAAATTTAGAGCCAGTCTTCCATTTCCATAGGCTATTCACCAAAAAAAGATTCTAGGTTTTAATTTTTACAAGTTTGTTTTTGTGTGTATGGGTTGTACAACAGCATGAGTATGGTTTTAGCAAAAACACAAAACAAAAAGAAATAAAAAACTGTCAAGACAAATATAACTTTGCTGTTTGTAAGATCATACATTCACAGCTTTATAGGCTCAAAATTTCAGTTTTTTTCTCAGAAATTTACAGTTTTATGAAGGGATAAAATTTTTACTTGATAAGCTTATAAACTTATAACTTTGTGTATCTTTTCCCCAAAATTTACAACTTCATAAACTCAAAATTTTCAAATTTATTAGATCACAAATATTTTACGAACTTTAAATTTGAGAATTGAATTGTAAAATTTCATAAACTCAAAAATGTGAACTTAAGTCTCAAAATTTACAAATTCATTTAATTCATAAAGTGCAATCAAGGGCATTTTAGCAAATAAATAGAAGGAAGTTATACATTTTCAAGGAAAAAACTCAATATTTAAAAATGTGTAAAGTCATGCATTTAGGAATGATAAACTGATGTGCAGTTAGACTTTCACAAACTAAGATTGTTCAGTTGTTCTATGTTGTAGCCAGTAGGTATAACGGGGTCACTAGTGTGACCAGTAAGAAACTGAAGATGCAATGGACTTATGGAGAGGGTCTTAAAAGTATAAAATATAACTTCAGATTTTCTGTTAAAAGCACAATGTTAATATATTTGACCTAAAGTTTCTGTTTGTTGTTTCAATGGAGGCTGAAGATGGGGGCTACACAGATGAGACCATGAAGATTCTGGTGACCCACAGTCCCACGGTCAACAAAGATCCAGCAGATGTTGCAATCGTGATTGAGGGAATCATGGTGCTGAATGGATGTGGAGACCTAACTACTTACTGCACGCGTATGTTGATGGGACTGATCTATGCTTTCAGCCTTGAATAGACTGAACTGAAATAAACCTTGGAAGTATTTCAGAAACTTTTTCTGGAGCTTGATGAAACAGAGCTGCTCAAGAAGGTACAAAGCCTAAGAAAATAAGCACCTTGAAAGACCTTTGTCGCAGAATTCACAAAAATACAGACTTGCTGTCTTCATCCCCCAGGACTTTATGAAATCATTTTTTCACATTTGCATTCGTGCAAAATTATGCATTCTGTGAGTTGAGATCATCAAAAGGGTTCCTCAAAAAAGTTGCAAAACCATTTTTGGTAAGCAATGTTTCATAGACTATAAACTATGTCTTGCTTAGTTTTTATCCGGATATTGCTCAAGCAAGGTTGTACTGTTACCCAAGTTTGGTTTACATAGTACATAATTTATTATGTCTTTTCTTGTCCTTTATGTTAAATTTGATGAAAACTGAGTCAAATGAAACATTTGACAAGTTGAATGATGTTTTATTTGTATGGCTAAGGTTTTTGGTTAAAATTCACCTTGATGGAAGAAATAAAAGTTACTTAATTTTGGTTAGTAATTATTAGACAATCCCTCTATAATGTATACACTAGAATAGAGTTGATTGTACTCATTTTTAGTAAGTAATTAATTGTAAAATCTATCTAGAATTTTTAAGTACATTCTACCCAATTTTTTTCCAGTATAATACAGTTACTTTGATTAGGTAATCCTTACTCAAAATACAGGGGTATGATGTACACAATTTTATTGAGTGCAAATTGTTACCTCACTTAAATTGAATAGATTCTATAGGTTTCTTTTATAGTGCAGAAACATTTTCTAGTTCCTCCTGAGGGACTAAACTGGGTCCGTTCAACGTTGAAGGAGATCTTTCTGGATGTCCAAGCTCCTCACTTTATCCCTGAGGCTGAGCCCAGACACCCTCCTGAGGCATCTCATTTTGACCGCTTGAACCTACAATCTCATTCTTTCAGTCTTTACCCAGAGTTCATGACCATAGATGAGGATTGGGACATAGATGGGCCAGTAAATAGAAAGCTTTGCAGGACGGTACAGTGCCTTCGAAACTGCTGATGACTAATCTGCCTGCCAATCTCACAGTCTACTCTACCATCGCTCGTGAACAAGACACCAAGATACTTGAACTCCCTCACTTGGGGCAATAGCTCACTCCCCACCCAGAAGGAGCAAGCCACCTTTTTCCGACAGAGAACCACGGCCTCAGACTAGGAGGTGCTTGTTCTCATACCAGCCACTTCACACTGAGTTTTAAGTACAGTACAGATCTGCCACTGCAGGAAATATAACATGGTGTCTTTTCTTTTCCTCACAAGTCTTTCTATCCTGGAACAACATGAGCTTTATCTTTAACGTCTCTTTTTATTCTCTGTTGTGACAAATAGCTGTGGTAGCTGTGACAGCGAACAGCTGAATAAGACGTTTAGATTGTATGGAATTAAATGCAGGCAGCTGCGAGCTAATCGAGGGGACATAACATTTGGCTTTAATTACGGAAACGTCATGAACGCAGCACATGGACACAATAGAGCTGAGAGAAAACCTTTAGTATGGAGAACAAAGTCAGACGTACATTTGTGACTTAAAATGGAGAAAGCAGCTCTCTTCTCCTCATCTCGTATTTGACCCCTAACTGGAATGTTTGATGAGGTTCATGCATTCACTTCTCTCTGATATATACCTTGCTATGCTTCACTTGTGGCTTTAAAACATACAGGAATATCACATTTTTCATGAATCATTTCACTGAGGAATACTTCACAGGATGTTTTTTTTAAAAGCACCGTGGGAAAGAATGTCTGAGACAGAAATACAGCTCAAATGAAAGATTATGAATGTAGAGGAGTTATTGATATAGTGTGGAGTCAGGTTCTGTGTTCCTTCTCCATCAAAAGAACATCAAACCCTTCATTTTCCACCGTGCCAAAACAACATGACTTGTGTGATAGCAGGCTCTTATGGGAAAGACGTGAAATCATGTGAAGTTAAAGTAATCTGGTCGTGGAATTGCCCTTAAACAGATGCTGTGGATTAAAAGTGGAGCGAGCCACACCCGGCGTGCAGGGCGCAGACTCGTTACATGTGATTGATTAGTGTGTAATTAGTTTGGTCACTGATCACTGGTTTGACAAAAATACGCATCGCATCCTGTGTGCTGCGGACAACACGTCCAAACAGAAGCCTGCAGAGGAGTCGGTAAACTTTCCTCTCCAGACGTGACATTTAGTGAAGCACAGGGGAATTCCCTGTGGTTTCTCTGTTGACGGGTGGAAGTGGGCACGGATCACAGGATGCTAAACAATGACGCTCACTGTTTCCTGACGGTGACGTAATGCTAAGGTAGGAGAGTGGCAGAGAAAAGACGGGCTCTGACTACAGGCTGCAGTACGAAGACAATTAAAGACACAACAAACCCCAAATACAACAGGACTTTAACTTTCAATGTTCGATATTTAAAAACAGTAATATTAGTTGAATATTTTAGGTACATGAGTCTGGATTTGAAACAGAATTAGTAGCACTGGGTACAGGAATAAACTGTGTGAGTTAAAATCAACTCAGTCTGAGTGTACATGTGAGATAATCGAATAAACTCCAGAGTCGAGTTAAAGTAACTCTTTTTTGGGAGTTGATTTTTAACTCTTGTAAACTCTCACTAAAAGTAAAATTAACTCCCATCTTGAGTTTAACTTGTGTGAACTCTTTCTCAGTGTTTAGCAGTTAACACTTTATAGTGTTATATATTTTCATGCACAGAGGTTATCTTTCAGACCACTTTAAAGGGGCTCTACGCAAGATTTAGAAAAACATCAGTGTAGCGACGCCACCGGCCATTAGGCGAACTACAACAACATTGTGTTGCTCGTTTATCAGCTGATACACACGCAGACCAAGGTGATTTACTGGCGTCATGTATACAGAGGAGGTAAGTGAAGTAACACTTTAAAGCTCCACGGACTAAAAATGAAAATGAATAAAGTATATTTGAACCTCAAATGCGGACACGGCACAAAATTAAATATTGGTTCATATGAGGCGATTAAAAAAGGATGATATTTTCGCGACCGTTTCTATGACTGAACAACTTTGCTACTTAGTGCAGCATTGACCAAATTTATTGTCTTTTTACGTGTGTAATGTGTAAAGTGTATTGAATGGGATGTGTTTTAGAGCAGAAGCAACAGGGCTTAGTTCTGATAATGGTGCTTCGACCGTGGATAGCTGACATTATGTGTTGAAGATATTTTACTAACTATCAAAAAATAAACTCAGTAAGTTGAGTCCAGTGCCAGGAAGCAAGAGAAAGATGCAGTATTATCCGGAAAACACAAAATGAGCAACGGGACATTCTCGGTATCTGGATAGCATCTTCATAAGCAAGCTAACGTGATGTAGCATATGGTTTATACAACATAAAACACTAACAACTGGAGTGATGCTTACCTTTTCAGCAGAATCTCTGGATCGGTATCTATCCCGAGCGCTGAGCGTAACTCCCTCCATTTCTCAAATGCTCCACCGATATTTATCCTCGATTCCCCCCCTGTGTCGGTCACACTCTCTTTTAGCTTGACGGGCTTCAGCAGATAAAACTATCTTAGTTTTTTTATGTTTTCGCTGAGTTTGTGTGGGTGTTTGGGCTGAGGTAGTGGGTCATTTACTCACGGAAGCAGCCGTCTCCAATCAACCCGCCGTTGTCAGGTATAAACAGAGCAAGGGGGTGCGCACATTATGTAGTACCGGACTTCACTTCCGTTGAGATTTTGCGGAAAATTCGGCCCGAATTCTTCACATAGAAATGGCTCCGCAGGCTTATAGAGGAAAACAAGGAAGACATAAAGAGCCTCATTCTTCACATCGGGGTAAAGTGCGCACCATTATATACTCAGTGGTATGTTTTAAAGCAAAAATCTTACATGGAGCCCCTTTAAACACCAGTAAATGAAGCTTCACCACGCCCTCAAACCCTGCCAGTCCTCATTGGTCATTGCGGCTAACCTGGCTGGTTCCTGTCAGGATAGAGCAGTGAGGTAGGTAGCTTATCATCCATTGCAAGGAGAAAATCTTTGCCACATGTAAGAAGTGTCTAACTTAATGGACAGTGTAGCTCATGGTGCATAATGCATCATAGTGTGTATAACATCAACAATAATACACCAGAAACATGAGCAAATTAAACCTGGCAGTGATAACTGTACAACAGGCAACATCTTAACAAATCTAAACACACAATGCATGATGGGAAAACTCCAAGATTCCCAGATTTAAAGTGGCAGGGTAGGCGTGGCAACAAAGCTGTTGGGAATGAACTCAGGAACAGAGTTGATCCACTGCTCTCAACATTGTGTGAATGAACTACTTGTTTTTAACACTGAACTGTATAATCACTAAACACTAGCATGAGTCTAAGTCCGTGAATGTGCGTGAAAATCTAACTCTTTCACTCTTTTTTGTTCAACTCCCAATTTTTTTCATTCTGGGAATTTGCTGTGCAGATGGATGTTTCACAAATCAATCTGGTAAACCACTCAAAGACAGCGTTTGGGGAAGGGCAGAGCCTTTGAAAAAAACTCAGAGAGTGATTGGATGAACGTTCTGTCTGTCTTAACGAGCCAATCAGAGCAACAAAACAGGTGACATCGTAGCCACTACCAAGGAGTAAACTCCTTATAGAACTACATAACACGAACCATGGCGACTTTAGGCATGTCAGTACACGACTTTTGTCGTTTTTTAAAAGAAAACAACTCACTGCTGTTCTTTGCACCGGCCTCTTGTCGCTGCTTGCTTAGGTCATGACTCCGCTGCGCCCAATAGCACTGCCCCTCGTGGCTGATTGGTCCTGTGATTTTCTAACCGGGCCCAAACTGTTTGCATGATGGATTCACCAGTGAAATGAGCGAATCCATCTGCTTTGCAAGGTTAGGGTCTCCTAAGAGTTGGACGTGTGAGGAAGACTTCCTAAAGAAGGTGTCCAAGAGACATCCTAATCAGACGGCTGCTCCAACAAACCCCTAGGACATGTATTTCATGCACTCATGCTTTAATCAGAGAGAAAAAATAAAGATTCTTAAATCGTGAATAGATTCTCTGGTTGTCTAAAGGGCTTCTCTCTTGTTAGGAGTTAAAAATAGAAATGTCAATCAGATGTGATTGACTCTGCCCACACAGGCTTCAAATGAGCTATTATTTAAACAATGATTTCCAAAAGTTATAAAATGTTCTCTGAATTTATTGGGTTCTTTATGAGTATATAAACTCCATAATCACAAATGCTTTTCTACAGATGGAAGCCAAATTTCCAGAGGCTTGAAGTTTCTCCATTTTCATCAGGACACCATGTTGAGTAGAATAACTGAGTGATGCTGGAGTGTCAAGTGTACTGCAGGCAGCTGCGTCACAGCTGCTCATGGTTTCCTCTATAAGAGCTGTGGGTTTGGCAGCCACTTCTCCAGAACGGTTACTGCGAGGGGAAGTCAGAGAGAAGCTGACCACCCTTCCCAGGCTGGAGCACGGAGAGCTTTTCTTAAATATTCAGCCTCTGCTCACACGCCCAGGCCGTCCCTCCCCCACGTACATTCACATGAAACCGAGCTGTCGTCACCGGCCCCGGCGTACTTTCCTCGCCGTCCGTCACACACGGCCGGAGGTTAGCCGGTCTGGTCTGAGGGTTCCTGCTGAACCCGGGCGGCAGGTGAGGTCCCGCTGAGCGCTGAAACCCAGGAATCCACCTCCATAAATAACAAGCTGTTTAAATGTACTGGAATAACAAGAACATGTGACCGAGCGGAGTTTTCCACATTCCTCTGCATAAACTGATTCCATATTTGCCATGAACAGGTCGAGCCTTTACTGCCAAACATAAACCAGAGTAATGGCACTCCTTTTTACTATACACTATATCATCCATATAAACATCCTCACAATAAAGCTGTGTATGTGTTTTTCATTGGATTCACTGGGATAAAGTTACAAAAAGGCTTTCCAGGAGTAGATTAAACTGTCAGCATCTATCAAAGACTCCGCTGTGTTCATGTAATGTCTAAACTCAAAGTCACTTTATTAATTCAAGGTACAAAATGACTCAACGAAACCTCTATGTGGCTGTTTAATACGTCTGCAGTGGTCCATCAGAGAGTTCAGAGGTGGGTCTATGAAAATGGGCTTGGGTATTACATGATCTTGACCTTGTAACTCCAAAAGAATGCAGGTTATCCTATATTCAGGGCAGAGATAACATCAACAAGCAAGGGATGAACATGAGGTCCAACAACCTCGACCTTTGACACTGAAAATGTACAGAGTAGACATCTGTGGAAAGTTAGAGGAAAATTTCTCAAAATATTTGGTTTAGTGTTAAAAAGAAAGGGATGAGCATGAGGCACAATATTTGATCCAAGAACTCTAAAATCCAATCATGCAAGCCTTGAACCAGAGTGGACATTTGTGAGAAGAAAACCCTCTTAGGGTTCTTGAGATTTTATGTCCCAGTTCAAGGAGTGAATTTTAAGCTGAGTGATCTCTAACTTTTACTTATGACTTCCACAATCTAGTAACCTGACACGCCTGATGGATTTGTTTCACACACCCATCTGGAAAACTTTCGCTACACAGTGTTTGGTAAAGAGCAGGGCCTTTGAGAAAAAACTGAAGAGAGATAATGATCACAAACTCATGTCGAAGCAGATCAGCAGAAGGGCAAAGACATCTTTCTGTCACAAAAAACTTTCAGTGTTTCCCTCTGTGCTTGTTTTAATAAAGAAATTGTTGTCCAGTTCTGACAAAACTGCAGCCGTGGCTAATTCTGAGCTAATCGCTCCACTAGCAGCCATTTTATACAAACACTCACACAACCAGTAACGCTTTCCCCCATAACTCTTACAAACTCATGCCCAAGCAGGTCGACAGGAAAGCCAAAATATCTTTCACAACATGAAAAGCCTTTATGGGTTGTTTTTATCCATTATTATTTCATACAGAAACATGGTCCAGATCTAGTAAAACAGATGCAATGCTAAAGCTATATCTGAGGTATTTACAGTGGCCATGGCTTTCAGTACAAGTAAACCCCGCCCACAATCAGATTTCAACCTTTTCTGCCCAGTTATTCTACTTTTAAGACATTGGGGTCACTTTCAAACCCTTCCCACAACATTTTTCCCATTTTTGCCAGTTTAACCCATTTCTGACATTTTCTGCCTACTCTGCCTGAGCTTGCCTATTTTTCTTATTTTTTACTTCCAATTTCACCAACTTTTCTGCCCATTTCTGGCATTAACAACTTTGTATGCCCGTTTTTGCCACTTTAACCCTTTTTGCCACTTTTATCTAATTTTTTGCCACTTTTAACCCATTTCTGCTACTTTTGAATCTCATTTCACCGTCTTTTCCACCTTTTTTTTTTTTTTGCCATTTTTAACCTATTTTATTTCTGATTTTAAAAAATGGGATTTACATTTTTGGGACAGTGGATGTCCCTGGTCTCTGGCACATTTATTTTTGGGGTCACAGGCTAAAACATTTGAGAAACCCTGCTTAGGCAGCAGCACCATCTCACAAGTACTGATTTGTCAAAGGTATCTGAACAGTCCAAAGCATATCCAGTTCTATTTCTGAGTCCGAGTGGATGTTGTTGCAAAGTTTGAAGAAAAATCCCTGGAGAAACACCCTGATATTGTTGATATTCAGCAGGAAATCTGGAAGCTCTTATGAGCCTCTTTTACTTTGAATATGAAAAGGTGAACAGCATAACCTAACAAAGGTAACACAAAGAAGCAAAGGTGCAGAGAGTCACATACATGCTTAATGTGAGACTGCACGTGGCTTTACGGCTGAAGTGTGAGAAGATAAAAGAACAGGGTCTAAACCGAGCTCAGGGTTCGTTCTTGGACCTTCTGTTAATAGTTTCCACCTTTGCAGGTCTGAAAGTCTAAGACGACAGGTTCACTTATTTTTCTTTCTGTGTGCATTGTGGAGGAAAAGGCATCTCAAACAAACCTTAGGCCTTCTTTCCAGGCTGAAGTTTGTAAATCTGTCAGTAAAGTATTTCCAAAGTACATTTTGTTTTATGACGGCCACATTTTCTAGAAGGTTAACCTCGCGCTCACTTCCTGTAAAGTCCCCTCTTTAGGTTAACTTAGATTCCACATAACCCAGGAGACCATGCTGAGCACTCCAGGAGCCCCAGAGTCCCATCAGCTCTGTTAGGACAGTTATGTGAACACGCCACAAACTATTACATAAGAATGATTAAAAAGAGATGTTGGGGGAAATACTACAAAAGTAGTCCATTAGCAGATCAGCTTTTTGTTGATGTCATGCTTTCGCATTTACACTGTTTGGTTAAAATGAACTGGAGTCTGTTTGTTAAGTTGTTGTGGAAGCTGTGAGTCAAACCCTGGTGTGGATTAAACAGAGATGGGTTTCTCTCAGCTCCTTTTCAGACCTGAAGATTAACCAAGCTCCATCAGACTTAAAGGAAGTGATGCACTCTTTTGGATCATTCCAGCAACCCTAGCCGGTTGATTAAAACCACAGGCAGACCTGAAGGATCTCCACAAACAATTGAGAAAGAGGGTTTTTGTTTTCTTCCTCTTATCAGGCTGTCTTCAGAGAAATATCACAGTAAACAATGAACAGTGAGTTTACATAGATGTAACCAGGCATCACTCCCAGGTAGGTCATTAAGGGTTTATCTATTTATTTATTATTTTAGCTTTTTTAGTTTTTCTTTTGAAAGCCTGTTTATTTCTCTTTTAAATGGAGCCAAATCTGTAAGAACATGTATTTGGGGGATGAGCAGCAGAGCTGAGTATGTGGGTTGTACCCATGAAAAATTGTCTTAGGGCGCACTCACATCAGGCCATCCTTACCATGCCGTATTCTAACCCCGCTAAAGCCCATCTGACCCCCTCTCCTGTCCCCCGTTTGGCCTGAGCATGGATACGTCACGCACCGACGTCATCACAGGAAGCATCCACCGTTGATGAATTTATACGTGTTGATGACTCAGTACATAAGTATTGTTTGTTATCCTGTGAGCTGCTGTTTGTGGCTTAATCAAGGGAAGAAGCTTTATTTCACAAACCAAATAACCTCTAACAGTCGTTAAAGCCTGACTTTGCAAGAAACTGGTTCAGAAATGTGGACTGGACTGGGATCCATAAAAACGAGGTCATAGTGGAGCTTTGCGAAGTCTGTTAAATTCTTCAGCTCTGATAAAATCTTTGTAACTTGTTGAAATACATTGAGACAAAATATATATTTCTCTCTATCTCCAGCATGCAGCTGCTGCCTGGTGTGCTTTGTGCGCTCTGAAGCGGGTCTTTTTGTTGTTACTTCATGTTACATCACATTCCTGTGTAGGGCTCCTTCATTTTCATCCGTGCCGTACCTAGGCCCATCTCTTCCTTCCGTGCCAGGGTTGTGAAGCGTGCCGTGCCCCAGCATGGAAAGAATACACTCACACTGTTGAAACGTACCGGATTTTAGGCACAAATGGGCCCAGGCACGGTACGGATGGCCTAGCGTGAGTGCGCCCAAAAATTTTGGTGCGTGTTTTGCATGCGCACTTCTCTCTAGAATCTCACACTGAACTTCTCTGGAAAGTTTGCCTACCTTAACCCTAACTGGGAGTTTTATTTTTATTACAAAAAAATTTAGCATGCACTTCTGTTCTGATGGATGACCCACAGACACTGTCTGCAAGGGAAGGGGGCGACTGAGATCCTCAGTCTGCAGCAGGACTGTCCTGGTCTAACGTTTCATGCATAATTGGGCTCCTGGCTGATATGATTTATAGCTGACATGATGTAGCTGTTGGAGGCTGAAGATCCGCCTCAGCTCCACCTCTGTGTCTGTTTCTAGGCTGAGCTTAAAGATAACCGAGACAGCGTTTTCAATATGGCAGCTGCCATGGATTAGACTCAAACACCCTGTTCAGGAACTGTTAATAAAACTGCTCACTATAAACAAAATAAAGTGATATTTATGTGACCAGTTACACTAAAGCAGCATTAAATGTGGGCAAGGAAACCGCTCAAACATGAGACAGAATTATTACATCCACTAAAGAGTGCAAAACCAGTCGTTAAAACCAGATATTGCACTGACATAAGCAGTTATATGAGGAATGCTCTCTAATTCCATCCTAAAGTTGAGTCAACATCTCGGTAATGCAGAACCTCTTTGGTCATGCAGACTATGCATGTTGATGAAGAAAGAGGGGGATAAATCTACTGCATGCACCTCACCCTGCACACGTCCCACAAGAAATACGATTCTCACAAATCTGCGAGAGAAACAATGTGACACACGACTTTAATATCCACTCAGTGACAGCGCATGTGAGGCTGAGCCGAGAGGCGAGCCCCTGAAGCCCGGCTCTCTCTGCCACTGAAACCTTTAGCGGCTATTCTTGTCTCCAGCACCATGTAATTAAGTTCCTGTCGTTCTCTGCTCCCTAACATTGCTTAACATAAACGGAGGCCGAGCTCGTTAATTAGTTCCAGTGTGTGATCACGAGCGCTCAGACGCTGAGATGAACCCACTCCCTCTCCAGTAAAGCTTGGCCGTGGTGCTGGTGGAGAAGGGCGGGCTGTAAATGAAAGTGGAACATCAATCCTGAGGGTGTGATGGGAGGGAGTCCGTGTCACGTTAATAAAGAGAGCAAGTGAAGCCAGTAGTAACGCCGACCCTGACTTCCTCCCATAACTCCCTTCTCTGCTCGTTGAAACTTTTTACTGCAGAGATTTATTGTTTACTGCTTCCCAACACTGTAAGAAATTAAAAAATGTTTGCCTGTTACTCTGTGACTTTATAGTTTCTGTCAACAAAAGGGAAAAGTGAGACGGCCAATCTGGTTAAAAGGGTTTAGCACAACACGTTGTTTCTGTTAGTGCCAGTGCAACTCTAATGTCAAAGTCAGGCGACACTATCAGCCTGATTAGGCAGTGGTAGAGTTTCAGGACCCGACGGCCCAGAAAACTGCCCATAACTGTGAGCAAGGCTGCCCTTGGGGGGGGGGGGGGGGGGCTTCCTGGGGTCCAGCCAAATGGGGGGGCCTATGGAGGTCAGGGAATTTAAAGTCCATTGTAAAGTTAACTTGTAATATCCATATTTAATTTTAACCCTAATAATAACCACTTCAATTAAAGCAACAAAAAGGCAATAATTTTATGTATTAATTTAAGCTGTAGTACAGAACAGCATTTTCAAAATTTAAACCCATTTTCTTAAAACAGAACTACCTTTTTGGGTTGTGTTAACAGAGTGGATGGGCAGATTGAACTAAATAATTGGAAGACTAATGTCAGACTTCATAGTTTGGCCATGATCTGCACAAATGTCAGGAAACCTGAGCATAAAAAAAAGGAACTGAAACGACTTTATGGGAAACATGATCAAATAATTGCAAAAAAAAGAGCAAAATTTGGCAGAAACAAATGGTGAAAAGTGGTTAAAGAGTGGCAAAAATGTGTGGCTAAAGTGCTGGAAATGAGTTAAAACTGGAAAAAGTAAGTTTAAAGAGGCTATTATGAGGTAAGAAGGGCAAAAAGGAGCAGAGTGGGCAGAAAATGTTGAAAAGCAGTTAAAAAGTGGCGATCATGCAGTGGCAATGGGTTACAAGAGGCTAAAATAGGTTTAATGTGGAAAGAAACTTGGCAAAAATGGGTAGAAACAGTGATTAACAAGAAGCATTAATAAAAAAAATCAAATTGGCAGAAATAGGTGGTGAAAAGATCGTGTTAAGAGAGGCGAACAACAGGAAAAATTCAGCAAATATAAGTAATGAAGGGCAGAAAGGGGACAATTGGGCAGTAATGGTAAAAAGTGGATAAAAATGATCAAAAATGGATCATCACTGTTAACAATGGGTGGCCAAGAAGTGACAGTTCGTTGTAAGTAGTAAAAATCGGTTACTAGAGGCAAAAAAAATGGGTTTAATGTGAAACAAATGTGGCAAAAATTGGTGAAACAGTGTTCTAGAAAGTTAAAAAGTGGTATTAATACATATTTTAAAATTAGCAGAAACAAGTAGTGAAAAGTGGTTAAAAAGTGGCAAAAATGTGTGGCTAAAGTGCTGAAAATGAGTTAAAACAGGCAAAAGTAGGTTAAAAGAGGCTATTATGAGTGAAGAGGGGCAAAAAGGAGCAGAGTGGGCAGAAAACGGTGAAAGGTGGTTAAAAGTGGCAACAATGGGTTAGAAATGGCAAAAATATGTTACAAGAGGCAAAAATTTGATTTAATGTGGAAACAAATGTAACAAAATGGATGGAAACAGTGATTAAAGAGTGGCATTAATAAATATTTTAAAATTGGCAGAAACAGGTGGGGAAAAGTGGTTAAAGAGTGGCAAAAAGATGAGATGACATAAGATAAGATAAACCTTTATTGATCATATTTTGGTTTAATGTAGAAGCAATTGTGTCAAAAATGGATGAAAATGGGCTAAAAGTGGCATTGATAAATAAATAGGACATCAGCACCCCAGAGTAGCTTGTCACATTTTTCAGCTCCAAAAAAAAGAGTAACTCTTTGCCAGGATGCTAGCACCAACGCTCCCTGCCTTATGCTTTCCTTATCAGCATAGGAAGAGCAGGAACGTGGACTCTTCTTGCTTGGTATTTTACACGTAGGCTCATGGAAGGGTAGGGGGGTCCCAGAACAGCCGTATCAATGAAAGATATATAACAGCAATCAATGCTAATTAATGACAGCTAATAAAGAAAAATGTGTTTCATGTGTTTCCTGACTGTATAGTCATTGAGGCGTACTCGGTCACTAAGCAAACCTGAACTGACATCATGTTGGTTTACAAACTTTCATACCTCACCTTGTGTATATTAAAGTGGCCCCATCATTCTTTCTGAATGTAGCCCTCAGTAGAAAAAGTTTGTGACTTAATGTTTGCATATGTGACTTAAAGGTCACATATGCAAAATACAACTTTTCAGACTTTTCTCACAAAAATATGTGCCCCCCCCCCCCACTTTGAAAATGTGTGCTGAAACAGGCTGTTCTCTGATTTTCCCCCTTATGATGTCATGTGGGGAGTTTGGGTACCGCCCCTGGGTTCGGTTGGCCCTCCCCACCGGTAGAAAGTTCCACCCTCTTCTCCTCATCCAGCAGAGAGGAGGATCAGTAGAGCCACATCCATTTCCTGAGAGGGGCGGAGTCAGACAGCTCATTAACATTTAAAGACATAGAAACAGCTCGTTCTGAGCAGGCATGTTTTGGGGACCTCTGAGAACAATATAAACGTATCTTTAAGGGGTAAAATATGTGCCCTTTAAGACAAAACTGACACCTAGCTGGTGCAGTAGGGGGAAAGGGGACCAACCACACCCAGTTACATTGCAATCATGCCTGATGTGGAAACTCCTCATACTTACTGTTGCATTAGGATGCATTTTTGTGTTAAGTTTAAATAAGTTCCTACAGGCATCTCTGCTCTCTTTTTGCTGAGGCTGGTGCAGCGACATTTCCTGAGTTGTTTCCATATATGGCATGAATCATCAGTGACGAATCTGTGCTGCGACGTATGGTACAGGTGGAAAGATGAACTTTCCAGGCTTCATCTTCAGATGCAGCTTTTGTGTTATGGATGGCAGCGCTGATTAATGCAGCACAGTGATATATACAGCACTGCAATATGGAGGGCCATATTTATGAAGTCCTTTAATCTCCCTTGACAACAGCCTCACATAAGCCAACGGGCTCATCTCCAGTGGCCACATTAGGCCAACTGTTCTGCTCCCTGCCTTGAATTACTGCTGTCACCTGTCAGAGATTTCACAGGACCGCGCCTCATTTGAGGTCAATTTCTGCCTTTCCCAGCAGATCAGCGGGTCCAGCAGAGAGGCAAGCCGATAAAGTTTGGGATTTTGAAGAGTGCGGATTATAGGATCAAAAGGCAATGGCGCTAATCCCTCCCCGTTATTAAAGATGATAGCGCTATAAATGACAACACATGCAAAAGTTCTCCCAACTCCAAACTCTTGGTTGCGTATGTAAGTACTTAACGGAAACAAGCTCGAGGGATGGGGCCGCCTGCAAGCTGGATTAACCAGGGGAGCTGGGATGTTGATCCTAGAGTTACTCTCTAGTTTCTTCTTTTTTATTTCTCTTTCTCCCTGTGTGGAAGTGCATGCCTGTCTGTGGAACGGAGACAGGAGTAGCAGCGAGGTTGTGGGAGCTCCTGTCTCTTCAGTGTACGCTGCAATTATCTGCAGAAGCTCAGGAAGCTAATTGGAAGAGATGTGGGATAAATCCCAGCCTGGGGGAATTGTGCTAATTTTCCACTTTCAGCTGACCTAATAAGAGGACCATCCACAGCCACTGAATGATGGTGTGCAGAGAGAAAGCCATGCCATTCTCACTCTCTGTTAACATGCATACTTAATGACCCTCACGCTCAGGGATCCAGCTCTGCAGCACAGATTATATTACATCTTGTGGAGCCTTCTTTCACTTATACAGGCGTTCTGCTAATATCTATGTGCACGGGTGTGTTATTTCTGGGAATTGGGCCCAGTACCTCTCCAGCTGACACTGCCCTCATATTACTTTGTCTCATGAACATCCCAAACAGCACGGACACTCGCTTCACGGATTCCTCCAGAGCAGTGAAGTGTGCACAACCACAGCCAGGGCTCCTCTGTGCATATGACAAATCTAATCCTCCTCCTTCCAACTTCTAACAGGGAAGTCTCTATTCAGACACGACCTTAATCACATTAACCCTCTTTTTTCCACTGGGTGCCAGACCTGCAGCTTGAACTCCCTTCCAGGGTTCCTCATGGTTTCTGCAGTGTTGGGTTAAGCCCACAGAGCGCTCGCCCAAGAATTCAAGTCCTGCTGCACCGCCAAGTTTGGAAAACCACGACGTATCCCAGAGCATTTTTATTCAAAATGACCTTTTGTTTGATGGACATATTAAAAAGATAATTATAGTGAGGAGAAAGACTTCCAGTGTAAGCTGACAATCATCATCATAGACTTTGGAAAATCCAGAACCAACCCAAGTCCTCGTATATTTGAAATCAATAAACTGCTGTTACTTAACATGCACCAGTTGTTTGTGGTTTTTCTGGCCGGCTATTGTTGTCCCCAGTAATGAAACTCCTGAGGAGCTATAGACAAGCACAAACACTGGAGTGGCACAGCACTGGCTGCAGCCATGCCTGCATGCATTAATCATTTCCATGATCTGCTTCCAGGTCCAGATGTTTGTCATTTCAACTGTGCCTCATTATAAACAAGTGTAAAGTCAGTCAGAGTTACATTTTATTAAATCAGACAAAACCAGGAGCACAGCATGTGGAACTGCTGTGACGCAGCAGCTCACTGATCAGAATGTATGCAGGTGTGACAAGAGGATCGATATAGTTCATAAGGAAAGTTCAGGAAAGGTAGCTCCTTAAACTCAGGAGACTCACTGTTTGGCCTATTCAAGGTTGATCTGCTGCCCTTTTGCTGCTTGTTTGACATGAAAGTGTGATATAGCAATGTGATCCACGACCAGTAGTCAAGTTTTATTTAAAAACTGACTAAGGCTCTGAGCGTTAGAGCCCCCGTAAAGTGAAACCCAAAACTGTTGTCATAACATACTAGACATGTTTGAATATGGCTGCTGTTAACATGGGAAAACACTGAGATCTAAGTGTGGCTGATTTAGATCATTAAAAACTTTTTCATCTCTTTCCTGGTTTAGTTTAATCTCGGTGGAGCAAACATAGAGACCCATGATGTCATGGGGCGGTATGAGAATTCCCCACCCCCCTAATGCTACAGTAATACAAAAAATCACAGAGCAGTTTACCTTAATACAGTCTGTTGTTTGCTGATGTCACTGCCTTTATTGAAAGTGAACATGACTTGTTTTTTTCCATTAAGAGATAAATATCCCAAATCTATCAGAACAGACAGATTTGTGCCAGAAAACAGTAAATTTAAACCCACAACTTCTTTCTCTGCACTGGCGCAGAGCTGTGCTAGATTGTCTATCACTTGAACAAGGCGCAGCAGGAACAAACATCCCATCGGCTGAAGCTGTGTTTCACATGTCTTTAGTCCTGGATGATTAAAAGAAAGCAGCTGTGGCTTTGTCTCTCTCAAAGCAGCACCAGTTCAATCCCTCCTGAATGTTAGCATCGTGATGCTAAATCTCAGTACAGTATTGGATGATAGTTCTGTTCCTCCCAAGTCTGTCAAGATAAAAACCTCCAGTTCTAATCATCACTGAAGACTTATTTTGAAGAGCAACAACAGGAAATGGATTGTTTTCAGCAGCAACTTAACAACAAAGACATCGCATTAACAGGAGAGACACAACTGTGACCTGTCATACAGCAAACCTAAAATACAACTTTGTGTTTTTTACCACTGTACAGTCTGCTTTGCTCAGTTTGATTAATAGGGAACACAACATTGAAACATAGACATTGACTAGAGAGGGCGTGATGAACTCCAAAGTGTGTGGCCTGGAGGATGTTGTGAGGACAGACGCTGTGGAAACTGCGGGTTAGTTTTTCTTTATCAACTGCAAATTAAATTCAATTGACTCGGACTGGACATTTCTGTGCAAAGTTTGAAGATGATCCCTCAGAGTGTTTTTTAGGGGTAGGGTCTAAGTTGCACTGTTATTAATACAAAAAAAAAGATTCACACAGTTTGACCAGAAGTCTTCCTCTGATGATGGTTTTTGAAAGATAAACAAGAAATACACAAAAAAGAAACACACTGACAGAAAAAGTACTGTGCATATTTATAGGCATGCCAGGGATTTTTCATGGAGCCAATGTCGACACCTGACCTTTTCACCCCTGGTATTATGTCTGGACACCGCCAGCAGTTTGTGGGCCCTTGGGTCATCCACAGAATGACCAGGGGCTCATGACAACCCAATCATGGCTTGGACTGTACCATAGGCCGTGCTTACTTGCCACTTCCACCTCTTACTCCCCCCTGAAGGTATGGACTCTTATTTTTTCAACAGATTATTTCCCCACTGCCCCTTTTCCACAGTATTAGCAGGGGTTAGCGCTGTTGCCTCACAGCAAGAAGGTCCATGGTTCGCTTTGCAGTCAGGGCCTTTCTATGCTGAGGTTGCATGTTCTCCAGTGCATGCGTGGGTTCCCTTTAGGTACTCCAGCTTCTTCCCACCACCAAAGACATGCTCATTAGGCTACTTGGTGACTCTAAATTGGCTGTAGGTGTGAGTGTGTGTGCGCCTGGTTGTTTGTACCCAACCTCTTGCCCAATGACAGATGGGATAGGCTCCAGCCCCATGTGACACCCAATGGGAAAAGCAGAGTAGAAAATGGATGGATAGAAATGGATACATTACTCTCCTCAGTATTGTTAGAGCACTTTCAGATTTTCATCAAACTATGCACAACCATCCACCTTGGCCCTAACTTGAACTGATTTGATATTTGAGGTCAAAGGTCAAGGTCATGGGGCTTGTGCAGCCCTCGCTTGTTCACAGAATATCTAAAAAATGCTTTCAAAGATTTTCTTAAAAGTTTGCAGAAATGTTCCATCTGAATGAAGAATAAACTGGTTTTATATTAGAGATCAAATCTCTCTTTAATCCTAGTGTTCAGCCTGTTATTTCTGACATTTCTGTCAGTCACACGACCTCAAAAAGTGACTAGATTCCATCTTATTGAGCATGATGTGGTCCCAGTTTGATAAGGTGACTGAGGTATCACTAAGCCAGTTTCTGAACCCTCTCAGTCATGCTTTAAAATTGTTCTAGTTTCCTTGCTGTCACATCTGTAGATGTTTTAAACTGGTGAACAAAATGCTGCGTTAACGTTGAGTCACATCCGTCATCACTGAGTTGTAAACTATTGTTGATTTGATGAAATATCATCTGCTTCTGATGAACAACTTAACTCACGATCTTACTCATAACAGCATCCCTTACAGGTCTGACTAAGCAAAAACAGGTTTGACCAGCTTACACACAATGTGAAAACTCGTGCATAACTACAGTTAGCTGGTGAAAGTGTCCAGAGGACTTGACCCAGAGGAGCAGCTTTGAGGAGCCCCCTCCTCCCCACTTCAACCCTAATCCCAGCAGTGTAACCTGGAAAACATGTGATTATAGTTTGACACTCTGACATGGCTTTGGATGGCTCCGATCATGGGATGTGCTGCATGTTTTCAGAGAGAACCTTTGAAGTTTTCCCAGAAATGTGTCTGTTTTGATCATTATGTCCAGAGTCTGGAGCCTCTTTACGGATTACTTTCATAGGTCTACTGTTTGGTTTAAAAGAACAGAGTTAAGGTGGACCACAGCTGATCCTCCATGGCCTCAGGTTCATCATTCATGCAAACTTTGCACTGTTAGAGAGTTTAACATCATGGTTTGAAAAGAGGTTTCGCTGCAAAATCCCATTTACCATTATGTTGAAAGGAAACGAGACTGAGAAAGATTTGTGAGTTTTTAAACCTTCACATATGAATTAAAAACACAGCGTCTTATTCAAAACACAGATGGTAACCCCTTTAAAAATAGGGCTATTAAATCCCTGTATTAAACTCTTTTATGTTTATTAGATTGGTGCTCATTTTCTCCACTGGAGGGCACTAGACACTGTGTAAAGCGGAGCAGGAGGTCAATATCGTGAGGTCGTTATCTTGAGGTTGACATCACTTCCTGTTCTTCAGACCACAGGACGATCAACAGATTGACGCACTGAAGAGCAGTCGGAGCATTCTGGTGTAAAATGCCATAAATAGCTGTAAAACTTGATTAATCCAATCAAAATCATTTTAAGAAGTGAAGGCAAATACTTCCGTCAAGCTATTAATATCTTCACAACTTTGTTAGCCTGTTGTTCATAGCTGCTGTAAAGAGAAACAGACAATGCGTCTTGTTAAGCTCAAAACTATTTAAAATAAAGCAAAGTTAAAGGATCTCCTCCCCGGTGGTTTCTGTGCACTTTACACCATGTTGTGATGCTTAAGAGATCGTAAACATTAATCGTTAGCACGCAATGCTAACAGCTAACGCCATGCTAATTGCTATGCAATGCCAATTTCAAGTAAAGATACTGACTGCTAATGTGGGATGCTAACCGCTAACACAGGATGCTAATCTACAGTGTCTATGTTGAATTAGTTGCTTTGCCACTATGGTGAAGCTAACACAGGCTAATCGTCAAGCTAACTGCTAATTCTGGGCAGCTCAGACAGTGCAGAGGCCTTAAAGGGCATTCCACCTATTTTTGTTACATAAATGGACTTTATTTTGGTGCTATTAGCACACTTTAATGGTTTTATGTGCACTGAAGATGTGATTTTGATGATTTATTTTGTTTTAACAACTCAACTGTGAAGCTAATCTGAAGCAATCACTGCATTTGTTTCATGTTTTATGATTTTGTACAAAAAAAGGTAGATATTTAATTCATTTGTTTAAAAATACTTTAACATATGATAAATCATGTTGAGTGATTCATGCTTTTGTTGTTGCACACTAATTACTTAGCTGTTCATGTTGTGCTATTTTAATATAGCCTATATATTTTTGATTATAGTCTTACACAAGAAAATACAGTGAATTTATAAAAGGCATTAATGAGGTCTCATGTTGAGAAGAGAAATAGAACAAGATCACTTAAAGGACTGGAGAATCATCAAACAACTTGTACAGAAAATTATCATCTTATTTCTAAGACATTGTTTAGTGAAATACCCCTTATTATCAGAGGATTGCTACAATATTACAAGGAATTACTTGATAATTGACACATTATTATTCTTAGGTAATTCTTTCCTTAAGTTTAGCAAGTTATTACTTGTTAAAATGCCAAATTATAACTAGATAATTACACCTTAATTCAGGGAATTACTCAGAAATTACTGAAGTTATTACACTTATTATTCTTAAGTTACTCTGTAGCTTGGGCCCACTTTAACTAAGTGCCACCCAAATCTTATAACAAGGGATGACCACAGGGTTGGAGCCGATGTTTTAAACATCCAGGGCTAAGCCCAAACGAAAGAAGGTATCTTTTGCTTATCGGGCAGTTGTATGCACTATTTTTACACATTTATAAACAGAAATTTAAAAATGCCAACAAATCAACACATCATTTAGGCAAAAATGAAGAAAAAATAGGTGTTTACATAAGTTTCTTCTCAATCCAACTGTGCAAAAAAACAAAAAACAAAAAACAAAACAAAACAAAACAAAAAAAAAAGACATTGTCATTCTAAAATCCTGATACATCAGGCCTCTCAAAAATGTCTGATATTTATTTTTTATGTTACATATATAGGTGGGGTAGAAATTTTGTGTAAAGGTTAACAAAACCTGCAACTTCTTTTTTAAAGAAAGAATACTTAGAGCAGATATGGAGTTACAAATACTGATTTATTCAGAAAATTGTAAAAAAAAAAAAAAAAAAAATTAGAGAAATGTTAAAAGTACTTTTGATACTGCACAAGTTTTTCAAAAAGATATGAAATTTTATGAATATTATCAAGTTTGGCTTTAAGAGTTTAATTTCCATGTAATCATGAAGACCCAATTTTTTAAATCACTTTTTTGAATTTATCCATCATAAAATTTACAAGCAACATACTTTTACCCATCCTAAAAGACTCTGGGCTTCTGGGAAAACATTCGGGGCTTAAGCCCCCTAAGCCACCCCCTCGCTCCGCCTATGGATGAAGACATTAAGGAAAACTTGGACTTTTTTCCTCCATATCAGCCCACTCATTCATCCTGTCCTGGTTAATCCAGTCCAGTCAGTTCCTCCTTTAATCAGAGTGAACATCTGCAGAAGAACGTGATTCCTGGAGATGCATGGAGAGTTGTCGTGATGGTTGGATGTCTGAAGGCCTCTGAGGTAAGATCCTTTTATTCAGACCAAAATGATCACATGACAGAAATGATTCAAACTCTGGCGTTTGTGATCTGTGACACCTCAAAAAGACATTTTCCTCAGTTGTTTGAAAACGGACATGTTGAAAATGTCTTCAGCTCTGGTGATGGTTAGATAGTCTTAAACGTGTACTCTTCTATCACAACAGGCCCCACAGTTCACCTCCATGTTTCCTCAGACTTCTTGAACGCTTTGGAGCAGAATTACTGAATTTTAGAATAATCAAAAGGAACGAGAGAGCCCAGAAACACCCTCCAACAGATGCAAGCAATGACACGCAAAGTCTTTCCAGAGGCCTGCTCATAATGCCTTTTAATGGTCTTGTTTAACAAGCAAGGGAAGTGGTTTCCCCCCATTACCCACAAACCCCCAAATCTTCCCCAGCAAAAGACAGGGATATCCCAGAGTTCAATGGGAGCAGCATCAATCTTTTGGTCCCTAAAGACATGTGCTTATTCAATAGAGGGGGATCAGGCGAGATCTGGACCGTGTCAGAGCTCACTAAACACGCATCTCACGGCTTTTGCCAAACCGCTCGCACTGAAGTCACCACAACAATCATCTGTAATTGATGTTTTCTCGAGAGCAGTCCCAACGCCGCTGAATAAATTCATCAAATCATCTCCACGCTGTGTGGATCACCACAGAGAGACTTCAAACGCTCCGTTGGCGGTATTCCCAAACTGATATCTGGATGTGCTCCGCAGTGACACAGCACAATTTACCTCATGAGCAACAGAAGGTCTGATACAGCTGAACACAGTTTCTAAGGCACCAACCGTGGGATCTTTGTGCTGATAAGATTTCTACAATGATTTAGACATGTTTTATGGAAGTGAAGCACAGAGTTGGTGTTTATGGGAATGATTGTCCACAGCGTTCTCATACTAGATCCGACACATTTGTAAATGCCCAGCAGGAATCCTTACATTGGTGCTTTTTTGGGCCTTTGTTTTTTTTGTTTCAGTTACTGTATGTATAAAGTTGGCAACTGTCCTGCACTAGCTGGGACGTCCTGTACTTCTCTGTAATCACTAGATGAAACTTAAGTCTCAGACTTAGTCTTTAGATTAAACGCCTTTTAGTTTTAGTCACATTTTAGTCTTTTTACTCTTTAGTCTAGATTTAGTCCTCGTATTCTAGTCCTTACTTTTGGTCCAAATATTTATTCTCTTGCCTGAATCTGGTACCAAACATCATATGGCCCTTTTCCACTGGCCCGTCTTAGCCCTACTTGACTTGACTTGACTCGACTCTACTCAGTTTGTGCTGCGTTTCCACGGGCGCGGTACCTCGTAGCAGATACTAATTTTTAGTACCTGCTCTGCTCTGGTTCCAAGCGAGCTGAGCCGATACTAAAAGGTGACGTTGACCGACTGCCGGCCACTGATTGGTCAGAGAATGTCGTCACCGAAGAGTCATGAGCGGGACGCCCGACACAGGAATCAAACCCGCCACTTTTAAAAAAGGACAACAGGTACTAGGGCTGGTGGAAAAGGTACCCAAACCGAGTAGAGCCGAGTCGAGCCGAGTAGGGCTGGAACTGTGTAGTGGAAAAGGGCCAGAAGTGTGTTTTGTGCACCCTGCCAGAGCTAGGGTTCCTGCTTTCAACAGCTGAGAGGCAGAGCTGCTACAGATGTTTTGCATTTTGACAGATTTGACTGATTTTGGAAGTCAGACGAATACTAAATTAGATTTTAGTCTATAGTTTTAGTCATCTAAGGTCTATTTTTGGCTTTTTGTCTGTACATTTCCATTGCACTTATTTGCAATTTTTTGCCACCTTTAATCCATTTTCACTGCTTTAAGCCCACTTTTGCCATCTCTTTTTGCCCATTTTGACTACTTCTATTCTATTTGGCCACCAGTTTTTTGCCTCTTTTTTCCTGCTTTTTGCTATTTACAATTTTTTTTCCCTTTTTTGCCTGTTTTCGCCCATTTAAGCCGCATTTTGCCATTAAATGCCACTGTTTTCAGCATTTGTCCCACTCTTTGCTGCTTTTTGGCATTTTTCCCCGAATTTTTGCCCATTTCAGTCACTTTTACACTCATTTTTTGCCATGTTTTTGCTGTTTTTTGGCCATTTTTTGCCACCTGTAACTAATTTTTTGGAACTTCTCACCCATTTTTGCCACCTACTGCCCTATTCTGCCACTTTTCTCCCTTTTTTTCCACTTTTTACCCACTTTTTTTGCCATTTCATGCCTACTTTGCCACATTTCGCCCCTTGTTGCCACTGTTTGACCTTTATTTGCCACCTTGAACTTATTTCTATAGCCACTTTAATCAGTTTTGGCCACTTACATTGTGGCTCTTGCAAAAGCATTTTTCAACAGGTTGGGTCTTTGGTTGAGCAGGGTTGAGTGATGCTGGTCTAAGGTGTAATTTCTCTTTGTAGGGATGCTTTTGGAAGAGTTTCAATGATAAGAAAATGATGAAGTTTTAGTAAAGCTGCTGATCAGACACACATTCTCCCTGACAGGGACGTAGCTAGGGATTTTAAGCCCCAGAAAGGATATCACACAGGCCCCCCCTTAACTGGCTAGCCAAGCAACAAATGTTGCGTCATTTTTACAAATATATGCAGTTAAATGAATTTTTGAATCACAATTCACAATTTACGAATGCATTATTTTGCAGTGCTGGACTACACCATCTGGACATTTTTGAGGGAGGAGCAGAGGCCCCCTAGTATTTCATTTCACTCTATTTGATACAAATTTCAGTCTGTTGACCAACTGCTTTTGATTCAATAATGACACGAAGTACATCATCACACCCACACAGCTGTAGCGCTGAGCTCTGACCTCCTGCTTGTTCTAAGGTACCAGTTATTTGACATTTTTAGGCCCTTTGGTCCCACTCTGTGATTTTGCGTGGTCTTCTGCTTTATGGCTGAGTTGCTGTTGTTCCTAAACTCTTCCACATTCTGATAATATCGTTTGCTGCTGACTGTGGAATATCCAGCTGGGAGGAAATTTTACTATCTTATTGTAAAGGTGGCATCGTCACAGTACCACACTTAAAGTTAGTGAGCTCCATAGAGCGACACATTCAGATCAAAAACGTTGACTAAACGGCTAAGTGCTTGAATTTACACAGATCTAATTGACATAGCTGAACTCAGAAACGAACAGGTGGGACCGAATACTTTTGTTCATATAGTGTATGTTTTTTTCTTGTGAACACAGAAAACACAACCTCATCTAAAGGCATTTAAAGTGAGTCTCAGCATCTTGTATGCATCAGCAAAACCAATTATTCAAGTCTTTTTATTCTCCATATTTGCTCAAACTTGTGGCATATTTTTACAACTTACTTCTGTTAAAACAATAAATAAAATCTGAATCAGTGATTATATAAAATAATCTCTGGGAGCTGACAGGACTTTATCTCAGAGGCTCTGGTTGGGACATATTTTACATTTTCTCCACTTCAAAGATGGAGTCAAAAGTTCAGACTGTTGGAATGGAAAACTGCTGCACCTGCTCCACTCTAATCCTTCATCAGCAGTGTTTAATACCTGAATGACTGGTGGTTTAATACATGAAGAAGTGAATTAAACTGTCCTCTCTCACTTTGTTTTTATCAGGATAACCACTGAAAATAGCTGAGAGCACATGGAGTGATGGCATTCAGACTCACAGGCAGGTCTCACAACGCCCCAGTGAAGCCACGCTTTGATGCTGACTGGCATTTATGAGAAGACTTCATACATAAAATGCCTGTGAGCACACTTCCTGCACTTCATGTTCTGCCTGGTTGATCAGGTCCAGGAGAACATTAAATGTCTCAGACCAAAAGAGGGCCGGGTCTTACCCCGGGGTCATGGTGATAAATGTATTCACACTTTAAATCTGCTCATAAACATTTGATGGTCCAGGAAATTCACGTTAAGAGGGTAAATTCTGTTTCTTTGAGCAACACTGGAAAGATCTGGAGACGTCAGCAGTAACCTCTTTCATGTGCAGGTCTAGGTCAAGTAAACATAAGTAATAAAATGTCCGCATTAGATCCGTGAAAATCTTTTTATGAAGTATTTAAAGACATTTTCCAAAGCAAAATGCCATTTATAACAGCAGTGGGTGGGCTAATGCTAACGCGATCAGCACCGGTGTTATGGTTTGAAATGTAACCGTGTGTATTGGTGATTGTGCACCAAACAAGACCTCTTTTTAGTTTTTTTCCCCTCCAGATTTTGTTTTCTTTTGCCATCCAAACACACCAATATGTGTGAAATTTGAAATAGAAATGTACCAGTTCACTATTTTCTCAGGTTCATACTGAGATCAGCCTTTATTGATCATCTTTACACATGACACAGACATCTGTATTCAGTTTAAAAACAAAGACATCAAAATGTGAAAAATAAATCAATCAAACTTAAATCTACTGCTTCAGTAACTATCATGTAATCTGTGAATGAGTCTGTTCTCTCTGTGATGTTTGAAGAATCATGTTTAAATATTTCCACTGTAATTAAGGATTTTAGGTTTTAGCTACCTCAGCTCACTTTCTCAAGTCAGTTCAACTTAAATGTCACTTTTACTTAAAATATCAAGAATAATAGTGTCCAACTAATCAGTCCGACCAGAGTAGTTTGGGTAACATAGATTTCTTTGTTGATACAACTAGATGAAAGTATGGCCCCTGCACAAATGCACAGAAAACCCCTTATAGTCACTGGAGTGACCAACTTTTACAATGCCATGTGCTGCAAGAGACGCTTGGTTTGGATCAATGATTACAAAGGTAAGAACCTACTTTTACTGGGCTTGATTTTTCTTTGTAAAGCTAATTGAATTTTTTGTTTGAAAAAGTACAAATTTCACAAATGCTGTCAAAATAAACCATGCGACAAAACTTTCTAGCAACTTAGCCAAGCATTGTTTACTACTTGGGTGAGCATTTTAGCTGACAGTACTACCACACATGATGTTACTAAGCTAGGGATTCATATCTGTGCACCATTTGTGAATCTCTGTGTGATTGTGAGCACATAAAATTATATTAGGAAGCAACAAATTATGAAAAACAAACCGGTTGCTGATTGTTGGTTAGCTTTTGTATTTAGCCTGATTAACTTTTAGTGCATTGTCTCCTATTAATGCTAAACCTGGCCATATAATGGCGTTTTGGCTTGCTAAGGTTGGTGGCAGAATAACAGAAAAGTAAAACAGTGGACCACAACCAATTTAGGAGGGGAATTTATGTTACTGAAATAGATATATAATAGCTATTTTATATCTGTCACATTTAGATAAACGAATCGTAGACTAGTTTATTTTACGCCCCTTATTTATGAGAAGTCCTTAATCCAAACACTAAAGTTAATGGTTAAAAACATTGTTTAGAAGTTAAATTATTTGTAACATGAATTCAGGTTGTGACAGTGACGGCATTCGATCCACTAAAAAGACGATGTCTCACTTTATTTTATTTTTTTGGAACTACAGAAACATTCATTGCATAAATAGTATACTCTGTTGTTACAGAGTGATGGTTCTGCCATGATAAGCTATCTTTGATAGGTCACGTTACCTACGATGCGGCATGCAGAGAGCTCTCAGTGGCTATGGTGTAAGTAGGCTGGTCTTCAAATTAGTCAACTGACAGGGATGTGATTAATAAATGAAAGCTAACACGACCTGTCCCGCACGCTTGTAATATAATTATTTTCTTTTCATTCAGAGCAGTGCCTGGCTAAATCCTGAAGCTGCAGCTGAATGTTTTCTATACTGCCTCGCTAATTATAAACAGCGTACTGAGCTTAGTGTTTGCAGTGTAAAGCGGTAGCGTAATTGTGCGTCTTTCCAACCGCATTGGCAGGACTGGCCCAGCTAGTAACCTACCTAGTGGCACACGCTAACTTGCTCATGTTTTACAGGATACTACGCTGTAAACCGGGCTGCCTGTGGGAGCTGCAAAACAGCAGGACAGAGGTAAGCAAACATCAGTACTGCAGTCTGCCAGTAAAAGGATGGGGTTTTAAACCGTTATTTCAGCTGATATCAAGTCATTAAAATACATGGATCCGTTAGGATATGATGGTAAATAGAGCTTTTTAAGCAAGATACAATAACTTACTAAATAGATCGTCTGACAGCATTTTTATAGGTCAACCTTAATATTTCACTTTGTAACTTATACCTCAGTGTAATTTTGTGCAGATTTCGTATGACGTAAGTCACTGGTGTTTTTTTACTCACCATATTTTCCTTATTTATATGTTGTATATACTTTCTGTCGGACTTTGGCTCCTGATTGTAGTGTTTGCAGAGATTATTCTCTTCAGTTGCATATCCTTCATTGAAACTGTAATACTATGACATGATCTTTCATAAGACTTACTGATGTTGAAGGGTTTGTGTTTATTTATACAGTTTTCATGCAGATGGTGCATAGATAAATCAGCTCTATAAGAATATTTATAACAGCAACTCTTACTAACTTGGGAATTTTGGACTGATAAACACTGAAAAACAGAAAACTTCATGTGCAATTAATGGACATTACTTAAAGTATATGGAAATCTAACTTTAAATCTTTTATTTTCCAGAAGTCAAGCTTGGACTGAGCACAACAGAACAGCCTGTCATGTGAGTCATATGAATTGGACCTGCAAGTTCTGCACATTTGGCGTTTTGGCAGGAGAGTTTACAAATAAGTCAGTTGAAAAAGTGCTAAGGGAACATAATTGCAGCACTGACAGCAGTGTTTTAGCTGTTGTAAGGGAAACATTGCAGGAAAGTAATCCTCTGTGTTTACTTTCAAAAGCAGGACCTTTTGGGACAGACTATAAGAGGTCTGTATCCTTAGGAAATAATTTCCCTGTCATTGAGCCTGTAGAGTATATTCTAGAAAATACTTGTAGGAAAAAAACATTTGTATATGTCCCTGTTTTAAGTGTTTTAACAGAGTTACTTAATAGAAATGATATTTTAGACAAAGTATTTCTTGAAGAATCAGTTACATCACAGTCTGGCCAATTTCAGACGTTTCGTGACGGTGTGTTCTTCAGAGAAAATCCCCTGCTTTCCAGAGAGGAGCTGTCAGTTGCTGTTGGTCTGTATGTAGATGACTCTGAAATATGTCATCCTTTAGGTACGTCCAGGAACAAACATAAGGTTTGTGCTGTGTATTGGGTAATAGCCAACCTGCCTGTCAAATATCGATCATCTCTTCAGTCCATTTACCTTGCAATATTGTGTATCAGTAATGATGTAAGAACATTTGGCTTTGAGAAAATTTCTGAGCCCCGTATAAAGGACATAAAGATGCTTGAGGACCAGGGTCTGTTTGTCCAGAGGTTGGGAGCAAGCATCAAAGGAACAGTGCTCTTTGTTTCAGCTGATAACTTAGCAGCTCATTCACTTGCTGGCTTTCAGGAATCATTTAATGTGGATAAGTTTTGCAGTTTTTGTTTAGCTAAGATACTCAAACAACTGAAGTAAGGGGAGGGTTTTATCCCCTCAGAAAAAAATTGACTCATGAGGCAAATGTTTTGGAGGTTACACAAAATCAACATGTAAATGGTGTAAAAAGTGATTCTGATTTAAGCAAGTTGGCTTACTTTGACACAGTTACAGGGTTTCCACCTGACTTTCTCCACGATCTCTTGGAGGGTATTGTGCCCTATGAACTAAGCCTTTGTCTAAATAAGTTCATTTCAAATAGATACTTCACATTGGATGAATTAATTCTGCCAATCAGAATTCCCCATACTTGTTCTCAGATAAGACCAGCCACCCAAACAGGATACCCCCGAGTTTCAGAATCAGTGGAAACGGACATGAGAACTGGACTTTGTTAAGACTACTTCCACTGATCATTGGTGAACTAATCCCAGAGAGTGACAAAACATGGGAGGTGCTTCTTGAATTGAAAGACCTAGTGGAGCTCTTGGCATCATCCTCTTTCACAAATCAGTCTCTCTGCTATTTGGAAGATAAAATCTCAGCCCACAGACAGTTGCTCCTGGAGACCTTTCCTGATAATAGGCTAAGACCAAACATCATTTTGTAGAGCACTATCCCTACCTTATTACTTGCTCTGGACCTTTGCTGGACTGTTGGACTATTCGCTTCGAAGCCAAGCACAGCTTTTTAAAGAAAGTTGTGCGTGATGTGAACAATTACAAGAACATTTTGCTAACACTAGCCACAAAACACCAGCGTATGGTAGCTTACTTCCTTGGCATGCCCAGCCTTTTTAAGAGGTTGGCAGAGTATCTGTGGTTTCTCTAGACATTTTAGATAACTCTGTCAAACAGGCAATCAGACTTAAATATAAGGATGTTAAGACCGTCTCTCTTGCAGCCAGTGTTGTTCTGCATGGCACCAAATACTCAGAGGGCATGTTTGTTTCTGTTGGAGCACAAGCGGACTGCCTGATTTTGCCAAAATTGTCAAAGTACTAATTGTGGGCAATAAGGCGTCCTTCATCACTGAAAGCTTTTCAGCCTTGTACTGGGAGCACTTCAGAGCCTATGAACTGACTAGGAAACTTTCCACAGACCTGGAAGTTGCAGACCCAGAGGAACTGAACCACTTCAGCCCACTGGCCGCTTACATGGTGCGAGGACGACTGATGGTCTCAGCCAAGGTGTTCTTACTTCACTAATCAGGTAATCAGTCATTTTTATAGTGGTGCACTGGTTAATTTATGTCTTCACTTTTTTTTTGCAAGATAATATCTCAATTAAAATTTGCTTTACTGTCTAAGTGATACTTTTCAAATATGAGGTTTATCACATTCGGTGGCTTCTTTTGGAGTTTTGGCCTCTTTCCTGTTACTGAAACTGAGCATTTAATGCTGAATTGAATTACAGTTTTATCAAAGTCAAAACAAAATGATGGCCAAAACTACAAAATAGGGCCAAAGTCAGAAATGACTTTCCAGTGAAATACAGTGCTTAACAAATGTATTAGACCACCCTAACCCTAACCAAAGTAAGGTTTATGCCACAGCTGCCCTAAATTAACAGCATTGGTAATTACCAAAATCATTTTTTATGTGTCTGCAATGGTTAATACACCAATATGTAGAAGCTCTTTAACCCAAATGATATTTTTAATGCTAAAATATAATTATTTATATTGTGTTATTATATAATTTATCATTATTATTATTATTATTATACCTCAGTTTATGCCTTTATACCTTTCTAGTTCTTACATTATATAGAGAGAGCACTGTATTAACACTATTCTGCACACAGAAGCTGTTTACTAAAAAAGAAATGTTGAATGTGGAATATTTGTAGACTTTTATACTACTGTCTGTTTTTATACCTTCATAGTTCTTATATAGTGGGATCACTCTACTGTTATTCTGCTTACAGTTTTGTAAGCTGAGTGTTTACTTCTAGATAAATATTGAACATATGGCAGTTGCCATATTAATCCATTCAAATTCATACAAAAAAGCTGTTGTCAGTTTTGAAACTGAATAAAGTATTTCAAATGTTGTCACATGTTGAGAAATCATTTTTATGTTGTAATTTTTGAAAATTGAGGTTTAGGTTGTTTAAAGAAATTAATGGGTCCTGTTTTTTTAAATGAACTTAATGTTACAAGTAAGATGAACAAGTCAGGAAAAAAGTTACCTGGCTGCCTTAAAAAGATAAGTTGATTCAACAGAAAGCTTTGCTGAGCTAACATTTTAGTAATGTTTGCACAAGTATAAATTATAAATTGATCCAACAAGATGCTTAGTTCAGGCAAGTTATATTTTCACGTTTTTTCAACTCAATATACCTGTACAAACTTGCTGATCTAATTTGTTTTTTCATGTTGGTTCTACTAAGATTTAGGTTTGTGAAACTTGAAATTGCTTGTTGGTCTCACTAAAGAGACTTGTTGATTAAACTCAAAGTATGAAGTTGATAGAACTAATTTTAAGCCCTGTCTTTGTCACCCCAACTAATAAAACTAAGTTTAAGGAACTAAGACAAAAGTGGAAACAACTTACATTTCTTGGCTTGCTGAGTGTAACATGTTAAGGCAGCCAGGTTACAAATTATTTTAAGTTGAACTAGCTTATATTTTTTAACAGTGCATGGGCTGTACAGGAAACTTTCTTTTTTTGTTTTTTATTGTATTTAAAGAGAGAGAAGGGTTTGAGGTCAGAGGCTGTCAGAGGTGGAGGCTCCTGACTGTATGCTTTACAGACACAGGAGCCTCTTCCACCAGGACCTCTTCTTCTCTTTCCTCCTCCAGCTCAGACTCCACTTGATCAAGTCTGTCCATCAGGCGCTCTAATGTTTGAGCGTTCTGTTGTTCCTTCTCCATCAGAGTCTGCTTGATGGCGTCCACAGACTCCACAAGAGAGGCCTTTTCTCTCTCCCAGTCCAGCCGTTGTTGATCCATGAACTGCTGGGCCTGCTGCAGGGAGGCCTTCAGGCTGACGCTCTCTTGGAGGAGACTTGACCTGTCCTCCTCCCACTGGCGTTGTTGGTCAGCCAGGTCTTTCTTGGCCTGGGCCAGTTCCTCCTCTATTTTAGAGGTTCTGGTGTTGTGTTCCAGCAGGAGTCCGGATTTTTCCTCCTCCCACTGTTGTCTGTGACGTTCCTGGTCCCCCTTTGCCAGGTGGAGAGCCGTCTGCAGCTCCAAAGTTTCTTGGTGATGTTCAGCCAGGAGAGAGGACCTCTCCCCCTCCCACTGGCGTTTTAGGCTCTCCACCGTCTCCTGAGCAGCTTGACTTCTGGACCTTTCCTCCAGTTCAGAGACCAGGAACTTAGACCTGTCTTGTTCCCACTGGCTCTTGACATTGTTGAGCTGCTGTTGGAGGTCTTCTACAGCCCCCTCCATACGGCCTGTTGTCTCTTTTTGTTCAGAGAGGAGGCGGGACCTTTCCTCCTTCCACAGGTCTCGTTGTTTTCTCTGGTCCCTTTTGGCCTGGTCCAGAGAACCCCTTAACTTGGAGATCTCCTCCTCGTGCTGTAACTTGAGGGCGGCTCTGTCCTCCTCCATCTGGCGGCTCTGTTTTGCCAGGTCTTCTTGAGCCTGTTTGAGAGCTGCCTTTAGGGTCTCTGTTTCCCTGGAAACCTGGGCCAAATCAGATCTTGAGTCCTCCAGTTGTTTGGTCTTGTTTTGGAGGTCTTCTTTGATTGAAGCAGCCACATTGATCTGGGCCAGAGGACGTGATCTTTCTTCTTCCCATTCATGGCTCTTAGTTATCAGCTCCTCTTTGGTCTGCTTCAGCTCATCCTTCAGGACGTGGTTCTCGTTGCAGACCTGGGCCATCAGATGAGTCGTCTCATCTTCCAAATGGAAATCCTTTTTCTCCTGGTCTTCCTGGTGCTTGGTCAGGAAAGGGGATTTTTCTTCTTCCCCGACCAGTACCTCCTCAGACACAGGTTCAGGAACCAGTACCTCCTCAGACACAGGTTCAGGAACCAGTACCTCCTCAGACACAGGTTCAGGAACCAGTACCTCCTCAGACACAGGTTCAGGAACCAGTACCTCTTCTGACACAGGTTCGGTCTTGTCTTGAGGTTCTTCCTCTTTCTGCTGAGGTGGAACAGACTGGCCTTCAGACCTCGTCTTCTTCTTTAACTGAATGGAAGAAAATTATTTTAGTTGACTTGCCACAAATAAAAGAATTTATGAGATCAAAGTGAAATTTCTGTCTCCAAGGAAACTGAAAGGGTGAAGGCAGCAGCTAAAGCTCATTTAAAACCTCCCCTCTTATCTTACATAAACAGAACCGATGCAGAAATAAGTGCAATAGCAAGAACAACGCTGATGCATTGTTGTTGTTGACACTGATTGGCAGTAAATGCAGAATAAAATCTTCATATTAACTTACCATCACTCTCTTCTTCTTCTTTCTCTTCTTCTTGAGCTCAGTGTCTCCAGTAGTCAGGATTGCTGACTCACTGGTTGCAGCGACAGACTGAGGCTCTTCATGAGTCTGTGCAGACCCTGTTTGAGGCTCGTCCTCAGGTTTGGTTGTCTGAGTCTCTGGTTGAAGTTCTTCCAGAGACTCTGCAGACTTCCCAGCTGGAGTCTCTGACGGCTCCTCCAGGACTTTCTCCTCTTTCTGCTGACGTTTTGGAGTTTCTTTCAGTGTCTCCTTGGTCAGCGCAGGAAACTCGGACATATGGATCTGGACCTCTGGGGCTTCTGGGACATACGTTTTTGGTAATTCAAAGACCATGCCCCCCTCGATGTAGCCCTCGTCTTCCATTCCCGCAGGAAAACAGTTCCTCAGTTTGCGGTCCTCTTCCCAGTCGGGGACCACATAAATCTTATTGAGTTTGTTGTGGCCTTTTTTGGCCTTTTTCTTTGTGGTCGTCTCCATAATCTGGGATTTCTTCAAACTTTTGGACGTAATCTTGGATTCTTGTAGAGCAGAATCTCAAAGTGTCTGGCTGTAATAGCTGGACTAAAAGAGCGCTGTTGGACAGTGTCACGGTCTGGAACAGGACTGTAATGACAGTGACTGCTGTTCTGCAGGCTTAGACTAGAGGTTTGGAGAGAACACTGTGATGTCATCAATGGACAGAGAATGTGACAAACATTCCAAAGAACGGGAAACATTCCATGATGATTTCAAAATTTCAATGCAGCCAATAGCATGACAGTTCTGATAGAATACTGCTGTTACCGTGGCAACCTGCTTACAATCCAAACACTCCTCTCACAGAGCTGCTGTGATTGGCTCGTTACCATGACTGAAAATTAGTTAAAATTTGACTGACACCATTTAAATTAGGATTTTTGTGCCCACACCATGTCCTAACTACAGACCCAATTCCAAAAAAGTTGGGGCGCTGTGTCGACTGTTAATCAAAACAGAATGCAATTTTTGCAAGTCACATAAACCCAGATATAATTCCCAAAGGAACATACGCACATATCAGATGTTGAAACTGAGACATTTCACCATTTCATGAGAAAATATGAGCTTGAGAAAAATGTTCCTCAAATATGCCTTGTATGAGTATTGATAACAGTAGTTGTAGGAGGAATGTTTTCTGTTTATTAAAGAGGTTTGTGGCAGTATGAATAATGGAGTTTTGGTTACTGGTTTTCTTTTAGGGCTTTATAGGGACGCCCTGATGGTAAAAGCTAAAAAGATTCATGCAGTGGATGTGTGGGATCTGCGGTGATGTGTTAGGCTTTGTTTATTTTACATGTTTGGTTAATAATCTGGAAAAGCTTTGATTTGGTTTGGACTGAAATGAAACTGAACCAGGGTGTGACATTTAAGCGGAGTGCTGATTCAGTGAGTGATTTGTAAACTATTACTGTGACACTACATTCAAAAACAGGCATGACTCTATGCTGGAAACCACTGCATGGGATCAGGAACACTTCCAGAATTCATATTCTATCAACACATTTGGCCATCCACAAATTTAAGTTAAAGCTGCACTGTGGAAAGAAGACGCCCTAATGTGAACAGGATCCAGACACATTGCTGTCCTCTCAGGGCCAAAGCCCATTTAATACAGACTGAGGCAAAACGGAAAACTGTTCTGTGGTCAGTTGAATGAATTTAGGGCGCATTCACACCAGAGCTGTTTAGTCTGCTTTAAACTAACTCTAGCACGTTTTCCTCGATAGTCCAGTTCATTTGGAGTGGTGTGAAAGTTCACATGAACTCTGGTGCGGACCAAACAAGCAGACTCCAATCTTTCCAGACAACCTCTGGTGTCGTTTGTTGGAGGTGTGGAAGCAAAGCAGACCAACTTATGGACCAAGGCAGGAAGTGGCATGAAGTGTATTGATTTACAGATTTATATTGGATTTAATACACTTAAATACATGACAGTACCCTGCTCAGTGTCCGTGTAGCCATAGCAACAGGTCATAGTCTCTCACTCACATGTTGGCTCGCTATGGTTGGCTGCTCGTAGTGCCCCAAAGCAAAAGTTGAAACCTCAAGACAGAATAAATTTGGTGGGTTTTTTTTTTGTATTTTGTGGCAAAAGGAGGGAAGGAGATGGATTTCTGATTTTTTCTTCTTCTCTGTCTCCTTTTCTTCTTCACTGCTTTTTGTATAAGATGACAGCGCCACAAATGTTTATCAGCTTCTGTTATCCAGACACTTTGGCTCGATCCACAGGAAAGTGCAACAATGTCAAATTGTGCCCCAAACTGAACCGAGTCCCCCGGACTACCAGGTGTGAAAGTTCTGTGGACTAAAGAGGAGAGGGCCCATCCTGCTTGTTATCCTGGCACAGTTCTAAAGCCTGCATCTCTGATGGTATGGGGATGCGTTAGTGTCTATGGCGTGGGCAGCTCACACACCTGGAAAGACACTATCAATGCTGAAAAGTAGAGAGAGGTTTTAGAGCAACATATGATCTCATCCAGACAACGTCTCTGTCAGGGAAGCCCTTGACTATCTCAGCAAGACGACACTGAACCACATACCACATCCATCAAAACAGCATGGCTTCACAATAGAAGAGTCTGGAATGCCTACTGTGTAAAATGTAAAAATAGATCAAAATTATTTGAAAATCTCACAAACCCATATTTTATTCCTACTTTTTGACATGTTTTGTTGCCATCAAATTCAACATGAGCTAATATTTTCATGATTTGGTAAAAAGTCTCAGTTTCAACACTGATTCCTCCTGACAGCATGGGAACGATGCAGCATGATGTTTCTTCTCTGTTAGCCTGTTCCCATTTCCTCTGTGTGGCTCATGTTGAAGAGGATTAAGGAAAGAGGGAGATGACAAGGCATCATGGGTACACTCATGAAACAACACTGGCCTCAAAGTGAAGTCAAAGTTATCAGAGTTTTAAAACCATTAAAGTTTTATTCCTTCATAATGAGTCATAACACTGATGATTGAAGATGTGAATTCATTTCCTGATTTGGTCATGACCAGATGTGTTTTATTATGTTTTTCTGATGTAAAGTGTTTAATTTTGTTGAACACATTTGATGCATAACAAAAAAACAAACCCTTCAATTATATAGAAAAACAGAGCTCAAACTCAAAGTGTTTGACGAAGTGTTTTATTTTGAAATATAAAAATTCTAGCAACACAGAGTCATTAAAGTTCCTGGTCTTCATTATTATCCTGTTTTATGGGCTTATTTCAGCGTCCATGGCTCATGTATGAGGCCTGTGGCTTTGAAGAGTTGAGGATTAATAAATATCTGAGGGTCATAAACGTATTTTTGATCTGCTCTGTTAGTTTAGATCAGCATCACTGAACAAAATAAATGGAGAGCTCACACAGCTCCTAATCAGTGTGAGATTTTATAAAGTGGCTCTATGTTTTCAATCTGTAATATCCGCTCTGCACAGAGAGGAAGCAGAGAGGGAAGGAAACATTAAAGAAACCCCCCGAGGTTTCCTATAAGGCACAAAGACACCTGGGACATGATTGAATGAAGTGCTTCTTCTGGAGAAACCATTGAATGTGGTTCACAGAGGCAGAAACCCCCCTCACTTTAAATTCCAATGTTATTATAGGAATAAAGGAATACATGCTGCCACCAATTGTGTTTGGATACAACTCAAACTAGAATATGAGCAAGAGTACTGTATGAGAGTTTAGGATGACCCTTAGATCCCCCCTTATTCAAAGCTTTTCTTTAGATCAGGGTTTCCCCAACTTTTCAGGCGGTGACCCCCAAAATAACCCCCACCTTCCCTAAAGAGGGATAAAGTGGACAATGCTGCACAAAGCAACAACTTTGGGATCAGTGTCTTATTAGCTATAAAGAGTTAAGGTCGTGCATCATCATTAAAAGTCAAACGAGAGTCTTCAAAAGTTTTGGTTTACATCGCGTTCCAAATTATTATGCATATGACATTTTTCTCTGATTTTCCTAAAAATTAATGCAAATGACAGTCAGAATAATTTTCAAGTCACTGACTATTAGAGCATAATTAAAATTTTAATAATAAAAAAAATTATAACTATTTTTTTTTAAATAAAAAAAGTAAAAAAACTGTTCCATATTATTAAGCACAAATGGTTTCAAAACATTTTATATGTTGAAAAGACCTGAAAATGGTCATTTGTTGAATTTGCAGCATTGGGAGGTCATATTTACTAAAATCAAAGCTATTTCAATCAAAAACATCTTAACAGGCCAAGTTCCATGTTAACATAGGAGCCCTTCTTTGATATCACCTTCACTATTCTTGCATCCATTAAACTTGTGAGTTTTTGGAGAGTTTCTGCTGGAATTTCTTTGCAGGATGTCAGAATATCCTCCCAGAGCTGCTGTTTTGATGTGAACTGCCTCCCACCCTCATAGATCTTTAGCTTGAGGATGCTCCAAAGGTTCGCAACAGGGTTGAGGTCAGGGGAGGATGGGGGCCACACCATGAGTGTCTTTCCTTTTATGCCCATAGCAGCCAATGACACAGAGGGATTCTTTGCAGCGTGAGATGGTGCACGGTTCTTCTTTTTGTACCATGGAAGAAAGTGGTCATTCAGAACCTCTATATACTAAATCAAGGTCATTTTCACACTTTTAGGGACCCTAAAAGGGCCTACCAGCTCATAATTTGACCCCACCCCCTCCTTGCTGACATCACAGCCTTATTGGGACATGGTGGCCATCCACCAACCATCCACTACTCCTCCATCTGGACCATCCAGGGTTGCACGGCACTCATCAGTAAACAAGACTGTTTGAAAATGAGTCTTCATGTATTTCTGGGCCCACTGCAACCGTTTCTGCTTGTGAGCATTGGTTAGGGGTGGCTGAATAGTAGGTTTATACATGACTGTAAGCCTCTGGAGGATCCTACACCTTGAGGTTGGTGGGACTCCAGAGGCACCAGCAGCTTCAAATACCTGTTTGCTGCTTTGTAATGGCATTTAGCAGCTGCTCTCTTAATCCGATGAATTTGTCTGGTAGAAACCTTCCTCATTATGCCTTTATCTGCACGAACCCTGTGCTCTGAATCAGCCACAAATTTCTTCACAGTACGATGATCACACTTAAGTTTCCCTGAAATATCTAATGTTTTCATTCCTTGTCCGAGGCATTACACTATCTGAGGCTTTTCAGCAGCAGAGATCCTTTTTTCTTTCCCATATTGCTGAAACCTGTGGCCTGCTTAATAATGTGAAACGTCCTTCTTAAGTAGTTTTCCTTTAATTGGGCTCACCTGGCAAACTAATGATCACAGGTGTCTGAGATTGATTTCAGTGATCTAGAGAGCCCTGAGACAAAATACCATCCATGAGTTTAACTGAGAAACTAATAATTGAATGTTTATGACACTAAAATCCAATTTGCATAATAATTTGGAACGTGTTGTAAAGTTATACTCAGATGTACTGAAGGATCAAGGTGACGGTTTAGTTGAGATCGGGTTATTCAACAACTTTAAGCGGGATTATCTAAGTGACAGGATGACCCGACTGTAGCTGAGTAGGGTGACCTTTAGGACAGACCCAGGACGTGATGCTGTGTGTGTTTTCAGGGTGATCCGTCAGCTGTGGGACGCAGCCGCCCTTTGTATTCTCATGTTGTGTGGCTCTATTGTCTCTGCTGTGTTTTCTCTGCCGTCAGGAGGGAAGTGTGATAAAGTCTTTTCTTTTCTGGTTTCTGTGTTTGCCTGCACTCGACCGGCCGGTCTCCTTCTCCCTCTTTCTGCAGGGCGACTCTGGGCACACAGGGGATTGTTTTACGCCAGGTTACAGGAAGGTCAGATCCAAAATCAATGAGGAAACAGCTCTGCTGCTCTAAACTCTATTTCTGCCGAGCAGGATCCTCTGAGAGGAGCTGGGATATCAGGAATCCTGGGATCGTTAACATGACGGATGGACGAGAGAGAGGAGGGAAGAGAGGGAGAGAGCTGTTAGCAGTGTGAAACCCGAGACACACAGGTGTAAGAGAAGAATTGTGTTTTCTAGAAAATATTCTTGGCGCTAAGCAGAACTTTATCCCCTGGATCCATTTCTCATATCAGAATAAATTTAAATGACTAAGATGGATATCACATGTTTGCTTTTACTCTGTTGAACCGTTAAAGGAAAAAAAAATACACTGGAAAAGACTAAAAAACAAGATCTTTTCTCCTTTTTCATTGGAAGAATGCTGTGATTTCTTATGCTCTAATTATAATGGCATAGATGGATACACTGCAAGGACCCAAAAGTTTCCAAAGGATTGAAAACGTAAATCTTTTTTGCATAAGGAGGTAATTTTTCACAAATAAAAACTATCTTAATCAAAAACATCTTTACAGATCGAGCTTCTTATTAACATGGGAGCCCTTCTTTGGTATCACCTTAACAACTCTCTCATCTGTTGAACTTGTAAGTCCATGTGTAGTTTCTGCCAGTATTTATCCTTTGAGGATGCCGGAAATGCCTCTCAGAGCTGCTGTTTTGAGGTGAACTGCCGTCCACCCTCACAGAGCCTCCTTTAAAGCATTGGTTCCCAACCTGGGGTCCAGGACCCCCCAGGGAGGGCGGCCAAGATCTCAAGCATGAGGCTTTGTCTGATCTGAGGCTGCCAAAATTAGATTTGCAAGTTTTGACTTAAACCATGATTAAGCAGTTTTCAAGTATTTTATACAAAGGTCTTTTGAGAAGAAACACATGCACAGGCCTTTTTGTAGGGTCTTATAAGTAAAGCAATTAAAATCGGTGATGATTTTTGACATCAGGATGTCATTTTTTCCTCTCTCTTGGGTCCTGGGTGGGCCCCGCTTTTCTTAGGTACACGTAAGGAGGGCTCCAAGGAAAAATAGTTGGGAAACACTGCTTTAAAGGATGATCCACAGGTTCTCAGTAGAGTTAAGTTCAGGGGATTGATGATGGTGGCAAAACCAGGATTTTTCTCAATTTATGCCCATAGCAGCCAAGGCCTCAGTGGGATTTTTTGCAGCATGGGATGGTGCGTTGTCTTGCATGAAAATGAAGAAGGCATGGTTCTTCTTTTTATACCACAGCAGGAAGTGGGTGGTTAGGAACTGGAATATGTTTTTCTTTTTGGTCCTTTTTTCATTATCTTTTTCAACTTTTTTTTAACTTTTCTTTTCTTTATAAATTTTTCAGCTTTTCTCAGCATTTTTTTTGTGCCTTTTTTTTTTTTTTTTGTAGATTTCTCATCTTTTTCCACCTTTTTACCTCCGCTAAGGAGGTTATGTGATCAGCAGGGTTTGTTAGTTTGTTCATTTTTTAGCAACATAACTCAAAAAGTTATGGACAGATTTTGATGAAATTTCCAGGAAATGTCAGAAATGGCATAAGGAAGAACTGATTAGATTTTGGGAGTGATCCGGGTCACCGTCTGGATCCAGGAATTTTTTAAAGGATTCTTTACTATTGGGAGATAAGGCTAATGGCGGCGGTCTGCGCTCTCTGAGTGATTTTCTAGTTTGTCTTTTTTTTTCTTAATTTTTTTGTCCCTTTTTCAGTCATTTTTTAGTAATTTTTTCACCTATTTTCACCTTTTTATTGGAATTTTTCCGTCATTTTTTGTTGTTTTTAATCATCAATTTTTTCACCTTTTTTGTCAAGTTTTCTTCATTTTTTCATCCTTTTTTGTCCCACATATTCTGCTGAGGTCATTTTGACACCTTCAGGCACCTTAAAGGGGCATACCAACTCACTTCCTATGATTCCAGCCTAAATCATCACTCCACCACCTCCTTGCTGACGTTCAGGCAAGCATTGTGGCCATCCACCAACCATCAAGAACTCCATGGCGTTTTCTTTCATAAAAATGATTACATTATGGCACGGTTCTTCTTTTTATACCATGACAAGAAATGGGCAGTTAGGAACTAGAAATAGTTTTTCCTGCTTTTCTTGCATCTTTTTCAGATTTTTTTTTTTTTCATTTTTTTAATGTAATTTTTTGCGTGATTTTCTTAGTCATTTTCTCACCTTTTTTTGCATTGTATTTGTAATTCTTGATGTGTTTTTTTTTCATTTTTCAGCATTTTTATCATTATTTTGTCATTGTTTGTTTTCTATTTTCAAAACTTTTTTCTTCACTTTTTCATCATATTTTTGGTCATTTCTTCATCATTTTGTTTTTGTTCTTTTTCCTATTTTTAAAATATTTTAATCATTTTTTCTTTATTTGAAAAAAAATCTTTTTTTCGTCCTTTCTTTCGGCCCACCTATTTTACTGAGGTCATCTTGACACCTACAGGCCCCTTAAAGGGACCTACCGTCTCACTTCCTATGACACCAGCCTAAAATATCACTCCGCCACCTCCTCGCTGACGTTGCAGCCTTGTTGGGACATGGTGGTCATTAACCAACCATCCAGAACTCCATCAATCTGGACCATCCAGTGTAGCCCAACATTCATCAGTGAATTAAACTGTTTGAAAATAAGTCTTCATTTATTTCTGAGCCCAGGCTAGTCATTTCTCCTTGTGAACAATAGTTAAGGGTGGCTGAAATACAGCTTTGGCCAGAGCAGCAAGCCTCTGGAGGATCCTACATCCAGAGGTTCTTGGGACTCCAGAGGCACCTGAAGCTTCAAATACCTGTCGATGAATTTGCCTTACTGAAAGTTTTCTTAATACGCCTTTATCTGGACGCTCTGAATCACACACAAATCTTTTCACAAAATGATCTTCTCTTCATCTTTCCTGAAATATCCAGTTTTTATACCTTTTGCAAGATACTGCACTATTTCAGGCTTTTCATCTGTAGAAAGTTCTTTCTCCTTCCTTGTATTGCATGAAACCTGCGGCTTGCATAAAACTTTGTATTCAATAATGTGGGTGCAAAGCTTGACAGCAGCCCACAAACACGGTTTGTTTCCATAAAATGATTATAGTTTGGGCTGAATGAAACCTGTAAACTGTACAAACAAGAACAGTGACATCCTGCTGAAAGAGAAACAAGCCTATTATCATTGCCCCATCAGGCTTTTATTAAGTCAGTTTGAGGTTTCAATCAGGACCAATCAGCCTAAGTAGGAGCGACTTCCTTCATTACATGCAAAGATGTCCCGTATTCTCTGAGGGAGTGGATAAATTAAGCAGAGGGTAAAGAGGTGAGCCAGGAAAACCCAGCTGTGAGTTGGCCTGAAAAGCGTGACTGTGCCGAAGTGAAGATGACAGACGACCTGCGGGTCATTACGCTGTGATTAAACACTGTATGTGCTAAAAGTCAAATCTGGAGGGGTGGATGTAATTGTAGTTGAGCTGTCGTGCCCTTCTCCTTCACTTCAAAAGTCCTTCTCCTTCTGAGTAACTCCCCTGATAAATAAAGGTGTTTGCTCACCTTATCCACTCGCTCTCTGCTCACATCTGTTTCTGCACCGTCTCGTTATCACGCTCCTTGACCACGGCAGGGAGCTCGACCTATAATACGGATCAGGGTGATGAATGAGCTGCAGTTTTAAGAGACCTCTGGAAAGGACTTTAGGATCCTGCTTATGGGGCCTGACAGGAATCCAAAAAGTCCTGGAGAGAGAGAGAGACGGGAAAGGTGAAAACCCTCAGAGTGAAAGGTTATAATCACATCACGGCTAGCTGCTCATTTTCTCACTTTTCAGGGACTAAACGCTGCTCTCTGCTATCGTGGCCTACGCTCAGATTGTCAGGAAGCTCTGGGCTAATTGCACCACAAGTTAAAGTAAATGTAAGGCTCTGTGCAACTGGAATATGTGGGGAGGAATTAAAGGACCACCATTGACTCGTCTCAGTAAAAGAGAATGCTAAACTTAACTTGACCATCGTGTAGAAGAGGCGAGACACTTCCCCTCTGTCTCCTTTATTTACACTTTAAGGTGAGAGTTTGTGAGCATGCTTTGGTGTGTTTGACATTCCTGTGGGCTCATTCCTGCTGCTGTTTTTGCCGTGTTGGTTGTCTGAACAGCGGAGAACAATGAGTGAGCAGCTGTTCAGACTGTGTAGTGAAATAACAGACCAGGCCTGCTACTTGTTAACCACAGAGAAATTTCAGCTCAGCTATTTGTCAGGTATTCAGCTAGAGAAACAGAGATTATCTCACTGAAGCTTTAACGACGCTGTGACAGTCGCCATTCTGCCGTACACCTGCAGGCCTTCACTGCACTCGAGAGTTTCCCAACTTGAACACAAAACAGAGTTCTTCATGCTCAGTATAGGTGTCTTTCTTATAGACCAACTAGCAAAGCTGTAGTCCTGCTGAGTAAGTGTAAAGCCAAACTGAACCTGTGTTACAGCCAGAGGGTGTGTTTGTCTCTAAAAAAGGGGAGAGGCACTAAGCCTGACAAAGGAAGCACCAAACAGCTGCACCTTAGACTGCCTAGAACCTGGTCTGAAGTCTGTGGAGTGTAGTGTATTTGTGATATTAAGAGGATGCACTAGAAAAATGGACAAATACCAGCCAGTTCACAGCTTTCCTATAGTTAAACACCAGATCATAATTGTTCAAATTAATTTGAAAACAGAATAAAAAGCTCTTCCTTCCTAATCCGTCCTCCATGCACTCTTGCCTCAATGTGCTTCAGTCTAACACATGCAAAAACACAGAAATATTGCAAATACAGCAAAGAATTTTAGTGAAAAACAGCCTACATTGTTGCTTGACTCTATTTTTGGCTGACCGCTGAGGTCAGCTCTACAGATGGCTCTGTCTGTGTCTGACTGATTGACTGAGTGAGTGACGCTACTTTCAGAGTCTTACCAGAGTTGGGTTTGCTTGAACTAAACGCCATCAGTAATGGCTGCCTCCACTGTGGTAACTAGAGCCGTACATACAGAGTTGCCCTATAGGCGGGGTTTAGTTGTACTGACCAAGGTTATTATAATTAACCAAAACGAACTAAAAAACTAAAACTAAAATTCAAAAATCCTGTTAGTTAACTAAAACTAAATAAAAACTAAGCTTTACCAAAAACACAAAAACTAACTAAATCTGTTTAGTGTGCTTACAAAAATAACTAAAATAAAAACAGAGACAAAATATTTTTAGTTTTAGTTTTTGACACAACTATGCTGACTGGCACCTACACGTAAGTCCAGGGAGTGTAAAATAGCCTGATTTGATTGGTTAAGACTTCACACAGTGGTAGTTTTATGTCCAAAGTTGGATTCAAACATTAGCTTTAAATAAACAAAGCATTTTTGCTAAATAAAAACTAAGCTAAACTAAGAAAACAGCAATAAAAACTAAACTGATAATGAACATAGAAAGTGAAAATATAATAAGAATAAAAACTAATGAAAAATCCAAAACTATTACTATTATTAAGACTGACAGCCCTCTAATGGCTGCCTCCACTGCTGTGAAAACCTCAGATAAAGTTTTAGCAGTGCGACCCTAACAGCTTGTCATGTTGGGAAAGATGTTTTTGCTCGTCTGCTTACCTGCTTTAGCATGACTATGTGACAGTGAAGGGGGAAAGAGTTTCTCATTTTGTGAATTCTTATATATAAGGCCCGTTAGTGGAGCGATTAGCTTGGACTTAGCCACAGCAGCACGTTTGTCAGAACTGGACAACATTTCTTTAACTCACTGAGTGCCAGCCCTTTTATAAAATGGAAAGTGGCTTGTGCCAGCGTTTTTGGCCATTTTGAATCATCTTTCAAGACCCACAGAATATTTTGTACTAGGGCTGTCACGATATCAGATTTTCACTTCACAATTATCGTGGGAAAAAATGTCACGATAACGATATTATCATGATATCAATAAAAATGTAAATGATAATGGGACAATTAATCAAATTTGTCTTTAACTTTATTGATGTTGTGTTCCCTCTTTTGGCAGATGAATTACACTCAAAATACCTGTCTAAGGAGGTACTGCAGCTGTCGTGTCATTGCAGAGGGTCATATTTCTTAAAAAAATGCAGAAATATTAATAGTAAGGTTTTTATTTAGTCTGTAGCATGTGCTTTTAAGCTTTCGAAGTAAAAATAAACATCTGATTTGGGTTTTTTCAGTTTGGCAACAAGAATGAAATTTCCATGCTGTGATCAGCCGGGTCAATCTGTTTATCAAAATCCAAGATAATTCTTTTTACATTCATCAGTTATCAGAGATAATGTACTTTCACCACAGGTAAAGATTCTGAGCTTCTGAGTTAACATTAGGGGCACAGACCCTGCAAGCCACCCCATGGCTCCACCTCTGACTGATAAACTTATCCACCACACAGGATTTACATTATCATAATGCCAAAACAGTGTCAGAAACATAGGGTTATACACACATTAGGAAATAATTAATTACAGACATATTTTAAGAGCACCTGCAGCAGTTTTTTAATGAGACTTTTCCTGTTAGCTCTACTAAAAGAGCTGAGTTAGAGGGCTGCATTGGGATCAATCAAATTTCTTTAAATGCGCACAGAAGCTTTAACGCTCCTCATAGCGCTGCAGACAGTATGAGCGTCTCCACTGCTCTGATGCGCGTCATGATGCACAGGAAGGGACACTGGCACAGAGATACTGAGCCAACATTCTGTTATTTGAGGGGAAATTCCTTCTATCCATAAAAATTGGCCTCTTTTCATAAAACGTTTAATTTACGGACAAAGACAGGAACTTACAGGGACAGAGTAAAAAAGAACTCTCAGAGAGGGCTGATGGAGCGCTGTGCTCTTTGGCACTCGCGAACAATGATCAGGAAAATAATTCTACCTACGGCTTAAAAAACAAAGGATGCAGTCTGTAAATATCACCCTGATGTTACTCTTATCAATATTGCCCAGTTAATTAGTCCAGGCTGTCAGCTGCGATGTTTTTGGAGCGTTATAGCTGACGAGGATGTGAGACTTTTTTTCGAGCTTCATTCAGTGAGAAGACTTGGTTTAGAACAGTGAAAAAACTTTATTTGTCAAGGGCAGTGCTTAAGTGAACGCAGTATTATAATTTCTTAAACTGACCGCAGCTTCTGTCATTCTGTGCATTACGTGGATGGTCAGACTTTAGGAGGAATTGGATACGCATGTTGTGTGTGCAGGTGAGAGAGAGGGATGACACACGCACCAGCAGGTGTTAATGATTAGGAGATCAGGGGGAATGGGCAGGTAGAGTGTTAGCTGTCCGACGCGGGACTCTATCTCTACATCTTGTCCGTTAAGAGCTGTGTGAACAAGGAAAAAGATAACTTGTTTTCTCTAAACGTCTTGCTGGGCTCACAGTGTGCGTATGCAGGGGGTGTGCATGGAGAGAGAGAGAGAGCAAGAGAGAGAGAGAGAGCGGCGAGGTGAGGCTGGACGGTTTCAGAACAAGGGGCGCAGAGGTTAGAGGAGAGCAGGAGTTGATGATCTGTTACACTGATGGGCTTATTAAAAATGTTCAGGGCTTGTGAAAGCGCTGGAGTGGCACTGGATCATTTACACGGTATTATCATATGCACATTTTTAACACGATATTGAAATTTTTTTTTTTAATACCACCGTTATCGTCAATACCAGTATACCGCGACAGCCCTGTTTTGTACTATGACTGAAAACACAGAATAGCTCAAATAAAAGAAGAAACTCTCTATTTCATCATGGAAAAAACCATTTGTCTGCACCTTGTTCCATTCTTGATTTCTTTGAAGTTGAATAGAGGCTAGTTTCACCAAAAAGACAACTTGTTTTCTGGAAAGCTGAGGAAAAATGAGTTTTTGTGAAAGAGAGTCTGTCAAGAAAAACAATGATTTGAATGTAATCAGTGGGTTCTAATGTTAACTTACCTTCATCGCTCTGGGACGGAGAACAAGACCCGCTTCGCTCACTCGGCAGCCATTCCTCAGAGTCTGGGTTGGAAAAGTCCGTCTCTGAAGTGTTGTTGCTGTATGCATCCAGCTGGCTAGCGGCTGCCTTTTTCCTCTGACATACGGGGGAGACGTCGCGGCATTCTTTAGCCTCTCGGCCAGCATAGACAGATGAATGAAAGCGCTGATCCCTGGATTCACTGTCGTTAAGTTCAGTGTCGGTTTCAGTGAGTAAGCGATTTCTCAGGCGAAAGTTTAAAGTTTGTTCCAGCGTCTATTTTAGAACTTTTAGCTTAGATTACCTCTGTAACTATAGCTCTGCTCTTTGACCCCACCGTGTTCCCACCATAGACATCCAACCACATATCCCAGAAGCCCTAGAATTACTCACAGGGAGTGTGAGAGCGCCCCCTTGTGCTAGCCGAAAAAACACTTTCCCGTATATATACGTCAGTGGCACTCGATGAGTTAATAAAGCAAGCACAGACAGAAACACTGAACGCTTTCCATGACAGAAAAGGTGTTTTCACTCTTCTGTCAACCTGCTTCAGCATGAGTATGTGATAGTTATGGAGAAAGGGTTAGTTGTTGCGGGTGGAGGCCTGCTAATGGAGTGGTTAGCTTGGACTTAGCCACGGTGGCAGGTTTGTCTGAACTCGACAACTTGTCTTTATTAGAAACAAGAGTAGAGAGACACTGAAAGCTTTCTGTGACAGAGAACATGTTTTAGCTCTACTCTCGGTCTGTTTCGGCATGGGTCTGCAGTCATTATCTTGGGCTTGTCTGGTATATCCAGGGGCTGCTGCCGTGGCAGCTGTTAGCTTGGATGCCACTGTAGGAATGCCTGGACCACTTTTCTTGTAAAACCAGAACAGAGAAAGCTTATCTCAGCAGAGGCGATGTTTGTGCATGTCTCCTGATGTGGTGTGTCTCCTCCCTGCACAGAAGAAAGGGAGGATATTTTCTCTTTGTTCTAATGGCTGTGGTTGACTTGATGTGTGTGTGTATGACTTTTAACCAATCAGATGCAATAAAAGAAAAGCTAGTGCTCCATCTCTGAGCTCTGCTTTGATTGGCCCATCATGAATGTGACCGACAGAACGTTCCTCCAATCACCTTCTGAGGATTTTCTGAAAAGTCTCAAACGCTTTCTATGGGAGCTTTCCCACATGAATGTCAAAAATATTCGTGCGCTGGATATGAGTCGATCTGGCGTTTCAGGTTAGCCAAACTTTTGGGATCCTTCGATTCTCAACCCACAGACACCAGGACATCACATTTACACCCCCTAGGTTTTACCTAGTCTTGTTCTTATTAAATGCTAGGATGTGCTGCTGCTTAATTCTGTGTACAAACATTCTGACAAGAAGAATTTGGGAAGAATTTCATATTCAATGTCCAAACAGAGACGACAGTGTCAATGGAAATATTTTGAGAACCAAAATAGTGATGATATCTTGATTCATAGCGGCTTAATAAATGAAAACAAAGGGATTAATGGAGGCAAAACCATATCACTCCAAGCATCTTTAAGCACTGTTGTACATAAATGGCTTTGAGCAGTTGAATCATGTTAAATCTGGGTTGCGTTTTCTCAACAAGGAGGTGGTTTTGGGTTTCCAGGTTAAACCAGTGGAGAATCATGGACTTGTATTGATCAAAATAGGAGGTAAAGTGTCATAGAACTCACAATAAAAGGCAATAAAATATTTTATTGAATGAATACTGTGCTTTTTTGTGTTTTATCTGACTGCTGGGCTTGTATTGTATCCACAGAGATGCTAATTTACATCTCTGAGCCATTGACGGATCTTAAATAACTTCATCATACAGCTGAGATTCACATTTTCTGCTTTTCTTCATGCTCCGCTGTGTAATTCCTCCTTTTGTGTGGTTTTTCACTGCAGCTGTCAAAGGTCTGTAATGAGGAGTATTAGCCTCCTCACGGCTTCTTAATTACTTTTCTTTGTCAGAAAGGAGGAGACGTGAAATCGCTCACTCTGCACATTTCTGATAGCATCACCTCCTTGCGCCTAGTTTCTCCCTCTGCTTCGCTGCACATTCAATATTTTGGTCTGGATCTGAAAGGACGTAAATATGAGAAGTCCCGTTCTCCTCCTCCAGCCTGTGACTACAGCAAACATCAACAAGCTTTATGTGCTGAACCAACAAACGCAGGGCTGCTGCAAGGCTGGAAAGCAGGGAGGTGAAGGTTGGGAGAGGATCTAAACAAGACATTCCAGCTCTTTATCAAGGACAGGAATAAGTGTGGAGGGAGGAGGTGAAGGAGGGGTGAGACCTCGACTCAGAGATGCCCTTACCCGTGGCATGTCGAATTTAAAAGCGTCTCTAGCCTTACATAATGACAGCTCCAGGGTTAATGGTGTCAAGGGCGTTCATATCTGTCATAATAACTGAGTCATAGCTCATAGAGGCCGTGTCATTAGAGACAGCAGATCCATCAGCACAGTGTTGATGGAAGGGTGCAGCTTTGTAGACACGAGTTACTTTAGAGCACAAACATGCAATCCAACCTCATCCTCACTCTGCTCTGTGTTTTTTTTTTTTAAGTTCAAGTCAGTTACGAAAGCGAGACAAAAAACAAGATGATAAAGCTCATGATAAAAGTGAACTTTTTTTTATTTTTGATGCCTTTAACCTAATTTTGCTACATTTTCTTAAAGGGGATATATTATGCAAAAATCTCTTTTTCAGGTTTATCTAATAAAAAATATGTGCCCCTGGCCTGTCCAGAAAAATTATTCCCTCCCTCTCTTTCTCCACCTTTCAGAAAATGTGTGCTAAAACAAGCCGTTCTCAGATTTTTCCCCTCATGATGTCAAGCGGGGAGTTAGCCCCGCCCCCAGGTTTGGTTGGCTCTTCCCCCTTGAAAGAAAGTTCTGCCCTCCTCTCTTGATCAGGAGAGCCCCATTTATTTACCGAGAGGGGCGGAGTCAGACAGCTCAGTAACATTTAAAGCTACAGACACAGAAACAGCTTGTTCTGAGCAGGGCTGAAACAGAGGGTTTTTTTTTAGACATGCAAAAATCCAATACTGTTTTTTTTTTTTCAGCAACAGACTTCAGAGGCATGGTTTGGGGACCTCTGAGACAAATATAAACTTGTCTTAAAGGGGTTAAATATGTCCCCTTTAAGGTATGAGATGTGCTAGAATGGAGATATAATAAATGTCGTTAATCATACCTGTTTAAAAATGTAAATCACTTCACTTATATTTATCTATTCATTCATTTATTTATCTATTAAGAGTAACATAAGGAGTGTTCCCACTGCACTGAACTGTGAGCCCAGTTAGGTCAGACAGTTACCTGTTATTTCCACATACACGCCACGCTGCGCAGCACCATAGTTTTGCTCTGACTGAATTCCAGTTAAGCTTGAGACAAAAGGGCATAGGTAACAGGAGGAGCAGTATTTCAACAGCAGATAAGTTTATCTTCCTGGCGTTGATTTGCCGTTCATCTTGACATGATTCTGTGATTTTACTGCTTCAGCTATTACAAAGTTGAAAGGGTGATGTTTACTACAAAGTATCTGTGGTTTTATGTAAAGCAAATAGAAATGTAGTACATTTTTACACCACTAGGTATCTCTAAATGATACACAAATAATGTGGGGCAGATCAATATTGAAAAAGTGATGATTTTTGATCGGGAGTCTGTGCATTGTGTTGTATTTTGAATTTTTACGGATACTCTGCACGCATTTCCAGCTGTTTGGATTGATCTTCTCTATGTGGATTCATTGGGTTGGCAGTGGTCAGAGCTGAAAATGGACCTGCAGTGTATTTCCAGCGAAGTGGAGCTGAGTGGCACCTCAGGGCTGTGCCAGTGCTTGACCAGAGTGTGGGCAGTGGAACTGCTTCGACTGACCAGTATGATTCACCGGGGTATCATGGTGCAGCCACCGTATATGGAAATTGGACGTTAGCCTGGCCAGGACTTTGACAAAAACTGGGATACCAAAGAAGAAAGAAGAATCACGGGTGAGTTCATTTGACCCCAAGATTTACTTGTTCGAACATCTGTTCACCCTAAGATCCCATACAGTGTTACTTTAAAGACACTTTTATCCAAAACAACCTACATCTTTGACACATGTAGGTGCTCATGGCATTAAGACCTTGCCCAACTGTCTAGGCTGGATAGTGATTGTGCCTAGACTGGAATTTGAAAGTCATCAATGTAAACCATTGGCCATTGGCTGATTGGTGTCAGGCTGAAATATAGCATGTCGTCTAGGAGGCAAGTGTTAATAATACTAAATTTAAAATGCATATTAGTCATCAAGGGAAGGCCCCTTTTACTGGGCTTTCTGGGGCCCAGTCATTTCTGTGTGCAGTCCTGTGGACAGGTAACCTGACATGCCAGATGGATGTGTTTCCAACATCCATCTGAAATGTCGTCCAGTTCTGAAAACTGGTGCTTTAGCAGCATCCACACTAAGCTCTTCCGGCATAATTGCACCAGCCTTTTGTCGCTGCTTACTTACGTCACAACTCTGCCGTGCCCAAAAGTACTGACTCTTGACGCTGATTGGTCCTGTCACTTTCTAACCAGGCCCACATGGTTCAGACGGGAGCTTTGCAAGATGGATTCACCAGTGAGAAACATGGAAACGGACGAAGCCATCTGCTTTGCAAGGTTAGTGGGCAGGTACAGTACTGTGCAGAAGTTTTAGGCATGTAGAGCGCCAACAGTTCTTCACAGGTCCTGATGTTTCACAACCTCGGGCTGAAGAGAGGAGGGAGGGCGGCCAGAGTCATTGTCGACACATGTGACATGCAAGTGTGTAGCTCAGCAGCCAAGGTTGAGCTTAACAGCATGTCTTTTGTCCAGGCCTTTGCACCCCTGTTAATACACCCAGCAACCACCAGCAGTTTTCAGGTGCTTAGAACATACACACCACAACCAGGGGGCTGTGGCAACCCTCCTACCTGCCCTAACAATACTCTAGGCTATGTTTAAGTGCCACATCTACCCATAACTCTGCCATAAAGCTGTGTTTTTTGTTTTCTTTTCATCAGATTATTCCCATGCCCTTGGTAATGTACAAAGACATCCAGAGCACAACATGGGTTGTGTCAATCCTCCTTCCCACCCGATGGGGCCCTCAGTGGGCGTACTCGCCATTACACGCCTTACTTCAGCCTCAAATGTCAGCCCAGACATGCCTAAAACTTCTGCACAGTACTGTATATAGATATGAAAGCTCATGATGCAGCCAGATGCATACACAAATGCAAGCTGAGCTTTAGCAACGCCAGCTTTAGGAATGTAGCTAAAGCTAATTTTGCAATGTAGACAATATAGCTATGTAGTTTACCAAGCTGCTTTGTGAGCTTAGTTTTAGCATCGCAGCTTACAGAGCTACTTAAGCTATGCTGGGCTTGCTGTGTTAGCTATGTAAGCTACATTGTGTAACAGAGCTACGTAAGCTACGCTTGCATCATTAGAGCGTTTTCACAACGAAAGAGCTGTTTTCCTATAAGCAGACTGTTTACTCGGCTTTATCAAATGTTTTGTAATCAGGTTTTACAGGTCAGGTAACTTTAGGTGTCCTAATGCTTACCCTAACCCTAAATGGAAGTTAATCCCATTTTATGTCTGAAGTTTAGATGTGCATTTCTGTCCTGAAAGAGACGGCGTCTCAGATGAACTGTCAGCAGTCAGACTGTCTTGCACGCAGTGTCCCGTTGCTTTGTGTTCCTGCCTTTCCTCCTCCATGTTTTAGAACCAGGGCTGTGGTTGTTGGTAAATTAATCTGTTAGTGTGAGGTTTGATTATTTGTTCATATTGACGCTTTCCTTAGGATCAAATCTGTTTATGATTTTATCACTGAATCATTCATTCTCAGGAGCCTTTTATTGGATCTCAGTATCTCAGGAGCTGGAGTTCATATTTGGCTTCATTTACTTTTTTATCTGAGCTCTGCTGGGACTTGGACACACGTTTAGCACTCAGGTGTTTCTAGATAAACACAAACTCAGAGCCAAAGATAACAAGAGCTGCTGAACCAGGCTTCTGCTCCTGCAGCCAAACCGTGTCACTGGCTAAAAGTTGTCTGCTGTAAATCATTGATTAAAGGAATAAAGTGGAGCGGTTGTACTGTATTTATTGCTCTGCTGTGCCATAACATCTGCTTTTATAGAGGCCACACGCACACACAGAGGACGGAAAACCACAGAAGGCAAAGTTTACTGGGTTTTATTTAGAAAAATGTGTTTAGTAGATTTTTAGCAGTCGGGCAAATAAACCTCAGTTTGCTCTTCTGGACCGGACCTCCCTGTCTGATGACTGACATGCTTCAAATAGGAGCAGAGGAGGGTCCTTGATATCAACAAGGAGAGATGATTTAGTAATAAGACTCAAACCTGCTGCTTAAGACCCTCACAGTTTTAACACTGTCAGATTATCAGATTCGTATGACACAGCACTCCTGTAAATACACTATGTTGACAACAATATTCACTCACCTGCCTTGACTCACATATGAACTTAAGTGACAGCCCATTCTTAATCCATAGGGTTTAATATGACGTCGGTCCACCCTTTGCAGCTCTAACAGCTTCAACTCTTCTGGGAAGGCTATCCACAAGGTTTAGGAGTGTGTTAATGGAAATTTTTGACCATTCTTCCAGAAGCGCGTTTGTGAGGTCACACACTGATGTTGGACGAGAAGGCCTGGCTCTCCGTCTCCACTCTAATTCATCCCAAAGGTGTTCTATCAGGTTGAGATCAGGACTCTGTGCAGGCCAGTTAAGTTCATCCACACCAAACTCTCTCATCCATGTCTTTATGGACCTTGCTTTTTGCACTGGTGCAGTCATGCTGGAACAGGAAGGGGCCATCCCCAAACTGTTCCCACAAAGTTAGGAGCATGGAGTTGTCCAAAATCTCTTGGTATGCTGAAGCATTCAGAGTTCCTTTCACTGGAACTAAGGGGCCAAGCCCAGCTCCTGAAAAACAAGCCCACACCATAATCCCCCCTCCACCAAACTTTACACTTGGCACAATGCAGTCAGACAAATACCGTTCTCCTGGCAACCGCCAAACCCAGACTCGTCCATCGGATTGCCAGATGGAGAAGCGTGATTCGTCACTCCAGAGAACGCGTCTCCACTTCTCTAGAGTCCAGTGGTGGCGTGCTTTACACCACTGCATCCGACGCTTTGCATTGCACTTGGTGACGTATGGCTTGGATGCAGCTGCTCAGCCATGGAAACCCATTCCATGAAGCTCTCTACGCACTGCTCTTGAGCTAATCTGAAGGCCACATGAAGTTTGGAGGTCTGTAGTGATTGACTCTGTAGAAAGTTGGCGATCTCTGCACCTCAGCATCCACTGACCCCGCTCTCTATTTAATGTGGCCTACCGCTCCATGGCTGAGTTGCTGTTGTTCCCAGTCGCTTCCACTTTGTTGTAATACCACTGACAGTTGACTTCGGAAAATTTCGTAGTGAGGAAATTTCACCACTGGACTTGTTGAACAGGCTGCATCCTATCACAGTACTACACTGGAATTCTCCTGAGAGCGACCCATTCTGTGCTTGATTTTATACACCTGTGGCCATGGAAGTGATTGGAACTATTTTGATGGGTGAGTGAATTTTTTTGGAAATATAGTGTATAAACTGTAAAGCCTTTAAGACCTTTTCATAATCACCGCAAACAAAGACCGTCACATTTTCTCTCTGCAGCAGCACCCATGCACCGTGTAAATGGCGTAGACTGTTCAACCTTTTATTCAATCAAAATCAGAGCTGCTGTGACCTCACAGAACAGCGCTCTGGTCCCAGACAACAAAGCAGGTGGCCCTAATAGAGCTGACAGTACCCTGGGAGGAAACGCAAGCTGGGGAAATACCAGTCCCTCATCTTCGAGAGCCAGTAGAGGGGGTGGAGAGCCTGGTACCACCAGTGGAGGTCAGTTGGGGCTTCCCTGGACAGTTACTCTGGAGAGCACTGGGGCTGCTTGGGGCTAGAGAGGCAACCCGCAAGAACCTGCACTGTAACCCCGGATGAGTTGAATTTACTTAAAAAATTTGAGGAAATCAGTTGCCCTAAAAAATTTAAGTAATGTAAAATGAAACTTGAGTGTAAGTGAAGTTTTTACGTACAGCAAACTAAATGCCACATTGATTTAACTTAAAATATCTTGCAAAGTCAATTGCTTTGCATAATTATTACTCTTCTTGTTTGAAGCCCACTGCATGAAATCACAAGTTGATTTAATTGAAAATTATTTAGAAAATTAAATTAAGTCAACTTAATAGTTTCAAAATGTATACAATTGTTTTTGCAGTAGAAAATTTTAATTAACAATAAAAGAAAATAACAAAATGACACTCTTATTCTGTTTTATTTCAGATGTTGTAACTTCAAACAATAACATGACAAGAAGTCAAGGAAAATAACGCCTTGCTTTACAAACCTCTGCAAGTTTTTAGGTTTTTAATCTTTCTATTTATGATAGTTACCAGGCTTTTCATTTCCAGTGAATGAATGCCTGGTTACTCAAAAAAAAAAAAAAAAAAAAAAAAGAGAATACAATGGGGCTATGGATTTACATGTTGGAGGCCACATGCTTTAACAGCTTCATCAACCCTGAATCATCAGATCTGGAGGACATATGTTTTATGTGAACATACATATAAATATAACACTCTAATAGTTTGAACCATCAGCTTTAAACTCTAGTATAAAAATTCTTAACAATCATACCCTGCGTTCACAATACTAACAGCATGGGATTATGCTAGGACTGGGTAAATATAGAATCTTGTTATTAATCAACCTCTTTCTGCTATATCTGTGCCAATGCCATTCAGCATAAAGCACAAACAGTGCACAAACATGTTAACATGCTAAAATAAAAATGCATCTAATATCTGGAACAGTAGCATAACTACTTGGAACCCTGTTTTACAGTACTAGCTGATTTTTCAGAGTCTGAATTTTGGGTGCCAGCTCACTTTTACCCAGGTTGAGCATCACCTGCTGGACAAAGAACAAAGTGTTTCTCATGTACTTGGGATAGTCCAGGTGCAGCATAAATTAGTCCAAAAAAGGACACAGAAGGCCTGAGGAAGGTTAGTCAGCTCATCCATCACGACACTCCCTTCCAAGATGATCCCCACTCTGGATGGGTTCAGCTGAGCATTTTCTTCATGGATGCAGAGGATTCCCACTGGAGTTTGACTGTATGACTCCTTGTCAGTTGTGTCCTAAAAGAGAAAGAAACAGATTTAAAATTACCTTCGGATGTTAAGAATGAAAAGCCTCATCGTAAATAAACCGTACACTGAAAGTAATTATTGAAAGTACAGGTCGTAATTGACGTTGATTAGACATTTTATAACCTCAAGGCAGTAGCGGAATCTGGCTCCAATAGTGGCCAATGGTGGCTTTTTCCTCTCTTTCACTATCAGAATTATATCTGCCTTTAAAAACCCAGTGTCGGTCGACCTCTAATTGAAAGGACAATAACATTGGTCTTAAATAAACTGCAATATTTGGATCTGTGCCTTCAAGTACTTACTGCAAAGTACTATCTTGCCTTCCAAGATGTCATACAAGATGTCAGGAGGGTACCCAGTGACCACATGAAAAGTGCTCGAGTGTTTCAGTTAAAGGATGTGGTCCTTTTAACCCCTTAAGTCTGACTCAATCCTGGGTCCTCTCTCACCTCCTGCACCTGCCTATCATGGGACTTTTTCTCTCGGGATGGAAAGAAACCAGAACATACCTCCTGTTGTTGAGCGTCACTGCCGCTTTCCGAACAGAATCTGCAGAATTTGTCGACAGCGAAACTCTCCAGGAATCCTGCAAGGGAATGGGCACCAAGATTATCAGCTGCAACATACAAGACTGTACCTTTCACACTTGCACCTAGTTGCTCCAGCTAACCACCACTTTGCTCCAATAACTTTAGATCATAGATAAGAGACTGAAGAACTTCTGAATAACCACACTCATTTAACTGTGGAGGTATTGCATAGTAGAGCAAGCTGGATTGAGTTGAGGGTTGATCTATATTTTGCAGGTATGTTGACAGTAACCCAGTATATCGCACGCATTTTGTATTTCAGCTTTGAAGTTCCTAGAGGATTGGCTATTTCAAAGTCATCAATGTAAAGGCCAAGAGCAATTGTGAATTTGTCACTTGCAAGACATGGGACATGGACTTTTCCTGACATAGGTTTGTCTAAAACGTAAGTTTTGTTGAGCAACTTGTGTAGCATTGGAACAACGGGAACATATGCAAGTGTTTTTTTTACCGTTTTGCACGACATATTCTATGGGGTTTACCAGCGGAAACTCTCTGCGTACATAGGCTGCTCTCTTTTTAGCAGTTCCTAAGGGTCCATCTTTGGCACAATATGTCGTCATGTTACTTTTTTGACACAGCACTGGTAACCTCTTTCACAACAGTTTCTTCTATGTCAGCATAATATTTCTTTAGTACAGCCCTGACTCTGGTTTGCAGAAGTGGTTGAGACAGCTTATTGATTTGACATAATTTAGTTGTTGTATCACTTCTTGCACAGCACTCTCTGGTACATTCAGAATAGCTTCCATCTTTAACAGAAGAGATGCTAAATTGTGCTCAAGCTGTTTTTCTAAATCATGAAGATCACCCTCACTGGTTACTTCACTGACCTCTTTCAAGTCTTCCATATCATCAGTATCTGACATTTGCTCTGGTGCAGCATCACTGTCATGGCTTAAATAATCATCACCAATGATTTCTGACTAAAACCTCTTCCAGTTCTGCTTCTTGTGTACTTTACTCTTGTGTGCTTTGAAAATGGAGTAAACACTTCTTTCAAAGTTGCATTCTTTATAGGGGCACCTGACTTATGGTTTACTTTTAGATGTGCAAAATGCAGATGAGAAAAGAAATCAGTGTCTCAGCAAACCCACATGACAGACAGCTAGACTTAACTGGTACATCTACACTTGGTTGCTGATCTGGTGTTTTGGTTTAAATGCAGAATAAGTGCAGTTTAAATGCATTTAGGGATTAAATGTACACATACATTCCTGATGTAAACAATAAATGGCTCTGTTCTTGCATAACTCCCATGTTTTAGCCTATAATGTTTAAATAGCTGTGCTCTCTTTTCACAGCTAACAGGACAATACTTGCACTTCCAAAGCATTGTAATCAATCTATATTTTTGAGACATTAACTTTAAGACTGAAACGTTTGAGCTTTGTACCTGTGTTTAGATAATGCTCCCTTCAGGTTAGTTGACTAATTTAGGCATATTTAAGTCACGAAAGCCAATATGGTCAGTCACCTCAACACTTGGGGCTCTAATTTTGTGGCACAGTGCAGGGTGGCGCAGGGTGGCAAAGCATGGCGCACCCCGCGCAGTGTTAATTTGGTCCGGCGCAGCCAATTTGGCAATTTGGTAGACCGGGCTGCGCCGAGATGGGTGCGGTGGCGCACCAGAGGGAGGTGTCAACAGATTCAGCTTGGCGCAGTGACAATTTTGTGCCAAAACACTGCGCGGAAGGTGCACTGAAAGCCCGCTAGCTCCAACCTGGTCTATTCTCGGCACAGGCGAAGCGCGCCCGGTGTAGTGGTAATTTGGCTGACAGGCGCGCAGTGCGCACACATCACCAAAACCTAACAGGCAGGTTTCCAGAGTGTTAGGCACATTTCAATGCAATAAACAAACAAAGCAACCACTATTTAATGTAACCGTCTGAACCAGCATATACATTTGTATCTATATTAATTGTCCCGTCACATCTGATGTCAGATAAAAGATGTTTGTCACGCGTAATTGAAACTCAGGCTGATGGCAGCTGGGAGTGATAAAAACTAGCGAGTTCACATCTCTCAGCCAACCACAAACAGCCACGGCATCCGATACGGAGTATATATTCGGCTTCTCTGATTTCATGAAATTCAAAAAAAAAGAAAAAAAAAGAGAGATGTTCACTGAATAAATGTAAGTCAGTCGGTGTCTTAAGGATTTACCTGTGATTGCCCATATTTCTCTGTTTTAATCTTTATTTTTAACGTGATCTATAAAGATGTAGTACATCATTGCAAGGAGGATGAGGATGAGATACCGGGAGAGAATATATCACCAAAGGTTCTCCTATTTGGCGATGACAGAGCAGGAATGCAGGTGGATCACAAGCATGATGCCTGGATTGGCCTGCTGCTGTGTTTAATGTAATTGTCACTTAATTTTGTACTCCTATTCATGACACAGGAACAGATTACATCTGTCCCGCAAGGTGGTCCACACGGTGACCCGCATCGGGGCCTCTGCTGCGCAGCCCGGTGGCCACTGTGTGCCTGCTTTGCTCTGACAGCTATTTTTTGGCCCTTCTCCTTACATCATTGAACCTTTTTTTTACATTGGGCAGCGGTTCTCAGAATATCTGGGCAAACTTGACTGACAATATTTGTAACTTCCTCCCAGGCAGTTTTTGCATCATCAGCCCGTGGAGGTCTGTTAGCATTACCATATATTCTGGTACGGCGAGCTTGGACCTCCTGGACCAGCACATCAGTTTCCTCCAGGGAGAAGTTTGGTCGCCTGGAGCTGCTGCTGCTGTCTTCGTCCATGGTGGTGGCGAGGTGAAATTGGCACTGCGCCTTGCCCGCAGCGCATTTAAAGGCAAGGAGAGGCGTTCATTTGATTGGTGAAGATTACACTCGGCTGTGTTAAACCCACTCACGCCTTCTCTCCTCCCTCTTTGCCACTTGCGCCGGAGGCGTGAGTGAGCCGGACTGCGCCGTACCAGAAAACTGCAAAATGCCCTGGACACACCCCAGTGGCACGGCGCAGGGCAGTCCACAAAAATAGAGCCCTTGACATTACAATATCATCAATTTGTCCCATGCATTAGATTAACATTAAATGGCCATAGAGTTTTTCAGTTTATTTAACCTTAGTTGCGCCTGTTTCAATCAATGGCCATCTAAAAATACGTGTTCGCTAACGTTAACTCAACAGCACTCACCAGATTCAGTAGACCATTGTACAACAGCCGGGCCGTCGCCACCTCCTCTCTTCCGCTGGAATAGTACAGTGAAGCCCACCTCGTATCCTTCTGTGTCGCCAGTCCGCTCAGCTGTTTAATGTAAAGCGGTGTCCGGCAAATGACAGAAACAAAAGCAGAGCAGTTAGTTAACAGGTAGCTAACGTGGGAATAATGTCCAGTTTTCACTGCTCACAAACAGCCACCCAGCTAAGGGTGCTTTCACCTTAGGCCCAGTTGTTTAGAACTCCCCCTCCCCCTCCCCCCTCTCCCGCTGGCTTGCTTTCACACTAGCAACATCGAACTGTGCCGGGGCCCACTTGCGTATTTACTCAGTCTGAAACAGCAGTCGGCGGTATGCACGTAGTTGGTTTACAACCCCACGAAGGAGGAGAAAGAAGAAGAAGCTACCATGGCAACCACTGGGGTCATGACTTGAGGGTAGATTGTTTTTTCTTTTGACCCGGCAAAAAGTCCATCCTGCAGCCATGGATGATTTTAAATCATTTTTTAAGATGCTAGCAACTTCGCTCTTCGTATCTGCACATCTACTACAGCTCAGAGGATTAAATGGGCTCGCTCTGTCCAGGTACAGCGGTTTATGAGGTGACGGGAGACTTTTATTGCCTTTGCACCTCCTCTCATTGACTCCAACTTGTGTTCATCTGTAAGCTGAGTCACAACAGACTGTTTATTGACTGGATTCTGATGATTTCCGCCCTTTACAGAGGAAAAATGTGAACAAACTGCCGCACTGTTGAAAGAAGTTTAGTTTTTCTGATGTCATAAAGCTGATATGACGCTCTGTCCCGTATCTGAGCGCAGTTGCATTCTCATCTCATGTGAACCGAGTCCACTTGAATTGCATTCACACTACCCAAACAAACCGGACTTTGGGCTCAAGTGCACTCGGATCCGGGACTGGGCCCTTAGTGTGACAGCACCCTAAGAAAAGCGGCAAGGTACATCTAACAGTTAGCCTTAATAAGAACTGGAAAATGTCGGGCAAACTTGTGAATGTTTGAGCAGTTGATTTTCTCCCTAACAGCCTCTCCTCCAATGAGAAAAGTAACGCTAGCTAGCGCTAGCTTACAGGTAGCTAGCAGGTGAAAATGTCTAATTGTTAACCATGAAAACAAGGTTTCCACTGCTGTCAGAATTAAAACATCTCACTCCTCACTAACACGGACACACTCATAATAATGAGAAAACGGCGTTACCTGACTGAACGGTCCGGAGGACGAAGTTGCAGCGAAGATGCCTGTTACCACCTGCAACCTTAAATTTCAAATGGCGCTCCTTCACAACGCAAAGGAGATGAAGAGGTGTGGTTATGACTAAAACTTAGTATTGTAAGGGCATTTAGCTTAAAGTCATTCACACATTTGACTTTGTCTACAAATTAGTAGAATATACTTAGCATTTTATAGTAATGCAATCAAACTTAAACAATTTATGTACGTTGTAATTAAATCGTTTAGTTAGATATAAAGTCTGGGTTTACAGTGTGGTGAATGACATCTCAAAGCAGGCAGAGACGGCATCCAGATAGCTGTGGCTGAAGAGGAATGAGCGGTGGCTGAATCAGGCTGGCAGAGGAAAGGGGGGTCAGAGCTGAATGGGGTAGACCCGAAGGGCAGAGGGGGCAGTTCCAGGACGCTGGTTCTGCTGTCAAGCCCCACCGTGGTGTCGTGGGCTTGTTGATGAAACACAAGTCTCAAGGTCTGATTCATACAGCTCTGCCCTCAGATGAACGACGTCTGAAGGGACAACTTCTATGCCAGCCACGCCACATAAGGAGCAGGAGGCAACTCCTGCCAAGGGGTGGCTGCGATATTTGTCGTTTAACCCTTAGAGCTCACAGCTAGTTTTTTCGCCATCATGTCTCGTCTGGACTTTTTTCTTAAAAAGCTTGTAAAACGTCAACCCTGTGGTGCACAGTCAAGTTCTACACAACATTTTTCAGGACCACCTGGGCTTTAAGAATATGCCTACTTCAGTAATTTCACTTGAATTTTGAAAAAGTTATAGGACTCTAAAGTCAAAAGGAAAAACAAATCGGAATTTGAAACTCAAAGATTTTTTGTTTTTAACACAGTAAACAAAAGTGACTAGGCCTTTTCTTTGCAGAGACTTGCTCTCCCATCTCTTGGGGACAAAACTGTGAAAAAATAAGTATTCTGTGACCAAAGGTTTTTAAAATATCTACATATATAGAAAAACAGTCCATGTGCTTTTTTGGCAGTCAGATTCATTTGTGCCATTCCTTTAAGCTGTAGATATGCAACATCTTGCTGTTGGAGGACAGCCCCTCCCACAATGCATTGTATGTATACATTGCCCTAAACAAATATGGCACTAGCCACCAAAGAAAGCCAAAGTACATGATCGAAAATGGATTAAAAATGGGGCTTATAATCGGATCTAACTCTGTGGATTCAATCTTTAAAGACCCCCAAAGTCACTGAAGTTCTGGTCTTTCTAGAACGAGATCCTTAAAGGCTACGGAGATATAGTAAGCTTGTAGAGGTAAAAAGAGTAAGTGTCTATGCTTTATGATTTAAAAGTTAACGTTTTTCTGAACTGTGTCACTTGTCATAGCCTATACATCTTCAGAGACCCCGGACAGTCAGCCATGTTCCAGGTTCTCTAGAAAATGTTCTGTAAGAGCTACGAAAGCATGGAGAACATATTTAGAAAGGCACAACACAGAGCTTTCACAGGAAAAAGACAAGTAAGTGTATACAACTTATGGTTCAAGTTACCAAGCAATTTACAAAGGAGTGTGCCGTATGAGCTCTAAGGGTTAAAAGATAACTTTAGCTGAAACTCTGAGGTTTAGTTAATCTGTGATATTAGATTTCCAGGCTAACCCTGGACATCCTCCCCTGAACCCCCCCCCCCCCCAGTGGTCACGGTAGGTAAAAAAAAAGATCTTAGTTTTGGCTACCTGAAAATTTCCAGGCCATAAATGTTCAAAATCAGTTGGATTCTTTTTAAGAAACTCTGGCAGCCTTTAAATGACTGCACTTGAAATAATGTGAACCATATCTTATTGAAGCGATGCTTTTCTCGTGGAGAAAGTTCCATTAAGAAAACCCGTCCTCCCTGCTGGAACAGTCCATCATTCATTTGCCATCAACATTACATTTTAAATTCATGTAATTCATCCATCTTCTGTTTCACCACCCTCATCTGTCCACCCTGGTTCTTCCTGCTACCCGCTCTTTTTCCACCCCTCCCTCACCCCAATCTGTTTTTTCCTCTCTTCACTCTGTCTGCTCCTTGTCTTTTTTTCCATCTACTCCCTCTCTTTTTCCCTCTCTCCAGGATCTTTTCCACTGCAGCCGTATCACCTAACACTAATGACAGTTTGAATCATTTATACACAGGAAGAGGGGGCTCACACCCAGCGGCACGAGATACTGTGTCTGCAGAAAAAGAAGAGACAGAAACACAGAGAGAGAAACACGCCGCACGCTTGTCATCTACCTGCACTCTGTTTATAGCTGCTGAAAAGCCCTGACACTTCACCCACAAAGATAAATGATATAAAAATATCCTTGTAAGACCTTGTCTTTCCTCTTTACCTCCCAATCAAACTGTTAAATGAACAGATGTCTGAGTAAAACCTCAACACTGCACTGCTTTCACTGGACCGACTGTTGTTTTTACACAAAGAAATGTTTGTTTTAGAGTGTAAGAGAGTATATGTTAAGTCCTTGGTCCATGGCGTCCTTCTAGGTTCAGACACCACAGATCCAGATCCAGAGTGGCTCTAGTGGCCCCTGAGTTCTTGTAAAATTAAAACTCGTTGGAATGTGGCCGCTCTGCTGGGACCGAGCTGGAGGGGAACACCTGTCTTTAGACCGGACTGACCCACAATCGGTGAGCCCACACCATAAACAAGATTTTCTGCATTCAGAAGTGTGTGTTTGTATGAGTGTTTATGCCTGCTTCAACAGAAATAGACGATGAGCGGGAAAAACAGCATCTGTTCAGGCTCATAAAGTCAGGATATCTGGCTCGTTTTAGGGTGAGGGATTAAGTTTGTACAGTGTTTATTGTGCGAATGATGTTTCATTTTAGTGCACTGACCTTTAAGCAGGGGTAAAAGGTGACAAGGTTTGACTAAGGGGATTTCACATTGGGGAACCAGGCCTGGATCTGAGTACACTTGAGCCCAAAGACCAGGTTATGTGGTCATAATGCAAACGTACCGTGCTCTGCATTGGGTCTGAGATGTACTTGAATCTGATTCACATTAACTTGGGCATAGTACCTGTGCTCTGTGAACACATCCTTACCTGAGTACAGGGTATTTGTCTGCAAGCAGAGTTGTAAAGGCAATCTTTAATGTCTCTCCAAAAACTTTCATGTCTGCACAGCATGGAGCTGTGACGGTTAGGTGACTGCATAAATATTCATCCCTTTAAGTCAGTACTGGGTAAACACACCTGGCCGCAATCACAGCACTGAGTCTGTGTGTATAGGTACCAATCAGGCTTCAGGGCCAGCTGCAGAGAAGCATCCCCCCAGCATGATGCTGTGTTTGTGGTTTTGTGAAATGTTTGGTGTCCACTAAACATAGCATCTTGTCTGATGGCCAAAAAGCTCCATTTTGGTCTCATCAGACCAAAGAACTTTCTTCCACTTGACCATGGAGTCTCCCACATGCCTGTTGGGGAACTCTAGTCCAGAATTAAAGGTCACATATTATGCAAAATACACTTTTTCAGGCTTTTCTAACAAAAATATGTGCCCCTGGCCTATCCACAAGCCCCTCAAGAACCAGAAAAATCTATTCTCTCACCCCCTCTCTTTCTCCAGCGATCAGAAAATGTTTCTTATTTGTACACAAGGCCAAAATTATATCAGCAGAACTAACACTAAATTTACTGACTGATGGGGAGAGTTGTTTCCTCCATTTTACATGTATGCAATAATGTTACTAACATTTCTATATTATATATTTCATTTGATTATGCCAAATTTTTAAGTGTATTTTCTATGAAACAGGACTTTTTATATTTTCAGCTTAGGTTAGGAGCAGAGGTGCTGTATCCATCCCTTGACTAATACTTTTAAATACTTTTGTTGCTTTTGATGCTTTTGTTTTCATGGTGTAATGGTAGCCAAGAATACCAATGAACCACTGTCTGGATTTCAGACACAGGTGTCTTTATACTACAATCATTCACTGCATTCAGGTGATCTCATCTCACTAACTGTGAGACTACTGGCATCATTTGGCTGGACTTCTGTTGAATCAGGTCAGTCAGTTTAAAAAGGCTGAATATTTATGCAGCCACTTATTTTACCTGACATATTTTTGTTTGACATTACTTTGTAGAAATCTGTTTTCACTTCGACATTAAATAGGGATTTTGTAATTTTTTTGTCATTATAACTCAATTTTATTGACCATGATTAATTTATAAAATCAATGAAAGAGTACCAGGTTGAGTTCTTTTTATAGGCATTTATGTCCTTCAAAATAAAAGCATAGACAACATAGACTTTTTTCCAGGCATAGAGCCACGACCCACTGAATAAAGCTTCACAACCCAGTTTTGGCTCACCAGTTGAAAACAAGAATCTAAGTGATTTTTATACTTGGAATACAGTATGTAATTATTTTAACAGTTTATTTTCATTTCCACATTACTGACATCTTGCTTCTTCTTTTCTCAATCCCTTGTGTCTTCTGTGCTTGCACACTGCCCTTCAGTCTCATATTCTTATATGGGCATGAACAGGGCAGGCTTCTGTGCTAGTTTGTAAAAAACATGACGTTCCAACTTAAGGCCCATTTATGCTCAATGTTAAATATGAATCCTGATACAAATGGAGCCTTCTGTCTGTGCTCTTCATCCGTATTTCTGCACGTTTCCTTAAAGCTTACGGATACAGGCCAACCAGAGCAGTACCACCGGAGACCGTGGGGGCAGTGTTGCTGTCACTACCTGATATGTAGCTCTAGTGAGACACAAAGAAGAAATAACAAAGGAGGAACTTTTTAAAGGAAAACTGGTGCGAGTTGTTGTGCTGGATGTGAGGGGCAACCTGGCGAAGCAAGTTATCGGATGCCCCGGCGGACATCCTATAGTACTGGAAATGACGCTCGTCATCAATTTCTCTCATTGGCAGTACTAGAGAAAAGAATTCTCTGTCCTCCAGTTGCGATGTATTTAACAGCCTCACCGCCTCCTACAACGCTGCATCTGTTTTTGTCTTTTATGCAAAAGGTACATTATCAATACCTCCTCCACAGTCGCCAGGTTTGTTTTTGAGTTTGTTGTTGTCATAAACTTTTGACTCTGGGCTGCCCCCCCCCCGTGGATGTATTGGTTAACATCCATGGCAACGTAAAGGACGCGTGGAAGCATGTGAGCAGTGACAGTAACATCATTTAAAGGCCCATTTATGCACAAGCTTAAAATACGGATCCGGATACGGACGGAGCCTTCTGTCCGTGCTCCGTGTTCATTTCGTCCGTATTTCTGCACGTTTTCATAAAGCTTACAGATACAGGCCAAACGGAGCAGTAGGACGTATACATTTTCATACGTAAAGGAGGTATAAATGGGTCTTTACGGGGACTTAAGAACACAGGAGAGAACAATTCAGCCGTTTAAGAGGGCATCATGAATCTGACATAGGTTTCGCTTAAAAACACTAAGAACAAATGTAAGAAAGGTCACCCATCCTACAGTTTCACCCATCCTCTCTTGCTATAAAGTCTCTGTTAGAATCTTAAAATTTGGTACAGATCACCTGGTTCCTTCTTTGGCCCTCTGTGGCATTCATATTGAAGGTGAAACATCATAAGCTGTCAGTATCACGCCTTGAAACAACAATTCAAGTAGGCTGTTGAATATCTGCTTTGCTAAAATAAGTGTCCATCCTCTGCCGGCTGACAGAAACATGTGACAACTTTTCCCAGTATGTTCTTCTGAAGAACGCTGCAGACTTTTGTCAGTTCCACTTAAACCATCCTGATGTTTCTTCCTCAGCTGTGTCTGTAGATGAGCAGAGCGTCTACTCTGATAATGCAGGAAGCTGTTCAGACACAACTTTATTGACTTCAGCAGAATTGACACATTTTCTGCTGCTGCTGTTGGGAGTTCTCCAGCCCCGCAGCAATTACTATTGATCCCTGTGTTTCTGTTTTACTACCACAGAGCACAACATTGCTTGTTAACTTCCTACAAATAATGACATCTGCACGCTGCGCTGACCGTCCCACATGGCAACCCTCATAATGATTTAAAGCTGTAACCAGGGCAGAAAATATTTAAAGCTGGGTTTATGTCCGTTCTTCGTGGAGGGGGGGTGTTTATTATGTCACATTCTTTCACACGAAGTGAAAAGGCGTGAGTTTGGGAGTCCTTGCGTTCATTCACTGGAGCATTACCATGTTCTTTGATGGACTTCATTGGGCCCAAAGGAGAAGGACGTAACCCTGTTTATTTAAATGCACAGCTTTGTGAGCCTTTAAAAGCAGCTCTGTCTTCATTCCTCCGTCGCTGTGCCTCCATTCAGCACAAAAAACAAAAACCTTTGACCCTTTTGTCTGCTCCATTTGTTGCTCCATTCGATGGCAATCTTTGTGCTTCATAGATTTCTCAATTTAACAATTTTCCAGTAAAATGAGGTAGTTTCTCTTTAGACCTGCCTTTGGCTTTCCTGGCAGGCTTTCTGGTGGGAATCTGCGCTTTTTTTTTTTAACCGATTCTCAGATGGGAATGCTCGCCTGTGTGACATTGGAATAATAGATTTCACTCTTTTTGCTCTCTCCCCTCAGCTTGTCACAATTAAAAGTGTAAGCAAAGACACAAAACAGCCTGAGAGCCAAGCAGTCACTGGGTCTGGACGCTTGTTCTTATTATAGATAATAGCAGGATTAGCTCATTTAAATCAGCCCATTATTGGAGCTAATATTGAGCCCTCACTCAATACAGTGTGGACCTGACAGGTCAATCTCTCCATACTCGGGAAGATTATACCATTTAATATCACAAAAGAGGTTTTAAAGTCCGTGTCTTAATTCAGCCCTGCTCTTACTCTTCTCTGTTGATTCTCAGCTCTTAGTCAAATGACTTCAGGGTGATTCATGGGTCACGTCTTAAAGCAGTGACAGTATAGGAGCAGAACTTTTAAAAAGACACTTTAATGCAAAGTTTTAATGCAGCTAAAGTTGAACCGTTTATCAGATTAAAGCTTCATTAATCATGCGCCCTCTGATAAAACTTTACAGGTGAAAGGAACTGCTGCCCTTCTGAGTTTAGGGCTGCTGTACTCTGCACCGAAGATTTTCCAGCAGGTTACGAACTTTTACCTTACCCTGTAGCTAAGAAAAGCTGAGCCCCTTAAGGACCTACAAAAAAAAAAAAAAAAGACACTGCTGTCAAAAATTAGCAAGCATTGTAATTTATTCTATTATTATAATATTCTAACATTAATTGCAGGCTCTGTGATTAACCCCAATCGCATATAAGGATAACAGGAGTGTAACAGTTCACAGAGGTCATGATTTCAGTTTTTACTTCGGTTATGGGGTCACGGTTCACTATGACAGTGGTTCCCACCCCCACTGATGATAGCAAAAAAGTAAAAGCCAAGGCCTCCCACAAACCACTTATAAAAATAAAATATTTTTATTTGAGAAATCCCGACATAATAGACCTTCATACACTTGTTCTTGCTAAAAGATCTAAGTATAAAGTAGCACTGTTACTAGATTTTAAAAAATTAATCAAGTAAATCACATCAATACGCTGTGATTAATCATAATTAATCCCAGCAGTGTCTTTTAAATAGTGTTTTTAGTTTTTTAAAGTTTTTTATGTTTTTAGATTTTTAAAGGTTGTTGTTGTCAAGTGTTTTATTTTTTTAATTCTATGTACAGCATATTGAAAGTGCTGATCTGAGTTCTTATCGATACCACTATCAATACTTTCTATAGTTTGGTGGGAAGACAAAAAAGAGCAAATATTTAAACTACAACTGGTCTTAGCTGAGTAAAAAGCTCTGATTCAATCTGCCACATCTACTGTATATCCCTCAAATATAACCACATATTCATAGTTTGTCATGAAAAACGACACATCATAACATAAAGAATATAGTCGTCTAATTTACTGAGGTTACCTGAATGCATCATATTTTTCATCTTCAGCTCGTAAAGTTTGCTAATTAACTTCAATTCTGCCAATTCCACCGTGGATTTCTACACTGGATTAATATTGTTAACAAACAGGACTGTCTCAAAGTTTTGGCGCACTTTTCAGCATTTATCTGAGCAGCTGAAGAAGAAAACTGTCCTGAAGCAGCTGAAGAGAGCGGTATGACCATGGCTTGATCCCGTGTTTTTGTGTGCTTTGCCTGAAGGTGGAACTTCAGACTCGTTGTGCTTTGCTGTAAAGACAGTTCGTCCCTGCAGCATGTACCCACAGTTTAGGTTTTATCTTAACTAACATTCACCAGCTTTTTAAAAAGAAAATTGCCGTTAAGCAGACCTGGGTCTGTCTCCTCACTCATCACTGCTGGCTGTGTCTGACCTCTCACCTCTTCACCCTCAGGCACGTAAACATCCGCACTGGAGGGCTACGGGAGCAAGTTGTGGTCAAACTTAGTCATGTGATTAAATTGTGTTATTTTTTTTAATGAGTTAAGGTTTCAAGATTAATCACAAGCGTTGCATTAATGTTATCAGCCCTAGCATAAAGTTTTTAAACTGAAAACTGTGAGATTGGTTTCTAGTAAATGTAAGACTTTATGTCAAAAATGTTCACTTTTTTCCTCAAAAACTTAACAGATATTCTTAATTTTTTCTCTCTCAGGGTGGCTTTGATACACTGTTGTACACTGTTTGTTTTGTATCAGGATTTAAGTAACACATATGCACACCTAATTTTGAAAACATCAGAGAAGTGAGGGCCCATCTCCCCCGTGAGATCCCCCCAGTGAATAAATTTGATCTCCAGCTCAGTGAAACCACTCTGTTTAGTATCATATCAGTGGGCCTAGACATATTCATCATGTCACCATGTTGTACCCCGTGAATAAATGGGTTGTTATTACGGTGATGACTCAAGACTTTCCTGAGTTTTAACTTTGCAAAATGTGTTTATTTTCGGGCCTGTTGGTGCTACGTTTAGCATTAGCATCTTAGCTAAACTTTAGCTCTGCCTAGTGTGGTACTACTACACACTATCCGAGACCCAAGACTTCCTGAGACCAGAGTGCACTAACACAAGAACAAGACTTTTGGGGATCAAGGCCAAGTCAAAACCAAGACCATAAAAATCTATTTTCAAAAAAGCCATGACAAGGTTGAACAGTTAAAAAGCATTCTCTCTTTAATTTTAGTTTTCTTCTAAATAAACTTGACGGATAAAAACAAGATGTCTGAAACTCTTTCAAAGCACAACATGCAAAAAAACTCAAATCTTAACAAATTTGTTCAACTAACTTCTTGTAAAAAATAACTCCTTGTATGTATTTAAAAGCCACTGACAAGTCCAGAGTTATTTTAAATATCTGATAATTAGATATTTATCTAGATTTGTCAGGTGAATGAGGTCTAGAGTAAGAGTTCAGAAGTATTTCTGACTAGAAATAAGATGGACTGATGTTCCCGTTTTTGCAGGAGTAGTTGTTTGGTGTTTTAGCAGGTGCTTTTCCTTAACATTATATTAATGAAGTCAAAGAACAGCGGATCAGTGCTAGGCTCAACTGGTCTTGATAGGAAGACCAAGACCTTCAAAATGTGGTCTAGACCAGACTCAAGACCAAGACCGTTTTCGAGTACTACAACACTAGCTCCGCTATATCAACAGGTGAGATTTATGAGCTGCTGTTGTCCTTAATCATTTTTCTCCAATGCGTGCAGACGGGCAGACATTTCAAACAATATTCCTCCTGCATATTAAGTCTGCATGGCTTGATTTCTGAAGCGCAGTACTGTACCTGAAAGACGTTTCAGCAATGACCGATGAAACACATCCAGCTACCTAGCGAGCACCTATGGCTACTATAACTCTCATTTAAAGGTTAAAGTTTACCGCGGGTCATGGGAGATTACAGGCGCTGAGCCAGAGCTGGCGGAAGGGGCTGTGAAAACAAGCTGCAGAGGCTTAGTCCAGTCTCGCTAGAGCTTGTTCTGCAAAAGCTAAAGGCGTGAAAGGTGGCATTCAAACGGCACGATGGACGGCCTTCAGAGTTATGGTTCAAAAGTTATTCAACTTTCAGTAACGTCTGTTTGTATACGATGGCTTCATCAGAGTTAAAAAAAAAAACACATTATGGGATATAAAATTAATCAAACCTGGACTTAACAACACATAAGAAGACAAAAAATGTTTTCTTGTAAAGCCTGACGATGTGACCTATAAACACCCCCCACCAGGATGTCCATATAAGGAGTTGTGTATTATCCCCCCAGCAATTTACCAAGGGTATGCGTGTGGCATGGATTCCCCCTGCATGAGCTCTAATGTTAAGAACCTTCCAATAATTAGGCCCATGCGGACTTTGGTGAGAAAGCAGGATTCAACCTGACAATCTGTATGATTGTTGTGTAGTGTGTGTCCTGCTTTAGGGCCCAATGACTAAAGGATCTACCTCCCATCCTACTTTTTCAGACTGTAGGAACCAAGAGGGGCAGTATGGCTCCATAAGGTCTTTGAAGGATGAAGGTTCCTGATCAAAAAGAGCTCTGAAGGTGAGAACAGCAATGTTATCCTAGTTTTATTCTAAAACTAAGATTAGAGAAGCTAATACTTGAGTGGTGTCAGCGGTGGTACTTCCTCATGCTCTGGTGTAACTCACAGCACAGACCTACCTCCAATAAGCAGCCTTCACCATGTAATATGCACACATTAAATACAAGGCTTGAGGGAGAGTACTAATAGGTCTGACTACCAGACCAATGAAAACTAAGCAGACTAAAACACTTTCATTGTCTTCATGTTTTCGAGGCCAGCCGAGTTTCTGCAGCCGTTTAAAGGCGTCGTTAATGTGTTTGTGTGTTTCTTTGTGGATGCTTTATGTATCAGGGCCGAGCCGCCTCTGTTAGTGTCACTTTATGAGCAGTTTTACGAGCTGCTCGTAGCTCTGCTCTCACAGAGTGATGGAGAGGCCTTGAACAGCACCATTGACTGCTCTTACTGCAGCTCGGCTAAAATCAACAGCAGTATTACACGCTTTAGTGAGAGACGGGTCAGTAAAACACAGAAACGCCGCTGTGGGAGAGCCCTCTCTGTGACTTCCAACTTTCTTCTTTCTGAATCAGCGTTACTGTCAGCGTCTCCTCTGAAACAATGTGCTGCGCCGAACCGCTGATATTAGCAGAGAGTTTGGCCAACTCCCCTTTTTAATGACCAATACATCGACAACTTTGTTACACACGCCAGATTTGGATTTTAGGGTGAAATACAGCCTCCTGAATGTGCCTTAAATTCTGACCCACCACAGTGAGGGTGTAAAAAAGGCCTCGGCGGAGACAGACAGGAAAATGTGGTAATATGAGGTGTTTTATGGCGCCGCCAGGAATCGCCTGATAATCGTGAAATATTGTAGCAGCTCTGGGGCCAGAAATTCAGCCTTCAAGATCCCGGGCAGTGTTTCTCTTAACAGGATCGTAAATTAGTTTGGCAGATGGGTTCTAAAGTGTGGGCCACACAGGACAAGGACCAGGACTAGAAATGTGGCTGCAAACTTTTAACCAAAGTAGCAACTGCTGTCCTTGCTGGTGTGAAAGTCTGGAATGAGTCTGGTGACTCTGAGCTAAGGCTAGGCTTCACTCTGCAGGCACTGGTGACCTAGCAGTGACCCAATCAGGTTCTTTTGTTCGTACAAGGTGGTGCACAGATGAGTACAGGTGAGAGTTATCTGTATGGATGTTGTTCTCTAAAACCAAAGACAAACACACCAACACAAAGCAAAGTTTCACTCTAGTCTCTGGCAGATTGAAGGTATGCATATAAAACTCTACATCAAGCCTGTATATGATGAAAATAATAATCACAAATTGAGACAAAACGCAGAGACCAAACAACAGTGCTAACAGTGCTGTATTATAGAAAGACAACCATAAAACAATACAACTTTCCTTTAACCTGGTTCTCACCCATCTGGAAAACCTTCAGTACTAAGCATTTGGGAAAGGGCAGAGGATTTACCAAGGAATAATGTGAACCCTCATCACTGATTGGTCCTGTCACTCTCTAACCGAGCAAAAATGGTTCAGACAGGAGCTTTGCAAGATGGATTCGCCAGTGAGAAACATGGAAACGGGCGTATCCATCTGCTTTGCAAGGTTAGGTCTTCAGCAACAGATGAGACCAAAATGCCCCAGCATAGAGGTCTGCAGCAAGATCCCCCCACATCATATATACAGTATATATATATATAATATAAATTTTATAATGTAAACTTTTAATAAAAACACTGACTTACTTCATAGTATTCAATAGCACGGTAAAACAATGGCTCAAACAAAGGCAAATCTGCAAACACTAAGCTACATGTCTTGAAAGTTTTTTATCATTCAACAGATTTTACTCTTTTTTTCTCTTTGTTCTTAGCTACTTCACCTATTTCTCTTAATTGTCATTTTAGTCATTGTCATTCATCTGCATGTCTGCCAGCTTGTACGTATGTGGCTGCATGTTCATGTCTGCCTTACTGTTAGCTTTTACGTATGTGTCTGCATAATTATGTCTGCCTTACTGTTAGCTTTTACGTATGTGTCTGCATAATTATGTCTGCCTTACTGTTAGCTTTTACGTATGTGTCTGCATAATTATGTCTGCCTTACTGTTAGCTTTTACGTATGTGTCTGCATGTTCATGTCTGCCTTGCTGTTGTTGTTTTTATGCATTTTTGTGGTTGTTCATTTATGTCTACTGCCATTGTTAGTCTTTTATGTCCATTTTATTCTGTTGTATCATGTGTGTCATTTCTTAAAAGCCTAACCAGGGACAAGGACTGCAAAGTAGCCATGTCTAGAAGTCTTTCATACATAAATAAATTAAGGTGGCTTGGACAAAAGCCTGTGCTAAATGACATTATAACATTGTAGCATAGCTACCCATACTAACTCAGACACTGTGCTGTTCTGTGCTGCTGCCTGGTGAGTTTGGATCTATAACTGTGATAAATGCACAAATTACAGATGGAGTCAGCAACAGAGCAGCATGACAAACTCCTCTGACTAATTGTTTTTATATGTGCATGCATGTTACACTCATGTATTGATTGACCAGTTGATGGCATGTTCTATAAGAAAGCGATGGTACATGAAAGATGAAACTGCATGCATATATCTCGACATTTGAGCCTGCAGGCTTTGAGCCATGCAGCTTATTTATAAGAGATTAGCTCATTGTGTGAAACAAAAGAACAATGTAAACAGGACTATGCAGCTGTAAGAGTTTAGATGAATTTATTTTCTGTATTTAGATAATATGTTCGAGCTGCCTTTGTTTGCAGTATTAGTGCCTACAACCTCAGTTTCAGAGAGCTTCTACCCAGACAAGATATATTTTGACCTTTTTAACCAATTATTTTGAAATTTATCTCATATTTTCAACTCCAAACTCTGACTCGTTAATCCCATAGTTTGACCTTTTAGACTAACAATTGAAAATTTTGATTCATATTTTGACTTATATTTTCATAATTCTGAATTTTATTTCATGTTTTGATCTTTTAAGCTTATGATTTTGACTTTCTTCCTAACATATTTGCCTTAAAAAAATAATTTCAATTTTATGTTTTGACCATTTTGAACATATATATATATATATATATATTTTTTTTTTTTTTTTTCCAGATTGGAGCCATTAAACTTATCCTTATAACTTTATACATTTCAAAATCATTTATCGTCAGTGCTAAGGTTTTTTTTTCCATAATTTATTACTGGTAAAAAGACAGTTTATGGTTTAAAAGGTGACCCAGTCAGGCCCTCTGGTTAGACCTGAATCCAGAATCGGGACCCTGCTGTGATTGTGTTTGACACCCCTGCTCTTGGTGATCTGTAGTCGTACCATGCTAAAGCAGTTTGACCCCAGCTTTGGACACAGGGCCTTAATCTGACACACCACTTAGTGTTTTAAATGTCCATTGCATGTATTTTTAATCCAACCAGGCAACACCTGCTAAATGATGGCAATACTTAAGGATGCTTTCACGCTAGGCCTAGTTGTACTGAACCCCCCCGCTGGCTTGCTTTCACACTAGCAACATTGGTCCGTGCCCGGGCCCACTTGTGTATGCACTCAGTCTGAAACAGCAGGTGGCGGTATGCACGTAGCTGGTTTAAAACCTCGCCAAGGAGGAGAAAGAAGAAGAAGCTAACCTGGCAAAAACAAAGTCCATCCTGCAGCCATGGAGGATTTAAAATCACTTTTTAAGATGCCAGCAACTTCGCCCTTCATATCTGCACATCTACGTTCAGCTCAGAGGATTAAATGGGCTCACGCTGCACAGATACAGCGGTTTTTGAAGTTACAGGAGACTTTTATTGCCTTTGCATCTCATCTCACTGACTCCAACTTGTGTTCATCTGTAAGGTGAGTAGGAACAGACCGTTTATTGACTGGATTCTGATGATTTCTGCTTCTATTGAGGAAAAATGTGAACAAACTGCCACGCCGTGGAAAGAACTTTAGTTTTTACAATGACGTCATAAAGCTGATACGGCAATCTGTCCCGTATCTGGGTGCGGGTCCTGTATTGACATATATTAGCTGGTTAAATTTGTACAGAGTATTAATGAGTGACAGAAATGGCCGCTTCTGATCCCTTGTATATAGTTCAAAATGTTTTACTGCTTTCAAATAATTTTACTGTCAAAAAAAACAAAAAAAAAACATCATGAACAAACTGCTGTGCATAAAAGCTCTTCTATGGTGAAGTAAACCCACATCCCACTACGTCCACCTTCTTTTGACATCTACAAAAACCATATAAATATGCTTTGGTAAACAAAATAAAATCTAACAAATATCACAGACAAACTGCTCTGAAGTTTGTTTAATAAAGATTGCCACCACATGTGACGTATCTGGCTGCTATCAGACATCTAAACATGCATTCATATTCTCTCTCCCCTATCTTTCTGAGTGAGGGTTGGGGGATGTCCCGGGACCACAGCCACCACGGGCCAGTGCCATGTCTTTTATTACTTCTTTTTTTGCTTTTCTGTGTAGGCCTACTAGTACTTTTTAAGTGTTTTTAAAACCACTGATTTCAATCAGGTAAGTATTGAGAAAATGATTGTACTTTTGCCATATTACACAGCATGTAACAAAAACTAAAACTTCAAAAATGGTGGTCCAGGCTTTCCATCAGTAACCAGCTATTTTACCCATACTGTAGTCAAGAGGCACAGAGAGAAAGACTTCTGAATACATTTGCAGTTAAGCTGCAGTTTAATTTTAAAGGTGTGTTTTCAAGTAAACAACCTGGTTGAAGATTCATATTCTCTTGTTTTGGAAAATATTTGTTTTAAAATTTTGTTATGAAAGACCATATTTGTTCTAATCCCACTGCTCCAAAACTACGCATTACTCCTTTAAATAAGCTTTGAGTCAAAAGTATTTGCTCACCTGCCTTGACTCGCATATGAACTTAAGTGACATCCCATTCTTAATCCATAGGGTTTAATATGACGTCGGTCCACCCTTTGCAACTATAACAGCTTCAACTCTTCTGGGAAGGCTTTCCACAAGGTTTAGGAGTGTGTTTATGGGAATTTTTGACCATTCTTCCAGAAGCGCATTTGTGAGGTCACACACTGATGTTGGACGAGAAGGCCTGGCTCTCAGTCTCTGCTCTTATTCATCCCAAAGGTGTTCTATCAGGTTGAGATCAGGACTCTGTGCAGGCCAGTCAAGTTCATCCACACCAAACTCTCTCATCCATGTCTTTATGGACCTTGCTTTGTGCACTGGTGCACAGTCATGTTGGAACAGGAAGGGGCCATCCCCAAACTGTTCCCACAAAGTTGGGAGCATGGAATTGTCCAAAATCTCTTGGTATGCTGAAGCATTCAGAGTTCCTTTCACTGGAACTAAGGGGCCAAGCCCAGCTCCTGAAAAACAAGCCCACACCATAATCCCCCCTCCACCAAACTTTACACTTGGCACAATGTAGTCAGATGTTCTCCTCTCCTTATCAGCGTTCTCCTGGCAATCGCCAAACCCAGACTCATCCATCAGATTGCCAGATGGAGAAGCGCGATTTGGCACTCCAGAGAACGCGTCTCCACTGCTCTAGAGTTCAGTGGTGGCGTGCTTTACACCACTGCATCTGACGCTTTGCATTGCACTTGGTGATGTATGGCTTGGATGCAGCTGCTCTGCCATGGAAACCCGTTCCATGAAGCTCTCTACGCACTGTTCTTGAGCTGATCTGAAGGCCACATGAAGTTTGGAGCTCTGTAGTGATTGACTCTGCAGAAAGTTGGCCACCTCTGCACACTATGCACCTCAGCATCTGCTGACCCCGCTCCATCATTTTACATGGCCTACCACTTTTTGGCTGAGTTGCCGTCGTTCCCAATCTCTTCCACTTTGTTATAATACCACTGACAGTTGACTGTGGAATATTTAGGAGCGAGGAAATTTCACCACTGGACTTGTTGCACAGGTGGCATCCTATCACAGTACCACGCTGGAATTCACTGAGCTCCTGAGAGCGACCCATTCTTTCACAAATGTTTGTAGAAACAGTCTGCATGCCTAGGTGCTTGATTGTATATACCTGTGGCCATGGAAGTGATTGGAACACCTGATTTAAATTATTTGTATGGGTGAGTGAATACTTTTGGCAATATTGTGTAGATAATAATCACATTTTCTCTTTTTGAATGTTGGGATCTATAGGTCTTTGAAAATTTTGAACTTTTATATTATTATGAAAAACACACAGGAAACTCTATTAGCAGTTTTTAATCTGAGCAAAAATTTTTAGGTAAAATATGTTTTTCTCTCAGGACTGTTTGATTTATAAATGAATGCTGTTTCTTTCTTTCTTTGTGGATTTAATCTTTAAAGACCCTGGAATGTAAGCCAAGCTCCAGGCTCCCTAGAAAATGTTCTGTAAGACCTACAGATGCATGAAGAACCTCATTAGAAAGGCACAATGGAGCGCTTTAAAAGGAAAAACAAAGTAAGTGCCTACAATTTATGGTTCAAAAGTTACCAAGCAATTTAGAAAGGATGTGCCAGCAGTAAGGATCCGTGCTGCATGTGCTCTAAGGGTTAAATGGGCAGAAACCACTAGCAGAACCAGAACTTCCATCTGCTAAAGCTGTGTAGGGGTTGGAAAGGGTTAGAGGGGAATGCAGAGATAGAAAAGAGGGGGATGCAGAAAAAAATACAGTAGAGGGACAGACAGAAAATAGGGAAGAGGTGCAGAAAGTAGGAAACTTGCAGAGAAACCAATCACCTGTTGATTCTTATCTTTAACTTGGCCTCTGTTCTGTAGTCAGCCCTTATAGCATTTACCTAAAGCTTCACACTGTTGTAGCAGCATGTTAGACCACACTATGATAAACTGTAAAATGAATGTAGCACACATTTGAACTCTGATTCTACCAACCCTACGTGGCAGAATGACTGAGAATCATGTGGCTGGTTTGCACATTTCTAAATCACCAATAACAACAAAAACATGAATCTCTACTGGATATAAACTCAAGGGTGTGTTGTTGAATGTCTCCAGGCCTGTGTCGCACAGATAGGTGTGTGTGTGTGTGTGTGTGTTTGTGTGTGTGTGGTAAGCAGAGTTCATGACAGTGAGGTGGAGCAGGTCACAGCGAGGTCAGCGCTCTCTCTTGGTGGTCTGCAGATGCCGAGAGTGACAGATCCGAGCGAAGACCCCTGAGCCTGAACTGCGGCGCGGGGTTATCACAGCCACCATCGCACACGTCCCAGGTTGTGGCGACATGTTATGGCTATCGCTGACAGCAGCTTAAAAGTCAGTTACATCAAATAAAGAGCTGCAGCCATGCATGGAAGAGCGCTGCGCTGCAACATATGAGCCAAATTAAATCTCTGCTCGGCTCATTTTCTGCCTCAGAGGCTGCAGTTGTTTTTGTTCGCATTAGCAAAGGTTAGAGAAAAATTATATGGTATGAAAGAGCGGCCTGATATCTGATCATGCAGTAAGTGAGTGATTGGTTAAATAAAGGAGGCTGCTTTCTCATTTAAAAGCAGCGTTAACACATGCAAATGCACACATACACATCAGCTGAAGCACGTCCAAGAGGTTTGTCCCCACTTTTTGAAATCCCTGGGACTTTTTAAGGTTGTTCCCCCCAGTCAGAATGAGTCATTGGCCTCACAATGGGCCACAGTGACAGCCCGTCCTGTTTGCAGCTCTGATAGCAGCAGAATGGCACTCTGGGAGGGTTTTCAGTCGCTTTATATTCAGTCCACGCCGAGGTCCTAACCCCCTGTGTCGGCCCCCTCACCCCTCACCTCTTGTCTCCTCTAATGTGGCTTTATTGACTGTGACACACTGAGCATGGAGACGATGACCAAACAATTAAAAGTGCCCCCAAAGGAAGGACCATTAGAGTCACAAACCATTCCTTAGGCTTTGTGAGTCCGGGCGCGAGTGTGCGTGGGGTTTGTGCACGGTCCAAAGTGTGACAATACACCAGCCGTAGTGGACAGGCGAGGAGGGGGAAATTCCTCTCACCACACCATCCCCCATCGGACCATGAATATGAAACAGGCCCAGCATTCACAAGGTGTCGAAAAATTTTGGGATAATTTACTTTAAGACTTCCGCAAGTCTGACAAAAAGTGTCAAACACTTAAGAATGAAATGCATTTAAAAAGGATGGCTAACAAATCCAGATCAGGTTCAGCCAGTCCTCTTCTTCCTCATTGCCCTCCACACTGGCATCACAAAGTCCGTCATCATAGCTGGCATTACTCTAAACCAGTGTTACTCAACCCTGCTCAACCAAAGAGCCAAATTGCTGGAAAATACCAAGGCTAAAATCCAAGTGGTAAAAAGTGGAAATAAAAATAAGTTAAATGTGGCAAAAATGACCAAAAGTGGCCAAAATGGATGAAAAAGGGGCAAAATAGGCATAAAATGGCTAAAACTGTGTGAAAAGTGGCAAGAATGGGGAAAAAAGTGACAGAAAGGGCAGAAAGTGGCAAAAATGGATGAGAAGTGACAAAAAGTGAGTTACAGGAGGCATTAATGTCAAAAACGTAGCAAAAAAAATTTGTAAAAAAGAGACTAAAATGGGCAAAAAGCAGCAAAAAGTTAGGAAAAATCAGGAAATAGTGGCGTCTAATCGCATAAAGCAACTTGAATAGGTAAAAAGTTGCAGAAAATGGCAAAAGGGGAAAAATGCAAATTAAAAGGTAGGCAACAAGCAGCAAAAACAGAGTTAAAGTGGCAAAAATGGGCAAAAACTGGAAAAGGATAGGAAGGTTTAACCATTAAAAATCAGTAGCGGATTACTGTATCTGTTATGTCAGCCTTGAATGAATTGACAGACAAGGCACACAAACACACAGGTGCAGAGATGGGACTGCAGCTCTGAGCAGAAACGTTTTTCAATCTCTTGAGTTCTGAGCGGACATTCAGCGGCACTAGATTGATTTACGCTCATGTTCATGATATGAAGAATGAAGTGAATTAATGTGCTTACACACAACACCGGCTCCCATTGGTTGCTTCACTGAGATACACAATTTCCATACGACCAGACTTAAAGCTTACGACAGAATCAAACACATTTGATATTATCATAACCCCAAGACTGAAGAAAGGCTGCCTTAGACCTTCACTTAACGACTGAGACAATGGGAGCGAGCTGTGATGTAAGCAAGACTCCAGGGATTTTACTCCAACTTTGGAATTTTGTCTGCAAAATTGGAGAAAAAGTCATAAAGCGTAAGGCCGCCTTAAACTACACTAGGACTTTGGACATGTGGAGATGAAAACAATCTATTTCTCTTTTGTTCTGAAGACCATGCAGTTGTTTCAAGAAATGTCTGTGTCAGCATGAAACCACTGAAAACGACCAAGAATGCTGTAGCGTACACTCAGTGGCCACTTTATTAGGTACACCTTGTTAGTTCAACAAAAGTTGTATTTTGTATCTATGACAGGAAGAAGAGACAGGACAAATCTGTCTATATTTTACCTTGTTTTTTGAGAAATTACTTCATTATCTTGGTAAAAGAAGCTTTATTATTGCAAGAAAAGGAGATAAATGAGTTGACATAGTGAGAAAACATTTGCATTTTCCCATTATCAGAATAAAACAGTCAACTAAAAGGTATGGATGCATGTTCTTCATAGACTTTTGCCATCATTTTTTACAGGCACACATTTGAAACCCATTGGGGACTGCTCTGGGACTTACTTTCCAGTTACCTAGAAACCATGCTTAAAAGGGAAAAGCACACTTAAATCACTGCAGGCCATGCCACTACTTATGGCAAGAACCTCACACAACCCAACTTAAAAAATACTGAAATATCCCTTTAAAGATTGTTTGACAGATTTTCCTCTGATCAGAAATCCTGTTGTGTGGCTGTAACATTTGTTGCTGTGCTGTAATGATAAACCAAAGGAAATAATATTTAACCCACCTTATTTATAAGCATCAATTTTGTCATTACATTCCAGTCTAGAGCTTGCAAAGCTACCAATGTCAGAGAAAAGACCTTCCCTCCTAAAAACGGAGTATTCACTGAGTATGCCATTGTGATTTGGGGGTCCTCAGCTTCTTATCTGCATCAGCTGCAACAGAAAAGACACTCACTGCAAACACTCATTCTGCTGAAATTATCAGGAGAGATGAGGAGGCTCAGATGATCACATGCTGCTATTGTTGGCTGATAACTGTAACTCAACCCTGGACTCTCCGGGTGTGTTTATTCCTCGGATTACTCCCCGACACATTCAAAGCCTCCGCAAACTGGGTTATCAGGAGAATCGAGCTCACTAAAGCTCGAGCAAACATCTGAGATCAACTGGATTATGATGAATCGTGTGTATTCAGCTGCCACGTGAAGCTGACTGTGTAGAGATAGATGTTTAATGAAGTGGGGGAAGAGACAGTGGGTGGATAATTCTCTTAAAAATACACACACAGACACTCATGACTGCATGTAAACACTGGTGTGAAGCTCCGGCAGCAGCAGGGGCGTCTTCAGGAGTCTTTTGGCCCCATAAAGGTGTTATATTTGGCCTCTGCTCTGCAGATATAAACACACTTACAACTGTATCACATGCTTTAATAACAGTCCTTGAAATATTTTTCCTTTATCAGTTTAATATCATAGATTTTAAAGGAAATAACCTTTCTAATTTTAATGATCCACACTATAAGAAATGGAACTGGACATGTAAAAATTATGTTATACTGTAAGTAAAGTGTTTAAGATAAATAAAGTTCAAAAAGAAAAAAAATGCAAAAGCGGCCCCATGACCGCTTGAATAATGAAGAACAAGGAAAATATCCAATCAATTAAAAAAAAACCAGAAGTACCACTCTTCAATGCCAAAGTAAAAAACAGATTTCTGCAGTCACATCAGTTATACATAAATATGTAATGTATAATAAATTATTGCGTAAATATTCACCCCTGAGTGCAGTGAATGTGTCTCAAGGTATTTTAGTATAAAGACACCTGTGTCAAGGATGTCCAGTCATTGGATTATCATTATTCCTGGCTACCATCACACCATGAAGACAAAAGGACACTCCAAGCAACTAAAAGAAAAGATAATTAATAAGTATAAGTCAGCGGATGGATACAGAAAAAGTTCAAAGTCACTGAACATCCCCAGAGTTCAGTTAAAGACTAGAGAGAGAGGCCACCAAGACACCTAGGACTACTCTGAAGGAGTTTCAAGCTTCAGCAGCTGAGATGGGAGAGACTCTGCAGACAACAACTGTTGACCAGGTTCTTGATTAGTCAAAGCTTTATGGGAGAGTGGCAAAGAGAAAGACACTGTTGAAGAAAACTCAGATGAAATCTGGACTAGCGACTCCATGTATGTGGAAGAAAAGTTCTTTGGTCTGATGAGACCAAAATGGTGCTTTTTAACCATCAGTGAGCCACTGTTTGGCAGAAACCAAACACACCATCAACACTGCGTAACACCGCTGTAGCTGTGAGTGGTGGAGTTATCCGTGAACAAATGTAGAAGAAGAAGATGTGCAAAAACATCTTCTCTGCCAAGACAAGCTATCAGTGTGACTCTTAGTTCTTGTTTGAATGGAAAATGTGGTCCAGTTCTTATTAAACCGTTGCTTTCCTCCAGCTACATGAAGCTAATAGCTACCGCAGCAGGAGCCGTTGGAAACACTGGCAAACCCCACCGTACCAATCGCAAACCCATGCCCAAGCAGACGGGGAGAAGAGTGAAAACATCTTTTCTATCATGAAAAGCTGTAAGTGTTGTTTGACTCTTTATTTCATACAGAAATGCGGTCCAGCTCTGATATAACTGCCGCTATGTTATGGCTACATCCGAGCTACTCACAGTGAAGGGCAGCCATTGCAATCTGCGCGTACAACTTAACCCCGCCCATAGTTACCGCCTCATTCACCTCTTATGACGCTGATTGGTTTGAACAGTGTTCAATTTAGCACAAACTGTGCTGGTTGGAGCTTTTCAAGATGGATTTGCCTGACGACTGACATGGAGTCTGGCAAATCCATCTGCTTTGCAAGGTTCTGAAGATCCATGAGGAATCATGTGCATTTGTATTACCTCTGTATCATCTTCACAGTGACAGTTGTGACTAAGAAAGAAATATTCCAGTCAAGAACTATAAATCATTTCAGAGCCCCTCCCCTTATTAGTGTTGTGGTTGGTCAGCCCCCCACTGACCAACCAGGGGACTAATCCAGTCTCTTCTTCTGCTTTTGTTCGCCTGCAGCTTGTAAACGCGGACAGAAAACCTCATAATGATGCTGCTAATGGTCTGTGAGACCTCTGACACCGTGTCTCTGTGAGGGTCTTCACAGGGCCACAGGCCAGACCCATAATCGCTTCCATGAACTACTCAGAGCCCTTTCAAATGTGACTTTTAGCCCCGCCAGAGCGCTTAAACCTTAATTTGGTGAAATGCGGCTAATGCGGGCCTGTCACTTGTCGTCAGGTTTGATTATGTCGGTGAGCCGTTGTTTGTCCTCCTTTATTAGTTTACGCTGCGATGAAATGATCTGCGTTTCATTACGACCTCCTGGAAACAATCCTGTCGATGATTTAGACACGGGCAGGGAACACACACGCGTGCTCACAACATTTAAATAAGTGGAAGCTAAAAAGGGAAAACAGAATAATATTGAATATGTAAAAAAAAAAAAAAAAACACTATACAAGAGCAGTTTTGCGCAGCTTTTTCTGATTTAGCCCATGGCTGGCATTTAGAAAACTTCATCAAAGAGTCAAACATTCATCTGGCAGAGAAACACTGAAATATCTTACCTATTAAAAGCTTTTTCATCAGACGCCATCTGCTCCATAAATGTTAAAACCAACATGTTTCTGCCGGTTAATTTCATCTGTGTTAAACTTCAACCAGATCCCCCGCACTGAGACTATTTCATTACAGTCAGAGATGACATCAGGCCAAAACAACAGGCTCTTTTATCTCCACTCACTAACAGTATCAATTGAATTTACTGCCTTTAAAGAAAATTGGAAGAACATGAGCAAAGCTTTGAGGAGCATGAGCATGCTAACAGGTATGAAGAATTCGCTTTTCCTGTGCCGGTGTTTCTATTCATGGAGGAAATCATTAACTCATGAAAACACTGGGCTCAACAGCTCCTCATCTGAGCGCTCACAGGTGAGACTAAAGATTCAAGGCAGAGGTCAGACAGAGAGAAAAAGGAGGGTTTTAATGTAATGATTTATGGAAACTGGATGAACTGCGAACACTAACAGTGTCTAAAAATGTATTCGTCTCCTCAGATGTACCATTTTATTAATTTCATGAATCATTTACAGTTGACATAATTTGTCTTTTGACAAATTATATTGCACTTTGCACATATTTCACTTTGCACATTGCGCTCTGTATATGCAGCAGTACTGCCTGTCAGCAGTAGGTGGCATTGTGATAAAGGAATATGCTGATATGTAGATGTGTTCATTGTTGGGATGACGTGGCTGGCACGCCTTTTCTGTGTCACATGGAGGCTGGGGACAGTGCCTGTGGAGTGGCAGACCAGTGTGATTGTCCCCATTTTTAAAAAGGTGGACCGGAGGGTGTGTTGGAATTATCGGGGTATCACACTCCTCAGCCTCCCAGGAAAGGTTCACTCTAAAGTGCTGGAAAGGAGGTTCCGGCCAATTGTCAAACCTCAGATTAAGGAGGAACAACGCTGACTCTGTCCTGGCCGTAGGACAGTGGACCAGCTCTTTACCCTTGCTGGTCTTCTTGAGGGAGCATGGGAGTTTTCTCATCCAGTCTACATGTGTTTTTGTAGACTTGGAGAAGGCTTACGACCATGCACTTGAGAGGTCATGTGTTGGGGACTGCAGGAACATGGGGTCCCGGGGCCGCTGAGGCGAGCCATCAGGTCCCTGTATGACCAAAGTGAGAGATTGCCTTGGGATCCTCCAGCAGGAGTTGGAAAGTGTCGCTGGAACGCTTGGGTGGACTTGCTTTGCCTGTTAGCCCCGCGACCTGGCTTCGGATGAAGATGGATGGGTGTGTTCAGAGCAGGACCGATATTTAATGTAGAAAATAGAAGGAAAACGGGACATAATAGGCATGAGTCGTCACTATCAGTCACACAGTAGCACCACAGCAAAATCATGAAATTAACATTTAAATATGTAGAGGGGCATACCTTTATCATACATGCGAAATTCGAAGCAAATCCGATGTTTCACAAGAGTTGTACCAACTACAAGATATCAAAATGCTTAACATCAGCAGTGAGGCATCCTTTAATAATAAATGTCAGTATTGTCAACAAATACTGAGGCCTTTCTATCAAAATACGAGCATGATCATTTCAACTCAGAGGAACGAAGAAAAGGCCCACTTGTGTCACTTGCCGGTAGGTAAAACCATAGCCAAATGCTAAATTTACCCTTTGAATGTATAGAGGGGCAGACCTTGGTCAAGCATGCTAAAGTTCGATGAAATCAGATGTTTCCTATTAGATTCATTGCAACTTCCTGTGAAACTGGTGAAATATCTAAACGCTTGCCACTGCCAATAACACAGGAAGTTACATATCTGGGTTGCAGACAATTATTGATGAATTCAGTCGAAAATCTGAGCTGATACGTTCAGCACAGAAAGAGGTATAAACAACAGGCCTGTTTGTGTCACTTCCTGTTGGCAATAGGGGGCGCAATGATTAAATGTTTGCATGTTTACTGTGATACTATTGTCCTGTCAGAAAGGAGTTGAAGTTACAACAGGTTAAAGTCATCTGGTTAACATCTTATTCTGATATTGAGGAGAAGCTGGTGGACTTCCTGTTCGAATTAGGGACTGGGTCTGAGAGGCTTTTTTGTAGGTCAGATGATGTCTCACCAAAACTCAAAAATTTGGAGAAAATCCGGTAAAAGCTGGAGATGGAGATCCTTTAGATGTGACACCAGTGATGCAGCCCAAAACAGCCAAAATTTGACCTTTAACTGTTTGTAGTGCAGGGACTTTTTATCTGTCTAATCAGGATACATGTGTTCAGATTTTCATGGGCGTAGCTCTTATCCAGCTCCTGTGCAATGGTCTTGCCCAATTCCACCACCAGGCAAACAAAAAAAAAACAAAGAAAAAAAAACTACTGGGGGAAAATTTTTTGCAAGGTTTTTGGGACTTTTTGGGCAAGTTAAGGCCAAGCAGGGAAGGCCTGAAATGATAATATCTAAGAATGCCAAGAGTTTTAATAGGGTCCCTGCTCTGAGGTTGGTACTCAGGCCCTAATAAGTCGAGATCCTGAGTATAGTTGCTGAATTTTTAAACTTCTTTTACTGGCAAAATAAGAAAAATAAGATGTGCATCCTCTTTTGGTTTCCATACGTCATTGATTTTTGGTCACTATTTTCCTCCTCCACTGGTTTGCATTCACGACCCACTGAAAACAGCTTCATGACCAATTTTTGGGTCCCAACCTACCAGTTGAAAAACTATTTTATCTCTGTATAAAGTTGTGTGGTGTGCATACTAGGTGTTTTAAATATTCAGCAGCAGACTAACTTATTTTTTATCACTAATGTCCAACCGGAAACATTTGTGTGAAGCAACTGCAGTGGATAATAATTAAAACCAATCCTGAACCAAAGATTGCAAAAACTGCAAGGCTTTCTGGGAAACAGGCTCATCAACGACCAAATATGGTCATTAATGTGTAATCATAAAATCCTGATAACCCTGATTAATGAACAAACCAATCCAAACACCCTCTGCAACACTGAGAGCTCATTCACCTACCCACTACTACCATCTACTGGAACACTGCGGTATTACATCCTCCCTCCACACAGCCACCTGCATCATGAAGCACCTATAAAAGCTCAGTGACCTTCCTAAGTTTCCAGCTTTGGAACCAAAAACATGCTCAAAACATGAAATAGAAGACTTAAAAAACAATGAAAAAAGTGCAGAAACTGGACTGGCGTGAAAGAAAACTCCATATTACACCCTAAACGCTCTCCTCAGGAGGATTGTTACTCCAACATCCAAACATGATCTCACAACATATTTGTGTGAACCGACGTGCGTTTAGCCAGGAACAGGCGGACAATAAAACAGCAAATGTGGGATACTTGAAGACAGGAGCTGCTAAATGTGATGAGATCAGGCCTCTCTGGACTTTCCACTATTGCCAAAAAATAAAAAATAAACAAGACAGGGTATTTTCTCATGCCCCATAAATATAAAACATATGATTCAGGCTCAAATGTCCTGTTTATAGGCACCAAAATAAGAGCTGACGCTCGGTTGTTGCTGTGCAACAGAATAAAAAAGGTTGTTGTAAAACAATACCTGACTTTGACATTTTAAAGGCATTTGAACTGAATCACAAATGAGGGGAAATCTGGAAGTTACACAAAAATCTTAACAGACTTTAAAGATGTTTCAGGCCACAGATAAAAGTCAAGTTGAACAGAGTTTTTACATTATAATCGTCCAAATGTACAGACTAGATCAGGGGTTCCCAGGACCCCAAATATGACAGTGCAGAGACTGAGGACCCCTACTGTCCATTGGGATGGTTAAATTATGTGGTGTTACACAGTGCTGCACAGGCCTTTACCAAAACAAATGAAGTATTACATGAGTAATCTGAAATGCCAGATAGACTGTTACTTATATTCAAGAAACCTCCAATAAAAAGTGTCCGGAACGGCAGGACTTTTAAAAAATATTCTCAGAAGGTGATCGGACAAATGCTCTGTCACAATAAGAGAAACACGACAAAACAAGGTAGAAGGCATGCACAGCTACAGCAGTGACCTGAGCCCGACAGGCTGGCGCTGTCATCATTTACGAACAGTGGAGCCTGTTGGTTGATAAAACTCATGCAGAGGCCAGACGGGAGAAGTTCAAAAACTTCTCTGCCAAGAAAGGCTTTCAGTGTGCTCTTTGTTCTTGTTTTAATAAAGAAATGTGGTCCAGCTCTGATAAAACTAACGCTCGACTACAGCTACATCTGAGCTAAACGCTACAACAGCATCCACCACTGCTATTGGCTTCCAGTACAACTAAACCAAACTAAACTAGTTTCACGATAAAAGTAGGTCTAACACCTAATGGCTTTTCAAGCAATTTCAGATTTGCAGAGTGAAATCATGAGAGTCTTGCTCAAGTAGTGATCTCAATCTTAAGGTTTAGGGTGGTCATAAAAATACTAACACATTTGGCATTGTTGTAAGTCTTCAGTCTGATCTTATGCAAATTATGTTCTGCTGTGAGACTTGGCACAAACATACTCAGCTGCAAACCGAGAAGAATGATAATTATGTTGTAGGTGGGCGTGGCTTACTGACTCAGTAGCACCCCCTGCCATATTTCAAAAAGCAGCCCCTACAGCAGGTGTAACAGGATTTTGAAAATTGATGGGTTTATGTATCATGTCATGGCTTACAAAAACACCTTTTGGACCCATATCCTAAAACAAACAAGAAGTCCTGACCACACTGAGCAAAAGTAACTGGACTTTGGGCTCAAATGCACTCAGATACGGGACCAGGCCCCTAGTGTGACAGCCACCTAATTTACATCAGGACGGAGAATCAACTGCAATTTTGATCCTCCCTTTTTCTCTCTGTTTTTAAAAGCACATATATGCTCACTTCTCCCCCCTCATTTAAGCCCAAAATCTGCCAGCGTCAGTCTGTGCATCACGTCATATGACGCGCCTGAATTTCCATCTCAAACACACATTAACAGCAGCATGTTAATGGTCAAACTCCCACCAGTCACTACATGGCGCTGGATACTGGAGCAGAAGGCTAGTCCAGGGCTCGCCTCCCAGCCTCACCAGGTAAGAGCAAAAATGATAGGAGCAGAGGTATTTAACCAGTCGCTGAGGCCTTACACTTATTCTACACCTTGAACAAATGATGGTGCTAAACTTATTCTTCTGTGCTCTCAAACAGAGCTGCTACTACAGCAGCAAAGATGGACTGTCCTCTCAGGAAAACACTCTGCCACTGTTTGATGCGGATCACATTACAACCTGTGATGCACAGTTTAGTTTGATTTGGAAAAGTCCATAGGGAGTGCCACAGTGTGGTACCATGATGCTATCAATAATGATGCAATAAACTTTCTCCAAGCTGCTCTGCTCTATCTCCCTCACCGATACTAGTGTTTGCAACCATCATAAGACGATGAGTTAATGCTTTTAGTCACTCTGTCGTCTCTCTCCTGTGGAGTGAGCATGAACACGAGGGAGAAGGAGTGAGGCTGCAAGCAAACTCTGGAAATAAGTTAGGGGGATGACTCTCTGTTTTTGTGAAAGTGTGAGTGTTGCAACACCCACAAACCCCATGGGTGCGACGCGCCTTGTTGCTAGCACCCAACGGTTGCTACACATCCGGGGTTGCGACACAACCTGACATTTCTCCACTGCTTCAGATGAGATAGCAGCTTCGTCAGAACATCATTCTTCAATGAGGAATCACAAAGTAAGTGTGACATCAGAAAGCAATGAGCGATGCCCCAGTAGAGGACTTAATCATCCAGTGCTTCTTGCCTCTCTCCATTGTTAACAATGTGGACTTCAGCCACTTATTTCACGTTCTGGACCCTCAGTACAGGCCAGTTGCAAGGTCCATTATTTCCTCTGTGACCATTCCTGCATTAGTAGAAGTTGGAAAGAACGCATAAAGAGACAGTTAGCAAAAGCTTCATCTGTTGATGTTATCACCAACATTTGGACTGATTGAAAGAGGCCGTCATTCCTCTGAGTGACTGCTCAAAAATCAGGAACTCAGCCTTCAGTCGTATCCTCTTACCTGTGAAAGAGTGCATGGGAAACAGGAGAGAAGAGTGCAATGATGTTCGAATGCTGTGCAGAAGAATACCAGATCAAGGACAAGATCAACTTTGCTGTAACTGACAATGCATCTAACATGAGAAAAGCTTTTCAGGCCAGCATTAACCCAGAAGATCCTTGTGATGCCGAAGACTATGACCCTGACAGCATGAAATAGGGCTAGACCAGAAGCCAAAAGATCAGCAAGCAGTCAGTGCCACTTTGGATGTGAATGGTACAATTCAGAGATTGTCCTGCTTCACACATTCACTGCAGCTCGTCATAAAAGCTGGTCTGAAGGATACCAGTGGGCTGTCAAGCACTTCAGCAAAGCTATACTCCACTGTGGCACCTCATTTAGAGACCACTTTGAAGCATGGTTTGGTGATGCTACAATTCCAACAGCGAACGCCATAAGGAATCAGAGACTAAAGGTGAGAAATGTTTGATTAATGTTAAATTTTTACTTGATTACTCTGGTTTCTATATTTTTGAAGTTGTTTGACTGAACCACAAAAAAATTATTATCTCTAATATTCATCTCACATACCTAGAAACTACGTGTGACGAGTCTTTCTTCAACCCTGTCATTTCAGAATATCCATCCAGAGATCCGTGTGTCACAAGGCAGAAGTATGGGTTTTATTGTTATAGAATTATTGCATTTTTAATACTGGGGTTTTATACAGATCTTTATTTTATTGTGATTTTGGTTTTATCTGGATTGTTTAAATTGCTTTGCTTTTGCTGCATGTTTTTTGAACCATTCTGCCTTATTGGGACTGTTTTTAGATTAATCCCACCTGTGGCTGTACCTGCACCTGTAGCTGATCAGCAGTGAGATGCAGAGATGGAGCCGCAGCCGCCAATCAGTGGCCGTAGGCAGGGCCTACAATGGAAGAAAGAGGAAGGGGGACCGGGGGCACTAGAGATGGGAATTTAGGCTTTTTTCAGTGATCCAGCTCATTTGGCTCAGTTCAGCAAGAAGAGCCAACCTTTCAGCTCCTAAACAGTTCTTCATTTGCAGAGGTGTAAAGAGTACTGAAATATTTTACTCAAGTAAAAGTACCAGTTTAAAAATGTACTCAAAGTAAAAGTAAAAAGTAGCTGGTTTAAAATGTACTTTAAGTAAAAGTTACTTAGTTACTTTTTTTAAAAGGATCTCTCCTGTGAAGTGCAACAAGGACACTGGGATTTGAATCTCAAAGTTGTTGTTGTTTATTAAGGGAAATCTTTACAAATAAAGTGTATTAACAACATAAAACATGTCAACACGACAGAATATTCTCTTCTTGTCCAAAAAAAACAAAAAAAACAAAAAAAAAAGAGATGAAATCATCTTCATCCGATGAATGTTGCCCAACTTGCTCCACTCCAGCCTCTGCCATCTGGTCAAGGTGTTGTCTCACATAGCCCAGACCTGTTGAGTGACAAACAAACAAACAACAACACATACTGAATATTTTCATCATAATGCAGAAATTACAATAACTACAACTTGTGTAGAAAGACCCATGTTATTGCATTTATCACATGTCAATATCAAAATAGTGAATTCAGAGTCAATAAAAGTTCTTTGAAAGCAGGTTGTTCAACCAAGGAAAATGGATGAAGACCCTCACAGATGAGATTTATCATGAGCTTGTCAACCTTTGCCTGTGGCACACGTCTGCTTGCATCTGCTGCCATCATGTCACTTTTTTTTTTTTTTTTGCTTGCTTTGGTATCCGGTGGTTCTAGGGCTAAAGATGGACAGAAGAATGGCAAAAATGGTTAGGGGGTAACCTGATAGATTTGTTTCACACATCCATCTGGAAAACCTTCAATACTGAGCATTTGGGAAAGGGCAGAGGCTTTGAAAAAAACTCAGAGTGTGATTGGATGAACGTTCTGTCTGTCACATCTTTACGGGCCAATCAGAGCAACAAAACATGACGTAGCCACAACCGAGGTGTGTGTGCGCAGCTACAGAGGAATATGAGAACCATGGAGACTATAGACATGTAAGTACTCGACCTTTGTCGTTGTTGAAAAGAAAACAACTCACTGCTGTTCTTTGTTCTTTCTTTTAACAAAGAAATGTTGTCAAGTTCTGATAAAACTGGTGCTTTAGCAGCATCCACGCTAAGCTGTTCCACCATAATTGCACCGGCCTCATGTTGCTGCTTGCTTACGTTATGACTCCGCCGCACCTGAAAGTATTGCTGATTGGTCCTGTCACTATCTAACCAGGCCCAAAGGGTTCAAACAGGAGCTTTGCAAGATGGATTCCCCATTGAGAAACAAGGAAACAGGCGTATTCATCTGCTTTGCGAGGTTAGTCAGAGGGTGAAAAAGGGTTAAAAAGTGGCACGGTGAAACAATTGCATGTCCAGATCCAATGATAGCTTCAGATTCAGCTCCAAGATGAGCTAACTGTTAGCCAGGGTGCTAGCACCAATGCTACTGATCCATCACACATGCGCTGACATCATACAGTCATGGACGAAAACACTGGCACCCCAGGAATTTTTCCACAAAATACATCATTTCTGCCAGAAATTGTTTCAATCAACAAATACTTTTGGTATACATGTGTTCATTGCCTTTATGTGCATTGGAGCAACACAAAAAATCTGAAGAAAAAAGACAAAATTGACATAATTTTACACAAAACCCAAAATTATGCCAGACAAAATTGTTAGCACCCTCAACTTAATATTTGGTTGCACAACCTCAGAAAAGAATAACTGAAACCAATCACTTCCTATAACCATCAACAAGCTTCTTACACCTCTCAACTGGAATTTTGGACCACTCCTTTTTTGCAAACTGCTCCAGGTCTCTCAGATTTGAAGGGTGCTTCTTGCAATAATAGTTTTGAGATCTCTCCATAGGTGTTCAATGGGATTTAGATCTGGACTCATTGCTGGCCACTTCAGAACTCTCCAGCTTTGTCTCCAACCATTTCTTGGTGCTTTTAGGTTTGTTTGGGGTCATTGTCCTGCTGGAACACCCATGACCTCTGATGCAGACCCAGCTTTCTGACACTAGGCCCTACATTGCAGCCCAAAATTTTTTGATAGTGTCAGATTTCATGATTCCTCGCACACAGTCAAGGCACCCAGTGCCAGAGGCAGCAAAACAACCCCAAAACATCCTTGAACCTCCACCATGTTTGACTGTAGGTACTGTGTTCTTTTCTTTGTAGGCCTCATTCTGTTTTCTGTAAACAGTAGAATGACATGCTTTTCCAAAAAGCTCTACCTTAGTCTCATCTGTCCACAAAATGTCCTCCCAGAAGGATTGAGGCTTACTCAGGTACATTTTTGTAAACTCCAGTCTGGCTTTTTTATGTCTCTTTGTCAGCAGTGGGGTTCTCCTCGGTCTCCATACGACGTATGGTCCGAGCTGACACTTTGCACCCTGAGTCTGCAGGACAGCCTGAATTTGTGTGGAAGTTGACTGAGGATGTTTATCCACCATTCCAACTATCCTGCGTTGCATTCATTTGTCAGTTTTTCTCTTCCATCCACGTCCAGGGAGATTAGCCTCAGTTCCATGGGTTATAAACTTCTTGATTATATTACACACAGTGGACAAAGGGATTTTAAGATCTCTGGAGATGGTCTTGTAACCTTGAGATTGTTCATATTTTTCCACAATTTTGCTTCTTAAGTCCTCAGACAATTCTTGGCTCTTCTTTCTCTTCTCCATGCTTGGTGTGACACACACAGGCACACAACACAAAGGTTGAGTCAACTTTTAGACATTCTAACTGGCTTCAGGTGTGATTTCTAGATTGCCAGCACCTGTTACTGCCACAGGTGAGTTTAAATGAGCATCACATGCTTGAAACAAAATGATTCACACACAGTTGTAAAAGGGTGCCATTAATTTTGTCTGGCCCATTTTTTTTTTTTTTTTTTTTTTAGTTTTGTGTAAAATTATGTAAATTTTGTCTTTTTTCTTCTGATTTTTTGTGTTGTTCCAATGCACATGAAGGAAATAAACGTGTACACCAAAAACATTTGTAATTGCAACAATTTCTGGGAGAAATGGTGTATTTTCTGGAAAAAGTCCAGGGGTGCCAATAATTTCGTCCGTGACTGTACATAAATCACAACTCTCTGGGTTTTTCAGGCCTGCATGGTGCCATCCAGAAAGAGTAAAAAACGTGTAGTCTGAGCTGGCCTTTAGTTGACAAAGAGTTGAAGTCTGACTGTGTACCAGGGTAAAAAATATTCCTCTCCTATGGGGGACATTTCATCATTACAGAAGCTTATGAACACATTCTAAGAAAGATAGGAATCAACAGGAGTGTGAAAGAAAGAAGAAATCTCTAAAAAGATAAATGAAAAAGAACATGAACTTCTGAGAGTTGAAGATAAACAGCAATGCTGAATTTTTCTTGGATTTAAAGAGTTTTATTCTTAAAGAGGCAAAGTTTTGGTGATTTATTTTGAACCATGTTTAAAGCAGTGTTTTAGATCATAACCACACTCAGTTGTTGTTGATGGTGTAAAGTCTGATGCCTTTTGAGACAGTGCCCCCCTCTGGAAAAGCTCTGACAAAGACTCTAGACTCCTTTAAAGTCTGCATGTTGTCGTGGTGTAAATGTGCACATGTATGTGAAGCTAATAGTGCATTAAACAGGTGCACATATGTCAGTGATGTGAGAATGAGCTGCTATTAGAAAATGAATGTGCTACCTTCATAATAAATCCAGTGTTTGAGTGGAAGTTTCTGTTCACACCTCGTCCCCGGCTGCTTACGGAGAAGATTAATTCAGCTTGTTGGATAATTTGGAACATCTGCTTAGCGCTAAAGAGGATGTGGATCCTGTCATAACATTCCCGCGACCCGACAGCGTGTCATTCACTAATCAGACGACTCCGAGAACATCCACCGGGATTTGGAGAAATTTCTCCTCACACCCAAAAAACTTACATAACCCCAGAAGAATCCGCCTGAAAACGATCCGTACGGCGACGAATGGGCCGTAACAGGTCTTCAGTAAAGGGGCCAGACGAACAGCAGAGACAGACAGACAGCAACATGCTGGACTCGGAGGTCCACCGGGGGAGCCTGCACCTGCTCTCAATAATTATTTAGAAAAACAGGCTTAGCTCATCGCATGACGCTACTAGAATCATACGGGCAGGGCAAACCGAAGCTTAGAAACACTGGCAACAGCTTGATCCATGTGGCCTGCATGCATGTTAGCAGATCTGAAACCAACACCAGAACCTTTGTCACACTGTCATGTGTCATTCAGGGACAGGCTGGCTCTTTGTGCTGGCTCAAAAAACCATGCAGAACAGTTTTATTGACAGTATTATATGGATAAGTATGATTGAAAATGACTTATTTTAGTAAAAGCATGCACAAATGTCAAATGTAGATCAAAAACTTGCTATATCTGGTTATTTCAATAAAGTCAAAATTGTTTTAAAGAGCCGTTCGGAGCCGAAACAGCTGGATCTCGTTTCTGGGCCAAATTGTCCAGCGCACTAAAAAAGTTGTTAATCCCCCCACCTGTGTCCCAATGAAAGGATAAAACCTTTTTTACTCTCACAAATCAATTATGTTGACCGGCAAAAACCAGCTCATCAGTGGGTTAGTATTTTACCCTCTACCTTCACAAGCCACACAGGGCCGGATGCTGAAAAGCATCACCACAGCATGATGCTGCCACCACTGTGCTTCACAGTGGGGATGGTGTGTTTGCGGTGATGTGCAGTGTTTGGTGTCTCCTGTCTGATGGCCAAACTGCATCATTTTGTTCTCATCAGACTAAAGAACCTTCTCCCACTTGACCACGAAGTCTCCACATGCCTGTTGGCGGACTCTCACACATACTGGATCTGAGTTTTCTTCAACAGTGGCTTTCTCTCTGCCACTCTCCCATAAAGCTTTGACTGGTGAAGAACCTGACCAACAGTCGCCGTATGCTGAGTCTCTCCCATCTCCACTGCTGAAGCTTGGAACTCCTTCAGAGTAGTCACAGGCAGGGGCGTAACTAGGGATTTTGGGCCCCCAGGAATATTACACAGAGCCCCCCTTAACCGGCTAGCCAAGCAACAAATGCTGCGTCATTTTTACACATATCTATGCATTTCAATGTGCTTTTAAACCATAATTTCCAATTTTATGAGTAGTATTTTTACTATGGTTAAACTAAATTTACTTGCAATATTTCACAGCACTGGACTATACCATTTGGACATTTTTAAGGGAGGAGCTGGGCCCCCCTAGTATTTTATCTTACTCTATTTGATACAAATTTCAGTCTGTTGACTGATTCATTTACTCACTTTTGATTCAATAATGACACTCATTACTAAGAAAAAAAACACACTTTTAATTGCAGTCTTTTCAAGGTCTCTGACTAGTCTCCTTCTTGCACACTCACTCAGTTCATGAGGACAGCCTGACATTTGCCATATTACTTCCATTTCCTGATGATGGACTTAGCTGAACTCTGGGGGATGTTTAGAGCCTTGGAAATGTTTTGTATCCATCCCCTGACTTATACTTTTCAGTAACCTTTTCTTGGAGAGTTGCTTGGAGTGTTCTTTTGTCTTCATGGTGTAATGGTAGCCATGAATACTGATTAACCAGTGGCTAGACCTTCCAGACACAGGTGTCTTTGTACTACTATCACTTGAGACACAGTGACGCTGTTGAATTCAGTCACTTTAAATGAGTTGAATCTTAATAGTCACTTATTTCTAATTTATTAACATTACTTTGACATTAAAGAGGGTTTTCTGTAATTTTTTTAAAGCCAAATTTCTTTGACCATAATTGATTTATAAAAACGGTAAAATGGTAAAATATCAAAAACAAGGGGGTGAATACTTTAAAGGGATACTTCAACATTTTGGCAAATTTGCCCATTGCCATAATCCCTATAGTCTTAGTAATAGGTTTGTTACCTTTAGTTATGGGTGTAAGCTATTTTTAGATCGGCGGGGCTGAGATGCAAGCTGCTCTGCCAGCGTTCATCTAACTCATCAAATACTCAATCCAACAACTTCAAAACGCTCTCGTGGACAAGTTGTGACCTGCACATTCACCACGCTGTGAGATAATCATGGAACATTACCAGACAGAGTTTTTTTTGGAGCCGATGATACTCCAGGTGAAACCAAGTAACTATGGCACTGCCTGAGGTGCGCACTGTGTCACTCCGCCCAGTGGTTTACTCAAGAAAGTAGTTCAGAGTATTTGCTTCATGTGTTGTAATGTTACATAATTATAATTTATTTCATAATGATTGAATAATTGCCATTATTCTTTTACTGAGGCCAAGTTCATGAAGAATCAAAGTGGCTGATTATAACTAAAAGTTATGAAAGCAATGGGGTATTTTCAGTTACATGAAATGGGACGAGGCCTGGGGAACAGAGATTTAGTCTAACCAAGAAAGTGGGTAGGTTTGATGAAGGGTTGATTTATACATGTTAGTAAGATTTGACATATTGTGCAGCATTTAGAGGTCATTTACTGTGAGGAAAGAGAAATATGATTGGAATTAAAACAAGCTTATAGCATGGATTGACTTAATGTTGGGGGGTTAAAGACCCTTTAGGACTGTCCTCATAGTCACCTTTTCTGACTCTGGGGAGGGCTTCCACTGTGTTTAACATGTCACCTCTTCAAGGGCCGCAGCCAATCAAATTCCAGCAAACTCAGTGTTTTCTTTTTCAGTTTGGAGTCCTTGTTGACAGCCGTGGTGCCGGCTCTAACCTCAGCCGCTGTCGTCCCGACGTTCACAGAGGAGAAATCACTAGCACATGGGCCCTAATGCACACACAGACCCGCGGCTTGTTTGGAAAAATGGCATGTTCAGTGTAACACTGCCGACCTCCGGACGTGCTCCCACTATTCTTAAAAAATAAAACAAATAAAGTCATCTGGGAAACATGAGAGGAACCTTAAATATGTAAACAGAAATCAAAGGTCTGGTATTTAAATTTTGACACGATTTCTGCAGCAAAAACTGTCGACAAGGTTAAAAATGTTAATGGCAGCAGATCCCAGCTGATTGTGTGAGTATGTGTGAATATGAAACAGAGAGTTCTTTGTGCATCACTTTAAACCTGTGCTGGCTGCAGCTCTCAGCAGGCTCCAACTTTATGTCAACGACTTTGTGACAATATTTATATAATGTTTGCATAAAATTATAAATATACAGGTGTATTTACCTGTAAGAACGGCTCTCTGCTGCGTCGTCTTTGAGAGCGGGTACTGTGCAGGCGTGTTGGAGCAGTGATTTGTATGTATTTGTTTAAGCCTCGGGTTTCAGGTTGAGCCGAGTACGTGTCGCTTTCATTAACACGTCGCTGCTACTCGCCATGTGACTGCAAGGCCATCTAGAGTTACACACCTTCACTCTGTGGTTACCAACATGCCTTAAGTTTGCAGGCTAGAAAAAATAAGGTCTAAATTATGTTGACATTTTCTAAATTGCTCCATATATCACGCCACTTCTTGAATTCTGTGCCGTTTTTTATTTACAAGTGAAGCATTTCTCATATTTTGCAGCATTGTTTCACTATAAGTCTGCTTTTAAATGCAGGAAATACAATAAATACAAGTTTATAAGTAAAAATATAGCAGCATCTGGAGAGGCCTTGTCTCTGCAGCAGCCTCGCTGCTATTAGCCAGGTTGCAGGAGATTTATGATGTCTTCACAGCTCACTATATTAAAACACCACCGCCTGCCAATTTGCAGGGTGTTGCAGGTGTCAGTGGGGGTGTGAGGTGAGCTCAAGCTGGTCAATGGCCCCATTATGAACCTAACGCGTTCAGAAACGTAAAAACAACATATATATCCTGAAAATTAGCCTCTTGCTGCGTTTCAACTACATGTGTTTAAGAGCAGGTTCACTAAATAAGCGCTAATACTGCACTTTAAATGTTAGAATGTCGACATTAACCCTCAAATACACACTTATTTCACTAGAGGGATATGCCTGAACACATTAGGATGAAACACACGTGAAACATGCATCTATTTAGACACCTCGATTCCAAAAAAGCTGGGACATTGTATAAATGTGAATAAAATCGGTGCATTGATTAGCAAATCCTTGAGTAAATACAGCACAGAGAGAAGATGCTCAAGCTGATACAAGTTACCTTTTTATTTGGGAAAAAAATCTATACAAAGTCTGAATTGGAGCCTGCAACATGTTCCAAAAAAGTTGGGACAGGGGCATGAAAATACTGTTAAGGTTGTGGAATGCTCAAAAAACACCTGGACCATCCCACAGCTGATTAGGTTCATTGGTAACAGGTGATAGTACCATGACTTGGTTTTAAAGGAACACACCAAAAAGGGTCAATCGTTCAGAGTCACCAATTGGAAAAATGTTCTTTGCTTTGTGAAAGACTTAATGAACAGCAATCATTAATGTGCATCTGAGAGGAATTTAGAGTCTGGAGACATCCCTGCACAAAAAGGGGCAAACTGACATTGAACACCCATGACCTTTGACCCCTCAGGCTACAATGCATCAAAAACCATCATTATACTGTGGGGAGTATCACAACAAGCATTCAGGAACACCTTAGAAAACCATTTTCAGTTTTGATAGTAGGTCACTGTACTTATAAATGTAAGTTAAGATTCTACCACGCAAAGCCAACACCCGGATTCTCTGTCCATTTCTCAGGGCCTGAGCTTATCAGAGATGCTCTGACCTAAAGTGGAACACTGTGCTGTGGTCTGATGAGTCCACATTTCAGATTGCTGCAGAAGCAGTGAGTTGTTTTCAGAAACTTGGTAGTGGCGACGTCGCTAGTTTGTTGCTCTGATTGGCCTGTAAAGATGTGACAGACTGAACGTTCATCTACTCATCCCCAGAGTTTTTTTCAAAGGCTCTGCCCTTTCACAAAAACCATCTATGGGAGGTTTACCAGATGGATGTCCACTTTTAACCAATTTAAAAACTTTTACTACCATTTTTCATACCTTTTTAGTAATATTTAACCAGTTTTTGTTCTTCTCCCCACATTTTTACCAAATGTGGCCCATTTTTGGCTCTTCTCTTCTCCACTTTTAACCCATTTCTCTTCTTTTTTCCCCCTAATCTTCCACTTTTATCCAGTTTGCTACTTTTTGTCCAACTTTAAAAAAAAAAAAAAAAATCTTTTAACCCATTTTTACCATGTTTTGTCACTTTTTGACCAATTTCGCCACATCAACCCATTTTTGCCACTTTTCACCCATTTGTTGTCTCTTTTCACAGTTATTCAGTTCTTCCTAATTAAAGTTGTCTCAATTTCTTTCTTGCATGCTGATGTTTGTCCACATTATGGCCTAGTTAAAATTACTTTCCTTATCATTTATTCCAGCGTGTCCGTCCACATTTTTAACATTTCCAATGAAAAGGTGATACTGTTTTAAGAGGATTACATTTTTAAGAAGGCTATATCATACCAAAACACACATAAATAAAACTAATTTTTTGTTGCTTTGATAAGATTGTTTATTATTGGGGTTAGATATATTGTGTAACCACAGCTTAACTTAACAATGGACCATGGTTTTGCTGACCTCCAGGATCCTCCAGTTGGCTGGGCCCCAGAAAGCTGTCCCCTTTACCCCCCCTTATTGGCGGCTACAACTGTAACATTATTTAAAGAGTCTATTTTGTGTTTTTATATGTATATGGTGTGTTTAACCTTCGCTCTGCCTTGGGCATAAAAAGGTTTAAACCCACTGTTTTACACAATGTTCCTTTATTGGGGATTGGGTGTTGTAGAATATATAGACTCATTAAATCTCTGCTTATTTAAGCTTATAGTGGTGCCACCATCTAAAACACATTTTGGGTCATCACCATTGACCTGTTTATATTTCTGACATTACTTTCATTAGCTGTGGAGATATCTGAGTCTGGGCTGACTTGATGACAGACATCCAAGAGCTTTGCTTCTCACTGCAAAACAAACTACTTTCCAAAGATCTTAATGTGCATTTTGAGAATAAAGGAATTTGTCTGAAGTATAACTGCATGTGGTTTCTCCATTTTATTTGAAGTCTAATAAGAGCATTTCAGATCTTGATGATGACAGAGCATAACTCTGAAAAATGGAGGGGCCGTCCTTGTTATCATCCATCAGAGAGAGAAACTTTAGCCTCTGCGGGAGACTAAAGCCAGCGACTGTCCCTTTCTGTCTGCAGTTTCTCTGTCTCTGTCCGCTCTGTTTGAGTCTACAAACGCCGCTTTGAACATAAATTCAGTAGCATATTTCATTTCAGCTCTGCTAGGTTAGTGTTAAGCATTGAGCTGTCTAATCCAAGCCGACAGTCAATTTTGGGGTCATTAGCGATCAGAAAGTTAGCGATTTAGCCTTATTATGTCGATTTCCTTTTGAAGTTGTCCGCCCTGATTGCAGATCTGTTCGCTTCAATTTAACCTCACAATAACCAGGTGGCATTTAAAGAAACCACTGAGAGGTTAGTGCCACAAAGTGTTAGTCCTGAACCTCACACATGAAGGGAGCTCATTTTCATCTGTCACCACGGTTTTAAATGTCGCAGCGTCAAATTAGGTTTCATCTGTGAGAGAATCAAACCCCTAACAGTGACCCAGATCCGCTTCCAGTGGGCTAAGATGCTCTTTGAGTGTGATCAAACTGAGCCGGTTTAACACAGCAGCCTCTTTAATAAAGGCCTCCATCGTATCAGAGGCTGCAGTTGAACCCGTGTTTGATTTGCGAGTTAAAGGAGCAGAGATAATCACAGGGCCTCCGTCTTATATGACCAAAGCACTTTGTGTTTATGAGCTAGTGATGTAAGCCAGTGCAGCGGCTAAACTGTTTTTAATTTGACCAACAAGGTTTCAGTTAGACGGCAGGAGGTCAAAAAACAAGGAGGTAATGAATCAAACTGAAACGTATCGCCACAGGAGTCTCCAGGTGACTGAATGGAGTCAATTTGCAGTAAAAAGTCTCTTTTCTGAACTGGGCGGCGGGGGTCCAAGGTGTTAAGGTTGGATCATTGGACAAAGGGGGAAATAAAAAATGATGCTGGTTAAAGAAACTGAAAAAAGAGAGGAACAGCTCCAGCTGCTCAGCCCAGAGCAATTGAAGTTTATTTGGGTTTGGGTTTCCTCCATCGATCAATGCCATTCGTCAGATTTCTTTGTTATGAATAAATCTCTTTTGTTGTAGATTTTGTTTTGTTGGCTTTAGGGTCCAACAGAGGCTTTTACTTTGAAGCTTTTCTTCCTTTTATGATGATTTCTACAATTACAACAAGACACAAAACAGCAAAACAAGTTTGGTTTTGATTCAGCCTGATTTAAGGAGCACAGCATTCCCAGCGGTGAGGTCGTGCCCTCATGCATAAAGGCAACAGTCCTGTGATCAGGTTCAAGTCCGGCCTGTGGCTCCTTTCCCTCTATTATTCCCGCTCTATCACCCTGAGATCCTTCTTTATCCACTGCAATCCTCATGTGTTTCAAATACATGGACCAGATGTGGCAACCACACTGGCAGGGTGGATCTAGCAGTATGTAGGTGTAGCCGATTCCAAAAAAATTGGGGCACTGTGAAAAATGTGGAAAAAAAAAAGAATGCAATTATTTGCAATGCTGTTTTTGGAACATAAGCAACATATCAGATGTTGAAACTGAGACATTTTACCATTTCATGAAGCAGATGTTGAATTTGATTGCAGCAACATATCTCAAAAAAGTAGGGACAGGGCCATGTTGTAGCTCTTCATTTAACACAGTAGTTCTCAAACTTTCTCTGCTGGGTTCCCTTTGGCAGAAGAAAATGTTTTCAGGTCCTCCCACCCCTCACCATACAAATCAACATGTAAAACATGTAAATGTACAAAAACACACTGTCAGCCCTGATTTTAGACAACTTTCTATTTTTTTTCCATTTACTGCAACATAGATCCTCAAGATTTTGTTTTCTACTGTATAGGTTCCCAACCTTTTGTTTCCCTATGAGCCCCCTTTACTTGTATCATAGAAGAGCTGAGGACTCCCAGAACTCCCAAAACAAAAGGTGATATATGGATGTAAAAAATTAGCATCATATTTAAAGAATTTCATATAAAATAGCCTCACACTAAAGTTTTCTTATCAATAGACCTTTGCATGAACTATTCATAAGTGTTTTATCACGATCTTAGTACAAGTGGATCTAATGTTAAAAGCCTGAAAGCTGACAGAGCCTTGCACCACCCCTGAACCAATTGACAACCAATGTTCTACTGTGAAGCCATGTTGTCGTGATCAATGTGGAATGTGGTTTAGCATTGTCTTGCTGAAATAGTCAAGTCCTTCCCTGATAGAGACGTTGTCTGGATGGGAGCATATTATGTAAAATCAGATGTGCAATCTGCCCACGCCACAGACACTAACGTAACCCCATACCATCAGAAATGCAGGCTTTTGAACTGTGCCCAGATAACAAGCTAAATGTCCCCTCTTCTCTTATGGTTTCCAAAAAGGATTTCAAATTTTGATCCATCTGACCACAGAACAGTTTTCCATTGCAGTTTAGTCCAATTTAAATGAGATTTGGTGTAAAGGCCTTTCCTGATCTTGTTCACATATGGATTCTTCTTTGCATATTTCTGCTTTAACTTGCATTTTTGATGGCATGGTGAACCGTGTTGACAGACGGTGATTCCTGGAAGTGTTCCTGAGCCCATGCAAAGATTTCCAGTACAGAATCCAGCCTGTTCTCAGTGCAGTGCCAACCGAGGGCTTGAAGATCCCCAGTATCCACGATTGACCTTTGGCCTTGGCCCTTGCTCACAGAGATTTCTCCAGATTCTCTGAATCTTTAGATGATATTATGTGCTATAGAAAGCAGGATATTTAAAGTCTTCGCAATTCCAAGTTAAGAAATTTTTTAAATGTTCCACAGTTTCTAGACACATTTTTTTGCAGATCAGTGAACCTGTGCCCATCTTCTCTAAAATGCTCCTTTTATACCCAGTCATTTCACTGACCTGTCACCAGCTGTTTTTCATTGGTGGCTTTTACTTTTCCAGCCTTTCGTTGCCCCGTCCTTCCTTTTTTGAAATGTGTTGCTGCTATCAAATTCAAAATGAGCTTATATCTTTCTAGAAATGGTAAAATGTCTCAGTTTTAACATCTGCTATGTTTTTTATGTTCTATTATAACAATATATGGGTTTATGAGATTTGACAATCGTTGCATTATTTTTGTATTTGCACTGGACACAGCATCCCAACTTTTTTAGAACTGAGGTTGTACAACATAAATGACACATGGCAAGGGAAGTCTGCCTTTAAGTATGCATTATCTATCATAGACGATGGTTGCCTGCAGGTTCAGAGATGAATTCAGACGGACTCTGAGCGCTGGGTGACCTCAGCCTGTGAGCTGAGGCCGAGTGAGTCCAAATGTAAAGTGACGTCTCAATATATAATACAAAGATAGTGTTTAACATTCTTCCATTTCTTCATGTATAGAAGAAATGAGTCTAAATTGGACATTCCTCTGCTGTTAAGGCTTCATTGTGAGAAGCACTTAACCTCCAATGAAGCAGTGAGCGACGCAGAGAGACTGTGCAGCAAAGTGTGAAATAGGACATTAGTGGGAAAAAAAATGACTCACTCAACTTTTTAAGGGCTGAATAAATGTTTTACAAAGTAGTCAGGACGAACATCTGCAGCAGTAATTAGATTAAAGCCACACCATCCATCCTGATGCAGAGGCGGGGCGGCACAGTCTCAGCTCTTTGAGGAGTGCATGTTAAAAACCTGAAGACTACGGGGTTTTTATGCAGAGTAACAAGCAGACATAATCGTCTCTGACTGGAGCCTGAAGGCAGACTTCACTCTGCTTCTCCATCACCAGAAAACCATCGTCTGCAAACACCAGAGAACCAGAGAGGATGGTAGCAAAACAGCCAGGAGGAGACGCAGACAGACATGATTTAAAGTGATTCTGTATTCAAATCAGCTCATGGAGCGCTGCTGGGATTTGTGGGGAAATCCATGGAAATGTTCGACATGTGCTTTGGAGGGAAAGTTTGGGATTAAGGGGATCTTTCTCATTTGCTTTCATGCAGGGATTGATTACTCTCTCTTGTTGCAGTGAAAATGTGAAGACACAGATAGAGCGGATTTCAAAGTAAAAAACAAAACTAATCAGCATAAGATTAAGTTTCTACGTTTAAAACCATTTTAACCAAGAACTAAGATGGACACAGAAACAGTCATCTAGAAGTGAAGCCAAAGTATTCAGAGCTCCCCCTGCTGACTGACTGCAGTATAGGTCATAAACCCCGCCCCCTCCATGTTAGCAGACAGGACAGTGCTTCCTATTGTGTGGCCAACGGGCCCCCTAGTGAGCCGTGAGGGTAGGTAGGCAAAAAGAGGTCATTTACAATAAGTAAGCACCTACACATAATAATAAAATGTAAATCCTGTTTTAAATGAAAATAAAATACCTGATCATTGGTGGCTTGGTAGCATTGGTGCTCTGGCTAACCATTACTTTATTTTGTTAAGCTGCTATTAGCTTGTGGTGTTGAAATTTTTTTATTTATGCCATGTTTAACCCCGTCACCACTAGTTTGCTCATTTATGCCACTTTTTCCCGCCTTTAACCCATTTATGACACTTTCTGCTTAATTTTGCCACTCTTTCACCCCTTTTGCTTCATACGGCCATGGGTGCAACATTTTTGCTAATCTAAACTCATTTTTGATACTTATATTTTCCCTTTTCGCCTCTTTGACAAATTTTTGCCACTCTCTAACCCCCAATCACCATTTTTTTGACACTCTTTAACTTCTTTTCACAACTTTGGAAATCTTTGTGACACTTTTAATCCATTTTGATACTTTTTGCCACTTTTAACCCATTTAAATGTCTCTTTAGCTCCTTTTTACTTTTTTATTCACCCATTTTTAGAACTTTTTAGAACTTCTAACCCATTTTTGATACTTCTTTCCTCTTTTAACACATATTTCCCACTTTTTCCTCGCATTCACATCTTTTTCAGTGATTTTTTCCTACTAATCATATTGTACTGCAGCATAAATTAATATAATTCATTGAGTTGCTTTGATAAGTGCCATTAAGTTTAAATACAGTTATTATAGATTGACTTTACAGTGGACCATGATTTGCTTATACTCTTGAATTTCTTCATACTACTTTGTCTGGAAATCTTTGCCATGTTTTTCACTTTTAACCCATTTTAACTCTCTTAAGCCTTTTTCACTACTTTATCCAGCATTGTGTGCAACATTTTTGCCACTTTCAACCCATTTTTGATACTTTTTGCCTCTTTTTGCCACTTTTAATCCATTTAATTATCTCTAGTCCCTTTTCACTACTATATCCAGCATTTTGTGCAAAGTTTTCCCAAATTTTGTTTTTCAATACTTCTTGCCCCTTTTTGCCTCTTTTGCCTCATTTTCCCCACTCTTTTATCCCCTTTCACCACTTTCCCTGTGATTTTTTTCCACCAATTTGTATTATACTACTGTATAAATCATACATGCCATTTAGGTTAAATACAAAATATGGTTCATGATAATAACTTGTGAAACATACAAACACTTGACATTCAGAATAAACCCCCTTAGTGAAAGAAATCTCTAAAATGCCCATGAAATGATTGCTTTCTTTTGTCTATTTTGTCTTTCAATCACAGAAATCACAACTTTGACCCTGTCAATTTTGATTTTAATATCCTACAATGATGTTTCTTTTGGCGCAAATGCAAACTTGAAACCAGCACAGTTTGTACATTGGTTTAATCCTCAGCATACTGGTTCCCACTTATTTCCTTTTTAGTTGAGCATCAATAAATAAACATCTACTGACATAAATGTAGCTTCATGTGGAATAGTACATCATTCTGCACTGACTAAAGCATGTTTAATTTTTAAAAAAGTATGGTTGATATAGCCTTTTGTCTTGATATTCATGTAAAACAGGGTGGATTTTTCTTCTGAATAAACCTGCCTGATAAGGATGAAAGGATGTGGAAATGAGACTGAGTATCACGCTCTGTCACAGCGAGAAAACTCTGGGTTTACTGAAGAAAACCTGCGCCTGACTAGGTTGGATCAGACCAACCAGACCTGGCTCTCTCCCAGCTACAGCTGGTATTTAACACAGCTCAGTAGAACTGCTGTGATTTAAAACTTGTTTTAAATGCAGACGAAATAAAAGCAGTGCAATAATCCCTCTCTTTTTCTCCTCACATTCACCAGCTGGTTTAAAGGCAAAAACTGAAACTGTGTTTTTATTTTAGGATTAAATTCTGCCTTTCTTTTAAATAAAAAAAGAGACGGGTTGCTGCAGCTTTTACGTCGGTGTTGGACTGCGGTGATGGTTTCTACATGCACGCCTCCTTCCAGAGCTTACACACTCTGGACTCTGTGTGTCATGGAGCTTTGAGGTTCATCCCTAACTTTAAAGCTCTCACTCATCAGTGTTAGTTGTATGAATGTGTTAGATGGTCTTTGTTATCTTCATATAGCCTTGAACACTGGCAAATCTACAAGGCTACACTCAGTCAATCTCTTCCTGCCCTCTGACCTTCATCAGTCAGAGGAGCTCTGGAACCTAACCTCTTCATTCTCTGGGATGTTTGCTAAATGTTTGTCCCAAGAATCAGAACTGATCTTGGAAAGAAGGCATGTCAATTTTCTGCTCTCTTTGTCTATATTGGATTACAAAAGGACCTGAAACTTTATCACTTGGTCTCACTGGGCAGTTTCAAGAGGATAATGGTTGACTTTGAGGCATACACATTTGTTTACAGATAAAATATAAAAATATTCACACCCTTGAATGTTTTATCCTTTAATTGATTTTATAAATCAATCATAAATCAATCAATTTGGCTTATTAGACCAGAAAAAATACAACATAGCTGCTTTAATGTCAAAGTGAAAACAGATTCCTAGAAAGTAATATCCATTAAATAAAAATATGTCATGTAAAATAAGTGACTGCATAAATATTCAGCATCTTCAAGTCAGTTTTTAGTGGGTCACCTTTGGCTGCAATCACAGCATTGAGTCTGTGTGGATAGGTCTCAGTCAGGCTTGCACATCTGGACTACATTCATCTTTGCAAAACTGCTCAAGCTCTGTCAGGTTCCATGGGGATTGAGTGCAAACAGCCCTTTTCAAATTCTCTCTGGATTTAGGTCTGGGCTTTGACTGGGCCACTCCAGAGCATTCATTGGAACATTGTCTTTGAACCATTTCTGTGCAGCTTTCGCTCTCTGCTTCACCTCTTTGTCTTGCTGTAAGATAAATCTTCTCCCCACCTGTAGCTCTCTTGCACACTGAATAAGATTCCTCCAGGATTTTTTTGCCACATCCATTTTACCCTCTACCTTTAAAAGCCTTCCAGGGCTGACTGCTGGGAAGCATCCCCACAGCATGATGCTGCCACCACTGTGCTTCACAGTGGGGATAGTGTGTTTGTGGTGGTGTGTAGTGTATGATGTCTGCCAAACATAGCATCTTGTCTGATGGCCAAAGAACTTTCATCCACTTGACCATGGAGTCTCCCACATGCCTTTTGGTGAAAGCTCGTCGAGTTTTCTTCAGTAGTGGTTTTCTCTTTGCCACTCTCCCATAAAGCTTTGACTGGTGAAGAACCCAGCCAACAGTTGTTTTTTTTAGAGTCCCTCCCATCTCAGCTGCTGAAGCTTGTAACTTCTTCTGAGTAGTCATAGGTGTCTTGTTGGTCTCTCTCCCTAGTCTCCTTCTTGCAGGGTAACTCAGTTTGTGAGGGCGGCCTGATCCAGGCAGATTTACACATGTGCCATATTCCTTCCATTTCTTGATGATGGATTTAACTGAACTCTGGGGGATGTTTGGAGACTTTGAACTTTCTATGTATCCATCCCCTGAATCAAAGTTTCAATAACCTTTTCTCTGAGTTGCTTGGAGTGTCCTTTTGTCTTCATGGTGTAATGGTAGCCATGGATACTAATTAACCAGTGGCTGGATCTCCCAGACATAGGTGTCTTTATACAACAATCACTGCACTCAGGCAGTCCCTATTTCAGTAATTGTGGGACTGCTAGCACCAACTGACTAGACCTCTGATGAATTAGGTCAGCCACTTCAGAGGGGTAAATAAAAAAGGGTAAAACATCTAAGGGGGTGAGTGCTTCTTTGACCATAACTTTGTTGATCATGCTGCCGCCTTTCTAGTTTTTTCTTGCTGTGGTATTAAAACAGGTCCTGATATCGTTTGATTCTCAGTGCTATCACATCTGAGCTTATACCTCTGGTTTTGTGCCAGTTCACATGTTTTAGAGGATCCAGCCAAAGTAGCTTGGCATAAATCCATGAAACACAGTCAGTCTGGTTTGGATAAAACACAGGGGCACTTCTGAAAGTCACCTACTAACATGACCTACCTTGTCAGCCCCCTCTTTCATATTTAGACATATTTAAGCTTCATTTTTACCAAATAGAGCAAAAAATGATATCAATATCACCAGCTAACCTTCAGTAAGAAAACATAAAGCCTATTCCCAAAATGTCAAACATCCATCAGAGTTTTTATTCAGCCCTTTTGGAAAATATTATCAGTCAGAGGAAAATATTCAGTGTGCATTCAAGCGAATAATATCATGTTCACGCTCCTCAGTCGTCCTCTCTTGTGGTGAAAGGTGATATCATAAACTTACTCTTGGAGCTGCATGTGGTATGCATTTATTCAACCTACTTTTTGACTTTCATTAATGACTGATCTTCTTCCTCTCAGTGAGTGGAAACTGAACGTCGGCCACTTGATGTGACAGAGCTGTAAAGTGTGATTTATGTTTCAGGGGTCTAATTGGCAGCATTTCCTCCGTCTCTAGGCTGCAGCAGTCACATTTTAGACATATCTGAAAACCTTGGGAGATATATACTTGGCCTAAACGACGCTGGCTGCTCTCAGATAATTTATCTTTGTCTCCAGCTTCCACTGAATAAGGAGCAGGCCCGCTTCTGTGGTTTACAGTATTTCTCTTTGGAAATATCGATTTACGCAGTTCAGCAGAACAATGTCTTGATGGAAAATTTTGAGCAGAGAAAAAGAAAACAATAAAAAGGGTTATGGATGCAGGCGGTTTAGGAACAGCTCATATAATTTTACTCCTAACTATATTTTTTCCAGCCATTTTATCATAAAATCAAAATATATTATGCTATAAAAGGTTATGCAGTGTAATACGAGACAGGCAGTAATCATTTCCTGAGGACGTTTTAATCGTAGGAGTTGCTGCAGCTCTCTGGCTCTTTGCTTTGCACTTCTCAAATTTCTCAACTGCTCTAATTTGCTGCAGACATTCCTGTTTGTCATTCCTTAGCAATATCAGCTTCCAGTGTTTTGAATACTTGGGATGCTGACCAAATACATACAAAGATTATATGAATGATCTGATCTACTTTGGGTTTCATACTAATTGGGAAATGTTGGAAATTTGACAAAGCGTCAGTTAAAAATCAAAAGAAATCAACTTCAATCCAGCCCCAAATTTTTATTTAAATTCAGGAAATGTGAGGAGGCAAAAAGGTTTGTGGTATTTAACATTTATTTTATTGAATCCTGAACTAATCCTGAGATTGAAACAGTTAAATCAGTAATAGATCTGTTTTACAGCTGTCAGCCATTATCAACAAACTATCCCACTCCTGCTGGATTTCTGACCATAAGCGCCACACCCAAACAGGACTGTCCAATCCTGCCCGGTTCTGACGATCCATGTTTACTACTCAGAATAACAGACAGTGTATTAAATTAAAGGAATGACAATATTAATGTGTCTACTTAAGCACCTTAAACTGTAGCGCACTTCCACCAGCTCTTGAAGTAGCAATGGGTGAACAAACCGGTTCAAAGAACCGACTCTTTTATGTGAACGAGGCCATTCCCAGAGACATAGCCTCACCGGCGTGTCCTGGGTCTTCACCGGGGCCTCCCCGTGGGACCTGCCCAGAACACCTCACCAGGGAGGCGTCCAGGAGGCATCCAGACCAGATTCTCTAGCCACCTCATCCGGCTCCTTTCGACGCGGACAAGTGGCGGCTCTACTCTGAGTCCCTCGAGGATGGCAGAGCTTCTCACCCTATCTCTAAGAGAGAGCCCAGACACCCGCGGAGGAATCTCATTTCAGCTGCCTGTATCCACAATCTCGTTCTTTCGGTCACAACCCACAGCTCGTGACCATAGGTGAGGAACATAGATCGACCGGTAAATCGAGAGCTTCGCCTTTCAACTCAGATCTTTCTTCACCACGACAGACTGATGCAGAGACTGGCGACGCCGCACCAATCCGCCTGTCCATTCTTCCCTCACTTGTGAACAAGACCCAGAGATACTTGAACTCCTCCAGTTGGGGCAGGATCTCATTCCCAACCTGGAGAGGGCATTCCACCCTATTCTGACTGAGGACCATGGCCTCAGCTTTGGAGGTGCTGATTCTCATCCCAGCCGCTTCACACTTGGTTGCAAACCATTCCAGTGAGAGCTGAAGGTCGCAGCCTGATGAAGGCAACAGAACCACATCATCTGCAAAAAGCAGAGAACCAATCCTGAATGCCCTGGCTGTACCTAGAAATTCTGTCCATTAAAGTTATACTAACTCTTACTTTTACTATTTACTTGTATGTTGTTGTGTGTTTGTGATTGATTATCAGGAATGATCTTTTCTACATACACTTCCACAGGCACATCTCACAGTAGGGACACAAACTTGATGGTAAACATTAATGTTTTATATCAGGGGTGTCAAACAGCCCAGCCAGTGAGCAGATTTAATTTGAACTGCAAGGTGTTTTGGGGGGACAGTATATCCTTGGATAAGTAATAGCACGATATTTTCATCAATTCAAAAATTTGAGCACAGTTGGACTAAAATACTAGCATAAATATATATATCATATGTCAACATATTGTTTAATCTGGCAGGTCAAATAAACATAACTGGTGCCTGAATGAAGAGCTGTTTGGGAGCTGAAAGAGCCAGCTCCTTTTGCTTAGCCAAACCAAATGATCCAGATCACGGAAAAGAGCCTAAATTCCCATCACTATCTTGAAAATAGTATGCTAATCTTTATAAATGTGGTGCTTTGACCGTTCTCATCATTAGATGCTTAATGCAATAAGACCAATTTGTATGGAAAGGGTGTTTTTTCACTGAATACCTGCATAATGGTTCAGCGTCTCTGTGCACCGGTGCGTATTGCTGTGATTGGCAAACATCCTGAAAAAAACAAAAAAATGGAGACAAGCGCACATTCAAACTAGTTTACATAGCACCAACAACTACAGCCGATGAATAGTCTGTGTATTATTTGTTCATTTAATGTTTGATTGACAGTTAGATAACAAATAAATGAAAAATGTCTTGTTTTTCTTTTATGTGTTTTTAAACTAAATAAATAATGAGAAAAATCTTCTTTTTCTTGTTTCTAATATTTTAGATATTTAGGTTGGTATCAAAGGATGGAATGTGATAAAACAGCCACAGGCAGTCAGTTTGATTTCACTATTCATTTACATAGCTCTGTGCAGGTGTTGTTCTCAGAAAAGCATCCCAAGAATCACATGCTTGTCACTGTGGAGCAGTTTAACTCCGTGCCGGAGTAACTCTGTAAGCAGAAGCTCCTCAGGGACTGGCACATGATTCTCAGGAGGCTATTCTGAGCACAACACCTAATGGAGTTTGAAATCAAACTCACTGCTTTTTGAAAAAAGCCATCTTTATTTATTCCTTGTTTAATTATCAATTCAATATTAACTGAAAAAATGATAGACGGATTATGAAACACAAAAACGTGACACATCTTCAGCATTATCTTCTCTAATATTAGTGTGGAGAGGTGCTTTAAAGCAGTTGTTAAAAACATTTTTTTCTGATTGCAAAATGTAAAAGATTTGGGTTGTAATTTATCATTAAGGAGATATTTGCTGGTCCTGATGTTAGACTAGTTGAGAACCACTGCATTTAAGAGAGCTTACTGTAATCAGGGATTGTGGAGCAGGTGTATCATCACATCCAGTCATGCCAAATACGTTTCCTTGTGGGCGTGTCAACAAAGTCCAGTTTTCCAGCTCTGGAAACTGGAGCCAAAGATGCGAGAATATGGGATTTTATGGAAAATTGCAACCTATTTAGGATTTGTATGATGGCATCAGTTTTGAACCAGTAAACCCAAGAGTCTTCTGAGAGGTATCAAGGGCAAATTGGAGCAATGATGTGGCGTGCAAATCAACACAGACAGACACAGCGCCAATTATAGCTGTAACATATTCAAACAGGAACAGAGCCAAGGATTGGTGAAGCTGAAACACAACCTCCTCATTTATGATTCTCATCTGAAATGTTTCTTGTGGCCTATGCTGTCTACATTTGAATATGCCATATGTACAACCCCAATTCCAAAAAAGTTGGGACATCATGCAAAATGCAGATAAAAAAACAATGCAATGTTTTATATATTATTCACAATGGAACAAAAACAACATATTAGATGTTGAATTTTTTCGACATTTTTGCAGGTTTTTGGTGTATAGTTAATGTAACACATATGGGTATACTCTATGCAAAAGTAGTGATGTCAGTTATTTCTGGAGCGCTGCATCGGTGCCTCCCTGTGGGATCAGATCATCTTTGGAGTAACTATTTTAATGTTTTACCATTGCAGCTGTTTCTTCCTCCTGACTGACCAATATCTCTTTGTGGCTGAAGGTCCTGTATCAGAGTCCAAGTGCTAAATCCAGTATTTGCATTTAAATTCTCTGCTCACATTAAAATGATTTAAATCACCAGTGATACTTCTCTCACTGTTGGAGCTTATAGACGCTCTTCTTTATTATTATAAATGACAGCTCCCTCCTGACTGACCTCCTGTAAACATCCTTGGTCGTTAATTCATTGTAAGCTGTAACTTTTGCAGCCCTAATCCAAATTATTCACGGTTCTGTCACTGCTGTGTTATGCAAACATGCAGCACATGTCAGCTCCATAAATCTTAACAGGAGAATGATCCGAACACGGACTGAAAACAAGCGAAGCCTTTTAGCTGTTGGGCCAATATTGATTTGATTTGCTTCCTATACGGGGAAATTTATAGATGCACGCCGTCTTCTCCAGGGAGTGATATTAGTTTCCCTGAGGAGGAAGGGATCCTGTCTGAGCGAGGCGTGAAGAATTGGCTCCAGACTCGGCAGCAGCGTGGGCCTCTTTGTGAATGTCTAACATGTTATTAAAGCAGAGAAAGTTGTTACAGGACTGTTTCTCTTGAAGGTAACCCAAAGCTATCCAGTTCTGTGGTCGCAGGAATAAAATTTATTTCTCACATTTCTCGGGGCAGCGAGGCAGCTGACGACACTAAACCCTGGTCTCAGTTTCTCTGCTCGCTCCGTCCGTCTCTGCTTCACTCTCTAAAGTGCTTCCTCAGCTCCTCTCGTTATATAAACCCTTCAGCTCCACTCAAAGAACTGCTTGTCCTGTTAGATCAGGCTGCAGGGGTTTATTTTCAACTGGAAGTCTTTATAAGTGCTTCAAAAGAGGAAAAATATGGATTCATCTAAGCTGTCATTTGTTTTGTTGTGGTAATACATTTAATAATATGCCGCTTACTTTCCCAAGGATCTCTGTGTAAAGTCAGCCATATTTAAAGGCCTCTTTGAACTTGTTTTAATGATATGTTTAATGTGTATGCTTTATATAACTATAACATAACCTAACCTAACCTGACTTTGGCGTGTCAGGTTAGTAATGTTCTGGTTGGTCATTATGTTATGGTGTACTTCTCTAGTTGGTTGATGTGTTGTGGTGTCATGTTTTAGTTGGCCAGTTTGTCACAGTGTAATACTTCAGTTGGTCATTGTGTTATGGTGTAATGTTCTAGTTGGTTGTTGTGCTGTGGCGTTATGTTCTAGTTGGTCATTGTGTTATGGTGTAATGTTCTAGTTGGTTTTTGTGCTGTGGTGTCATGTTTTAGTTGGTCATTGTGTGGTGTAATGTTCTAGTTGGTTTTTGTGCTGTGGTGTCATGTTTTAGTTGGTCATTGTGTTATGGTGTAATGTTCTAGTTGGTTGTTGTGCTGTGGTGTTATGTTTTAGTTGGTCATTGTGTGGTGTAATGTTCTAGTTGGTTGTTGTGCTGTGGCGTTATGTTTTAGTTGGTCATTGTGTTATGGTGTAATGTTCTAGTTGGTTTTTGTGCTGTGGTGTCATGTTTTAGTTGGTCATTGTGTGGTGTAATGTTCTAGTTGGTTGTTGTGCTGTGGTGTTATGTTTTGGTTGGTCATTGTGTGGTGTAATGTTCTAGTTGGTTGTTGTGCTGTGGTGTTATGTTTTAGTTGGTCATTGTGTGGTGTAATGTTCTAGTTGGTTGTTGTGCTGTGGTGTTATGTTTTAGTTGGTCATTGTGTGGTGTAATGTTCTAGTTGGTTGTTGTGCTGTGGTGTTATGTTTTAGTTGGTCATTGTGTGGTGTAATGTTCTAGTTGGTTGTTGTGCTGTGGTGTAATGTTTTAGTTGGTCATTGTGTGGTGTAATGTTCTAGTTGGTTGTTGTGCTGTGGTGTTATGTTTTAGTTGGTCATTGTGTGTAATGTTCTAGTTGGTTGTTGTGCTGTGGTGTCATGTTTTAGTTGGTCATTGTGTGGTGTAATGTTCTAGTTGGTTGTTGTGCTGTGGTGTTATGTTTTAGTTGGTCATTGTGTGGTGTAATGTTCTAGTTGGTTTTTGTGCTGTGGTGTTATGTTTTAGTTGGTCATTGTGTGGTGTAATGTTCTAGTTGGTTGTTGTGCTGTGGTGTCATGTTTTAGTTGGTCATTGTGTGGTGTAATGTTCTAGTTGGTTGTTGTGCTGTGGTGTCATGTTTTAGTTGGTCATTGTGTGGTGTAATGTTCTAGTTGGTTGTTGTGCTGTGGTGTTATGTTTTGGTCATTGTGTGGTGTAATGTTCTAGTTGGTTGTTGTGCTGTGGTGTTATGTTTTGGTTGGTCATTGTGTGGTGTAATGTTCTAGTTGGTTGTTGTGCTGTGGTGTTATGTTTTGGTTGGTCATTGTGTGGTGTAATGTTCTAGTTGGTTGTTGTGCTGTGGTGTTATGTTTTAGTTGGTCATTGTGTGGTGTAATGTTCTAGTTGGTTTTTGTGCTGTGGTGTTATGTTTAAATGGTCATTGTGTGGTGTAATGTTCTAGTTGGTTTTTGTGCTGTGGTGTTATGTTTAAATGGTCATTGTGTTATGGTGTAATCCTCTTCATGGATGAAATATTATCACGGAGGGTTCTAGTTGGTCATTGTGGTGTTATGTTATAGTTGTTTTTTGTGTTATAGTGTTCTAGTTGGTAATTGTGTTAGTACATTGACCAACTTGAGCATTAAATTCAACTAAAAAATTTCATCGTAACACAACAACCAACTAAACCTTTGCACTTTAAATCAACATCAAACTAGAATACAACTATTGAACACTGTTAAACACCAAAACAAACTGACCAACTAAAGCAATACACCATATAACAGAAACTTACTAAAACATAACACCACAACACAACAACTGGAACTAAAATTCATGCTGCAGCCTATCTGGAAGCTTTCAGAAGCATCTTCTCTGCTAGGAGAAACTTTCAGCATGGCTCTTTGCTCTTGTTTTAACAAAAGCTGCTTTTCTACAGCTTCATCTAAGCCACTCGATACTGCGGTGGTAGACGTATACTACAGCTTCCAACACATTGAAACCCCTCCTGTAACGACTGCAAACTCACTGCTGAAGCAAACGACCGCCTCGTTCTCCTCACATGGTGTTAAATGGTCCAAATATTTCCTCTGCATAAATGTGGATTACAGCTTTAAAAGATGGATTTGCCTGATGACAAAGGCTCAGTAAATATTCTCCTTTTTCATATACAGTATAAACACAAGCCTTGTGCATTCCTGCAGAGCTCTTCCTCCACATTAAAAACAGAAACATATTTTCATACTCTCTCATATTTTAGCTGTTTATGCTCTGTTAATGCTGTAATTCATCAAATCACCAAGAAAACAAATCTGCAGCCTTCCAGGAAATAAGACGTATCCATCACATTAGTTTCTTTTTGTAGTTTATATACGGCAGTAGTCTTTTAGAGTCATTTTCATGCCTCTTGCATTCAGATAATCTCTGTTTGTTTGTTTAACACGGTGTGAAGGATTTCTTAATGTGGTGGTTTTATGCTTTTTTTATGCACCTGTAAAGCACTTTGAGTTTATTTCTTTGAAAGCAGCTTAAAAATGATCCTGCCTTGTGTTTATTTGATTCTTTCCTCTTTCCCTTTGCTAAATTAAATTCTGGATAACAGTCCTTACAGACACATCAAATGCATGCTAGCACATGTACACTAAAAGCTCAGTTAATGTCACTCACATGCAACAAACTCTCTTTTTTCCAGACATGCACTGATCAGCTCAGCGACCTGGCAGAGAAGCTGATGCATCTGTTGAACAGGAAGTCCTTCCCAGCCTGATAACAGAGTTCAACATGTTCAATCAGACAGGCGGAGGACGTATAAGAGAGGCGAGCGGCGCTGTCAGAGCGTTTCTGGGTCTGCAGGCTGACACCATGATTCAGGCTCTGCTCCTCCTGCTGCTGCAGCTCGTGTACGGTGAGTAGCAATGATAGGACAGAAAGTAGATCTGATTATTGGCTTAGTACGGACTTAATACCACTCCAGCTTTAGTCCATAAAAGATTACCCAGGTGGCCCCAAAGGTCTTAAAAAAAATTAAAAATATTGTTTAAGAAAAACAAACCAATATCAAACTTCTGCATTGAACAATCTCATCCAAAGTTTAATCCCCATGTGTCAGTCAGAATGCTGGAGTCTAAGACTAAATCTGAGTTTAGTTTGTCTGTATCTTAGTTTTATTTTGATTAGTTTAAGATGCATACAATACAGTTTTATTTAGGTGTTTTTTCATAATGCCTTCAGGGGGTTTAATAGAGGTAAGGAGATGCAGTACAAAGTTTTAAAGTCTGAAACACTTTTACAAACCTTGAAACAAATAAACATTAACAAAAACATTTTTTTTTACATAAGCAAAACATTTTTTATTGATGATAAATAAAATTTACATTAAAATAAAAAAAATGAATTTAAAATTAAAAAGTCTGAAACACTTTTACAAAATCTGGAACAAAGTTTGAAAAATCTGATACAAAACTTTAAAATCCAAAACACTTATAAAATATGAAAAAAAAATGTAAGTCTGAAAAAAAATTAAGTCTGAAACACTGTTATAAAATTTGAAACATATGTGAAAATTCTGATACAAAATTGAAAATTCTGAAACACTTTTACAAAATTTAGAACAAATTGATAAAGTCTAATACAAAACTACCAAGTCTGAAACATGCATTCAAGATTTTAAGCACATTTAAAAAGTCTGATACAAAATTAAAAATTCTGAAATATGTTTACAAATTTAAAACATATTTACCAAGTTTGATGTGAAATTAGAAGTCAGAAATACTTTCCAAAAATTGGAACAAATTGACAAAGTCGGACACAAAATTTCAAATTGTGAAACATTAAAAAAAAAATTAAAAACACATTTAAAACGTGTGAAACAAAATTAAATATTCTCAAACACATATACAAAATTTAACAAATTGACAAAGTCTGACACAAAATTACAAAGTCTGAATCATGTTTACAAAATTTAAGAGAAATTGACAAAGTTTTAAACAAAATTAAAAGTCGAAAACATGTCTGCAAAATTTGAAACAAATAAAAAAGTCTGATACAAAATTTTAAAATTCTGAATCACTTTTACAAAATTTGGAACAATTTGACAAAGTCTGACACAAAAGCACAAAGTCTGAACCATGTTTAGAAAATTTAAAACACATTTAAAAAGTCTGATACAAAATTAAATATTCTGAAACACTTTTACAAAATTTAAAACATTTAAAAATTCTGAAACAAAATTGAATAGTCTGAAAGATTTTCCAAATTTTGGAACAAATTGACATATTCTGGAACATGTTTACAAATGCAAAATTACAAAGTCTGAGAAACTTTTAACAAAAATATTTTGACATTTTATAAAACAAATTAAAAATTAAAGAAATATATTTGAAATAAAATATTACACTTTACCAAAACGTACTTGACCTCAGACAAATTTTCAAGCATCAGCATCCAAAACAATGTACCGAATGCCAGAGGTAACCAAATTTCTAGTTTTGTAAAAGTGTTTCAGACTTTTTAAATTTTTTCTCATTTCTTAAATTTGTTTCAGGTTTAGAAAAATGTTTCAGAGTTTGTAATTTTGTATGGGAAGGTTTGTAAATACATTATGTAAAGTATTTTTATTTGTAAAAGTGTTATGTTAATGTACATTTGTTTTATGAAAAGTAAAAATGTGTTGTTAATTTAAATTATTTTCAAGTTTTATAAAAGTATTTCCAACTTTGTAATACTGCATTGCACTTCTAAGCCACTGTAGATTTTTGTTTCTGTCAGGTAAAAAGATTTTAACATGTATTTTTAATTACTGATTTATTTTTAGCTAACCATTAAACCCTGGGCCTCATATACACGTCAGTGATATTCAAGTGTAGTGGCTGATTATTTTAATGGAGCATATAAAGTTTTAAAGTGTTGCCACTGATTTGCCGTAGCTTTAAGCAGCACAGACTGAAGTACAGTCATCTCTTAAATGTGTACTTTAACATCATCTGTGCACATCAGACATTCACGTGCCTGCAGCCAGCAACACCAGCATTGCACTTCATTACCTCTGCATACGTCATTCCTTACTCAGTATTTAGAAGTGGATATTAACTTCATCATGTGTCTGTAGTTTTCGGGTGTGGTACACCTGCTGTGCGTCCTGACACCGGCAGGGTGGTGAACGGACAGGATGCTCGCCCTCACAGCTGGCCCTGGCAGGTACTCAAGCCCTAAAAACAGAAACTAATCTCTTATTTACACATATTCTAATGGTTCTCGTGTGTCTCTCAGATCTCTCTGCAGGTGAAGCACGGCAGCCGTTACCATCACACGTGTGGAGGCACTCTGGTTGGCCCTCGCTGGGTGCTGACTGCCGGACACTGCATCTGGTGACTAACAATAAGACGAGATAGAAACCGTGTGATACAGTGAGAAAAGAGCTCTGATATGCAGTGAAAGCCTCTAGAGATGGCTGTGTAAATATAAATAACCCAGACCTCAGAGGTAACAGAGCGAGTGTGTTTCAGGCCTGGAGACGTGTACCGCGTGGTCCTGGGAGAGCACAGCATGAGTCAGCAGGAGGGCACCGAGCAGATCAGAGATGTTCTCCGGATCGTTGTGCACCCTCAGTGGGACATCGACTTTGTGGCTGATGGGTGGGTTTATTTTGAAACGTAAACATTTTTTCAAGTTTTAAATCGATGAAAAACTTTATTTTTGTTTCATTTATAATGAAACATTAAAAAGTCTTTGTTAATTTACACCTTTAATCATGGAGACAGTGACGCCAAAGCAGATGAAAAAGTCATGAAAGGTTTTAAAAGATCAGTGAAAAACGTTCTGAATGATTGATGATGTTTGAAAAGTGCATGTACTAACTCACTCATATGTATCTTTAATAATCTGTCCTCAGAAACGACCTGGCCCTGCTGAAGTTGGATAAAAGCCCCATCATGACCGACAGCGTCAGCGTGGCTTGTCTCCCTCAGGCTGGAGAGATCCCGGCTCATGGAGAGGCCTGCTACATCTCCGGCTGGGGAAACCTTTACAGTAAAGTCACCTCTCTGTTTCACTGCTGCTTCCGCACTAAATCTGAAGTCCCCCTGTCCTCATCTGGCTTTCTGTCGTGCACTGATCACTACAGACCCCAGCAGGAGGTCTGCACTTTAGAATATCAGGAACTAAAAGGCCAAAATGAGGCCTAAAGCAATGTTTTGTTATAAAATCCGAACAGCTGATGACTCAACAGCTGCAAAATCTGCACTCCCTAAAAACGCAATCAGTTTTAAGATGAGTGATCAAAATCAGAAATTCAGTGTTGATGCTACAGTTAGTATCAAGCTAGTTTTTAAAACCTCTATATTAGGGTGTCAAACTCAAGGCCTGGGGGCCAAATCCCAGTTACAAAAAAGTAACACCCAGTCCACAACATAATATCATATTTTTACTGGTCCAGCAGTGTAAGGTCTGCAGATTTCCCCCAGAATAAAAATGTAAACTTAACCCTGATGGCTCAAAATATCCTTGTTTAGTCATAGAAGTTTTAAAGTGTGAAGAGTACAAATAATTAGAAAAATCAGAAATGTGGCAAACGTGTTTTCATGTCATATTTTCAATTTTGCATCTCACAATTAGGACTTAAGCTTATGAATGTGACTTTTAATTAAATATTTTGACCTTTAAGGTTCAGAATTTTAACATTTAGGTCATATTTTGACCTTATTAAAGATATTTTTCAAATGTAATGCCATATTTTGACACTTTTAGACTCATGACGTTGACTGTGATTTTATTTTTTGACCTCTAAAACTCATGATTCCAACTTTCCCTCTCATAAAGTTGCCTTTTAAAACAGTTTGACTTTTAATTTTGTGTTTTGACCTTCTGAACAAATAAGTTTGACTTTATAGCTCAGATTTTGAGCCTTTAAACTTCTTCTTTTATCTCAGAATCGTTTATCATCAGTGCAGTTTTTTTCCCCTGTAATTTGTTGCTGGTGAAAATCAGGATGACAGTTTACAGTTAAATATTGACCCTCTTAGGCCCTAAAACTGAAACAAATTTAAGGTATTTTTTACTTTGTTTCTAACTTTTGATTTAAAGGCAGTTATATATCTCTACTCTCACCTTTCTTTAACAGTTGTTGATGATTAAAGCTCATTTCTGCACAGTTCTGTCAACAATATCACGCTACATCATCAGGCTAGTTTTAAAGCTGTGCATAAAGACTCTTTACATAGCAGCCTCTTTACAAGCGACAAAATTATAGTTAACTTATTAATGCATTAGTTATCATAATGCAACAATATGAAATACATCATTCAGCCATAGGTTGTTTGCACATGACATCACAACAAAGACTCCAGCAGTGACACATTAAGATTGTGTGATTGAATTCAGACATTCACATTTGCTTTAAGACTTTAAAAAGAGAATTCCTATGTTTAAAAGATTTTATGTGAAAAATGGACATAAAAACAGAACATGCAACAACATTTAACAGAAATTTCAGTGCAGAAGTGAATTTAATCTCTTTGCCAATTGCCAGCAGGGGGAGACACCAACAGTTGGAAAAACAAAGGAGACAGTGTCGGCTCTTAGCAAGGCTGCCCATAGGGGGGTGTGAAGGGGAGGGCTTTCTGGGGCCCAGGCAGACTGGGGGGCCATGGAGAGGGCCAAATCACGGTCAGTTGTAAAGTTAAACTGGATTTTATCAACTTATGCTGTAGTGCAGTACAGCCTTTCTTAAAAATGTGAACCCTTTTTTCTTAAAACAGAATTAAGATTTAATTGTTAATGTTAACAATGTGGTTAGGCATGCTGAACTAAAATATTAGGAAAGAATTATCAGACTCATAGCTGAGCCACTATGTGAACAAATGTCAGGAAGCCAGAAAATAAAGAAGAAGGAACTGAAACAACTTTAGGGAAAAAGTAGCAAAAACTGTTAAAAAGAAATAATAATAATAATAAAATAAAAAAGATGGTGACTAGAGGTTAAAAGGTGTAAGAAGAATGGGTTTAAAAAATTACAAATGGGTGGAAATTGATGGAAAGTGGTTGAAAGTGGAAACATTTTTAGAAGTGTAAAAGAGGCAAAATAACGGGTTAAACCAGCAAGAAAGGAGAAAAATTGGTAAAAGTGGCAAAAACTGCAAAAAAGTTGTAAACAAGGTTATAATAGTTTTGGATTTATTAGTTCATTCATTAGTTTCATTTCATTTGTTTCTATTTTTATTTTATTTCACTTTGTTTTCAGTTTCAGTTTAGTTTTTATTAGTTTTAACTGCTGGTTTGTTAGTTTGATTTAGTTTTTATTTTTCAAAAATGCTTTAGTTTAGTTTATATTAATTTTAGCGTTAGTTTTAGTTTTTTATGGATACATGTCAGGGCTGAGTGAGAGTCTTAAATTTTTTTTAAAACATATTCAAACAGGCTACTCTTCACTTACCATTTCATTTACTTAATGATGATGTTTGAATACAACTCCAGACATAAAACAACCACTGTGTGAAGTCTTAACCAATCAGATCAGCCAATTTTAGACTCGGCAGACTTTAGTGTAGGTACCAGGCAACACTGTTGTGTCAAAGACTAAAACGAAGGATATTTTGTTTCCTTTTTTTTTTTTTTTTTTTTAATTGTAGTTAGTTTTGTAAGCACACTATACAGTTTTAATTAGTTTTTTTTGGGTAAAGTTTAGTTTTTATTTAGTTTCAGTTAACTAAAATAATTTTTGAATTTTAGTTTTAGTTATTTAGTTAGTTTTAGTTAACTATAACAACCTTGGTGGATAGGCATACTGAACTAAACTTTTAGGGAAGAATAATCAGACTTCATAGCTGAGCCACTAGGTGAACAAACATCAGGATACCAGAAAATAAAGAAGGAACTGAAACAACTTCAGGGGAAAGAAGTGGAAACATTTTTAGAAGTGGCAAAGACAGGCAAAATGGGTAAAACCAGCAAAAAGTGTAAAAAGTTGTAAAGATGGCCAGATTAAGTAGTAAAAAAGGGGTGAAAAAGAGGCAAAAATGGGTTAAAAAATGCATTGCATTGGTGGAAAATGGTTTAAAATGTTATAGTTACAAAAAATTTTAAGTGGCAAAAATGGGTTAAACAGGAAAACAGTGCAAAAAGCAAAGGGGAAAATAGACGAAAGTGTTTTTAAAAAGTTGCAAAAATTGTCAGATAAAGTAGTAAAAATGGGGTTAAAAAGTGGAAAATGGTTTCCAAAAATATATATATGGGTGAAAAATTGGTGAAAAGTGGTCAAAAATCCTTTAAGAGAAAATGAGAAAATTGCAAATTGGTTTAACAGGCAATAAAAAAGACAAAAATTGGTTAAAATGGCAAAAAATGCTCATAGGGCCAGAAAAACTTGCAAAAAGCTGTTAAAAACAAACTAAAATGGGTTACAAAAATGAAAAAAAAGGGTTGAAAATGGTGAAATGCGGTTAAAAAGTCGCAAAGAAAAATTGTTTGACAGCAACAAAAATGGGCAAAAAAGGGGAATTTGTTAAAAGTGGCTTAAAAGTTTCAAAACTGGTCAGATAAAGTGGCATAAAGAGGTTAAAAAAGTAAGAAGGTAGTTAAAAAGGGTTAAAGGGTAGCAAAAATTGGTTGCAAAAATTGGTTGAATTAGTGAAAAGCTGTTTAAAAGTGGGAAAAAGTAATAATTAAGAGCAGCAAAACTGGGCAAAGGTTGACAAAAATGGGAAAAAATACAAACATGGGTTAAAAGAGGCTAAAAAGTTGGAAAAATTACCAGATAAGTTAGTGGGAAAGGGTTGAAGAGTGACAAAAATAGTTTGCAAAAATGAGTTAAACTTGGCATTAATGAGCTAGAACAGTAGTGAATAATGGTTAAAAAACTAATGGAATTACTTTTCTGCTCCAAGATGAAGAAACTGTTAGCCAGAACACTTGGACTAATGCTACTGATCCAACACGCATGCATTCATATCATCAGTAAATCAAATGGGGATGGCTCATTCCCGGGCCCAGTCAATTCAGTGGGCAGGCCTGCCGCTTTGAAACAAACATTCCTAAGAAATTCAGGAACAATTCAGGTCTTCACAAGGAAATCTGACGATGATTTCCTCAGAAATCTCAGACAAAGTTAGGGTAAAATTTAGGGTCGATTGCATTCATGCACAGGAGCTCAGAGCATTAAAGATATGGTCTTGAAAATGAGCCCGCTCCTCTCTTAAGAAAACGGTCTCTCACTGGGTTTATGATCTCAGCTGAGAGATTTAATCTGGTAATAAAGCAGAGTATGCTTTAGAAGTGCTGATATCTTTGGTCACCAACATGTAAACCAGGATGGAGACATAGCGATGGCGTCTTCCCTTTCCTCCTCATGAGGTCAGTTCTGAGCAAAGATCATGAACTAATTGTTTCTAAATGGTTCTGAAAGAACAAATGGAAGAATTTTCAGCTTGAATTACTCCTTATACACAGTCTGCGGTAGCTACTGCAATGCCATCTGCCTTTAAATGTGTTATTCTTATGCTCACCCGTCTCTCTGTGTGTCTCAGCTCACGGCCCCATGCCTGATAAGCTGCAGCAGGCCCTGCTCCCTGTGGTCGACTACAGCGTGTGCAGCCAAAAGGACTGGTGGGGCATCAACGTCAAACCCACCATGATCTGTGCTGGAGGAGACATCGTGTCAGGATGCAACGTGCGTGAAAGAGAAACTGGTGCCTCTCAGGTCTGAATGACCTGCAGCGATCAGGTCAGGTAATTTAAAATGTGATCCTGTCTTTCAGGGAGACTCTGGCGGTCCTCTCAACTGTCTGGGTGAGGATGGTAGGTGGTACGTTCAGGGTGTCACCAGCTTCGTCTCCTCCAGTACCTGCAATGAGGTGAAGAAGCCAACCGTGTTCACCCGTACCTCCGCCTTCACCGACTGGCTCAGTGAGGTGAGTCCTTCCTTAGACTCTTTTCACCGATCTAGACTGTTCTACACTGAAATACTCACAACTAATGAAGCACTTCATGTATCAATAAGTCCTGTTCTCTCTGCAGGTCATGCTGAAATACTGAGGATCTGCTCCACACTGACAGACCATCTCAGACAAATAATGATCCCCAAAGTCTCTCTGTTTGTTTTTTAAAGTTTAACTTTAAGCAAACGCTGAACAAAATGTCTCTGAAAAACATTCCAGTAAAAGAGGGTCATGGTTCTCCAACCACTGTCCCACAGTTACATCCATCTTTCTGTCTTTTATTGGTTTTCTCTTGGTTGTAATTTTTTATTCCTGAGTATAACTGAACACCTTCACTCCTTGTGAAGGAATTTTACATATTTAAATTTTTGAGCTGCACCTGTATACTACTCAACCTAGTGTAACCACTCAACCTAGTGTAACGTAGCTCAGTGGGAAAGACAAAGTCATCTGCACTTTGTGCTATCAGATATTTTACTTTTAATGCTTCCTCTCAGATATTTTCATTTATGTTTTAATCCATAATAAGTTTATAAAATCCTGTTGCTTTACTGTTGGTACTTCTGATAAACCAGAGCACTCATTTTATTTCAAAATCAAAGTTTGTTTTTATCAGAACAGGAATTAAAGTGCTCTCAGCTAGGAATGAAGATTGAAGTTCCATAAGGACCCACTTCTGCATTTTTTCAAAACCTGTAAATCAGTAGCAGATGGATTCACCTGTTTCTGTGTTTCTCACTGGTGAATCCATCTTGCAAATCTCCTGTCTGAACCATTTGGGCCTGGTTAGCAGGTGACAGGACCAATCAGCAACGAGGGGAAGTACTTTCAGGCATGGCAGAGTCGCGATGTAAGCAAGCAGCACCAAGAGGGTGGGGCAATTATGGTGGAAGACATTATCGTGGATGGTGCGAAAGCACCAGTTTTATCAGAACTTGACAACATTTCGTCATCAAAAGAAGAACAAAGAACAGCAGTGGGTTGTTTTCTTAATCAAAAAAAAAAAAAAAATGAAAAAAGTCACCATGGTTCTGCAGCACTCTGGAGTTTACTCCTTGGTAGCAGCTACGTCACGTGTTTTGTTGCTCTGATTGGCCCGTAAAGATTTGACAGACACAATGTTCATCCAATCACCCTCCAAGTTTTTTTTCCAAAGGCTCTGCCCTTTTCTTAACACTGTATATGGGAGGTTTTCCAGATGGATGAGAGAAACAAATCCATCTGGCGTGTCAGGTTACACCAGAGCTGTTTTCCATTTTCCCGGATAGTCCTGTTCGTTTGGAGTGGTGTCAAAGCTCATACGAAATCTGGTGCGGACTAAAAGAGCAAACTCTGGTCCGCTTAAAAACGTGTGTCTTGGTTTTATCCCTGGTGCGGTTTGTTTGGGGGTGTGAAAGCACAGCGGACCAACTTGTGAAACAAAGGCAGGAAGTGGCACAAAGCCTAATAATTTATGGATTTATATGTGATTTAATACTCAAATACGTGTCAGTACCTCACTCAGCGTCTGTGTAGCCAATACAGCGTGTCAGAGTCTCTCACCCACAGGTTGGATCACTTTGATTTATTCATCTCATGTTGAGAACGACGTGCTGGACAGCTCGCTGCCTCACTGGCTGTTCGTAATGCAACAACAGAAACCCCAAAACAGCATAAATTTTATGTTGCTTTGTTGTTCTTGTGGAAAAAGAATGGTGGAAGGAGATGGATTTCCAGTTTTGTCTTTGTTAATGTCTTGGGATGACCACTACAAATGTGTAACAGCTGGACATTATCCAGACGGGTTGGTTTGTTTGACCTGGTGCAATCTGAATGTGGAACAAACCACAGGAAAGAGCAACAATGTTGAAATAGTCCCCCAGACTATCAGGTGTGAAAACAACCTTAGTCTATCAAGACTGCTATAGAGTCTTGTGGGTTCTGTGGTGTAATGTCATTCTATCATATCACTGGTGCAAAAACAGACATCAGTTCTAGCGAGGGGGAACATGAGCTCAGAAAGTCAAAGTGAAGAGTGTTAAAGCTGTGACATGAACCAAGGATGATTGGATGTTAGTGAGTCATTTTGTACATGCGCTCCTGGATTTTCTTAATGTAGAACCACATAAAACAGCATATTTGACAGAATAAGTTCTCTGACATGCCAGACTGGTTTAAATATCCATTGCATCCATTGTTTCAAGAGTTTCTCAGAAGGTGATTGGAGGAACACTCTGTCTGTCACATTCAATATCAGCCAATCAGAGTGACAAAAAGGGAAAAAAAGCCTCTTAAACCCATATCATATATCTACGGAAGAGTATTGGGGCCACTGGAAAAAAAAATTTTGAGACGAAAATTTTTTTTTCACTTGTGAGAAAAAAATTCAGAATTCTGAGATTAAAGTCAGAATTCTGAGATTAAAGTCAGAATTCTGAAAAAAAAATTGAGACTTTTTTTCATTTGATACGGAAGAGTATTGGGGCCACAGAAAAAAAAAATTTTGACACGAAAAATTTTTTTTCACTTGTGAGAAAAAGTCGGAATTCTGAGATTAAAGTCAGAAATCTGAGAAAAAAGTCGGAATTCTGAGATCAAAATCAGAATTCTAAGATTAAAGTCAGAATTCTGAGATTAAAGTCAGAATTCTGACTTTATTCTTCAAATGAATAAAAGTCTCAAATGGTTTTTTTTTTTCATAATTCTGACTTTAATCTCAGAATTCTAAGTTTAAACTCAGAATTCTGACTTTAATCTAAGAATTCCGACTTCTTTCTCACAAGTGAAAAAAAAAAATTTGTCTTAATTTTTTTTTTTGAGTGGCCCTAATACTCTTCCGTAAATTGAAGAATAAAGTCAGAATCTGACTTTTTTTCTCAGAATTCTGACTTTAATCTCAGAATTCTGACTTTTTTCTCAGAATTCTGACTATAATCTCAGAATTCTGACTTTTTCTCACAAGTGAAAAAAAAATTTTCGTCTCAAAATTATTTTTTTTCAGTGGCCCCAATACTCTTCCGTATATATCAAACAGGAATGGCACCATTTTGAAATTTTATGGTAAAACAAGGCATATTTTAGGGGATTTATATGAATGAACTAGTCCAATAAACTTAATCTTTGAAGTACAGCAGTAAGAGATGTCCTAGGTCAAAACTTATTTGGATTTTTATAATCAGTCAAAAGGCGCGGCCATGGCGGCCCCTCAAATTAAAATGTCTTATGTGATAAAAGTGTCTGGTCCTCACTAAAAATTGGTCATTTATTGGCCAAATCCTGCCCAGATTAGCCCAGACACATCTCCAAATGTTGACCTTTTTCAAATTTGAAGGTCAAGATATTTCGATATGTAAGAAATTCAGCCCTGGCAGCAGGTTTAACCTAGGATTTTGAAAATTCTTGAACATATACATCATTTCAAGATCTACAAAAAACTTTCTTTACCTATGCCATACAACAGAAGGTTTGATTTCTGCCATAAAAAAAACAGCATATTCCAGTGGTCTTATGTTTTAAAATTCCCCTTGGGGCATTCATCCAACCAGTGTGCTCTTTACTTGTGCTTTAATAAAGAAAAGTGGCCCAGTTCCAGTTAAACTGCCGCTTTACTATAGCTACAATCAAGCTAATCGTCACACTAGCTACAGCCATTGCTAACTGCTTACAGAAGAACTAAACCCCGCTTGTAGCTACCGCCTCATTCTCTTTAAATGTTGCTGATTGACTGCATTAAGTAAAGCAGCAGGAATCATTCTAAGTCTTTCATGTCTTTAAAATCCTGGGAGAAAAGATGTCTCTGCTCTCTAAAAGTACTCAGAACCTGCTCACACTTCTCCTCCTGCTGTGTGATAAGAGGAGTGAAGAATGGCTGCCCATCAGCGTGTTTGTACGACTTATGAATCCACATCTCAATCCATCATCACCAAGGTCGTCTGAGCGTCTCCACCTCTGTCTGATACTGACGGGTGGAGCTGAGCTGGAGGGCAGAAGCTCTCCTATCAGATAAACTGCACCCATAGGTCAACGTGATGCACGACCTCAGCAGACTCTGCATCAAACTCTTGACAAATACACGTCCAGTTTGTGACAAAAGACTGAACTATTTTTAACTAGATGGAAGATTATGACACACACCAATAACCCAACAACTCCTCTTTTTGTAAAGTTAAAGAAGTTTTAGGACTGTGTCGTACAAATTTAGTGAGAAATACAAGAATTCAATAAAGAAGAAAACTGTAGAAAGTTGCAATTTGTTTGTTTATTCATTTATTAATTGCAAATTTAAGATAAACTATCATGAAAACTAAACTAATCTGCAGTGGTGCTTGCAGAAGTGAGTATCCTCTTAACTGATGCCCCACCCATAAAGCAAAGATTTAACTGTCTGTGTTAGACTGCCACTGCATATTGTTTCTACACTGAGAGTCAACTGCACATGAACCAGTAAGAACCAGTATAAAACTGCAATGAAGAAAACAATCTAGAGGTGCCAGCTCACTCAAAGTTTACAGATACAAGACAGAGTGGCAATATCTGCAAAGTCTGAAGAAAATCCTTCTAAGTATTCTTGAGAATACTGCATTCAGCCGCAAGAGATGCACACACGTTTTCAGACCACCTAATTTTTTTCTGTTTTATGTTGCAATTTTGTTATATTGCAACTTTGTTAGGTTGCAATTTTGTCATGTTGTAACTTCTGTATCTTGCATTTTTTTTTCTTTTCTTGCAATTATGCTATGTTTCAGTGTTGCCATTTTAAAATTTTTGACATTTAACAATTTTGTCATGTTGCAATTTTTGTCATCTTGCCATTTGTCAGGCCACAATTCTGTTATGCAATGATTTTGTTGTGTTGCGTATTTTGTCATGTTGCTATTTATTTATTATGTTGCAAAGACGTTTTTGCATTTTTTTTTGTCTTGCGATTTTTTTATGTTGCAATTTTTATGTTGTACATTTTTTTTTTGCAATTTTATGATCTTGCAATTGCTATGTTGCAATTTTTGTCAGTTTGCAATTTTACATTGCAATTTCGTTATAATTTTGTCATGTTGCAATTTTCTATTGCAATTTTTTTCATTTTGCAAACTGTACATGTTGCATATTTATGTTGCAATTTTGTGTTGCAATCTTGTTATGTTGCAATGATGTTTTTGTAATTTTTTTAGGTTGCAATTCTTGCCATCTTCGAATTTTTTCGGTTGCAATATTTTGTGTTGTAATTTTGTCATCTTTAAGATTTTTTATCTTGCAATTTTTATGTTACAGTTTTGTCAATTTGCAATTTTACATTGCATTTTCGTTATGTTGCAATTTTGTTATGTTGCAATTTTATTGTGAAATTTTGTTAGATTGTAATTTTTATGTCAGCATTTTGTTTTTGCAATTTTTTTCATGTTGCAATTTTTTTGTAATTCTGCAAATTTGCCATGTTGCAATTTTATATTGCATTTTTGTTATGTTGCAATTTTGTCATGCTGCTATTTTATGTTACATTTTGGGTTAAGGTTGCAATGTTGTTGCCAGCCATGTTTGTACTGAGAAGAGGCTTCCATCTAGCGACTCCTCCATAAAGTCCAGATCTGTGGAGGGCTGCAGTGATGGTTTTCCTTCTGGAACTTTGTCCCATTTCCACACAGGATTTCTGGAGCTCAGTCAGAGCGACCAGTGGGTTCCTGGTCACCTCTCTTGCTAAGACCCTTCTTCCCTGATTGCACAGTTTAGCTGAATGAACAGCTCTTGGAAGCTCTTGGTAACCTTCAGTGCAGCAGAACTGGCTTTTGTAGCCTTCCCCAGATCTGTGCCTTGCACCATCCTGTTCCTGAGCTTTGCGGCCTGGTCCGTTGACCTTGTGGCTTGGTTTTTGCTCTGATATGCAGCAGTGGGATTTACCACACATAGACTCCAATCAAGTTGTAGAAACAACTTAGAAACGATCAAGAGAAATGGAGGAATCGGATCTTTGTAAAGGGTCTGAATATGAATGTCAGTGTGATACTTTTAGGGTTTGTTTTTTCATTAATTTGCAAAATTTTCAGTTTTCTGTTTTCATTTTATTTTTTAGTTTATTTTCTGTTTGACTTTCACTTCACCCTGCACTACACCACTGATAGTATGACAAACACTTGCACACTTTCTGACTTTATACTGCATTTTCTTTTTATTTCGATTAAAATAATAATAATAATAATAATGAAGTTTTGCACATCCAGGTCTGACACACTCAAAGTCATTTTAAAGAATGCATTTTTATTGCCTTTAAAAAATAAAGGTTTTTGTAGAGAAGTAGATTGTAGGAATGTTTGTAGAACAATCACCCTGTCAGTCAGATACGTTTAGTAAAAGACTCTTTAAAAACACTTAATGGCTCTAGAAATGTTATTTCAGCAAGTGTTGGTGGACCACTGAGGGAAATCCTCCTTCAGCTACTCAAACTCACAGCCATTCACCCTCATTAGCTTGCTCTTCATTCGATATCTGCACGAGAGAAGAGCAGCAAACTGTGATCATTTTATTTGTGTAAAGTTATTAAAGAAATAACAGCTTGTCTTTCCACATTACTGAATCTGCAGCAGCACCAAAACTTCAAGTAAGAGGGAGAAAGTGTTCCTTCTCTGAAAACCTTGTTTGAATCCTGTGGAGCTCAACAGAAGTGCTGAGTTTAGTTCAAACATGACCCAAAGCCCTGAAACGCTGTGACTTTTATCTGTCCCCATCTGCTGGTTCATGTGTGAACGTGTTCAGAGCTGACAGCATCACAGCAGCTCCATCCAGTGGACACACAAAGACAAAATACAAACTCCAGCCATGACTGCTCTCCTCTTTAAAGGGCATGAGACAGATTCACTTTAATGTGCAAGGCTGTCCATAAGAGGGGATAAAAGGTGTGGGTCAGCAAAAGCATAGTTCTTTGTAAAGTTAAGCTGTGATAATAATATTTTATCTTCAGCAATAAAAAATAATCTTACTTTATTCATGCAGTAGTGCAAATATAGTCTTTCTAAAAATGTAAACCCATTTTATGTTAATGATGTGGATGGAAACACTAAACTAAACCATTAGGAAAGTAATGTTAGACTTATAGCCATAATGGGCACAAATGTTGGGATGCCAGAAAAAAGAGGAGAAAATACTGGGACAGCTTTAATGGAAAAGAACTATTATAATTACTGTGAAAGTGGAAAAATAAGCAAAAAGCAACACAGATAAGTTAGTAGTGGCAACAAGAAAAAAGCAGTAAAAATGGGTAAAATGTGGCAAGAAAATGGTAAGAATGTGAGAAAAGCAGCAACAAAGGGGTACAAGTGGGGAACAAATGGATAAAAGTAGCAAAGTTGTCAAAAAGTGCAAAACAAAAATTTAAGCGGAAAAAGATGGCTTTAAATTGGGCAAAAAGAAGTAGAAAAATGGTCATAAAGTAACAAAACAGTGTCAAAATAGGTTAAAAGTGGCAAAAAAAGCGGGAAACATGTCAAAAATATGGCAAAGGATGGGTTAAAAGTGGCTATAAAGGCTAAAATGGACATTATATTTAGAAAAAGAAGCATAAAAATGTGGAAATATGGGCAAAAAAGGCAAGAAAAATGATAAGAATGTGTGGAAAGCAGCAACAAATGGTTAAAAGTGGGAAAAAAGGAAAAAAACAGCAACAGCGAGGAAAAGTGTTAGAGATAAGAAGAGTACTGCAATGAAAATAATAATTCTAAAAAAGTGGGACAAAGTTGGGAAAAGGACAGGAAAAACTGGACATAAAGTAATAAAACAGTGGCAAAAAAAAGGAAAACAACAGAAAAACATGTTTAAAGTGACAACGATGTGGAAAACAAGGCCTAAAAATGACTAGGATGAGTTAAAACTGGCTATGAAAAGAAAAAAATGGTCAAAATGTGGCAGATAAGGACAAAAAGTAGCATAAAAAATGGGAAACAGGCAAAGAGTTGGAAAAAAGGGTATTAAGTGGCAAAGAATGTGACAAAGGTGGCAAAAATGAGAAGACAGATGCAAAAAAAATAAGGTGGAAAAATGTGGGTTTAAATTGGGCAAAAGAAATAAGAAAAATTGGCCATAAAGTAAAAAAGAAAAACAAAACAAAACATGGCAAATTAGGTTAAAAGCGGCGAAAGAGTTGGACACAAGGCAAAACAATTTTGCAAGGATGGGTTAAAATTGGCTATAAAGGCAAAAATGGGCATAATATGGCAAAAAGCAGCATGAAAATTTGAAAAAAGGTTCAAGTGAGGCAAGAAAATGATAAGAATGTGTGGAAAGCAGCAACAAATGGTTAAAAGTTGGGAGAAAAAGGAATAAAAGCAGCAGAGGAGGGAAAAAGGTGGTAAAAATTAAAAGAGAGCTGCACGGAAAAATTATAAGTGTAAAAAGTGGGACAGAACTGGCCAAAGACAGGAGAAAACTGGACATAAAGTAATGAAACAGCTGCAAAAACAGAAAAACAACAGCAAAATAGGTTTAAAGTGGCAAAGAAGTGGAAAACAAGGCCATAATATGACAAAGTGGCTATGAAAGGAAAAAATGGAAATAATATAGCAAAAAGGACAGAAAATAGCATTAAAACCAGTAAACAGGCAAAAAAATGGACAAATGGGCATTAAATGGCTAAAAATGAGGAATAAATGGCAAAAATGGGTTAAAAGTTGCAAAGAGAGAGCAAACAAGGGAAAAAACAGCAAGATTTTTTTTGCAAAAATAGGCAAAATATGGCAAAAAATTGATAAAATATCCCAAATGAAGTGACAAACATTGGTTTAAAGTGGCACAATGAAGTAGAAAAACATGATGAAAAGGGGTTAAAAGTAGCAAAAATCAATATTTTTTGGATAAACTTTTAAGCTTCAACATAAGATAACTATTAGCCTGGACGCTAGCACCATTACTACTGATGTAGCACCAATACTACTGATGTAGCACCAATACTACTGATGTAGCACCATTACTACTGATGTAGCACCAATACTACTGATGTAGCACCATTACTACTGATGTAGCACCAATACTACTGATGTAGCACCAATACTACTGATGTAGCACCATTACTACTGATGTAGCACCATTATTACTGATGTAGCACCAATACTACTGATGTAGCACCAATACTACTGATGTAGCACCATTATTACTGATGTAGCACCATTACTACTGATGTAGCACCATTACTACTGATGTAGCACCAATACTACTGATGTAGCACCAATACTACTGATGTAGCACCATTACTACTGATGTAGCACCATTACTACTGATGTAGCACCAATACTACTGATGTAGCACCATTACTACTGATGTAGCACCAATACTACTGATGTAGCACCAATACTACTGATGTAGCACCATTACTACTGATGCAGCACCAATACTACTGATGTAGCACCATTACTACTGATGTAGCACCATTACTACTGATGTAGCACCAATACTACTGATGTAGCACCATTACTACTGATGTAGCACCATTACTACTGATGTAGCACCATTACTACTGATGTAGCACCAATACTACTGATGTAGCACCAATACTACTGATGTAGCACCATTACTACTGATGTAGCACCAATACTACTGATGTAGCACCAATACTACTGATGCAGCACCAATACTACTGATGTAGCACCATTACTACTGATGTAGCACCAATACTACTGATGTAGCACCATTACTACTGATGTAGCACCATTATTACTGATGTAGCACCAATACTACTGATGTAGCACCAATACTACTGATGTAGCACCATTACTACTGATGTAGCACCAATACTACTGATGTAGCACCATTACTACTGATGTAGCACCAATACTACTGATGTAGCACCAATACTACTGATGTAGCACCAATACTACTGATGCAGCACCAATACTACTGATGTAGCACCATTACTACTGATGTAGCACCAATACTACTGATGTAGCACCAATACTACTGATGTAGCACCATTACTACTGATGTAGCACCATTATTACTGATGTAGCACCAATACTACTGATGTAGCACCAATACTACTGATGTAGCACCATTATTACTGATGTAGCACCATTACTACTGATGTAGCACCATTACTACTGATGTAGCACCAATACTACTGATGTAGCACCAATACTACTGATGTAGCACCATTACTACTGATGTAGCACCATTAGTACTGATGTAGCACCAATACTACTGATGTAGCACCATTACTACTGATGTAGCACCAATACTACTGATGTAGCACCAATACTACTGATGCAGCACCAATACTACTGATGTAGCACCATTACTACTGATGTAGCACCAATACTACTGATGTAGCACCATTACTACTGATGTATCACCATTACTACTGATGTAGCACCATTACTACTGATGTAGCACCATTATTACTGATGTAGCACCAATACTACTGATGTAGCACCAATACTACTGATGTAGCACCATTACTACTGATGTAGCACCATTACTACTGATGTAGCACCAATACTACTGATGTAGCACCAATACTACTGATGTAGCACCATTACTACTGATGTAGCACCAATACTACTGATGTAGCACCAATACTACTGATGTAGCACCAATACTACTGATGTAGCACCATTACTACTGATGTAGCACCAATACTACTGATGTAGCACCAATACTACTGATGTAGCACCATTACTACTGATGTAGCACCAATACTACTGATGTAGCACCATTACTACTGATGTAGCACCAATACTACTGATGTAGCACCAATACTACTGATGTAGCACCATTACTACTGATGTAGCACCATTACTACTGATGTAGCACCAATACTACTGATGTAGCACCAATACTACTGATGTAGCACCATTACTACTGATTTAGCACCAATACTACTGATGTAGCACCAATACTACTGATGTAGCACCATTACTACTGATGTAGCACCATTACTACTGATGTAGCACCAATACTACTGATGTAGCACCAATACTACTGATGTAGCACCATTACTACTGATGTAGCACCAATACTACTGATGTAGCACCAATACTACTGATGTAGCACCATTACTACTGATGTAGCTCCATTACTACTGATGTAGCACCAATACTACTGATGTAGCACCATTACTACTGATGTAGCACCATTACTACTGATGTAGCACCATTACTACTGATGTAGCACCAATACTACTGATGTAGCACCAATACTACTGATGTAGCACCATTACTACTGATGTAGCACCATTACTACTGATGTAGCACCAATACTACTGATGTAGCACCAATACTACTGATGCAGCACCAATACTACTGATGTAGCACCAATACTACTGATGTAGCACCATTACTACTGATGTAGCACCAATACTACTGATGTAGCACCAATACTACTGATGTAGCACCATTACTCCTGATGTAGCACCATTACTACTGATGTAGCACCAATACTACTGATGTAGCACCAATACTACTGATGTAGCACCAATACTACTGATGTAGCACCAATACTACTGATGTAGCACCATTACTACTGATGTAGCACCAATACTACTGATGTAGCACCATTACTACTGATGTAGCACCATTACTACTGATGTAGCACGTATGAACTGGTATGGTTTATAATAATAATGACTCTTGTTTTGTAACCTTAGAGGTCGTTTCACTGCTTACTTTTTTACTCTGTTCTCTGCTCGCACCTTTAAACTTTCACAGTTTGAGTTTGTGGCTGAAACTCTGATGAATCTGACGTCTGTGTTTCTCTCCCAGGGTTCATCCGTCCTTGTCTTCCTGATTCATGCTGTCGGGGTCATTCGACGCCTGAAGGGACGACAGAAAACTTACTGTCAGAAATAAAGGGCCAGTTACAGAAATTAATCGTTCTTTTAGGTCCAGTAAATCATCTGAGATGAGATGATGATACCAACAGAATAAAGCACAGCTACATCTATCACACATTCTATATACATGTATTACAAAGTTACTAAAATCAAACTTTTACTTTTAATACTTTAAATCAGGTTTTAACTCTAATTTTCCCTTTAAAAGTCATTAAATCTGCACACTCTTGTGGCTGCTATCTGCTGAATTTACACGCACATATTGGGCCATTAAAGATTTCTGATTAACAGCTCATCCTTTAGCACAACTCCAATTACCACAAAAGTTGGGGCACTGTGTAAAATGTTAATAGATACAGAATGCAATGATGTGCAAATTTCATAAACCCATATTTTTATTCCCAATAGAAAATAAACAATATATCACGTTTTACCATTTCATGAGAAAAAATATCTTACTTTGAATTTGATGGCAGCAGCATGTCTCCAAAAAAGTAGGGATGGGGCAACAAGGCTGGAAAAGTAAGTGGTACAAGTGAAAAACAGCTGGAGGAGCATTTTACAACTTTCGCAAAGCCAAGGAAGGATCCTGGCTGTTTTTGGAGGATACTATGTCACTGACTGCCGCTGGAGGACTGTTCCAACCTCAGGGATCCTCAAAAATCTCCAAGGATGCACGTATGAGATGACTTTTTTTGTTGTTGTGGCTCAGTGGAGTCGGTTGTCCCAGGTATTTGGTGTTCCTCTAAAATGTCACTTACACTGAGACTACACTCACACGTGTAATCAGATGTCCTTTTCCATACATCAGTTTAAATGTAAATATTTGATGTACTTTTTAGATAACACAATTCCATAAGTAAACATTGCCTTTATGTAATCAGAGCACTATGGCTGCAGAGTTAACCCTCATATAAACCCAGGTTATTAATGATTATTCTCTCTCTGAGTCTGGGTCAAAGGTGGTCACGAGACCTTCCGACACTCGTCTTCACCTTTAGTGCTGCAGGAATGATTAAAGGTCTACGTGACCTTCAGCTCATCACAGGCTGAGAGGGCAGAGCTCTGACAGAGGCTTTCTCCTGTGTATGTAGACTGGGTTTAATCTTGTACAGCCTGTTAGAGCTGTGAGTTCATGAGCTGGTTTTATAACGAAGCAGGTCGGTCTGTGTTGATGTTTCTGTGTCCAGGTGGAGGCAGCACTCTCACACTCAGCTCAGCAGAGGAGACACAAACAAAGGAGTTAAGGTTGAGTCTTTCTGCTGAAGTCAACCCCAGCCATGTGTGCTGTTTTTACATTATCTCAGCTAAGAACTATACCAAAGATTTTCACTTTGAATACACAAAAAGGTATTTATAAGGAGCTACTTATGGGTCTTAAATGCATGTTATAAATGTAAGTCATGCAAATCAATTCTAAACTTTTGGTTAAACTGTGAATCTTCAAATGAAATACTGAAGCCCTGAAGGTGGCTGTTTCCTAAGATACAGATGCATCTAACATTTTTGAATATCATGTAAAAGTCTATTTTATTCTGCAATTTACAGCAAAAAAGTTAAACTTTTATAAATTCTTTATTCATTTTATACAAAATGAAATATTTCAAGACTTTTTAAATCTTGATGATTTCGGCTTATAGCTCACAAAAATCCACTTTCTCAAAATGTTAGAATATTGTGGAAAAGTCCAATTTGCAACAGTTTCCTGGGCCTCATTCTTTCACTGTGGTTCAGTGCACACAACTGCAATCATGAGGAAGACTGCTGACTTGACAAATGTCCAGAGGACGATCACTGATGCTCTTCACTGGGAGGGTAAGCCGCAGAATCTCACTGCTAAAGGGGAGGGCTGTTCTCAGAGGCTGTATCCAAGCAGATTCATAGAAAGCTGACTAGAAGAGAGCCACCACACAGACGGGTCCAGGAAATGGACTACAAGTGTCGTGTTTTTAGTGTTGAGCCAATCCTGAATTACAGATGTTATGAGCTTCTCACGTGAGCTGAGGAGATTAAGATCTGGACTGTTGCTCAGTGGTCCAAAGTCCTTGTTTTCAGTTTCCACAGTCAGTGATGGTTTGGGGTGTCATGTCATCTGCTGCTGTTGGTCCACTGGTCTTTATCAAGTCCAGAGTCAGCACTGTCAGTCCTCTGCCAGGAGATTTTAGAGACCTTCATGCTTCCATCTGCTGAGAAGTTTTATGGAGATACTGATTTATTTTTCCAGCAGGACTTGGCACCTGAAGCCAGAACTACCAGAAACTGGTTTACTGGTCATGGTGTTACTGTGTTTGACTGGCCAGACATCTGGTCAGACTCAACAATCCAGACGTTCTGAAGGCTGCTATCAGAGCAACCTTGGCATCACAACACCCCCAGCAGTGCCACGGACTGGTTGGCTCAAAGCCACGTCACAAAACGACCAATGAGAGTGCATAAATGAGCAGAATGGTCTAGAAGGTCTACAGTTCTGTATTAAAAATTTCAGACTGATGTCTTATGATGTTCTAATACTTTGAGATAGTGGATCTTTGTGAGCTGTAAGCTGTAACAGTCAACATTTTAACTGAAAAATTCATGAAATATTTCACTTTGTAGGAGTTGCAGCTCCAAATGAAGCATTTGTGTAAGTGCAAACAGGAACGCATCAACTTAAATATCTATTATCTGCTGTCTGCCTGCACCTCATGATAGAATATCTAGTCATTCATCATGGGGTGAAGAAATAAGCATGTTTACAGTCTAGTTTGATAAGGATTCTGGTTAAAATAGTTTACATTTTTATAGCCCTATAGGATATGAAAAATCTTATTTTTGTTAACTTTTATAAAGGATTGGAATTTTCCATAACTGGGATGTGACTATTTTAACCACAAGCCAGCACATTTTAGCTGCAGACTTCTTCATAGACTTCATAAATACTTTATAAACAGTCCATGAGTCCAGATTACTGATTGTAAAGAGCTAGCCTGCTTTACAGAGGTTTATTATGGCATCAGCTCTGAGAATGACGAGTGTGTTCAGATACAGCCGTATGTTCCTCCTGACGTGGATAGAGAAGGATCCCAGTGATTTTTAGTTTCAGCTCAGGAATCTCAGACAAACTATTTAGAGCTCTAACATCAAACAGAGTTCACAGAAATTATATTAAGAGGAAAATATTCTGGTTGGATCTGAATATTTTGTCTAAATTTTCAGCGTATTCTTCCTCAAACTCTCAGCTTTAAATCTCACATGTGGTCGACATTTAGAGCCACTGAGTCTATTGATGTTATCTTCTACGATTATCAGACTCCTGATGACATGAACCACCAATAAAACTGTACAAGCATCAAAGGTCAGCAGTCGTCATCACCAGCATCACTAAAGGGACATTACGTAAATGTTTATGTCCACTCTATTCATATATAAAACCCAATTCATTCATTTATGAATAAAAATAAAAACCGAGATTTTTAAAAGACTCTTTTTGTCATTCAGAACTATGTTAACATTGAATCCACTTACTTTTCTAAAAAAAAAGAACATGTATTATATAAATTATAAGAGGATCATCTTTGATAAATTGACTGATTGACAGACTTCATACAGTTTTTCTCCACGTTGCATAACATCCTCGTATATGTTTTTTAAATCTAAATTTTGGTCTATAAAACATGAAAACTGATCACTCTTCACAGTAATAAATATCTTTTTTTTTTTATCTTGATCAACCTCCTTGAGGATAGAACACCTGGACCAAAGATGGCGGCGTTCTTCTACCACAGATTCAAATGCTGATGTTGGATAAACTGTAATTTAACACCATCACTGAATGTCAAAGATAAATCAAGAATTACAAACATTATCACTATTACACATTTCTTTTACTGTAGTGTGAGGAAATGCAGCCCACGCTTTTCCACGCACTTTTATAAGAATTAAAACTGCATTTTAAAAAAACTTTCTTTCTTTCTTTCTTTCTTTCTTTCTTTCTTTCTTTCTTTCTTTCTTTCTTTCTTTTTTCTTTCTTTCTTTCTTTCTTTCTTTCTTTCTTTCTTTCTTTCTTTCTTTCTCTTTCTTTCTTTCTTTCTTTCTTTCTTTTTTCTTTCTTTCTTTCTTTCTCTTTCTTTCTTTCTTTCTTTCTTTCTTTCTTTCTTTCTTTCTTTCTTTCTTTCTTTCTTTCTTTCTTTCTTTCTTTCTTTCTTTCTTTCTTTCTTTTTCTTTCTTTCTTTCTTTCTTTCTTTCTTTCTTTCTTTCTTTTTCTTTCTTTCTTTCTTTCTTTCTTTCTTTCTTTCTTTCTTTCTTTCTTTCTCTTTCTTTTTCTTTCTTTCTTTCTTTCTTTCTTTCTTTCTTTCTTTCTTCCTTTCTTTCTCTTTCTTTTTCTTTCTTTGTTTCTTTCTTTGTTTCTTTCTTTCTTTCTTTGTCTTTCTTTTTCTTTCTTTGTTTCTTTCTTCCTTTCTTTCTCTTTCTTTCTTTCTTTCTTTCTTTCTTTCTTTCTTTCTTTCTTTCTTTCTTTCTTCATTCATACACAGCCAGGGCGGCTCATAAAGGAGAGCTCCCTGGGGCCCATGCAGGTCAGTGAAGTCATGATCCGTTGTAGATTTAAGCTGTAATAACCATATTTATTTATTTATTCAACCTGAATAATAACCACTTTATCAAAGCAAAGTATTTACTCATCTTGTGGTCTAAAGCACTTATTAAAAAAAATTAAATCCCTTTTCTTAATCAAAATTTAAATGGGTAACAAGTGGCAAAACATGATTGAGAGTGTCAAAGATGGGCATAAATATTCAGAATTGTGGTTGAAACTGGGAAAAATGGGGCAAGTGGGCAGAAAGACGGTGAAATCTGATTTAACATGGGTTCATAGTGGCAAAATGTATTTAAAGTGGAAAAAATGGGTTAAAAGTGTCAAAAATAAGAGATTTTTTTGTGACAGAACAATGGATTTAGGATGAGACTTTTGGAATGGAGGAACAGATCAAGGTTATAAAAATGGTTGGATTTTTCATTATTTTTTATTTTTTATTTCTGTGCTCAGTTTAGTTTTCAGTAGTTTTTACTGCTGGTTTGTTAGTTTAGTTTAGTTTTTAGTTTGCAAAAATGTTTTATTTTAGTTTAGTTTTTGTTAGTTTTAGGGTTTTTTGGCTACACATCATGGCTGAGTGAACATCATACATTTTTAAAACCTATTCAAACAGGCCGCTCTTCTCTGATTCCTTTATTTATTTAAAGCTGATGTTTGACTAAAATTCTAAGCCACCGTCTCCAGGACTGGATGTCGGTGCCAGTCAGTACGGTTGAGTCAAAGACTGAAACTAAGGGTATTTTATCTCTATTTTTATTTTATTTTCATTAGTGTTGTAAGCACACTAAAGCTTTAGTTAGTTTTAGTTTTTTGGTAAGGCTTAGTTTTTATTTAGTTTCACTTCACTGAGATATTTTCCACATTTTAGATATTTAGGTAGTCTTAGTGAACTATAATTACCTTGGCACATATAATAACACCATGACCTGATAAAATCCTGCATAAAGTCATCATCTGCTGTGTAAATGTCTTCTTCCCCTTATAAAAAAAAAATGACATCTAGCTTTTTCAACACCTGTCCATGGGAGGCTTTTAAAGATCAGAGTTATAAAAAAAGGAAAAATTAAGAAATAGCAGAGATACCTAAAACACAGTACATTAGCAAATACATCAGAGGTAAAATATCCAAAACAGATAAATAGAAGTCCAATAATAATAAAAAGCTGTATTGAGATGTTCCTTCAGATAAACGTGTATACAAGCACATGTTTTATATGTGTGAACAGTACTGTTGCTCCTTCAGCCATGATTTAATACTTCTGTTAAAACCTTTAAAGTTACTGCAGGCTTAGGCCATCAGTCCTTTTATAAGCTGTTTGCTCCTTATCCAAAGGAAATCACAAAACATGCACAAACACAGACACACAATTACACATCATTAATCAGGATTTCTTTACAAGACTGCTCTACAAACTGACCTGACTATACTTTGTACTCTTTTGTTTTGCCGTTTTAAAAAATGATGATTAATGCACAACTCTGTCCTCTTTGTAAAAGACTCTAAATATCATCCTCTGCTGAGGGAAGGACCTGAAAAAATAAGGAAATATTTCTGTAAGACACCCAAAAGGCCCTTTTGCCAGCCTCTTCCCTTTTTCACTCACAGGCTGTTTGCTTGTCCAATCCTTTAAACTGGACCAGCTTCCTTAAAGTTAAAATGTGACAAAACTTGGTAGAAATTATGCAAACATGCACAGACACAGACATACAATTATACATAATTTACCCTGATACACCCTTAAATATATTTTAGCAACAAAATACCGCTGTGCCTACATAGTATGAGCACTAAGTTCAGTGATTTGAAAATTAAGACAGCTTAGGAGTGGCAAAAGTTGGCAGAAAGACGGTGAAATGGGATTAAAAATGGGTTAATAGCACCTAAATGTATTTAAAGGGGCAAAAATGGGCAGAAAAGCAGTTAAAATGTGACAAAACTTGGTAGAAATTGTGCAAACATGCACAGACACAGACATACAATTATACATAATTTACCCTGATACACCCTTAAATATATTTTAGTGACAAAATACAGCTGTGTCTACCTAGTATGAGCTCTAAGTTTATTGATTTGAAAATTCATTCAGACATTTCAGTATAAAAATGCACATATCAGTCCCTTTAAAGACTCCCCTCTGTCCTGTTAGCCTTTCCCTCCACATCTATCCACACGTTTACTTAACAGGAGCATAAAATTCAGTCTGACCTCTTCAGATAACAGACACAGACTTTCTTAACATCCATGTAGCCGCTGAGTGTGAGCGTCCCCACAGATCAGACCAGTTCAGTCAAGTTTCAACAGCTGATTTTATGGTTTTATAGATTACAGCTCAGTGTAGTACTCCAGACTGGCCCCTGGCTGTAACAAGAGGGCAACAGTTTGACCCTCGGTGG